>NC_092137.1:74394278-75019278 GCF_043159975.1 Macaca nemestrina
AATGTATGATGATTATTTTAAGTGTGTGCTTCAGCAGTGAGAACAAACAGATGAAGATACGTGATACTGACTAAACAGGTAAAAATATTTTCTAGTCTCAGTTCCTCTAGTCAATGCCTGAAGTATTAGAAAAAGTACTAAAACAATTCCCAAAGCATCAGGAATTTCTATTTCTACTCAAAGTATTGTTTGTTTTCTTCCAACAGTTCTGTTAAATAAAAGGAAAAGTCTCTGCTTGCTTATAAAGTTTTATTTAGAGAGATATTTAATGTCACAGGTTAATGTGTGTAGAAACCTTCTCTAACCTTGTTTAAAAATCTACCAAGCCTCACCTCAAACAACGTTCTCCTTAAACTTACCCTTTTTGTGCAAAGCTACTGCTTCCTGATGTCCATAACTCAAGGCAGTTTTGTTGTTGTTGTTGTTTTTGGCTTGGTGTGATTCTGAAACGTGATTATTTAATGTTTGCCAAGATGTTTGGAATAGAGTAACTTTCAACTGATCAACTGATTGTGACTTTCTTCTTTTGTAGTTTTTGGTTTTAAAAATGCTTTCTGTCAAACCCATCTATAATTCCCCCAGAATATATTCGTATGGACTAAGGCTTACCAAAAATAAGGAACATTGGAGAAACTGCCACCACCAGGAGGAGCCAAGGGGACATGATGACTAAAAGTAATCTGGTTTCATGGAGGGGCTACCTAGAAAAAAAGACATTAAAGAAAGACTAAGGAAACCTGAATAAAGTATGAGCTGTCATTAATAATAGTGTAACAAATTCATTGTAACAAATGCCCCATACTCAGGTAGGATGTGAATAATCAGGGAAACTGAATGTGGGACATATGGGAACTCCCCTGTCTTCAGAATTTTTCTGTAAATATAGAACTGTTCTAAAACAATAAAGACTATTAAAAAAATAATAAAGACTATTAGGAAAAAAAAAAAAAAAGGCTGGGCTCATGCTTGTAATCCCAAGACTTTGGGAGGCCAAGGCAGGAAGATCACTTGAGGGCAGGAATTTGACCAGCGTGGGCAACATAGTAAGACCTCAACTCTACAAAAAAAAAAAAAAAAAAAAAAAAAAAAAAAGCCAGACATGGTGGTGCACACCTATACTCCCAGCTACTTGGGAGGCTGAGGTGGGAGGATCAGCTGAGCCCCAGAAGTCAAGGTTGCAGTGAGTTGTGAATGCGCCACTGCACTTAAGCCTGGGTGACAGAGATCCTGTCTCCAAAAAAAAAAAAAAAAAAAAAGGGCTGGGCACAGTGGCTCACACCTGTAATCCCAGCACTTTGGGAGGCCGAGGCAGGTGGATCACTTGAGGTCATGACTTCAAGAAGAGCCTGACCAACATGGAGAAACCCTGTCTCTACTAAAAATACAAAATTAGCCGGGCATGGTGGCTCATGGCTCATACCTGTAACCCCAGCTACTCGGGAGGCTGAAGCAGGAGAATCTCTTGAACCTGGGAGGCAGAGGTTGCAGTGAGCTGAGATCGCACCATTGCACTCCAGCCTGGACAACAAGAATGAAACTCCATCTCAAAAACAAAAACAAAAAACAAACAAAAACCGGCCAGGCACAGTGGATCATGCCTGTAATCCCAGCACTTTGGGAGGCTGAGGCAGGCAGATCACCTGAGGTCAGGCGTTCGAGACCAGCCTGGCCAACATGGTGAAACCTCTTCTCTACTAAAAATGCAAAAATTAGCCGGGAGTGGTGGCAGGCACCTGTAATCCCAGCTACTCGGGAGGCTGAGGTGGGAGATTTGCTTGAACCCAGCGGGCAGAGGCTACAGCAAGCCAAGATCACACCACTGCGCTCCAGCTTGGGAGACAGAGCAAGACCCTGTCTCAAAAAAATAAATTGCAAAAACCTTAAAGGCATTACTTGAACATCAGTTGTTTTACTCTTTTATGTGCTCGTCTTTGTGCCCCCAATGACTTGTTTTTATATCTTCCGGAGAGAGGCGGGAGTCTGTTGTTGCACTCACACTGAATTCCCTGGTGGCTGCTTTAACAGTTGGCTTTAGGCCAGGCGCAGTGGCTCACGCCTGTAATCCCAGCACTTTGGGAGGCTGAGGTGGGTGCATTACCTTAGGTCAGGAGTTCGAGACCAGTCTGGCCAACATGGTGAAACCCCATCTCTACTAAAAAACACAAAAATTAGCTGGACTTGGTGGCAGGCATCTGTAATCCTAGATACTTGGGAGGCTGAGACAGGAGAATCACTTGAACCCTGGAGGCAGAGGTTGCAGTGAGCAGAGATCCTGCCACTGCATTCTAGCCTGGGAGACAAAGCAAGACTCCATCTCAAAACAACAACAACAAGTTGGCTTTAGTATAGACACTTGGGTTCACAGTTTTGTTTGACCATAGTCACTATGGTTGTTTCTTTCTATGATTGCTTCTTTGTAGTCTTATTATAAAAGAAAAGAACCTGTCGGGCATCTTTTAGGTACACTCTCATCTGCCACTCTAAACACCTTTTCCTTACAGAAAAAATAAATTACACAAATGCTCTTTTAAATTCACAGCCACAGGGTATCTTACCAGGAGCAGAGAAATGAGGTCAGCTTCCTGGAATGAGGTGCCTAAGGGTAGAGATGACTCCTAGCATAGCCCGACCAGCATCATTAGCGCCAGTGCAGGTACAAATGTTGGCTGATTGATCAGGGAGTGGAGAGGCGATGGGCGTGTAAGAGTGCGCACTCTGCGGGTTGCGCTCCTTTAGGTGGCCCGAAGAAGGCAGCTGGAGCTCACAAGCCACCGCTGGCGGACTTGAGCTGTGAGTGAGTGTCTTATTTAAAACATTTCAGAGTCGTGGCGAAGAAGCAGCAGCACGGACTAGGGCGCGCTTGCAGCTCTTCAACAACAACTGGACCCCAGGATTCAGGGCGTCGGAACCCCCTCCCCTCCCTCCACCTCCACCTTCTCTGTGCTTGGGTGCACCCTGTGGATAGAGCCGGCCGGTGGGCCCGCAGACTCGTGGGGCTGCTTTCTGTTGAGAGGATTAACAGACCACTGCCAGCTACGACCATTTTCCAGGACAGGCGTCTTGTGCGCGCAGGCCACGTCGGGCCTGCCCGGGCTCTGGCTGCCTGGGAGTGCTCTCGCTGTTCACTCCGCGGAATTAGGGGTTGGGGGGCAATTCCCCGCAAATGGGTGAGGGGGTGGAGGCGAGCAGACGAATTAATGGATGCACAGTAGCCCCATCGAGGGAAAAGGGGCTGGACGGAGGGGAACTGCGGTGGGCAGGGAAGGCCTGGGGGGCTGGTAGGGGATAGAGAGGAGAGTCCACCCGTGCCGTGACTTACCTGGTCTCTGTGCCTCCGCTCTCCCCTCCTCTCACTAATGAGACTCTTAAACCTGGCAGGGACCCAGGAAGGGGTATTTGTAATTATCCCAGGTGGTTCGAATTTACAGCCAGAATGGGAATCACTGTATCTTCTTTATTTCAGTGACTGCTTTCTCTTAGCACGTTCTTGCCACAACCCTTCATTCATGACCTTCTCAGTCCATTTGTTCAACTTTGGCCTCTCCAGTCCATTATCTCTGCACTTCCCGATTTGGATTCCCAGGTCCGTTTGCCCTGAGCGCTCCAGCAGCCATTGTCTGGTCGTGGACTGGCTCTCCGCGAGTCATTCACTCACCTTTCCCACTCTGGATTCCCAAGAAAGGGAATTGAAACCATTGGCTCCTAACCAGTCTGTGTCTGGGTGGGGCTTTGCAGCCTCAGGTCCCCTCTCAAGTTACTGGCCACCCTGTCCCCTATACTGCTAGTTAGGTGGTCTAACCAGGGCTGAGGGGCACTACAGGAACCCAGGAACGAAATGTGCCCAGGGGAGGGCTGTGGAGCAGGCGGTTTCCCCTACACTGACTTGCCCAGTCAGCAGGCACCTCAGGGCACTTTGGGTTTTCCACTGGAAAACTGCACGTTGTTTTTAAAAGGACACTGAGCTCAGAAGACCTCTCAGGTGAACCTAGCACTTTCCACAAGCAACACCTAAAAAGCTAGGAGGTGGCTGCATTCGATGCAATGCTATACTCTAGCCACTGGGATTAAACACTTTCTTCTTTTCTAATCCATCAATTAAAAAGAAAACCTGTGATTCCTCTCCCAACTTTCCTTTTAATTTGGGGGAAAGAACAACTGGGTGAGGGGGGTGGTTACTTGTTTCCATATTTAGAAGCATTTAGGGGATTACACATTTCACAAGCCTGAAGAGTTCCCAGGGTGCGGGTGGGGTGAAGCAGAAGGAAGAGTCCCGTCTTCTGGTGTCCGGAGGTTCCTAGGCAGCTTGGCCCACAAAGCCACACTTACCTTTTCCTCCAGTCAAGAACATCTGCTGCTCTGTCCTAGCCCTTCTTCGAAGAATAGAACCCCCTCTTCTTGTGGTAACGCCTCCTCTCTCCACTTCAAGCTGGAGTTCAGCTAGAGACTGCAATTTTATACCACCCCTGGACTCCACCTGGTTAGTCCAGGTGGCTCTGAATTCAAGATGAGCCAATCAGAGGCCTTCCTGGGAACTTGAAAGTTTGCTCTTCCAACACGTCAGTACAGGTGGCTCCTGATTCAAGATGAGCCCATCAGAGGCCCTCCTGGGAACTTAAAAAGAAAGTCTGCTCGT
Organism: Macaca nemestrina; assembly: GCF_043159975.1. Lineage (NCBI taxonomy): Eukaryota > Metazoa > Chordata > Mammalia > Primates > Cercopithecidae > Macaca > Macaca nemestrina. The sequence goes on from NC_092137.1 coordinate 74,398,912, forward strand.
GCAACGGTTTAGTCCAGGTGGATCCCGATTCAAGATGAGCCAATCAGAGGCCCTCCTGGGAACTTGAAAGTCTGCTCTTCTCATGGCCTGAACAGGATCTCACTGTGTGCCATCCAGGCTGAGTGCAGTGACGCAATCACAGCTTACTGCAGCCTCAAACTCCTGGGCTCAAGTGATCCTCCTGCCTCAGCCTCCAGAGTTGCTAGGGCTACAGGTGCATGTCACCACAACTGGCTAATTTTTTTAATTTTTATTTTTTGTAGAAACAGTGTCTTACTTGTTACCCAGGCTGGTCTCAACTCCTGGGCTCAAACAATTCTCCCATCTCTGCCTCCCAAAGTGTTGGGATTACATATGTGAGCCACCACATCTGGCTGGCCTGGACATTAAAATATATAAATTAAGAGCTACATACAGTGGTGACTGTATGGCAGATGCCAATCTAGAGTAAGAGATAATAAAGCTGATCTGCAGAGAAGAATGGACAGCAGATGAAGGGGAGACCCAGTGGCACTGGTGTTCCTGACTCTTAGCTGGACCTGTGTCCTTTCTGCAATTTGGCTCTTTTTCTTTTCTTTTCTTTTCTCTTCTCTTCTTTCTTTTTGAGATGGAGTCTGGCTCTGTCATCCAGGCTGGAGTGCGGTAGCACGATCTTGGCTCACTGCAGCCTCTGCTTCCCAGGTTTGAGCGATTCTCCTGCCTCAACCTCCTGAGTAGCTGGGACTACAGGCACATGCCACTATGCCTGGCTAATTTTTGTTTTTTTTTGTTTTGTTTTGTTTTTGAGACGGAGTCTTGCTCTGTCACCCAGGCTGGAGTGCAGTGGCCGGATCTCAGCTCACTGCAAGCTCCACCTCCCGGGTTCAGGCCATTCTCCTGCCTCAGCCTCCCGAGTAGCTGGGACTACAGGCACCCGCCACTTCGCCCGGCTAGTTTTTTTGTATTTTTAGTAGAGATGGGGTTTCAGCGTGTTAGCCAGGATGGTCTCAATCTCCTGACCTCAAGTGATCCACCCACCTCAGCCTCCCAAAGTGCTGGGATTACACACTTGTGCCACCGCGCCCGGCCTAAAGTTTGACTTTTCAACCCTTCTGTCAATAAATGAGAGGCCCCTGTGTTCCTTCAGTAATGAACAAATATATTAATTATCAATTGCTGCATAAAAATGTAACCCCAAACAGTGGCTTAAAACAACAAACACATACATGTATTTCACAGTTTCTCTTGGTCAGAAATTGGGGAGTGGCTCAGCTGAGTGGCTCTGGCTCAGCCTGCAGTCAGGATGCCAGCTGCGGCTGTACTCTTCTGATGGCTTGACTGTGACTGAAGGATCCATTTCCAAAGTGGCTCATCTACATGGCTCTTGTCCTGGCAGAAGGCCTCATTCTGTGCTGGCTGTTGGCAGGCCCGTTTGGCTGGTTGTTGGTAAAAGGCCTCAGTTTCTCACCATATGGACCTCTCCGCAGGCTGCTTGAGTGTCCTCACAACATGGCTGCCTTCCCCCAGAGCAAACAAGCCAAGGGAGAGAGCAAGGAGAAAGCCACTGTGCATTACATGATGTATTCTCTGAAACTGAAGGTCACTTTCACTTTATTCTGGGTTTTTTTTTTTTTTAGACAGAGTCTCGCTCTGTCGCCCAGGCTGGAGTGCAGTGGCACAATCTTGGCTCACTGCAATTTCTGCCTCCTGGGTTCAAGCAATTCTCCTGCCTCAGCCTCCTGAGTAGCTGGGATTACAGGTGCGTGCCGCCATGCCTGGCTAATTTTTGTATTTTTAGTAGAGACGGGGTTTCACCATGTTGGTCAAGCTGGTCTTGAACTCCTGACCTTGTGATCCACGCCCCCCGCCCCACCCCTTGGCCTCCCAAAGTGCTGGGATTACAGGTGTGAGCCACCACACCTGGCCTATTCTGTTCTTTAGATCACTATGTTGAGCCCACTCTTAAGAGAAAGACAAATAGGTTCCACGCAGGGAATCAGTGTGTCTAATTTTGAGGTCTCTCCATTCTCACTGACCACTGCCATCCTGCTGGCCTCTGGGATTCCAGGCTTGGGTGTTTCCTCACCACATCACCTGAAAGCCATCCCTGGAGTGTCTAGCTGTTTCAGAGATGGCTCGGGCCTTCAGGCATAGTTCTGTTTTGTCCCATCCTTCTCAGCTCTGATACAACTGAGTGACTCTACTCTTTGTAAGAAAGGCAGTTCTCACTGGGCGCGGTGGCTCAAGCCTGTAATCCCAGCACTTTGGGAGGCCGAGACGGGCGGATCACGAGGTCAGGAGATCGAGACCATCCTGGCGAACACGGTGAAACCCCGTCTCTCCTAAAAAATACAAAAAACTAGCCGGGCGAGGTGGCGGGCGCCTGTAGTCCCAGCTACTCGGGAGGCTGAGGCAGGAGAATGGCGTGAACCCGGGAGGCAGAGCTTGCAGTGAGCTGAGATCCGGGCACTCCAGCCTGGGTGACAGAGCGAGACTCTGTCTCAAAAAAAAAAAAAGAAAGACAGTTCTCCCCTGGCAGGTACCAATCCCTCCCAACCCCACTGTGCAGACAGAGAATATGTTACAATTACAAAATGGGGGCACAGTATATGAACAGAATATTTGAAATTTTTTTCTGCCCCCAAAAACCTGGGGCCCAAGGTTGTTGTATCTTCATGTCCTCATTTCTTAGGGAGGTATCTTCAGAACCAATAGTGACCGCTAACTTCTCTGGTGGTCGGTTCCTTGAAAGGCAAAGGAGTGTGAGAGAGGAGTGGATGGTCAACCTCCCACTGCCATGGTAACGGGGGTGCTGGCTGATGGGAGCAGAAAATAATTTAATGAAAGGGTGTGGGGGCAGTCACAAGATGTCTGGGAACACTGGCGGGCCAGCTGCTGAAAACAGGGACAAGGAAAGCTCCGTGGCTGGAGCCCAAACCACAGACACCGCAACCACTACCAGACTCCAGAGATAGCAGCTTATAGCACTCCATCAGCTGCCACCACCACCATCCAGAACACCAGATGTTGTAGCCATGGCTGCAGCAGGAATGGATGTCCCACTGTCCCTGCTCCTCAGTGTCACTTGCTCCCAAGTTCAGGGCAGGTCCATCTGATTGGCTGAGTCTGGAACGTCTGCCTGTGCCTCAGCACAGGACTTGGGGTGTCATGCAGCTCCACACTGGGTGAGGAAAAGAACCCGGATCCTGGCACCCCCAAATCCTCAGAGTCCGTTTCACAGCATAAGAAATTGAGGGTCCCAGATCATTCACGTAAGAAGTTTAGAGGGGGAAGAAAAGAATGATAAAGGAAAAGAACAGCAATAGCAAAGGATCTTTTCTTTGTTTCAGTAAGATGAAGAAGCCTCAGCAGTTTCGTGGGGGGAAGAAACAGGAAAACCTCTTTACAAGACAAAAAGCTGGCACTGCATTCTCTCTCTGTAGCAGCAGGACAGAACTGTCTAAAGACAAGACCCCTTTGGCCAAAGTAAAGGAACCTGAAATATTACTAATGATCCTTCAAAAGCTTCAGTTGTTTGTTTCCTTTAATTAACATCTAAATAGATTATACATCTTCTATAATTATAATATGGAAATGTATATGAGCAAAATATATAAATTTTTTGGTGAATGCTTAGGGAAGAATGATGTTAGTCAAGTTCATCCGAGGTCTTAAGCAGCAGCATCTATGCAGCCAGGGCGTGGTCAGCGTTTGGGGACAGAGGTAAATATCCGTAATCCATGCATCTCTTTGATTTCTTCTTTTAGTGCCTAAGTAAGAAAACAGCATCATCAGTTTTTGTGTATTTGACATTGGTTACAGCAATTCTCTGAGAGTATTTTTATACAGCTCTACATCTGAAGGAGACTTTGTGCTTTGTTTAAGCAATTTTTCCTTTTTCTGAAAAACAATTTTTTAAATCAATAATATCTAACATGATTTAAAGATCCAAAAGTACAAAAAGGCATACAGGGAAGTCTCCCTCCTACACCTGTCCATCTTCCCAGTTTCCACCCCCCATTCCCAAAAGAACTGTTGTTAGTTTCTTGTGTATTTTTTTTTTTTTTTTGAGTCAGGGTCTCACCCTAGCACCCAAGTTGGAGTGAGGTGGTACAATATCGGCTTACTGCAACCTCCGCCTCCTGGGCTCAAACAATCCTCCTGCTTCAGCTTCCCTAGTAGCTGGGGCTACAGGCACAGGCCACCATGCCTGGCTAATTTTTTATTTTTTGTAGAGACAGAGTGTCACTATATTGCCCAGGCTGGTCTTGAACTCCTGGACTGGAGCAATCTGTCTGTCTTGGCTTCCCAAAGTGCTGGAATTACAAGCGTGAGCCACTGTGCCTGGCCGGTTTCTTGTGTATCTTTACAGGGATTTAAAAATGCATATTCACCAGGCATATTCAAGCTAATATATTTCGCCCCATGATCTTTTAAAATGCAAATGGTTAACATTTCAAACACATTACACTAAGCTTGTCCAACCCACAGCCCAGCCCATGACAGCTTTGAATGTGGCCTAATACAAATTCGTAAAATTTCATAAAACATTTTGAGATTAAAAAAAAAATTTTTTTAAAGCTCATCAGCTATCATTAGTGTTAGTATATTTTATGTGTGGCCCAAGGAAGCCAAAGGATTGGACACCCCTGCTCTACCCCTGCTCTACACTTTGCTCCTCCCCTAAACATCTACCTTGGAGATCTTTCTATGTTAGGCATGTATGGGTGTCCTGATTCTTTTTTGCATCAGCATAGTATTCCATTATATGAATGTATTATAACTTTTCAACCTGTCCCCGAGTGAACTTTTATGCTGCTTCCTGTATTTTGTTATTTCGAGCATCAAGCATTCTTTAAAATGAGCTGTTCTTTAAAATCATACCAATTAGCACAAATTCCCCAATGGTCAGAGCAGGAAATAAAGTTTCAAAGGAATTACGGGACTTGTTTTCAGGCTACAAATGGTGTCAGAGCCCAAATCTGAAGGAACCACCAGAGTCAAATAGATATCTGGCCCCTGTAGTGCTGGGAGAGAGGTTACAGAATCAGAGAGGGGCTTGGACCTCTCAAGTTTATAATCAGTACAGAGGAAAAATAAGACCCTTTTATACTAGGCCAAAATCTGATTATCATAGTAGAGTGGACATTTTTCTCTTCCAGTCTGTTTAGTGAGCTCCTTCTCTTGGTAATAATCCCTTTTCTACTTTATTGTACACTTCGGGTGGAACTACCAATTGGTCTGATATTGAGGTCATGATGTGCCACTGGCCCAGCCTATGACTGGACCGGGGTGGCACATGACCCAAATTGGGCCACTTAGAATCTCCCTGGGGATTTTTGAGAGTGGAGCCTTGTGTCTTGGGCCAATATGCTATGATATCAATTGGAAGTGGCCATGGACCATGTTTCCCACCAAGGAGAGAAAGCCCATCTTTAGCATGAGAAAAGGCGACCAACACAGGGAAAGAAGCTGAAAGCTGAGAGAGAGAGAGAGAGAGACAGGAATCTAGATATACCAGAAACCAGATAATTTTGTTACATGGGCCAAATAATTCCCTTTGTTTGCTTATGCTAATTTTAACTTGGTCTCTGTCACTTACAACATAAAGAATCCTAATATATGTGGTCAGGTTTATAGATCCTTAGATACAATCTAGTCCTATCCCTGTATTTTATTTAAAAAAAAAAAAAATAGAGTCTACTCCTTGCCAAAGTCGGCAGACAAGTGAGTAATGGAATCAGGATATGAACCCAGGTATCCTGAGGTCCTGGCCACACCTGGTTTCCATCATGTTCCTGACTTGCCCTGATCCAGGAGCTCCCGTTGTGTTGGGGGACAATGAGCTGCCCCACTTGGCCTACACTGCACACCCTCCAACTCCACAATCAAGTGCAGGGCCCTCGACTCTGCAAACAGGCAGAAATGTCCCTGGAAAAAGCCTCCTATCACTGGGCGAAGGTCCCTGGGCCACTTGCTCTCTGCAGGCGTGGAATGCTCCCTAGAGACTGTGTCTGTGCCTGGGCCACAACAGCCTCTCCTCCTTATGTCCACTTGGCTGGGTGAGGGCCCAGTCACACCTTCACGTGACTGACCCTGGACAGAGGAACCTTCTGGGCTTCACCCCCTCAGGCCCTGCACACTCCGCCTCCCTGATGCCTTCTCCCTGCATTCTGTGCAGCCCCTGAGGACTTCCCAATACACACTACAGTCCCTTACAGCCACACAAGGTCTGAGAGATCACCTCGGTCACTCCACAGTTAAGGAAACGGGCCCTGCTGGGGGAATTGACTTGGCCAAAGTCCCATAGGTAATAAGAAGCAGCTTACATAAACAATCTTAAGCACCTGCCATGCCCACAGCACTATAGCAGGTGCTGGGGACACAGAGGAAACGGCATGGGAAAGTAATGAAAAAGGTAAGAGAAAGTAGCACAAGTCCAACACCAATGGACTGAATGCGGGCAGCAGTGGCCTGCCAGACTCCAGCCCGCACAGCCCTGCTTCTGGTGTTCGAGGTAAGCTACTGCACTGGTGACTAGGGTGGACGCACAAGGGCCACACACAGGAGGCAGCCCTGGAGCTGGACAGCCAGAAATGGAGCAGGCAAGAGCGACAGGGCATCTGGCTCAGGACAGAAAGTGAGGAGAGGCTGAGAAGCTCCCGTGATTCACTGAGGTAGGCACATGTCAGGGAGACTGAGGCAGATCACATGAAGGATGGTCAATCCCAGGCTAGGAAGACTGGACTGGATTCTGGGCAAGCAGGGGAGCCATGTAAAGGCTCTGAGCAGGGGAAAGACATTGGTGGAGGCGCCTTAGGGGAGGGTAATCCCCAAAGCTGGAAAGAGGCCGGAGGCGGGGAGACGGCAATAACTGTTTAGCAACTGCCTTCCACGTGGCTGGCACGACGCTGGGCACCTGTGGTCAATGCCTCATGCAATATTTGCCAATATGAGGCTCAGATCTCACCTCTGTCCACCTCAAAAGGCAACTCAGTGCTCACCACAACTACCTACTCTGCCCTTGCTGCCACCTCCCCAGGATGGCAGGAGGACAGGTAGGGAGGTGCTCCTGGTACAGAACCCTCAGTATCTACGCCTCCTGGGGCCTGGCCCACAGCAAATGCCCAGTGAGTATTTCCCAAGAGATGCACTGGGGCCTGGGAGAGGCCAAGCCCCGTGCAGCAGGGTCCCAGAGGAACGAGTCCACTCCTGAGGGTGCCGGCAGGGGGGGCCCCCTCCAGGGAATCCCACAGGGACCGTCTGATGGGAAGCTCAGGAGGGATGCCAGTATCGGATGGGTTGGGTGACATTTTCAGGCCTTTTGGACAGAAAATTCTGATTCTATAGCACCAGGATGAACATTACTACGCACAGGGTGAGTAGGCAAAATAGATGAGGCAAGCTTCACTCCGGCAGGACACCAGCCCCCCACCCAAACAGCCTGGGCATGAGAGCATCTGGATGGGGCACCTACCCCACCCCTACCTCACTCCTGAAGAGACCAGCTGGCCCTGGGAGTGGAGTCCAGTTACCGCCTTGCCTTCCCCTTGATTCCAGGTCTCTGCCTTCTCTTAGGGCAGTGCCTGTCAGAATCCCATTCCCAACGGCTGTCCTGAGCAGGGCAGCTCCAGGTCCCGGCTCAGACCCTGCCAGCCAACAGACTTGCTCCTGAAGATTTTCATTTTCATCATTCTCATGCGACTGTCAAAGCCAACATCCCCAAACTTAAATCATCTAAAATTGCCTATGACCAAGTCCATATATTTTAACACAAGTGTCAGCCCCCTAAGAATATACTGTGGCCAGGCTCAGGGGACCCCCTCATGTCAGCTGCCTGCAGACACCCAGTGTGGAGCTGCATGACACCCCAAGTCCTGAGCCAGAAGGGCTGTTCTGACTGGGAGTGGAGGAGAGGCCTCTAGAGTAACTCAGGATGCAGCTGCTCCGGGCGCAGTGGCTCACACCTGTAATCCCAACACTTAGGGAGGCCGAGGCAGGAAGATCGCCAAAGAGTTGAAGACCAGCCTGAGCAGCATAGTGGAACCTCATCTCTATATAAATATAAAAATGTATATTCTTAAGGCCAGGCATGGTGGCTCATGCCTGTAATCCCAGCACTTTGGGAGGCCGAGGCAGGTGGATCACCTGAAGTCAGGAGTTCGAGACCAGCCTGGTCAACATGGTGAAACCCTGTCTTTACTAAAAATACTAAAATTAGCCGGGCGTGGTGGTGGGCGCCTATAATCCCAGCTACTTGGGAGGCTGAGGCAGGAGAATTGCTTGAACCCAGGAGGCAGAGGTTACAGTGAGCCAAGATAGCGCCACTGTACTCCAGCCTGGGTGACAAAGTGAGACTCCATGGGAATAAAAAAAAAAAAAAAAAAAGTATATATTTTTACAAGTGCCCCAATGTCAGGATGTGAGTTCTCCAAAACGGAGCGCCTTTGAGATACTAAAATTTAATTTCTATGGGTAAGCCAATAAGAAAACACAAGCCAACTCTCCTCACTGTCTGCAAACTCTCAAGAGATACTGACCGGGCTCCTTCCATGTGCCAGGTCCTTTGTTAGGTGTGGGGGACACAGCCCCGCCCTGCACTAAGCCTGCTTTCGAGGGGAAATGAAGGACAGTGGCTGGGCTGTCTACTCAGGAAGTGTGAGGAGAGGCACATGTTGCTGTAGGGGACCAGAGGACACTTTAATCCCAAGACCGTGAGCTGACACTCCCCCAAACTGTGGGAATCACAGCCTTTCCCCACCCCAGACTGCTGCAGCTTCCTTCCAGTGTTGGAGATGACAATGATGGTGATGGTGGTCACATTTATGAAAGGCTTACTCTGTGTCGGGCACTGTTGTCAGTGCTCAATGTGTACTTTATCACGAATCCTCACAGCAACGCTTTGAAGCAAGCACTGTTACTCTCAATTAGGAAACTGAGGCAAAGGGTAGGGTTGAAAAACTTGCTCAAGGTCACATGGCTAGAAAGTAGCAAAGCCCAGATTTGAAAGTGGGAAGTCCAATTGCAGAATCTGCTTTCTTAGCCACTTGTAACTGTGGCTTCAGGCCAAGGGACACACTCAAATTACCAGCACCCGTGGGTCCAGTCTCACCAGGTGGCTTGTACAGAGATCTGAGAATAAAACCCAACGTGCCACGGGTTGGGGATCATCTGGGTCAGCCAGGTCTTCCCTGTCTCATCTTCTACCTTGATTCTGACCCCAGAGATCACATGGGGCTGGAAGAGTTTCCAGGAGGGCTCAGTGATTGGAGCACCCAGCAGACCACCAGCATGCCTTAGGGCTGTAGGGGTCACATCCACTGCAGAGGGCTAGGTTCCATGAGAAACACAAAGATGGATCCCAAAGGGCACTGGTCCACAGAGGGCTGACAGGTTGCAGGGTCAGACAGCAGGAATGTCAGTTTTCAGGACACAAACGGAAACCAGCAACAGCCAAAAAAGGGAGCCAGGGAGGGCGGGGGAAGGGCATTCATTCCCTGCTGGGGAGGGAGGGGAGGCAGCATTTGAGCTGAGTGGAGGACGGAAGGAAGGGCAACCCAGGCAGGAGGTCCATTCTGGGCAAATGCCCAGATAGAGAGAGACCAGCAGGCAGAGGCCGGCTGGGAGGGTGCACACAGAGAAGGGCGGGGGAAACGCGTGAACAGCAGTCTAGGACACCTGAACTTGATGCATGAGAGGCCACCGAACAGATGCTCATTACCAGTGCTGTGCTTTACAAAAATAACACTAGTTCACAATGGCAAGACCTTCCAGAATGATGCCAAACACACCCAGTGAGGGGCAAAGTCATAGGTACAGGAACAAGGGTCAAAGTTGTTATAAGTTCCAATTAAAATAAATATGGATAATATTTAAACTGAGCCTTAGGCTGGTTGACCATGATGTTCCAGAACCCAAATGTTCTGTTACTGGGTCTGGGGCAGCTGTAGCCATTCTCACTCATGCCATGCACCAACTCACCCATCTGTAAAGCGGTCCCAAAGAGAGGCCAAAAAGCCCTCTTCAGATCTACAAAAACATGCATCTTTTAGCACTGTCTGTGTTTAGATATCCTCATCAATATGTGACAATAACAGTAAACATTAGTAGCATTATACAAGGACATACGAAATCACTATTGGGAGGCCTGGCTTCAATTTTGAATAAAATTCCTATTTGCCACAATGCAGATACTCCCAGATTCGATTTTTCTCAGGTCTTGAGTCCTGTTTCGTGACTGTGGTACTGCATTATTCTTTCCTGCAACTGATAGCAAAAACCACCATCCATGCTTGGCAGGCCCTTTTGGAGGCTGAAGGCCAGTGGCAAAGGGGCACTGTTGCCTCTACTGACCTGATTAACCATCTGGTGCTGCTGGACAGTTCTCTTCTCCTTAAATTCTTCTGATTCAATTTTAATTTCATACATCGCCCCACAACCTCCTAAAATAAACACGATTCAAAAGCATTTCAATTATTAAGTCATGGCAGCCATGGTCCCATATGTCCTCGAAGTACTGTACAATCCAAAGGTCTGAATATTATCATTCAGCACAAAGGAAAGTTGCTAAGACCATTAGGAAAAGATCATGGCTTCCAATCTGACCACATGCTCCTCCTGACAGGTTGCCACAATCCAAAATGTGCTCTTCCTTTTGCGAGGCAGCTGCACCACCCAGGGTTATCACTTGCGGGCAGGAAAGATAAGGCATAAAGCATGGACAACCTAGGGAGTGGAGAGTGTTTCCTTTTTTTTTTTTTTTTTTTTTTTTGAGATGGAGTCTCGCTGTGTCTCCCAGGCTGGAGTGCAGAGGCGTGATCTCGGCTCACAGCAAGCTCCGCCTCCCGGGTTCACGCCATTCTCCCGCCTCAGCCTCCCAAGTAGTTGGGACTACAGGCGCCGCCACCACGCCCGGCTAGTTTTTTGTATTTTTAGTAGAGACGGGGTTTCACCATGTTAGCCAGGATAGTCTCCATCTCCTGACCTCGTGATCCACCCGCCTCGTCCTCCCAAAGTGCTGGGATTACAGGCTTGAGCCACCGCGCCCGGCCGAGAGTGTTTCCTTTCACGAGGCCAATAAACACCACAGAAGAGGATGAGAAGGATGGAATTTCAGTGTTCCACCTTCCAAAGGACCGACGATCATTTTTTTTGAAGGGCAAAAATACACCACAATTTGATTTGAAAACTGTGTAATACTATCCAAAGAAAAGAAAGAACCAGGGGAGCATGAGAGCTGGGGACACAGCAAACATGCTATGCATGGAGCTGCTCGTGGCTATCTCTAGCACTGCTGGGTCCACAGCACAGCATCCAGGGTTTCATCCTGGGTTTTGGGGGAGAACTTTTTGGTGAAGCCCTCGAGCCAGAGCTTGGTGGACCATCCACCCCCTGCCTGAGCTTTCCTCCACCTGGTTGGAGAGCTGGTGCTGATGAATGATGATAAACACATAGCTCTAGCATGAAATAACACGGGCAAGAAAACGTCCCCTGCATGATTAACACAGCCAGGCCATTGTACGAGAGGTGCACTGTACTCCACAGGTTTCGTTCTGCTTCTTTTTTTTTTTGAGATGGAGTCTTGCTCTGTCACCGAGGCTGGAGTGCAGTGGCACGATCTGGGCTCACTGCAACCTCTGCCTCCTGGCTTCATGCCATTCTCCTGCCTCAGCCTCCTGAGTAGCTGGGACTACAGGCGCCCACTACCGCGCCCGGCTAATTTTTTGTATTTTTAGTAGAGACGGGGTTTCACCGTGGTCTCGATCTCCTGACCTTGTGATCCGCCCGCCTCGGCCTCCCAAAGTGCTAGGATTACAGGCGTGAGCCACCGTGCCCGGCCACGTTTTTTTTTTTTTTTTTGAGATGGAGTTTTGCTCTTGTCCCCCAGGCTGGAGTGCAGTGGTGCAATCTCAGCTCACTGCAACCTCTGCCTCCTGGGTTCAAGCGATTCTCCTGCCTCAGCCTCCCAAGTAGCTGGGATTACAGGCGTCTGCCACCATGCCTGGCTAATTTTTTTTTTTTTTTTTTTTTTGTATTTCTGTTGAGATGGGGTTTCACCATGTTGGCCAGGCTGGTCTCAAACTCCTGACCTCAGGTATCCACCTGCCTCAGCCTCCCAGAGTGCTGGGATTACAGACATGAGCCACTGTGCCCAGCCCCAGCAGATTTTTTTTTTTTTTCTGGAGACACAGTCTCACTCTGTCACCCAGGCTGAGTGCAGTGGCACAATCTTGGCTCACTGCAACCTCTGCCTCCTGGGTTCAAGCAAGTCTCCTGCCTCAGCCTCTTGAGTAGCTGGGACTACAGGTGTGCACCACCACGCCCGATTAATTTTTGTATTTTTAGTAGAGATGGGGTTTCACCACGTTGGCCAGGCTGGTCTTGAACTCCTGACCTCGTGATCCACCTGCCTCAGCCTCCCAAAGTGCTAGGATTATAGGCGTGAGCCACTGTGCCCAAACCCAGCAGATCTTTAGATCATTTTATTCCCTGTAGTTTCCAGAATAGAATCTACTTTCTAAACTTTCTCCCCAATCCTTGGAAATGTTATGTTCTCAGTAAAGTCAGTGAGCCCTTGTGGCAATGCTGAGTGGCAAAGGCTGCTTCTGGGTGTGGAGAGATTCAGGCTGATGCCTATCCAGCGGCCCATGCCACGCGTCGTTCTGTGTGTATGTGCGTGTGTATGTGGGGATAAAGGGCCTATCTTCCCCATCCTGCGGGTGCAGAAGTCGCTTCTCCAGCCTGCTCCTAACACACTGCCAGCCTGAACTTCTAGGTGCCAGTGGCCGCCTGAGAAGGACAGAGCTTGGCTGGGGCTGGTAACTGGCCTTAGGACAGGGTCTCCCCTGAGTCCTGGTTCTGGTTCCAGTTCCATTGTCTCTTCCCTATGAGGAACTGGGCAGTTCCTTTGGCCTCTCTGGGCTCGTTTCTTGGGGAAAGTAAGGCAGCTGAAGAAAACCTTTCTGGGGTCCACTCCAGCTCTGATATCCCAGGGCGTCAGAAGAATGGGGGAAAATGAAAGCAAAACCTATTCAAAGTCAAATGACAGACTGTGGACCTGAGCTCTGGGGTGACAGAGAGGGACCTTGTCCGAGCTGAGCCAGGCTGGCAACCTTGAGTCCTCCCAACTGCGCCTTGTCCTCAGTTTCCCTCTGATGTTTCTGAATCCTGACTGCCATCCCATGAGGTGGGGGCAGCCGAGCTCCATCTGTCCAGCAGCAACACATCTTGAGAAGCCACTCACCAGCAGCAAGCGCCCTCCTCCAAGCCCCTGACCCTCTGTCCTTCCAAAGGGCAAAATCTTATCAAAGTGCCGTGGGAAGAATGAGAGAAACCTTACCTGAAATGTCAGTGACTTTTATAGCTGTAGCCCGTGGGAACTTTTCTTTGAGAATTTGGGTCACTCTGAGCTCCCCCTCAGTCTGGGTGGCAAACATCCGATGGTGAAGTGGAAGCTGCCACAGAACAGAGAGGAAGGTCAGGGCAAAGGAAGATGCTGCTGCCCCGAGCTGGGCCACTGTGCAGGGCTGCCTGCCATTCCCCTGCAAGGCAGGCCCCTGAGCCCTCGCCAGCATAGCCATGGGTTATGTCAGAGGGGCTCTGTGGTATCAGGAGTCCATGTAAGTGCCCCGGAACACAGAATAAACTTTTATTGGCGGGGAGAGGATGATTGTTAATAACTCAATTTGAATCCAGAGACAAGAGGCCCCAAACCTAATTCAAGAGATGTTTGATTCCTCATGATAATGTCGTGTGACACTATTATGCCGATAGTTTTATAGGTAAGGAAACTGAGGCACACAGTAATGTGCCCAAGGTAGAATTTGTTAAGAAGATAGAGCCAGAAAAGCTAGACAACCTGCCTCAGATCCATACCACTAGGTCATTCAGCATCTACTGCCCTGGATGGTGGGGCCAAATTCCACACTCCCATCACCTTTAGGCCTGATTAACATGTCTCGCCCTCCCCAGTGGGATGTGACCTCACAGCCCACTGCTCAATTAGCCAGCTATTCTTCATCATGCACTCCTTCTCACTGGGGAGCAAAGTCAGAATTCTGTGAAAGAACCTGAAGAAGGAACATCTGTAGGTTGTTTACCACTGGCAACAACACCCCTTCCCCAATGGCTACCATGGGGAACCTATGGTTGTGTTTTTTTTGGAGACAGAGTTTTGCTCTGTTACCCAGGCTGGAGTGCAGTGGCACGATCTCAGCTCACTGCAACCTCCACCTCCCAGGTTCAAGTGATTTTCCTGCCCCAGCCTCCTGAATAGCTGGGATTCCAGGCACCCACCATCATGCTAGGCAAATTTTTGAATTTTTAATAGAGACAAGGTTTCACCATGTTGGCCTGGCTGGTCTCGAACCCCTGACCTCAGGTTATCCACCCACCTCAACCTCCCAAAATGCTAGGATTACAAGCGTGAGCCACCGCGCCTGGCCAGGGGAGCCCGTGTTTCTGATGGAACACATCTCAACATTTAGTAGTGAAGGAGCAGAAAAGCAGGTCGGCAGTCACTTGGCTGGGCTGAGTGCATGCTGAAAAGGCAAACTGGGAATGGAGTGTGGCAGGCCTTGAATGCCAGGCTAAATATTGTGGACTGTATCAGACAGGAGATGGGACTCCAGGTGATGGAACCCAGTCTCATGGTACCAAAGTAACCTGCAGGAAACAGTGCCTTCAGGAGCGAGTCAGGAGAGATGCCCAAGTAAGAGGCATTACAATGACGGAAGCACCGGGCACTGGTCCTTGACTAGACGTAGATGACAGGTTGGAGGACACCAGGGCCGTTCATGGGTGCTGGTGCTGAAGGTCCCACCCCTCTACCCCTCAGTCCTTCCTGAAAGCTCAGAGCAGAGTCCTGTGTCACAGAATCTCAGAGCACCACTCCTTTAAAATGAGCTGTGCACTGGCTCTCTCACCACTGGTCTTACAGGCCAGAAATGAGTCCGGCAGCATCCCAGAGCTGACCCCAGGGCAGGCTCTCAGAGGCACTTGGTGCCGGATGAATGAATGAGCAGGGGAAGAACTATTCAATTAGGGACAGAAATGCAGGACGGGAGAAAGGCCCAGAGTGTGATGGTCTGTATGGAGGGACAGAAACTTGATGTTCAGAGGCTGGGCAGGATTGCTGGGAGTGAGGGTGGGATGGAGCTGCTTCTGGGGGCACAATCTTGGGGGTAAAGGCGGAGAGTAACCAGATGGCAGGCAGAATCGGCAGCTACTAAGGGGTGAGAGTGGTGAGCGTTGCAGAATCCTTGGGAGAAGCCTTTTATCTTAGTGGATCTGTGGGCAGCGGCTTTTAGTGGAACAATCAACTGACATCCCCAGATGATCACTGTCCATGCTGAAAGTCACCGCAGTGGAAGAACTTCTTTTCATGCACAGGAGAAGCAGGTTCAGAACCAGGGGAGAAGGAAAATGAAAGGAAAGAGAAAGAAGGGTATGAGCTGAAGCAAAGGATGGATCAGAAACGGGGAGAGATTAGGACAGCGCGTGGGAAGTGCCCCCTGCTTGGGTTCTGCTCCGGTAGTGTGGGATTTGGAGGAGGATCAAGGTCAGAGGCCCAGTCGACCTTCCCAAGGCCCCGGCCCCGCTGCAGTCCCCCGCACCCACGCCTTGACTCTGGGGCTATGACTCCTCTCTTCTGCTCCGTAAATCAATCCTTTGCCCGCTGTACTATGACTGTTCATGTGTTCGTCCGCCTGACCTTCAACCTCCACCCAGCTCGGGAGCTCCCCCAGAGCGCGCTGGAGCCTGAAATTTCGAATGCCGTTATCGCTGAGTGAATGAATGAACGAAAGAATGAATGAATGAGAGAAAGGAAGAGGAGCCCCCCATTGCAGGTGCTGCGCGCGCCCTCCGGGAGCTGTTCCTCAAGCCCCGACAGCCGCCGGACCCGCGGTCCCTCCGCAGCTCCCGTCGCGGGGAGAGCAGCCCCGACCCTGCCCGCGCTCACCCCGCGGATCCTGCGAAGCAGAGGCGCTGCCGCGGCCGGGTTCCATGCCGCCATGCCCGGCCGACGCGACCCGCCGCCCGAGGTCACTGTATGCCCGAAAGACGCGGAGCAGGGAACCGAGAGCCGCCGCCTTGGGAGAGGCTGCCCCCTGCCGCCCGGAGGCCATCAGCCTGCAGGCCCCGCCCCAGTCCTCAAGGCCCCGCCCCAGAGGCCTCCTGTCGCCTGGCTCCGCCCCCGGAGGCTGCGGGCCTCCCGGCCCCGCCCAGGCCTCCCCTGGCCCTGGCTGACTCGCCACCCCCGACACTGCAGCGCCTGCCGGCCTCGGGGCCCCGCCCTCTGCCTTCGCTCGCGCCGCGCTCCTTCAGCCTCCCCAGGGCCTGTTTCACGGATGGGGTCCCCTTCCCCGCATGAATATCTTCCTCCTCAGCTCGGAAACACTCTAAGGTCTCAGCGACCGATACTGGCCTTCCCTCATCCGAATACCCCTCGTGCCCCGATGTACTTTTCCATTCCCACTCCACATGCTGGCAGCCTAGCTTCTAAGCTGAGGAGGTTGGCCTTCGCTCCAGGTGCTGGAAGGATTTGATTTCGCAGTTTAGAAAGATCGCTCTGCTCCTGTGAGGAGGGCGTGTAGGGGCTGCAACCAGAGACAGTCAGAAGCTCCGAGGCTACAGCGATGGTCCAGGTGAGAATGGAGGTGCCTAACTAAACCAGTGGCGGGAGGGATGGAAGAATGAACTGAGACACTTAGGAGGTGAATGGAATCCAGCGATTGCATGTGGGGTGAGGGTGGGAAAGGTATCTGAGATGACTCCCGTTTCTGGCTCGGACAATGACTTGGATGGAGGGTTAGGTGGGAGCAGAGTAGAGTCCACGAACAGTTTTTAATTTGCCTGAGTTTAAGGTGCCACAGGACACAGCCTAACAGAGGCCCAGGTTGGAGCCATGGACCATGGAGTCATGAGAATGGAAGGGAAGCTGACGCCATGTGGGATGGGGTAGAACTGTCCGCAAATTCGTCCCGCCTCTGGAGTCTTCAGACCAGTCAAGACTGAAATTGAACCAAGCCTCTCCTCTCTGTAGCTGTTATTTGTTTGCAGCACGTGGTCAGGTGGCACCCTGCAGGATTTATCAGCTTTTTGCCAACATTCTGGCCTATGCAATCAATACGTCCCTTCAGCGTTGCACTCGGATGGATTGGACCTACAGTTGTTCTATATGGATATTATCTAAATTATTTATTACAGTATTAGCTGACTCCTATCTTCTGGCCTTCAGAATTTCTCCTTTGGATCAATTACTAGCCTGTCTTACATTTTCTGCTTCATTCCTTTAAAATGTTTAGAGATGATTTGCTAACTTCTAAGTTTTCTTCATTGCAGTCAATGATGCAGTTTAAACTGTCAAAAAATGTTTTTTTCTCAAGCAGGGTAGTAGTGGTAAACCATTCCCTTGCTCTTCAGACAGCATGGTTTAGATGAGGCACACCCATCCCCAGCTCTAGGAATGGAAACAGGACCCAAGTCTGGCTAATCAGAGATTGGCTTAGGGTTGGCCCCATGATCTGAGCCAGACCAATGAGAGTTGGTAGAGGGACTTTTCTGGAACTAAAGAAATGGATCCTGGCGGGGCATGGTGACTCATGCCTGTAATCCCAGCACTTTGGGAGGCCGAGGCAGGTGGATCATCTGAGGTCAGGAGTTCGAGACCAGCCTGACCAACATGGTGAAACCCCGTCTCTACTAAAAATACAAAATTAGCCGGGCGTGGTGGTGCATGCCTGTAATCCCAGCTACTCAGGAGGCCGAGGCAGGAGAATCGCTTGAACCCGGGAGGCGGCGGTTGCAGTGAGCCAAGATGGCGCCATTGCACTCTAGCCTGGGCGACAGAGTGACTCTGTCTCAAAGAAAAAAACCAAATGGATCGTTTTCTTTTGCAACTTCTGTTTTAGAATCGGGATATATATGCAGGCTTGTTACGGAGGTATATTGCTTTTGCAACTTGTAGTTTAGAATCGGGGTATATATGCAGGCTTATTACAGAGGTATATAGCTTTTGCAACTTCTAGTTTAGAATCAGGGGTATGATGCAGGCTTGTTACAGAGGTATATTGCATGGTGCTGAGGTTGGGAGTATGAACGAATCCGTCCTTCAGGTAATGAGCATAGTACCCAACAGGTAGTTTCAACTCTTACCCCCTTCCTCCTTCCCCATCTTGTATTCCCCAGTGTCTGTTGTTCCCAGACATTGATCTTTTTCCGCTATGTTGCTAAGCTGGTAGAAAGGCTGGAGTTGCTGGCAACCATCTTTGCAACAATGCAGGGAGAGCTACTTTGGAAATGAAGCAAGACAAAGAAGAAAATAGATAAAAGGAAACAAATAAATGTTTGACTTTGCTTGTACAGCTGGAAACCAGCCATGCTGGAAATAGGCACTATAGGCAGTTTAATGGGTTTGTCACTTGTAACCAAGTGACCCATGGCAAGCTCACAGATTTGTATTGGCAGAATTCCTCCTTTTATTTAAAATGGTACTTTTGGCCAGGCAAGGTGGCTCACACCTGTAATCCAAGCACTTTGGGAGGTCGAGGCGTGCGGATCACCCGAGGTCAGAAGTTCGAGAACAGCCTGGCCAACGTGGCAAAACCCCGTCTCTACTAAAAATACAAACCATTAGCTGGCTGCGGTGGCCTTTCTACCAGTTTTTTGTCTCCAAAAAAAAAAAAAAAAGGTACTTTTGCTTATCTCTAACCTTCCTCTTCCCCATAATTTAACAATTGTCCATACTATCTGTTACTCTGAGTTGCTCTCTGCCCCATTCTCCCCCTCTTATCCTCAGTTTCCCCTAGGCTGTCAGAGCCATCTGAAATGAAAACATTTAGGTCGAGCATAGTGGTTCATGCCTGTAATCCCAGCACTTTGGGAGGCTGAGGCGGGTGGATCACCTGAGGTCAGGAGTTCGAGACCACCCTGGCCAACATGGTGAAACCCCATCTCTACTGAAAATACAAAAACTAGCCAGGCATGGTGGCGCATGCCTCTACTCGCAGCTACTCGGGAGGCTGAGGCAGGAGAATCACTTGAACCTGGGAGGCAGGGGTTGCAGTGAGCCGAGATTGAGCCACTGCACTCCAGCCTGGGCAACAGAGTGAGACTTTGTCTCAAATAAATAAAATGAAATAAAATGTAAACATTCACCACTTGAAATCCTTCAGATTCCCCATCACCTACCTACAGGCAAAACTCCCAAATTCTTTTGTATGATTTAACCACTATCTGCCTGTCCAACTGAAATCTACCCTCTACTGATATTATACTTGCACCTCCCTGCATAAGCTATGCTACAAGTTTGGTTATGCAGTTGCCCATCTTTTAAGGTTCAAGCCTTGTCTTCTCCAAAGAGCCACCTCTGACTGCCTCACAGTAAGCTTAGAGCCCGCAACTTACCTGTAACTTTTGTTGCACTTGTGGCCTTTTACAACTATGAATTTATGTATGTGTCTGTTCTCACTGGTTTATAAGCTCCATGAGGATAGAGCCTTCCTTGAGTCATCTGTCAACAGCCCAATATGGGACAAAAAGTGCATGCACTGTGATTACTGAACAGAACTGAGAGAGGCTAAGCAATTTGCGCTCCACAGGTTTAAGTCTGAACTCTTCTAGAAAAGGATTTGCGGGATGATCTGACCAATCTTGGGCTTCCAAATTAGTTCCAACAGTTCCAGTATTTTTTTTCTGACAGAAGCAAATAAGTTTTACTTTATGATTAAAACAAGTGAAATGCATTTAGTCCCAGGAAATGTCAATCCTTTCTGCATCTTACTTTTTTTGCTGTGACCTTAAGATTCTCTTGTTCTCTTCAGTTGTATTGGTCCATGATCACTCATAGCTTTCATACATATATATACATCTGAAACTCAGAAAATTCATTAGGTAGGAACTCTTTGGATGCATCTCCTTTTTTAACCTCATTGGGATGATTTTTCTTTTTTTTCTTATTTTATTTTATTTTATATTATTATTATACTTTAAGTTCTAGGGTACATGTGCATAACGTGCAGGTTTGTTACATATGTATACTTGTGCCATGTTGCTGTGCTGCACCCATCAACTCGTCAGCACCCATCAACTCGTCATTTACATCAAGTATAACTCCCAATGCAATCCCTCCCCCCTCCCCCCGGGGTGATTTTTCATTGCACCATCATTTTATTTTAGAGAGCTTCCTAGCACTGCTGAGCATGCAGAATTTTTGCAAATGCAATCCAAAGACTTGCTATATACTAGCTATTTGAACTTGTCTGAGCTTATGTGGCATGGTCTAAAGAATACTGAAATATTTCTGGCATACCTCTTAATTGCAATCACTTTCTCCAGGTTGCTTTATGAATTAAATGAGATAACCTACTAAAGGACTCCAGTAAAAAGCTAAAAAGGTAGCTAGCTTTTGAGGTGCTGTGGCAGACTGGCATCTAGTGGCCAGTGATAATGGTGCAGGATAGTGTCTGCACCTAAGTAGGGATAGTGCAGGCTGTAATGTCCATACCTAGTGGGGACATCAATGGGGTACTTGTCAGAGATGCTCCATGGCATAGTTTGGACATTGTTTCTGACTGTGCAGGTTCAAACCCAGAGTCTGGCTCTCCCAAAGATAGTATCTGAGTTATTCTATTATTTTATAAAGTTTGAAACAGCCATTAGATACCCTTACAAACTTATCATTTTTGTGATGATTTTAAGCCTACTGAAAATGTCAAAAGAAATCCAAAACTGCTAGTTTACCCATAGCTTATACAAAATTAGTATTAACTAGGCCAGGTGTGGTGGCTCATGCCTGTAATCCCAGCACTTTGGGGCCAGGGCAGGCAGCTTACTTGAACTCAGGAGTTCGAGACCAGCCTAGGCAATATGGCAAAACCCCATCTTTACAAAAATTATAAAAAATTAGCCGGGCATGATGGTGCGTGCCTGTTTTCCCAGCTACTCGGGAGGCTGAGACAGGAGGATCACTTGAGCCTAGGAGGTGGAGGTTGCAGTGAGCCAAGATTGTGCCACTGCACTCCAACCTGGGCAACAGAGACCCGATCTCAAAAAAATAAAATCAGTGTTAACTTGTACTATTTAGCCACATTCATTAAGTTTTTAATTTTAACTCTACTATGTCACAACCAGGAATGTACAAGAGATATGGAGCCTGATTCACATGGCAGGAAGGAGACCACGTATTTCTGTTTGGGATGGGTTTTAGCCACTATCAGAGGAATAGTTTGTTTCTTAGGGGTTGGGTCCTAGTAGTATGATACTTAGTTCATTTAGGAACTTCCTTTTTTAAGGGCTAAGAAAACATGTTAGCTACTAAATAATATGCAAAGATAACTTTCCAAATTTAAGCTGTACTCAAAAATCCACAGAACCTGCAAAACTCTCAAGTTTCTATATTTAAATAGAAGTGTGTGTTGATATACATACTTTAATCAGTCATTTCTTGCTTTCAATATATTTTATTCTGACGAAGTTACAAAAGTAGATACAAAATACTTTTTTTAAAAGTACAGTTAACTGACTTAGAAAAATAGATAAAGCCCCTAAGGATTTTAAAACACAACATAAATTTTTATGTAAAGAACATTTAAAAATATTTTAGGTGGTAACCAAAACTAACTTACACAAACTATTTTTGATGTAGAATAGAATGCTGTTCTATAATAAGAAGTCTATAGCACACTGGTAATCCATTTGGATCTACAGAATACTTGTTTGGAATAGAATCTGATAATGAGAGAAAACCCAAATGAATGTCAGTGCAGTTGCTTCAAAAAAAATTACTGCTACCACATGTACTATCATCCCCCAAGGCCTTTTACAGTCTGAAATATCAAAATTGAAAGCAAAAATAGGATGACTAAAGGACTACTACTTTACCTCTTTTCAGAATTCTACAATAGTAGAAACCAAATCCCCTTACTGATCCCGGGGAAAATAATGTGCCTGTTGAAGGTGCTCAGTGTTTGGTGTCCAGGTTGTCATTTTTCAGGTGAGGGTTTCATACTGACAGGAGGCAGGCTCCTAAAACAAGGCAGTAGCACCAGCACCATGACTAGGGCTGCTTAAAAACAAATTTCTAGGACTTATACTCTTTGGGCCTGATTTGTTAATGCTTATGAGGTAATGGTATTATGTTTGAGCAGCTCTACTTCTAGTATAACCTCAATGCTCAGAGAGAAAGCCAACAATACAATCAGGAAACCACAATATTGACAAAACTTAGTATTACCACCAAGATTGTTCCTCTTGCCTTGGCACTACTAAAAAACTTTACCTTTGTTACTAAAGTCATGGTGAATACAGATTTCGCATTTCTCATATAAGCAGCTATATGAGCTAGGGTTCGATAAGCCTTAGATGAAAGGAAATACTTTGCTGGAAGCCCTGTAAAAATCACTTTATTCACAATCTGAAGAATGAAAGACAAATTTGGCTGTTAATACAAAAACTGTAGTACAAGGAAGTTCAACTGTTTAAAAATCTGCACATCACTGTCCAAGTGTTTTTTGAAGGCCTGAAAATTAAAGCACCATAGGATTAACTGCATAATTTAGCAAGCACTCTCCACCCCGTAACTGTAATCATGTATGAAAAGCAGAGATCAGACACTGAGAGGAGATGGCTTCTGATTAGCAAGGGGGAAGGGAGTGAGTGTTACGGAACAGGCAAACCTTGGACGTGGGGAGATAAAAGTAAGAAGAGTCAAAAAGATTGATTTCTATAGGCCTGGCACGGTGGCTGACGCCTGTAATCCCAGAACTTTGGGAGGCTGAGGCGGGTGGATTGCAAGGTCAGAAGATGGAGACCATCCTGGCTAACACGGTGAAACCCCATCTCTACTAAAAATACAAAAAATTAGCTGGGCTTGACTAAAAATACAAAAAATTAGCTGGGCGTGGTGGCGGGCACCTGTAGTTCCAGCTACTAGGGAAGCTGGGGCAGGAGAATGGTGTGAACCCGGGAGGCGGAGCTTGGAGGAAGCTGAGATCCTGGCACTGCACTCCAGCCTGGGTGACACAGTGAGACTCTGTCTCAAAAAACAAAAAAACAAACAAAAAAATTGATTTCGTCAAACTGTTATCAAAGGTTGGCCCTCTAGCCAACTCCGGAAGGCACCATCCTCTTCCCATTATCTCCCCTTCCTCCAATTCTCCTCCTCCCCTTGGCTCCCTAGCCTTGGAGGTAAACACTAATATTTCGGTACACTGTTGGTTAAGCCAGATTGGCTTGGGAACCTGGTAATGTTTTTGTTTTTATTTTAAAAAAGGACAGTCTGAGTCTCAAAATACCAACACATCTCTGATTTATGTCCCATTTATAAGCTGCCTTTACTACTGTCCTGACATGTGATCGTCTTTCATTTGCTTTAGAGCTTAGTGGTGAAGAGGGAACATTTCCATAAGACTGAAAATAAATGGAGAAAAGTGATAACTCTTTTGTTTGAGAATATTTGAAATACTAGAAATAATGAGTAAAGTACAAGCCTACCTGAGAAACTAGTTTCATCACTTGCGGACTTAAAAAAGTAAAGCCAACAGGGTTTAAAGTCGAGAGGCAGTTCACATCCTAAGTGACATCTAGAAACCTGCTCTCTTGTTCACAAATGATCAACATGAACATACAGAATGGCTGACATTTGCACCTTTGGATAAGCTTAAAACATGGATTGTGGAATGTCTAATAGAGGGCTTTTCTTTTTTTTTTTTTTTCATAATGACTGTCCCATACTTTAATTCCTCAATGATATATGGATGCTACCTAAATCAGATTAAATGTTTTCTTTAAAATTCTGTATACCTTTAAGAATGTCTAGAAAATGATTATTTAAAATGGAGTTTCTAAGTAAGTATTTTCTTTATAGTTTAGTGGAGTAAGAAAAATAAATTAAAAAAAAAAAACATCAAATCTAATCTTTATCAAAGCCATCAAGGAGGTTGGTAAAATACTTTGCAAAAATCACAGCTCTGAACCACATAGAATGCTGATGAACTTAAAGCTTTGCCAGTTTGGCAAGTCTTCCAGTATAATACTTGTGCTTCAGTACATTTTAAATAGACAGCTAGAGTTTACTAAATTCTAGGAACCAAATAAAAAATAAACGTTTTCTTCATTAAAGGGGAAGGTTTTTATATCCCAATAGAAATAGAGGAATTTCAAGTTTTGATACAAAAACAATTAAAACAAGATAAAAACCAAGTGGGAGCTCAGTCCATCTTTTGAATATTAACAGAATGAGGATTTTTTTAAAACTTATTTCTCCCATTTTGTTTCCTTTAAACACATACACTCACTCACTCTCTCAAGAATAGGTAGCACACCAAAACTTTGTGTGTTATAAGATGTATATACCTTCATGGTTTATTGTGGTTTTCCTTAAGTTTTATCCTTATTAGGATGAAGTTCATGCATTTCTACACTACTCTTAACTAAGGCTCAAGACAATAAAAACATAGAAGTAATTTTTTAATAAAATGAAATAAAATAATCAAGTACTCTGAGTATTTTTCTCCATTCTCTTATCCAGAATTTCAAGGCCTCTGAAAAATAATGAAATAATAAAAATAGTGGTTTTGAGACCTAAATTGTAATATTTTGGATTCCTTTTCTCAGCCAAAAGCTACTATCTGAATAAAGCTTTTTAGACTAAAAGCCTGGTCTATCCTTAGAAGACATTAAAAAATTACTTCTGATACACACACTCCTAATAATTTAGATAGATATGAAAACAATCTCAAATAAAGATCAAAAAATAAAGTCCCTGTAAAAATAACTTTGGTTGCTCCCACCCACACATGTCATATGATTTAAACTGCAATCATGAATTTTGAAAAAATATACGTATCTTACCTATAAAAACACTACCATACAAACTTGTAACTAAAATGTTATCTGAAGTGACACAGATGTTCTAAATCTCAAGGATACTGAAAAATACATTTTTTATTTGTAAAATAAAAGAATAAAACCAATCTGATTGTGTTATTAAGAAATTTGTTCTGGAAACTCATTCATAAATTATTGATGGAAATTCTTCATGTCCATTATGCTGTCACCTGAAACAGATTCAATCATTTTCTTGTAAAGAAATGACTGAGTAAATGAGTAAAAGAATAAGAAGTAAATTTATAAGCTACAGGTTAACCATCACATATTACAACCAAGTATGACTGTGATAATAACAGGAGTGGTCACACAGTACTTAAGATTTGGCTGTGTCCTTAAGGTCTTACTCGGAAACTATCACGCCAACCTACCTTTGGGATAATCTTATCAGTAGACACAGACAATGGGTATCTTTTTATCCTGTTTTCTTAACGTCTATATCACTAGTCTATAACAGATAGCAATGAGATAGTTCTAGCAATAGATGAAGCAAGAGGGTAACTGTGTTCTAGAAGAACCATTTATCTGTCTTTTGATCCAAGTTTCTCTATTAATTCTTGAAGAGGTGCCAGCTCACGCCTATCAATCAGATTAAACTCCTAAAAAGAGAAGAAAAATAACAATTAAAAATGGATCTAAAACTGAAACTCTGTAAATGTCTTTTGGAGAAGGAATTCCCAACTCTAGTTTTCTGAAGTCCAAAAGAATGATGAAATAACCTCTGTGAACATTTTAAAATGGGCATTTATTCTCTTTTTCTTTTCCTTTTTTTTTTCTCTTTTTTGTACAGATGTGGTCTATGTTGCCAAGGCTGGTATTGAACTTTGGCCTCAAGTGATCCGCCCACCTTGGCATCCCAAATCCCAAAGTGCTGGGATTACAGGGGTGAGCCACCACGCCCAGCCCTCTCTTTTTAAAAATATAGTTATGGGCTGGGCGTGGTGGCTCACGCCTGTAATCCCAGCACTTTGGGAGGCCGAGACGGGCGGATCACGAGGTCAGAGATCAAGACCATCCTGGCTAACACTGTGAAACCCCGTCTCTACTAAAAAAAAAAAAAAAAAAACTAGCCAGGCATGGTGGCGGGCGCCTGTGGTCCCAGCTACTCAGGAGGCTAAGGCAGAATGGTGTAAACCCGGGAGGCGGAGCTTGCAGTGAGCTGAGATCCAGCCACTGCACTCCAGCCTGGGTGACAGAGCGAGACTCCATCTCAAAAAATAAATAAATAAATAAAAATATAGTTATGATATTGTGATGTAAGTATTGGTCTTCCTCCGTTTCTTGACGCACAGCTCCCAAAACCCTTGTCGGAATCACCAGAGTGCTAAGATTATCTTGTGTGCTAATGAGATGACTGGTGGCTGGAGGCTCCTATAAAGCTTCAGAATGGGAACTGGTCAACCTTCAGCCAGCCCTCTGCTCTTTCCAGATCACAACCTCCGGGGAGGGGAAAGGGCTGGCTGAAGGTTGAGTTGATCATCAATGGCCAATTATTTAATCAATCATGGGCAAGTAATGAAGCCTCCATAAAAACACAAAAAAACAGGGCTCAGGAGAGCTTCCGGATAGCTGAACACATGGAGGTTCCTGGAGCATGGCATGCCTGGAGAGAGTATGGAAGCCCCTTCTCCTCTGGCCCTACACATCTCTTCCATCTAGCTGTTCATCTGTATCTTTTGTTAGCATCTTTCATAATAAATGGGTAGAGATAAGTATTTCCCTGAGTTCTATAAGCTGCTCTAGCAAGCTAATCAAACCCAAGGACGGGGTTGTGGGAACCCTGGTTTATAGTCAGAGGTATAGTTGACAATGTATTACTTTTGCCTGATATCCCAGGTTGGGAGGCAGTCTTGTGGGACTGAGCTCTCAAACTTGTAGGATCTGATGCTACCTCCAGATAGACATTATCAGAATTGAATCGTATTATAGGACATTCATCTGGTGTCCACTGTAGAAATGATCACTTGCTTGGTGTGTGAGAGACAGTCCCCATGTTTGGTCACAGAAGCACTCTGTGTGGTGAGAGTATAGTAGGAAAAAGCGAGTTTGTTTTTTCCTATATTCTTACCATGGGAGGCTTATTAAAGAAGCAACTCTAGGTATCAGTATGATCCTCACTGTGTTAAACATTGAAATCAAAACTGTATACATATTTAAATTTACATAAAAATTACTTGAAAGAGGCTGGGTGTGGTGGCTCACGCCTGTAATCCCAGCACTTTGGGAGGATGAGGTGGGTGAGATCACTTGAGGTCAGGAGTTCGAGACCAGCCCGGCCAACATGGTGAAACCTCATCTCTAGTAAAAATAGAAAAATTAGTCGGGCGTGGTGGCAGGCGCCTCTAATCCAAGCTACTTAGGAGGCTGAGGCAGGAGAACTGCTTGAACCCAGGAGGCAAAGGTTGCAGTTAGCCGAGATAGTGCTACCGTACTCCAGTCTGGGCGACAGAGCGAGACTTTGTCTCAAAAAAAAAAAAAAAAAAAACAAACAAAAAAAAAAACTACCTGAAAACTACAAACTGAATTTCTGATAAAGGGGCAGTAGACCTTTTATGCAACAATCTGAGAAGGAAGATCAGGAAGAGCATGGTACAGTACACAGAACTATAATACACAATATCTACTATAAAGCTACCAGGTTTTTTCATAAAATATCTAGACAGACATGTGTATGTAACTCAATATGCAAAAGTGTATGTATCTCTAAAGTTAGGCTAAAGGCATATCAATTCTTTGATATCTTTTTCAAATAATGTGAATTATTTTGATTTTTTAAAGTTCAAATTCTGGCCAGGTGCTGTGGCTCAGGCCTGTAATTCCAGCACTTTGGGAGGCTGAGGAGGGTGGATCACCTGAGGTCAGAAGTTCGAGACCAGCCTGATCAACATGGGAAATCCCGTCTCTACTAAAAATACAAAAATTAGTTGGGGTAGTGGTGGACACCTGTAATCACAGCTATTCGGGAGGCCGAGGCAGGAGAATCACTTGAACCCAGGAGGCGGAGGTTGCAGTGAGCCGAGATCATGCCACTGCATTCTAGCCTGGGCCACAGAGTGAAACTCTGTCTCAAAAAAAAAAAAAAAAAAAAGGTTCCAATTCTGACTAAGGGTCCATAAAGCAACAGGCCACAACCCTGAATGGATAATCCTAACCACAGACCTAGGGAGGCCAGAGGCAGAAGGCCCAAATGGGGGTGATACCTTTTTATACTGCTGCATACATCAATAAAATAAACAATGTGGAAAGAGAACAAAACAGAAAAGAGAAGCTTGCCTATAATTGGCTCTACATCTACAAATAGGACACACTGCTCTTTGTTGAAGTTCCCAATCCAAATAAGTCCAAGTCACAAGACACAGAAATTGACATGGATCAACTTACCTGAACAAAGAAAATAAAGTGCTTAAAGGAGGTGTTGAGGTGGGCCTCCTCTTGCAGCTGCATCACAGAATCAAAGTGCTGGTGATAAATATGGGCATAAACCCTGAACAGACGCTTTAGAATAGTCTTTGCCACAGACATAAAGTTTTTGGGAAATGGGACACCTGCAATTAAATACACGTATGAAACAATTAGTCTGTTATCTAATTTAACAGTAGAAAGTTGTTTGTGACAGGGTCTCACTTTGTCACTCAGGCTGGAGTGCAGTGGTGCAATCTCAGCTCACTGCAGCCTCGACCTCCTGGGCTCAAGTGATCCTCCCACCTTGGCCCCCCAAGCAACCTGAACTACAGGTACACGCCACCACACCCAGCTAATTTTTTGTATTTTTTGTAGAGATGGGGTTTCGCCATGTTGCCCAGGCTGGTCTTGAACTCCTGAGCTCAAGCAATCTGCCTGCCTCAGACTCTTAAAGTGCTAGGATTACAGGCATGCCCAGCCTAACGGCAGAAAGTTTACACACTGCCATGAGCACCTGCAACACATAAACACACACATTCATAAATACACATGAACCTACCTCCGTATATATTTTTTATTTTTATTTTTATTTTTTATTTATTTATTTATTTTTTTTTGAGACGGAGTCTCGCTTTGTCGCCCAGGCTGGAGTGCAGTGGCCGGATCTCAGCTCACTGCAAGCTCCGCCTCCCGGGCTTACGCCATTCTCCTGCCTCAGCCTCCCGAGTAGCTGGGACTACAGGCGCCCCCCACCTCGCCCGGCTAGTTTTTTGTATTTTTAGTAGAGACGGGGTTTCACCATATTAGCCAGGATGGTCTCGATCTCCTGACCTCGTGATCCGCCGTCTCGGCCTCCCAAAGTGCTGGGATTACAGGCTTGAGACACCGCGCCCGGCCTTTATTTTTTTTTTGAGACGGAGTCTCGCTCTGTCGCCCAGGCTGGAGTGCAGCGGCCGGATCTCAGCTCACTGCAGGCTCTGCCTCCCGGGTTTACACCATTCTCCTGCCTCAGCCTCCTGAGTACCTGGGACTACAGGCGCCCGCCACCACGCCCGGCTAGTTTTTTTGTATTTTTTTTCAGTAGAGACGGGGTTTCACCGTGTTAGCCAGGATGGTCTCAATCTCCTGACCTCATGATCCGCCTGTCTTGGTCTCCCAAAGCGCTGGGATTACAGGCTTGAGCCACCGCGCCTGGCCTGTATATATTTTTTAAAGCCAAGGAAGTGAAAACCCAAACCCAAATCCTCACAAAGTACCCACTTTTTTCTGACTGCCTTAGGCACAGGTATCAAATTATGTAAGATGCTGCTGAATCAAAGTTCAAAAATCCTGCAGTTTTAGTTGGTTTTGTTTTGTTTTTGTGTTTTTGAGACTGAGTCTCACTCTGTCATCCAGGCTGGAGTTCAGTAGCACAATCATGGTTCATTGCAACCTCCACCTCCCAGGCTCAAGCAATCCTCCCACCTCAGCCTCCCAAGTAGCTGGGACTACAGGTGTGCACTACTACACCTGGCTGATTTTTGTATTTTTAGTAGAGATGGGTTTTTGCCATGTTGGCCAGCCTGATCTCGAATTCCTGGCCTCAAGTGATCCGCCTGTCTTGGCCTCCCAAAGTACTGAGATTTAGTTCTTTAATAATATTAGAGAGTTTCTTTCTGAAATTAAATGCAATAAGAGTTAAGTATTTTGATTATAAATATTTTTACTTTGTAATTTGTAACTCTAAAGCAATTACACTGGCTTGGCATGGTGGCTCATGCTTGTAATCCTAGCATGTTGAGAAGCTGAAGTGGGCAGACTGCCTGAGTTCATGAGTTCAAGATAAGCCTGAGCAACACGGTAAAACCTCGTCCCTTAGGAAAAAAAGAAGAAGAAATTACATACATACACACTCTCTCAATGAAGACTGGAAACTCTCCTAAGCAAAACAAAAAGGCAGCCGGGCACAGTGGCTCACGCCTATAGTCCTAGCACTTTGGGAGGCCAAGGCGGGTGGATCATGAAGTCAGGAGGTCGAGACCAGCCTGGCCAAAGAGACCAGCCTGGCCAACATGGTGAAACCCCATCTCTACTAAAAATACAAAAATTAGCCGTTAGTGGTGGCGGGCAACTGTAATCCCAGCTACTCAGTAGGCTGAGACAGAGAACTGCTTGAACCCGGAAGGCAGAGGTTGCAGTGAGCCGAGATCATGCCACTGCACTCCAGCCTGGGCAACACAGCAAGATTCTGTCTCAGAAAAAAAGAAAAAAAGAAAATAAGCACCTTTTTAGAAAACAGCTGGGGTGGGTTTGGTATCTTTCCAAGCAGTGGAGATGGGGATCCAACTGGTTACATTCCTGAGAATTCTGGCTGACAACATCAAAGTCCATCAGAAAACAGGGACAGGTAGGTCAGGAGTGCGAGACCAGCCTGACCAACATGGTGAAACCCTGTCCCTACTAAAAATACAAAAATTAGCCGGGCGTGGTGGCTAAGGCCTGTAATCCCAGCTACTCAGATAGCTGAGACAGAAGAATCACTTGAACCCAGGAGGCGGAGGTTGCAGCGAGCCAAGATCACCGCCACTGCACTCCAGCCTGGGCGACAGAGTGAGACTCCATCTCAAAAAATAAAAATAAAAAAATAACCTAAATTAGTTGGCCTTAAAGGTCTGTTCCACAAGACTACTCTTGAAACATGTTCTTTTTTCAACCTTTCAGAAAACGAAGGCTTAAAACACTCTTTCCTTGCATTTTTTCCCACCCAGTTCTCAATAACCTGAAACTCGGTATATTTTGCTGTTTGTGGTCATTCCCCACCACCACCCCAGTCCTCATTAACTTGACTTTTCAGACATTATCCTGGAGCTTATAGGCATGTTTTCCTGGGCAGGATCTTGTATTCATGTATTGAAAAAGCAGATTTCTGGCTGGGCACGGTGGCTCACACCTGTAATCCCAGCACTTTGGGAGGCTGAGGTGGGCGGATCATGAGATCAGGAGATAGAGACCATCCTGGCTAACATGGTGAAACCCTGTCTCTACTAAAAATACAAAAAATTAGCTGGGCGTGGTGGTGGTCGCCTGTAGTCCCAACTACTCGGGAGGCTGAGGCAGGAGAATGGTGTGAACCCAGAAGGCAGAGCTTGCAGTGAACTGAGATCGCGCAACTGCCCTCCAGCCTGGGCAACAGAGCAAGACTCTGCTTCAAAAAAAAAAAAAGAAAGTTAAAGAAAAGAAGCAGCAGGCCGGGCGCGGTGGCTCAAGCCTGTAATCCCGGCATTTTGGGAGGCCGAGACGGGCGGATCACGAGGTCAGGAGATTGAGACCATCCTGGCTAACACGGTGAAACCCCGTCTCTACTAAAAAATACAAAAAAACTAGCCGGGCGCGGTGGCGGGCACCTGTAGTCCCAGCTACTCGGGAGGCTGAGGCAGGAGAATGGCGTAAACCCGGGAAGCGGAGCTTGCAGTGAGCTGAGATCCGGCCACTGCACTCCAGCCTGGGCGACAGGGCAAGACTCCGTCTCAAAAAAAAAAAAAAAGAAAAGAAGAAGCAGATTTCTGGCCAGGTGCAGTGGCTCATGCCTGTAATCTCAAGCTCTTTGGAAGACTGAAGCAGAAAGGTTGCTTGGGCCTAGAAGTTTGAGACCAGCCTGGGCAACATAGTGAGGCCTCGTGTCTACAAAATTTAAAAAATTAGCTGGGAGTGATTGTACACATGCCTGTGGTCTCAGCTACTCAAGTGGCTGATATAGGAGGACCACTTGAGCCTGGGAGGTCGAGGCTGCAGTGAGCTGTAATTGCACCACTGCAGTCTAGCCTGGGCAACAGAGGGAGACTCTGTCTCAAGAAAAAAAAAAAACAACCAGATTTCAAAATCAAACATCTTTTTTATCAGAATGTATAAACGGGCATCTAATAAAAGGATACATATATTAGTAAAAAATTAATTATAAACAGTTCTGTCTGAGACTAAATAACAGGCAAAAGTAAGATGCAGATAATAGCCTAATGGCAGGGCAGTGGGGGTGAGAGGTGGTAGATCAGAATGAATTATTTAAGAATAGGAAAATGAGAAAAAAGCTAGGCGTGGTGGCTCATGCCTGTAATTCCAGCACTTTGGGAGGCCAAGGTGGGTTAATCACTTGAGGTCGGGAGTTCAAGACCAGCCTGGCCAACATGGTGAAACCCTGTCTCTACCAAAAACTACAAAAACTAGCCAGGTGTGGTGGTGGGCGCCTGTAGTCCCAGCTACTCGGAGGCTAAGGCACGAGAATCGCTTGAACCCAGGAAGCGGAGGTTGCAGTGAGCCAAGACTGTGCCATTGCCCTCCAGCCTGGGTGACAGAGTGAGACCCTGTCTCCAAAAAAAAAAAAAAAAAGAGAGAAAAAGAGGATAAATCAAAAGAATTACTTACCTTCCATAAGCAGAGACTTTAATCTTTAATGAGTAAAGAAATAAGTAATTTGTTTAAATCTAAACACTTTCCAAGCTAAATTTAACAGATATATTCAAGCACAGTCAATATAAAATAAAGATATGTGAGAAAGGAAATAAAAGGTTTAATAGCAGAATGGAAAAACTGACCAATAACAAACAAATAAAATGTAATAACCTGGAAAAAAATTTTCATCCTGAAAAGCCTCTATAAGAAAGACTGCAAAAAGGAATTCAAAAATATGTTGCTTATAAAATAATCTTAAGTTAAAAATGACAAGGATTGATTTCATCCATGAACACTGATGCCAAACTCAAATATTAACAAATAAGAAAGACTCTTCCAGCAGAACATTTTTATTAAAAAATAGAGAAAACCTTGGGGTCACAGGCAACAGATACTGGAAAAGTATCTGATAAACGCTATAGCCATTCCTCGTTTAAAAAAACTTTTGTAATGTAAATGGTAGATATTTTTCATTAACATAATTTTTTAAAAATCCACACACCTCTAACCAAAAGCCAAGATTTCTGCTTACTGCAGAAATACTAGAGGTACTTGCATAATAGTAAGAAAGCAAGAAACGGATGTCTGCCATCATCACCACCACTCAGCTTTGCGCTTGAAATACCACTCAGTGCAATCAGATAAGCGTAAAACAAGAATATATTATCAGGAAGGAAGAGGCAAAATGAACACTATCTTAACATGACACAGTTGTATACTTTAAAAATTCAAGAGAACCAACCAAAAACTAACAGAAAGAGAGTCTGATGGTTAATTATAAAATTTAAATAAAAATCAACAGCTGGGCCAGTGCTGGTGGCTGACACCTGTAATTCCAACACTTTTGGAAGGCTGAGGAAGGAGGGCTGCTTAAGCCCAGGAGTCTGAGACCAGTCTGGGAAACATAACGAGACCTCATCTCTACAAAACACAAACAAAATTAGCCAGGTGTAGTGGTGCATGCCTACAGTCCCAGCTACTTGGGAAGCTAAGGTGGGAGGATCACTGGAGCCCAGGAAGTCAAAGCTGCAGTGAGCTGTGATCACACCCCTGTACTTCAGCCTGGGGAACACAGTGACACCCTGTCTCAAAAAAAATTTTTTTTAAATTAAAAAGTAAAAACCAACAGCTTTCCTATATACTAAATAACCAACTGGAAACTATGTTATCAATAAAAGACATAAAATCCCTAGAATAAAATTAAAACTTGAACAACTGACATAAACTACAGAATTTTACAAGAGAAAATAAAGCTAAAGACATGAATGAACAATATCTTGTTCTTGGCTAGGAAGATTCAGTAAAGAAAAAAAGAATCCCTATCTATAAAAATTAAATATAGTCATAATTAAAACCTAATTTTTTTTACCTTGACAAAATGTTTCTAAGTTCTTTGGAAAAACAAATATCCCAGAATAGCTGTGAATATTCTGAAAAAGAGCAAGGAAGGGAGACCAGCCTTACAAGATGCTAACAGATGCAGGGCCACAGTCACTAATGTGTGGAATTTCTATAGAAGCAGATAAAGAGACTAAAACACGCAAAAATATATGGCAATTTGTTGTGCGCATTCAGATAATCGGGAGAAAAAGCAAATGTGTTTAATAAATGGTAATGGGACAAACTGACTAGTATTTCCATTTGGAAACAAATTAATGTAGCATTCAGGGAAAAAAACCTGCCTGGCCAGGCATGGTGGCTCACGCCTATAATCCCAATACTTTGGGAGGCCAAGGCAGGTAGGTCACTTGAGGTCAGGAGTTCAAGACCAGCCTGGCCAACATGGTGAAACCCCGTCTCTACTAAAAATACAAAAATTAGCCAGGCATGGTGGCATGTGCCTATAGTCCAAGCTACCCAGGGACTGAGGCATGAGAATTGCTTGAACCTGGGAGGTGGAGACTGCAGTGAGCCAAGACTGCATCGCTGCACTCCAGTCTGGGCAACAGAGACTCTGTATCAAAAAATTAAAAAAAGGCCGGGCGCGGTGGCTCAAGCCTGTAATCCTAGCACTTTGGGAGGCCGAGACGGGCGGATCACGAGGTCAGGAGTTCGAGACCATCCTGGCTAACACGGTGAAACCCCGTCTCTACTAAAAAATACAAAAAACTAGCCGGGCGAGGTGGCGGGCGCCTGTAGTCCCGGCTACTCGGGAGGCTGAGGCAGGAGAATGGCATAAAAACCCGGGAGGCAGAGCTTGCAGTGAGCTGAGATCCGGCCACTGCACTCCAGCCTGGGCGACACAGCGAGACTCTGTCTCAAAAAAAAAAAAAAAAAAAATTAAAAAAAAAGAAAACATGAAGAAATACTTTTTTTTTTTTTTTTTGAGACGGAGTCTCGCTCTGTCAA
Organism: Macaca nemestrina; assembly: GCF_043159975.1. Taxonomy (NCBI): domain Eukaryota; kingdom Metazoa; phylum Chordata; class Mammalia; order Primates; family Cercopithecidae; genus Macaca; species Macaca nemestrina. The sequence goes on from NC_092137.1 coordinate 74,433,955, forward strand.
CCAGGCTGGAGTGCAGTGGCCGGATCTCAGCTCACTGCAAGCTCCGCCTCCTGGGTTCACGCCATTCTCCTGCCTCAGCCTCCCGAGTAGCTGGGACTACAGGCGCCCGCCACCTCGCCCGGCTAGTTTTTTGTATTTTTTAGTAGAGACGGGGTTTCACCGTGTTAACCAGGATGGTCTCGATCTCCTGACCTCGTGATCCGCCCGTCTCGGCCTCCCAAAGTGCTGGGATTACAGGCTTGAGCCACCGCGCCCGGCCAAAATCTTTTTTTTTGTTTTTTGAGACGGAGTCTCGCTGTGTCGCCCAGGCTGGAGTGCAGTGGCCGGATCTCAGCTCACTGCAAGCTCTGCCTCCCGGGTTTTTACGCCATTCTCCTGCCTCAGCCTCCCGAGTAGCCGGGACTACAGGCGCCCGCCACCTCTCCCGGCTAGTTTTTTGTATTTTTTAGTAGAGACGGGGTTTCACCGTGTTAGCCAGGATGGTCTCGAACTCCTGACCTCGTGATCCGCCCGTCTCGGCCTCCCAAAGTGCTGGGATTACAGGCTTGAGCCACCGCGCCCGGCCGGAAATAGTTTTATAATCTTGAAGCAGGGAAAAGCTTTTTTTTTTTTTTTTTGAGACGGAGTCTCGCTCCATCGCCCAGGCTGGAGTGCAGTGGCTGGATCTCAGCTCACTGCAAGCTCCGCCTCCCAGGTTTACGCCATTCTCCTGCCTCAGCCTCCCGAGTAGCCGGGACTACAGGCGCCCACCACCTCCCCCGGCTAGTTTTTTTGTATTTTTTAGTAGAGACGGGGTTTCACCGTGTTAGCCAGGATGGTCTCGATCTCCTGACCTCGTGATCCGCCCGTCTCGGCCTCCCAAAGTGCTGGGATTACAGGCTTGAGCCACCGCGCCCGGCCGGAAAAGCTTTCTAATTGTTATATTAAAACCAAGTCATAAAAGATATAATAGGACAAAATAATAAGGTTGTGTATAGCAAAAATGCTCCATGAACAAAATGAGACAAAAGGTAACCTGGGGAAAAACATATACAACATGTATGACAAAGCGCTGATATCCTTTACACAGAAATAGATGAAAGATATAAACAGAAAATACACAATGATCAATGAAACAAACAAAAATCTAAAATGCTCAATTTCATCAACGCTTTTTAAATGTACATTAAAACAGAAATTTAACCAAATTAGAAAAGATTAAAAAATGAGTAATAACCAGTGTTGGTAAAGAAATACAGGCAAACACAAACATGGCTGGGGGGAGTATATGTTGGTACAAACTTTTTGGAGGAGAATTTGGCAGTCTCTACGAGTATAACAATGTTAAAAAGAACAGATTTATCATTCAAAAAGAGAAACAGGCTGGATACGGAGGCTCAAGCCTGTAATCCCAGCACTGTGGGAGGCCAAGTCAGGAGGATCACTTGAGGCCAGGAGTTTGAGACCAACCTGGACAACACAGCAAAAACCCCTCATCTCTATATTAATAAAATGAAATTTAAAAAAAAGAAAGAATATTTCCACAATGTTAACTCACCAATCTTAGAAGGAAAAAGAGTTTCATCATCAAGCTGATCCTGAACCCAAGTCATCAAATAGTCAATGTATTTTGGTGCAGAACATTTGATTGGCTTTTTAATATTAGTACCATCTGCCCAATGATATTCATATCTGGAGAGAAAAATGTTTTACTGATTTTTCAAAAATATTAACAAATGTGCAAGTTGTAATTAAAACAGGTTCATTCACGTTTTGTCAATAGAAGTTATATCTAACTTTAATAAATCACCTTAAGTTCTACTGAAGATTACTACAAGTCCTCTATAGAATTATCCTGAAAGTGACAGTTATAACTGGAAGAAAAAAGGGAGATAATGTGGCAGGAGGCAATGCCAGGATAGATGTTTTATTAACAACACAGCCCTGGGAAACAGGAAGGAACTGAATTCCTGTAAGGCAGAAGGTTGCTGAGGGCTGGGTATGGAGCCGATGGATCCATTACATTCTTCTGAGATTCTTGTTCATCAATTTATTATCATCAATGGAGCCAATATTATAAAACTCTGTTTTGTGGGCCAGGTGTTAGAGATACACATTAGGCATGCATACTTCCCCCCTTACCATTGCTGAGCTAGAAGGATTAACAAGAGTTATACAAAACATCACTGTGTAAAGCATTTGAGCCAGAGGTAAGTTTAATTTTCCTGTTTATTTTAATTTCTTTTAAAGCTTGAGGAATATAACTTAACACAATATAAAATAAAAACATTCTTCCTAAAATATTGTAATAAAAATAGGACTACAAACTCATTAGGGATCTTTTTTCCTTTACACTTGTAGCAAAGTCAGAAAGGACAATCTTTTTCAAAAGGCAAACATCTTGATAACATCTATCATCCATAAAATCAGTCATTTATTATAAGAAAAAAAAAAAACTGGAAGGAAACACAGCAAATATAAATCCCATCATATGATGGACTTAATATTATGACTGATAGAGTTCCATCTTTTCAGTATTTCTTGAAATTTATTAAAGTCAAAACATTTTTAAATCTAGCATCTTCAAGCCAGATAATTACTTCAAAATTGTGCTGCTTTAAATACTAAATAAGCACCAGAAAAAATAATCAAATATTAAAAGATCAACTAAAAACTCTTTCAAGAAATTCATTTAAAAACTAGAAACAGGAAACATGTTATTAATAAAATTGAAAAAATAAAATGTTTGCAATTCAAGACAAACATAACTCAAATTTCTGTTTACTTCTATAACAAAACATTCAGACTTACTATGATGAAACTATGATGAAACATAAAAATGAAAACAGGGAGTACCCACATACCAAAGTATTTAATAATAACTAATAGCTGGCCAGGTGCAGTGGCTCACACCTTTAATCCCAGCAGTTTGTGAGGCCGAGGTAGGCAGATCACTTGAGGCCAGGAGTTTGAGACCAGCCCTGGGGAACATGGTGAAACCCTATCTCTACTAAAAATGCACAAATTAGATGGGAGTGGTGGCGCACACCTGTAATCCCAGCCACTTGGGAGGCTGAGGCATGAGAATCGCTTGAACTTGGAAGGCAGAGGTTGTAGTAAGCCAAGATCACACCACTGCAATCCAGCCTTGCAACAGAGCGAGACTCTGTCTCAAAATAAATAAAATTTAAAAATTACACAATAACTAAAAGCTTATGGGTAAGTAGTCAAGAACCAATAAAACTGAATCACCTTCAAACAAACAAATGAATAACAAATCTTAATTGTTTAATTTATACCAACTGGTGATAAAGTAAAACTAATCCAAACACCTATATGATAGGCAGTATATGTACCTCGGACCTGCAGACATGACTGGACAGCTTGCTTCAGTGCAGAATTCTGTAATAGTTCCATATAACATGTTGATCTGGTTAAAGAAATCCACAGCTGCAGAGATAATAGAATTGTGTTAAAATGTCTGTGTAAACACAAAACATGAGACCTCTCAGTTGAAGGAAAAACAGACAATATATTTAGGTTCTTAGCTGAACCCTTGAGACATTCAATAATCCAACGATACTCTAAGTTTTAGTACACTACATTTTTTTTTTTTTTCCTGAGACAGTCTTGTTCTCGATGCCCAGGCTGGAGTGCAGTGGCGCAATCTTGGCTCACTGCAACCTCCGCCTCCCAGGTTCAAGCAATTCTGCCTCAGCCTCCCGAGTAGCTGGGATTACAGGCTCATGCCACCACGCCCGGCTAATTTTGTTTTCGTATTTTTAGTAGAGACAGGGTTTCACCATGTTGGCCAGGCTGGTCTCAAAACTCCTGACCTCATGATCCACCTGCATATAACAGCAGGAAAATAAGATACTAGAGTTACTGGAGATAACTCTAACTTAATGATGACTATTACATCATTTGAATATACAATATAATTACATCCAAGGAAATGAAAAATCCAGTTTACCAATTTGGACCAGATAATACAATTTGTGTTTGGAAAGAGACAAAACATGTTGTGGAATATACCGTGAGGGAGAAGGTGCAGCAGCTGTATCCTGAGGCATTTAAAAGATCTAATTAATCATAAACACTTGTTTTTGAGGTCTACAGCATACTGAGGACAAAATACTTCAGATAAAGTCCCTTGCCCTGGAGTCTCTAGTTAACAGAAAGGACAAAATTAAAAGAGATGAGTAATATAAGATATGGCCAGGCATGGTGGCTCATGCCTGTAATCCCAACACTTGGGAGGCTGAGGTGGGAGGACTGGTTGAGCCCAGGAATTCAAGACCAGCCTGGGTAACAGAGTGAGACTCCATCTCTATAAAAATTTTTTAAAAATTAGCCAGGCGTGGTGGTGCACACCTACAGTCCCAGTTATGTAGGAGGCTGAGGCGAGAGGATTGTTTGAGCCCAGGAGGCTGAGGTTGCTGTGAGCTGTGATGGTGCTACTGCACTCCAGCTTGGGTGACAGAGACACTGTATCAAAATAAAAATAGCAATAATAGTACAAGGTATAAGAAGACAGGATCCAAAGGCCAACGATAAATGTTACAGAGAAAAGGCAAAGTCATGAAGAGTTGGAAGTAGTCAGGGGGTACTTCCTGAAGGAGCTTCAGCTAGATCCAGAATAAAATGGAAGAGGAAGGGGGTGAGTAAACAAACTTTACCGAGTGAAGTATACTCTATACAAAGAGAACCACATAAGCCTTGGAAAGTTTTAAAAAATGTTTTAGGCTAGGTGCAGTGGCTCACGCCTATAATCACGGCACTTTAAGAGGCCAGGATTTGAGACCAGTCTGGGCAACACAGCTAGACCCTGGTCTCTGCTGAAAATTTTTGAAAATTAGTTAGGCATGGTGGCACACGCCTGTAGTCCCAGCTACTCAGGAGGCTGAAGTGGAAGGATCCCTTGAGCCCAGGAGTTCGAGGTTGCAGTGAGCTGTGAGGGTACCACTGCACTCCAGCCCGAACAACCTGTCTCAAAAAAATAAATAAATAAAAAGTTTTAGTCTCCTGTCTAAAGAAGTACCTAAAAACAACTAGGGATTTTCCAAGTTTCTTAAAAAACAAATAGATTTTTTTTAATGCTATCTTGTAAAAGGAATTTTATACAAAACTCCCTCACTTATAAATCTTCCTCTTAGTCATATTTCTAAGAAACACAGGTATTCAATATTCACACAAAACAAAAAATATGCCCAGGTGGTAGTTGGTTTGGTCTAGAGGAGCTATTCTCAAAATGTGGTCCAGGAATCCCCTATCTGAGGAAGGATATGTAAGGTCAAACCATTTTAATTGTTCTTTTCACTCTTACTCTCTCAAGAGGGCACAATGGTGTTTTCCAGAGGCTCCATGATATGTGATATCACAGACTGCATATAGAAACGGATATAAGAATCCAGCTGTCTATTAAGCCAGACATTAAATAAGATTTACAAAAATATAAAACAATGCCACATTTTTCACTAAAATTTGTTATGGATAATAGTCATTTTTCATAAAAACATATTTATGTTAAAATATAATGGGTTTATTATTGTTATTTTAAAATGAATTTGGGCCAGGTGCAGCGGCTCACGCCTGTAATCCCAGCACTTTGGGAGGATAAGGCAGGCAGATCACTTAAGCCCGGGAGTTCAAGACCAGCCTGGCCAACATGCCAAAACGCCGTCTCTACTGAAAATACAAAAATTAGCCGGGCACGGTAACACATGCCTGTAATCCCAGCTACTCCGGAGACTGAGGTGGGAGAATTGCTTTAACCCAGGAGGTGGCTGCAGTGAGTCCAGTTCATGAACTGCACTCCAGCCTGGGCGACAGAGCAATACTGTCTCAAGAGAAAATAAAAAATAAGTATTTACATCTTCTCAGTTTTAATTTCTAACAGAGTATCACTAGATATACTCAATATAATTAAAAGCTCTTTGGGGTTCTCAATAGTTTGTTTGTATTTTTTGTATTTTACCTTTTTTCCCTCCAGACTGGGTCTCACTCTGTCAGCCAGGCTGGAGTGCAGTGGCACGATCTCCACTCACTGTAACCCCCGTCTCCCGGGTTCAAGCAATTCTCCTGCCTCAGCCTCCTGAGCAGCTGGGATTTTACAGGTGTGCGCCATCATGCCCAGCTAATTTTTGTATTTTTAGTAGAGATGGTGTTTTGCCATGTTGCCTAGGCTGGTCTTGAACTCCTGACCTTAAGGGATCTGCCAATATCAGCCTCCCAAAGTGCTGGGATTACAGACGTGAGCCACCGCACCCGGCTTGTATTTCACTTTTCTAATTAACACAGAATGGTACATATTTATGGGAATCAGTAATTTTTTAAGAGGAGAAGTGGATCTGAGACCAAAAAATTTGAGAACTGCTGATCTACAGCAGTTAAGTCTCAAAGAAAAATCTAAGGCTGAAGGTCAATAAATGCCTTCAGAATAACAGATGATAATCTGAATAAAGTTTTTTTTGTTGTTGTTAAGATAGAGTATTGCTCTGTTGCCCAGGCTATAGTGCAGTGGCACAACCTCAGCTCACTGCCAACATCCACCTCCCGGGTTCAAGCGATTCTCCTGCCTCAGCCTCCAAGTAGCTGGGACTACAGGTGCACACCACCACACCCAGCTAATTTTTGTATTTTTAGTAGAGACGGGGTATCACCATGTTGGCCAGGATGGTCTCGGTCTCCTGACCTCGTGATCTGCCTGCCTTGGCCTCCCAAAGTGCTGGGACTACAGGCGTGAGCCACCACGCCCGGCCCTGAATAAATTTTTTTAAAAAGGGTTTTTTTTTCCAGCACTTTGCGAGGCTGAGGTGGGTGGATTACCTGAAGTCAGGAGTTCGAGACCAGCCTGGCTAACATGGCAAAACCTCGTCTCTACTAAAAATAGAAAAATTAGCCAGGCATGGTGGCGGGCACCTGTAATCCCAGTTACTTGGGAGGTTGAGGCAGAAGAATCACTTGAACACGGGAGGTGGACGTTGCAGTGAGCTGAGATCGCACCAGCCTGTGTGACAGAGCAAGACTCTGTCTCAAAAAAAAAAAAAAAAAAAAAATTTAGCAGGGCATGGTGGTGTGAGCCTGTAGTCCCAGCTACTCAGTAGGGTGAGGTGGATCACTTGAGCCCAGAAGTTGACGGTGCAGTGAGCTACGATCATGTCACTGCACTCCAGCCTGGGCAACAAAGCAAGACCCCATCTCTGAAGGAAAAAAAAGAGGGATTCAAGAAGCATACGCACAGGCCTCTTCGGATCCTGATTTAAACGAAGCATAAAGTTTCAGGGCAAAAAAAATTTTAAAAAGAAAACATTGGCCGGGCGCAGTGGCTCAGGCCTGTAATCCCAGCACTTTGGGAGGCCGAGACGGGTGGATCACGAGGTCAGGAGATCGAGACCATCCTGGCTAACACTGTGAAACCCCGTGTCTACTAAGAAATACAAAAAACTAGCGGGGCGATGTGGCGGGCGCCTGTAGTCCCAGCTACCCGGGTGGCTGAGACAGGAGAATGGCGTAAACCCGGGAGGCGGAGCTTGCAGTGAGCTGAGATCCGGCCACTGCACTCCGGCCTGGGCGACAGAGCGAGACTCCGCCTCAAAAAAAAAAAAAAAAAAAAAAAGAAAACATTTGGCCAGGTGCAGTGGCTCATGCCTGTAATCCCAGCACTTTGAGAGGCTGAGGCGGGCAGATCACTTGAGATCAAGAGTTCGAGACCAGCCTGGCCAACATGGCAAAACTTCATCTCTGCTAAAAATACAAAACTTAGCCGGGCGTGGTGGCGGGCACCTGTAATCCCACCCAGCTACTCGGGAGGCGGAGGCAGAGGCAGGAGAATCGCTTGAACCCGGGAGGTGGAGGTGGAGGCTGCAGTGAGCTGAGATCTCGCCACTGCACGCCAACGTGGGCGACAGAGCAAGACTCCATCTCAAAAACAAACAAACAAAAAAGAAACATTTATAGGACAGTCATAAAAAATGTGAACATTGACCAGATATTTGGTAAGCTAAAGGATGATGGCACTGTCATTATCTTTACAAGTTCTTGTCTTTTAGACATACCTTATTGAAATATTTATAGATAAAATATCATGTCTGGGATTTGCTTAAAATAATCAGGGTGGCATACAGAAGAAGAAGAATTGGTCACAAACTGGTATTTGTTGGAGCTGGGTAATGGAATGAATACCTGGAATTCACTGGACTTAGTCTCTCTACTTTTGTATGTTTGAAATTTTCCATTAAAAAGTTTTAGGCCGGGCACGGTGGCTCACGCCTGTAATCCTAGCACTTTGGGAGGCCAAGGCAGGCAGATTGCCTGAACTCAGGAGTTCAAGACCAGCCTGGCCAACATGGTGAAACCTCGTCTCTACTAAAATATAAAAAATTAGCTGGGTGAGGCAGCATGCGCCTGTAATCCCAGCTACTCAAAAGACTGAGACTGGAGAATTACTTGAACCTGGGAAGCAGAGGCTGCAGTGAGCCAAGATCGAGCCATTGCACTCCAGCCAGGGTGATAGAGCGAGACTGTCTCAAAAATAAATAAATAAATACCATCCTGGCTAACACGGTGAAACCCCGTCTCTACTAAGAAATACAAAAAACTAGCCGGGCGAGGTGGCAGGCGCCTGTAGTCCCAGCTACCCGGGAGGCTGAGGCAGGAGAATGGCGTGAACCCGGGAGGCGGAGCTTGCAGTGAGCTGAGATCCGGCCACTGCACTCTAGCCTGGGCTACAGAGCGAGACTCCGTCTCAAAAAAAAAAAATAAACAAATAAAAAAATAAAAATAAAAATAAAAATAAATAAATAAATAAATAAATAAACTTTTTATTCCTGGAACATCTGAAATTTCTTTTTTTTTTTTTTTTTTTTGAGACGGAGTCTCACGTGTTGCCCAGGCTGGAGTGCAGTGGCGCGATCTCGGCTCACTGCAAGCTCCGCCTCCCGGGTTCCCGCCATTCTCCTGCCTCAGCCTCCTGAGTAGCTGGGACTACAGGCGCCCGCCACCGCGCCCGGCTAATTTTTTGTATTTTTAGTAGAGACGGGGTTTCACTGTGGTCTCGATCTCCCGACCTTGTGATCCGCCTGCCTCGGCCTCCCAAAGTGCTGGGATTACAGGCTTGAGCCACCGCGCCCAGCCACATCTGAAATTTCTAATTTAAACTTTATTACCCAGAAATGATCTCATCTCAGAAATGAGAGACTCTCACATTCAAATCTCTAGCCTTAGCATATTGTCCCATGTCATGCTCTTGTTCTCTTGAACTTCAAGTGACTTTCAGCTCAGATCCCTCCATCTTCTCCCAATCTCCCAATTCCCTCTGACACTCTAAGTCACAACAATCAACTGACTGTCCATGTGAACTGCAATTGACTTTTCTGGATATGCAGGCTGATGAGTACTGCTGGGAGTGGAAGTAAAACTGTATAGATGGATTAGCTACAAAGTTACAGACCATGACAGGCATTATGTTTTCATTTATCAATCTTTTATTTGACCTTACTCAGCTTTTCATACTATTCTCCTCAGAAATTGCCCAAAAGCACTCATCATTTCTCCTCAGGTCCCTCTACTCAACCTCACAAACTACCACCAAGTACTCTGAAAAGAGCAACATAGCTTTGGATGTATTTGTACTTAATGTTTCTTTACAGATAATTTGTTATATTAAAACAGTTCTATCTGTAAAAGAAAATTCATTAACAATGAGATTTTAGCAAAACCTTTCTATAAAACAGCAACGTTGCATTTTAAAACTTACTGTTTACAGCAATCCATTCATTGAGATCCTCTCCCTCAGGCAACATAACAGCTTGTCTCAGATTCCCACTTCCTAGAGTCGCTTCTGCATGTTTTAAGAGTTCATACTGATGAGATCCTTCAGGTATATTCTTCTTTGGTTTGAATGTTTTAGAAGAGCGGCTGCTGCTGTAAGATTAAAAGTGCAAGTATATGAATTTTTAAGACTGGAAGTAGAACAGGTAGAACAACATAATTTTAGGTATATAAAGTAGTCTGTAAAAACAAAACAAAAATTACTCTCTGGGCCGTGCACGGTGGCTCATGCCTGTAATCCCAGCACTTTGGGATCAGCTGAGGTCAGGAGTTCGAGACCAGCCTGACCAACATGGTAAAACCACACCTCTACTAAAAATACAAAAATTAGCCAAGTATGGTGGCGCACACCTGTAGTCCCAGCTCGGGAGGCTGAGGCAGGAGAATGGTTTGAACCTGGGGGGCAGAGGTTGCAGTAAGCTGAAATTGCATCACTGCACTCCAGTCCAGGCGACAGAGCAAGACTCCGTCTCAAAAAAAAAAAAAAAAAAAAAAAATCTCTGAAAAATGCCAAGATAGGAAAATGATGATCACAACACAAGAATGCTTTTTTTTTTTTCCCCGCACGTAAAAGAAAGATTAGCAGCACAATTCCACAAATAAGGCAATTTAGTATGCCCTCTGAAGAAGTCTGGTACAGAGAAAGATCCTGGATTTTAGTTCTTGATCTAACACTAACTGTGTCTTCTTGAGAAACTGAACCTTCTTTTGGCCTCAATTTCCCTTTCCTTTTTTTTTTTTTTTTTTTTGAGATGTAGTCTGACTCTGTCACCCAAGCTGGCATGTAGTGGCAAGATCTCGGCTCACTGCAATCTCCACCTCCTGGGTTCAAGTAATTTTCCTGCCTCAGCCTCCCGAGTGGCTAGGATTACAGGCATGCGCCACCACACCCAACTAATTTTTTTTTTTTTTTTTTTTTTTTAGTAGAGATGGGATTTTGCCATGTTGGCCAGGCTGGTCTCGAACTCCTGACCTCAAGTGATCCACCCACCTCAGCCCCGCGAAGTGCTACAGAAAATGATGGGGCCATGACTGGGTGCGGTGGCTCACGCCTGTAATCCCAGCACTTTGGGAGGCCGAGGCAGGTGGATCATGGGGTCAAGAGATCGAGACTATCCTGCCCAACACGGTGAAACCCTGTCTCTACTAAAAAAAAAAAAAAAACACAAAAATTAGCTGGGCATGGTGGCGCATGCCTGTAGTCCCAGCTGCTCAGGAAGCTGAGGCAGGAGAATGGCTTGAACCCAGGAGGCAGAGGTTGCAGCGAGCCTAGATCACACCACTGCACTCCAGCCTGGCGACAGCGTGAGACTCCGTCTCAAAAAAAAAAAAAGAAAAAGAAAAAAAAAGAAAATGCTGGGGCTAAGTGCAGTGGCTCACACCTGTAATCCCAGCCATTTGAGAGACGAAGGCTGGAGGATTTCTTGAGCCCAGGAGTTTGAGACCAGCCAGGACAACATAGTAAGGCCACATGGGGGTGGGGAAGATAAAAAACAAAATGGTACAGGGGGGTTTAGTTCAAAAATCCAATTTTCTATATCAAAATATTTGGGATGCCTTGAAAGCAAACCACAGTAAAAGAAACACTAACATCTTTAAGTTTATAACAGGGAAAATAAATGAGACAGGCACAACTCATTATTGAAGAAAAGATGTTTTTATTCCTATCTCACACCATCCATAAAGTCTTCCTACATAAAACTCAGAAACCTCAAAGAAAAAATGGACAGATTTCAAATAGTATCAATTAAAACTTCCATAACAGAGCAAACAGACAAGTGACCAAATAAAAGTACTTGTAACATATATTACTAAGGATGAACTGGATAATAGAGGGCTTCTGTAACTCATTAAGAATATAATGAATCCTTTTGAAAAATAGGCTAAGGAGATGAATAGGCAATTCAGAAGCATGACAATCAATGAGCATGTGAAAAACTGTTCAATTAAAGTAAGATTTATTTTTTCCCTAACCTGAATGTCAAAAGTTTAAATGATTACATTAAATGTGGACTAGGGTAGGGGCCCCCAACCCCAAGGTCACAAACTGGGCCCCACAGAAGAAGGTGAGCAGTGAGCAAGCAGCAAAGCTTCATCTGTATTTACAGCCGCTCCCCATTGTGGGCATTACCACCTGAGCTCCACCTCCTGTCAGATCAGCAGAGGCATTAGGTTCTCACAGGAACGTGAACCCTATTGTGAACTGTGCAGGCAAGGGATCTAAATTGCATGTGCCTTACGAGAATCTAATGCCTGATGATCTGTCACTCTCTCCCATTACTCCCATATGGGACTGTCTAGTTGCTCAGAGCTCCCACTGATTATACGTTATGACAAGTAGTAAAATTATTTCATTATATATTCCAATGTCATAATAGAAATAAAGTGCACAATCAATGTAATGCATTTGAATCATCCAGAAACCATCTGCCCAACCAGATCTATGGAAAAATGGTCTTCCACAAAACTGGTCCCTGGTGCCAAAAAGGTTGAGGACCACTAGACTAGGGTACAGAGAAACTAGTACTTTAATATACTACTGGTGAAAGTATAAAGTGTAACATTTTGGGAGGGCAATATGGTAGTATCTATTAACACTGAAAAGCTCCTCAAGCCATCCATTCTATTTCTAAATATCTCCTTCAGATATGGATAAGGATTTGTTTTCCAAGATTGTTTTTAATAGGGAGAAACCTACAAGCAATCCTCAATTTTATCAGTAGAGGACTGAATTAAAGTATGGTACATCCATATCATGGAATATTGTATAGAAGTTAAGAAAACCAGACAGAGTACACGTATTCACAAGGAAAGATCTAATACATGGTTAAACATAATACACAACCAAATGTACAGCAGGAGCCCATTTTGTAAATGCACAGAAAATATCAACAACTAAATTCATCAAAACTGGTGATTACTTCTAGGAAGAGGAATGGAATAGAATTACAGACTTTTACTTTACCTGAGTAATTTGGACTTTAAATAAGACTGATTAAGAAGAAAAAAAAGAGCCGGGTGCGGTGGATCACGCCTGTAATCCCAGCACTCTGGGAGGCCAGGCGGGTGGATCACTTGACGTCAGGAGTTCTAGACCACCCTGACCAACACCGTGAAACCCCGTCTCTACTAAAAATAGGAAAAAAAAAAAAAAATTAGCTGGGCGTGGTGGCAAGTGCCTGTAATCCCAGCTACTTGGGAGGCTGAGGCAGGAGAATTGCTTGAACCCGGGAGGTGGAGGTTGCAGTGAGCTGAGATGGTGCCACTGCACTCCAGCCTGGGCAACAGAGTGAGTCCCTGTCTCAAATAAAAAAAAATTTTAAATTTAAAAAAAGAAGTAAAAAAGAATTATGAAAACACTGAAAATCAAATCTGAAACGTTTTTAACGTGATAAAAAATTATATTGAACAGGGAAGAAAATATTTGCAAATCACAGATGTGATAAGGACTTGTATCTAGAATGTATAAAGAACTCTTACAACTCAAAAACAAAAAGACAACCCAATTTAAAAACAGGCAAAAGATCTAAATAGACTTTACTCCAAGGAATATATACAAATGACCAATAAGTACACGAAAAAATGCTCAACATTATTAGTCATTAGGGAAATGCAAATCAAAATCAGGAGATACCACTCCACATCCACTTAGGATGACTATTAAAAAAAGAAAATTAACAAGTGCTATGAGAGGTGTGGGGAAATTGGACCCCTCATAGAGTGCTTATGGGAATGTAAAATGGTGCAGCACTTTGAAAGTTTGGCAGTTCCTCAAAAGGTTAAACACAGTTACCATGTAAGCCAGTAATTCCACTCCTAAGTATATACCCAAGAGATATGAACACATACATCCACGCAAAAACCTGTCTGTCACATATGTTCACAGCAGCATTATTCATAATGGCCAAAAAGCGGCAACAACTCAAGCGCCCATCAAGAAGGTCAAGTTTTAAAAAAAGAAAGTCTCGGCCGGGTGCGGGAGTGGATCATCTGAGGTCAGGAGTTCAAGATCAGCCTGGCCAACATGATGAAACCCAGTCGCCACTAATAATACAAAAATGAGCCGGGTGTGGTGGCTGGCGCCTGTAATCCCAGCTACTAGGGAGGCTGAGGCAGGAGAGTCGCTTGAACCCGGGAGGCAGAAGTTGCAGTGAGCCGAGACCGTGCCATTGCACTCTAGCCTGGGTGACAGAGCGAAACTCGGTCTCAAAAAAAAAAAGTCTCACATTAAGGTCCACAAAGCAACTGTGCATTCACTAACTAAATATCAACTCGTAAGAAAAAAGTGGAGGGAGGAATACTTCTATAAATATGGAAATTAAATCTAAATCATACAGGCTTTTTGACAAGGTAATCGTATTTTAGAGACCATTCCTTTACGAGAATAACCCAAAGGAGGGAAAATGAGACGCAGATAAACATATTCTTAGTAGTCCTATTTTATAAAAGCAAATACTGGAAGGAATCCCAGTCTCTCACAATAAAGTGGGTGAACTCTGGTTATTAAAAAAAAAAAAAAAAAACCAGCCGGGCGCGGTGGCTCAAGCCTGTAATCCCAGCACTTTGGGAGGCCGAGATGGGCGGATCACGAGGTCAGGAGATCGAGACCATGCTGGCTAACACGGTGAAACCCCGTCTCTACTAAAAAATACAAAAAATTAGCCGGGCGAGGTGGCGGGCGCCTGTGGTCCCAGCTACTCGGGAGGCTGAGGCGGGAGAATGGCGTGAACCCAGGAGGCGGAGCTTGCAGTGAGCTGAGATCCGGCCACTGCACTCCAGCCTGGGCGACAGAGCGAGACTCCGTCTCAAAAAAAAAATAAAAATAAATAAAAATAAATTAAAAAAAAAAACCTATGTAGTGTTTTTATATTGTATTTAATAAAAATGTCAAGCATGTGGATTACATCCATAACTAAAAATGGATAACTACTCAATCAGGAAACACACATTTAAGCAATATACAAGGTAGAGAGCGCCACCCGAGAATAAAAAATACTTTGCCAGAGCAATGCTTCTCAAACCTTAATGTGCATAAGAATCATGAGGGAATTTACAAGCTTTTTCATTGTAGCCTTGTTTGACTGGGCTCAGGCATTATCTCTAAAATGAGATTCTAAGGTATGTGTATCAAGTTAATTGCTGTAGTGCACTGAAATAGCAATACTGTTTCTGTAATGGGACTATGAATTTGTTTTAATTTTAACTTTCCAAATTATTTATAATAATACTGCAATGTACTATGTAATAATGTTGTATGGTATATTACATAATGATTAAAAACACACGATTCTACCGAGGACAAGAGAAGTTGGTTAAAATCAAAACCAGTAAGTGGGCAGAATCAGAATTGGACAGAACGATCCGACTCCAAGGCCTGCATCTTAACTTCAGGCTTCTCAAACTGCGGCAACGCACATTCTCCCGGAGCGGCATTCAACACCGACAATACTGAAACTGGACCTATAACCGAGCGGCGAGTTAAGTCGGCATGGACGGTTTCTAGAAGCTCGAGACGAGGGAAACTGGGGGCTCGCGGCTCCGCCCCCAGATCGTCTCCTCGCCCTCGGGGGCGCTCGGGCGGAAAAGTTTGCAGGCGCTACGGCTCCGGGGCCTTTCTACTCCCCAACCTTCACGCTCCGTTTCCTTTACCTCACCTTCACCTCTGTCGGCCTCTCCCAACATCTCGGCCTCCCCCGCTGACCCAAACAGAGGCAAAACAAACGCCAGCTACCCCGCCCCCGCCCCGGCCCCCAAGCCCAGCCCTCGCCTCAGGTCCGGGGAGGCCTCCCCCACGATCTCGGCCCGCAGCCCCAGTGCCCGCGGCCCGGCCCCACTCACAAGAGGAAGCTCATCTTCGGTCCTCAGATGGGAGGCGAGGGGCCTCTGGCCCCCGCCCGGATCAGGATTCGGAGCCGGCGAGAGGGAGAGGACAGTCCTTTGGTCACGGGCAGCGGAAGCCGGGCCGCCGCCGCTCGGAGCCGGATTTCTGGCCGCTGCGAGCCCTTGCAAACCTCGGCGCCCGCCTTGCCCGCCTACCCCACCTCGCAGACCCGAAATGCGGAACCAACAAAATCTCGCGAGCTAAGGTTTCGCGGCGCCGGGAGGGACTTGACGCACCCCCTTTCGCTCCGCCTCGTCCTAGAACTTGGCCAATCATTGCTCTCCAAGCCAGGCCCTCCCTCCCCGGGAGGCGTGGCGAGGACGGCGGTCCTGCGGAAAGGGCAGTGGCTAGTCCTGCTCTTAGTCTATCTTGGTGCTGCTGAGTTTCGACCCAGCTCCCTAGGTTGCGCAGGGTCCTCTATAAGCGCTACCTACCCCTGCAATTTTTAAAATTTTTAATTTTTACTTGAGATATATTCACATAGCATAAAATCTATCCTTTAAACATGTACCCTCTAGTGGTCCTTTTCGTTTATGTTTTTTCTTTTTTGAAGTGTCTCACTCTATCGCCCAGACTGGAGTTCACAGTTCACTGCAGCCTGGACTTCCTGGGCTTAAGTGATCCTCTCCTCAGCCTCCCGAGTAGCTGAGACCACAGGTGCGTGCCACCACGCCCGGCTAATTTTCTCAAAGTTTTTGCAGAGACGGGGGTCTCACTGTGTTGCCCAAGCTGGTCTTGGACTCCTGGGCTCAAGGGATCCTCCTGGTTTGGCCTCCCAAAATGCTGGGATCACAGGTGTGAGCCACTGCCTCCGGCTTTGTTTATGTTTTCAAAGTGTGCCAACCATCACCACTAATTTTTTTTGTTTGTTTTTCAGACAGAGTCTCACTTTGTAACCCAGGCTGAAGTGCAGTGGTGCAATCTAGGCTCGTTGCAACCTCTGCCTTCCAGATTCAAGTGATTCTCATGCCTCAGCCTCCCGAGTACCTGGGATCACAATCGTGCGCCACCACACCCGGCTATTTTTTTTTTTTTTTTTTTCAGTAAGGACGGGATTTCACCATGTTGACCAGGCTGGTCTCGATCTTGAACTCCTGACCTCAAGTGATCCACTCACCTTGGCCTCCTAAAGTGCTGGGATTACAAACGTGAGCCACGGCGCCCAGCCTAACCATAATTCTAGGTCATTTTCACCACCTGGAAAAGAAACCCCATACCTATTAGCAGTCACTCTTTATCACCCACCTCCCTCCTCCCAACCCCTGGCAACCACTACTCTACTTTCTATTTCCATGGATTTACCTAATCTGGACATTTCATATACACTGTGAACGGAAGTATACATTATGTGGTCTTTTGTGACTGACTTCTCTCACTTAGCATGTTTTAAAACTCACCCATATTGTAGCATGTATCAAAACTTCATTCCTGGCCAGGCACAGTTGTGCCTTACGCCTGTAATCCCAGCACTTTGGGAGTCTGAGGCTGGTGGATCACTTGAGCTCAGGAGTTCGAGACCAGCCTGGGCAACATGGTGAAACCCTGTCTCTACAAAAATAGAAAAATTAGTCAGGCATAATGGGGTGTACCAGTGGTCACAGTTATTCGGGTGGCTGAGGTGGGAGGATCCCTTGAGTCCAGGAGGTGGAGGCTGCAGTGAGCCAAGATGGCGCTGCTGCACTCCAGCCTGGGTAACAGAGCCAGACCTGTCTCTAAAACAAAAAAAAAAGAAAAAAGAAAAAAACTTTCTTTTCTTTCTTTCTTTTTTTTTTTGTTTTTGAGACGGAGTCTCTTTCTGTCTCCCAGCCTGGAGTGCAGTGGCGTGATCTCCGCTCACTGCAAGCTCAGTCGCCTCCCGGGTTCACGCCATTCTCCTGCCTCAGCCTCCCGAGAAGCTGGGACTACAGGCGCCCGCCACCACGCCCAGCTAATTTTTTTGCATTTTTAGTAGAGACGGGGTTTCACCGTGTTCGCCAGGATGGTTTCGATCTCCTGACCTTGTGATCTGCCCGCCTCGGCCTACCAAAGTGCTGGGATTACAGGCGTGAGCCACCATGCCCGGCAACTTTATTTCTTTCTATGGATGAGTAATATTACATTATGTGAATATACCACATTCTGTTTATCCATTCATCTGTTGAGGAACATTTGGGTTGTTTCCACTTTTTGTCTATTATTAATAATGCTGTCATGAACATTCATGTACAGGCTTTTGTGTGGTATTAATGCCAAGTGACAGCCAAGCAACGCCTTCATTCCACCATGGTGGAATGAAGAAAACAAAAGGAAAATAGGGGGAGACTTGAGTCATGGCTCAGCCAATGGTGGTGCAGGGTGCTCAATGTAAAAGAGTTTGCCCTGTACCTGACTGCACACTATTCATGTTTCCGGTAATTTTATTTCGTTCATGTATCACTTGTCACATTAAGTTAATGATGTTAGAGCACATGAGACTGTATTAAATTATATTTACTATTTCTTGAATGTATTTTTCAGTCAGTTATGTAAAGCAAATTTACATACTCTTTTTCCTCACCTGAAAAAAATAAATTAGTAATTTTAATTTGAATTTTTTAAACTTTTGTAGTTTTTTGGAATTTGATTGATAAATATATGTGATTTGATATAGCTATATGGAAGTTACAAATATAGGAACACAGATTTAGGCCAGGTGAGGTGGCTCACGCCTGTAATCCCAGCACTTTGTGAGGCTGAAGTGGGCAGATCACTTCAGCTCAGGGATTTGGGACCAGCCTAGGCAACATGACAAACCCCCATCTCCCCATTTCTACAAAAAAAAAAAAAAAAAAAAAGCCAGGCATGGGGGTGCACATCTATAGTCCCAGCTACTTGGGAAGCTGAGGCGGGAGGATGGGTTGAGCCCTGGAGGTAGATAGAGGCTGCAGTGAGCCGAGATCGCACCGCTGTACTTCAGCCTGGTTGACAAAACTGAGGCCCTGTCTCAAAAAAAAAAAAAATCTATTTACACTTCTGTGGTAATTTATATTACTTAAATAACATCATTAAAATGACTTCCAAATAACATGGGAAAAAAGAAATTCATGGAAGTTTTTCCTCTTTCAGTGGTATTTTTCTTCCAGTTGAAGAATCACTGAGGATAGAAGACCAGCTATTCATAAGAAAAACCTTTCAGGATGGCTAAATTTGGTTGGGGTAGCAGGGAGGGAGGATTTCAGGGTTAGGGAAAAATCCTCAATCAATATTTAAGCAGGATATCAACATAGTTCACTTAGAGATCAAAGATAAGATTTTCCAGTAAAAGAGAGAAAAAGAAATTGTTCTTTGCTAATTGCTACAGGACAATTTGTTCCCCATCAGACAAGGTCTGTACAAAGACTAAAGAAGTTTTATTCACTTCTTGGCTTAGCCGACCAGAGATCACTGCACACCATCTGGTCACAGCAGATGCTGAAAGCAGAAGCTAAGCAGCAAATTATGAAGTCTCCAGGACTGGCTCTTCTGAACCTCTCCCCACCCCCCTTTCATCACACAGTTCCCCTTTCCAGCTCCCTGAGGCAAGATTTGCAACTCTGCATTTTCGTTCTGTGTAAGTGCCCATCCTATCATTTGCAAAACTCCACTTTTACCCTAACAACCTCACCCACACAGGCCATCTTCCCACTTTGGTCACAGTAAGGTTCCTGCCCCTCCCAGCCAGTTGGTGCTGTTGGGAGCTCAAGTTTTTTTTGTTGTTGTTTTTTAAAAAACAAAAACAAACAAAAAACTCTACTCCTGTGACAGATTAAGGAATTTTAATCTTTGTCACAAATAGGTGAAAAGAAACAAACAGTAAAGTTGCTGACCAGCCTGGGCAACATGGCGAAACCCCTTTTCTACAAAAAATACAAAAATTAGCTGGGCGTGGTGACTTGAGCCTGTAGTCCCAGCTACTCTGGAGGCTGAGGTGGGAGGATCCCTTGAGCCCAGGAAGTCCAGGCTGCAGTGAATGGAGACTGCACCACTGGGAGGCTGAGGCACAAGAATCACTTGAACCCAGGAGGCAGAGGCTGCAGTGAGCTGAGATCATGCCACTGCACTCCAGCCTGGGTGACTGAGCAAGACTCTGAATCAAAAATAAAATAAAATAAATACAAAAATTAGCCAGGCGTGGTGGTGCACACCTGTAATCCCAGCTACTTGGGAGGCTGAGGTGGGAGAATTGCTTGAACCTGGGAGGCAGAGGTTGCAGTGAGCCAAGATCGTGCCACTGCACTACAGCCTGGGCAACAGAGTGAGACCCTGTCTCAACAAACAAACATTAGTGTCCCTAAAGTTGATATACAATCCCGTACTGGTAAATTTCACTGGCTTTAAAATTTTTTTAACAATAATTTTAAAAGAATTTGTTTTGAGACAGGATCTGACTCTGTCACCCAAGCTGGAATGCAGTAGTAGTGTGATCGTAGTTCATTGCAGCCTCAACCTCCCAGGGTCAAGTGATCCTCCCACCTTAGCCTCCCAAGTAGCTGGGACTACAGGCTCATTCCACCACATATGGCTAATTTTTTTTTTTTTTTTTGGAGATGGGGTCTCACTAGGTTGCCCAAGCTGGTTTTGAACTCCTAGGCTCAAGGATCCTCCCTCCTTAGTCTCCCAAATTTCTGGGATTACAGGCATGAGTGAGCCACTGTGCCTGGCAACATTTTTTTTAAAGCATGTTGCAGGAGAGACCTGGGAGAGACTGAGGAGACTTAGGAGATGCCATTTAAGCCTAGTCTCCAGAAGATGAGTTAGCTGAATGGAGAGAGAGAAAGAAGAGATCTGCTCAGAGTCCACAGCATGTGTGAAGGTTTTGAAGCAAGAAAGAGTATGTTGTGTTCAAGGAACTGAAAAAAGTCAGTGTGATGAGAATGTGATAGACAAAGGGGAAAGTGAAGGGAGATGAAACCAGCACCAAGAGTCTTGGATCTTATTTGAAGCAAGGTGGCCATCCATTGAAAGGGTTTCAGGACAAGCATGACACCATTTACTCTTTAAAAAACTGAAACAGTGGCCAGGTGATCCTGGCCTGTGATCCCAGCATTTTGGAAGGCTAAGCAGGGAGGATCCTCGAGCTCAGGAGTTCAAGATCAGCCTGGGAAACATAGGGAGACTCCATCTCTACAAAAAGTACAAAAATTAGCCAGGTGTGCTGGCTATAGCCATGTGCCTATAGTCCTACCTACTCGGGAAGCTAAGGTGGGAGGATTGCTTGAGCCTGAGAGGTTGAGGATGCTATGAGCTGTACTCAATCCACCGCACTCTAGCCAGGGTGATAGAGTAAGCCCTGTCTTAAAAAAATAATAATAAAAATTTTAAAAAGCGAAGCTGTCTGAGTAGGAGATAGAATTGACCTGGCTTAGATCAATGGAGAGACGTAGGTGGAATTGAGATTTATTTTAGAGAAAAAAATACACAAGTCTCAATGAAGAGCTGGATGTGGAGGCAAGGTTGATTCCTGTGTCTTTGGCACAAGCAACTGGTAGCTGGTTGTTTCCATTTACTGAGATGGAAAAGACTGGGAAGAAAGCAGCTTTAGGGGTACATCAGGAGTCTGTTTTGGATGCATTAACTCTGAAATGTTAGACTGTACAGGTATATACAGATTTGGGACTCAAAGAAGAGGCCTGGATAGATGGATATAAACTTGGAAGTTATCAGCATATAGATATTTACAGCCATGGAAGTGCGTAAAATATCTGAGGGGAGGGTAAAAAGAAAGAGGTGCCAAAATGGAGCCTTGAGGACTTCTGATATATATATATATATATTTACAATATATATTATATATACATATATTTACTATATATATTATATATACATATATATATATATTTTTTCCAAGACAGAGTCTTGCTCTGTCATCCGGGCTAGAGTGCAGTGGCGCGATCTTGGCTCACTGCAACCTCTGCCTCCTGGGTTCAAACAATTCTTGTGCCTCAGCCTCCCGAGTAACTGGGATTATAGGTACATGCCACCACACCCAGCTAATTTTTGTATTCTTAGTAGAGACGGGTTTCACCATGTTGGCCAGGCTGATGGTCTCGAACCTTTTTTTTTTCTTTTTTTCTTTTGAGATAGAGTCTTGCTTTGTCACCCAGGCTGGAGTGCAGTGGCGCCATCTCGGCTCACTGCAACCTCAGCCTCCCAGTTTCAAGCAATTCTCCTGCCTCAGCCTCCTGAGTAGCCGGGATTACAGACGCACACCATCACACCCAGCTAATGTTTGTATTTTTAGTAAAGACAGGGTTTCACCATGTTGGTCAGGCTGGTCTCCAACTCCTGACCTCGTGATCTGCCCACTTTGGCCTCACAAACTGCTGGGATTACAGGCGTGAGCCATCACGCCTGGCCCAGACTTCTGACATTTAAAGACCACAAGGGAAGAAACAGACAAAGGAGGTTGAGAAGATGCAGTCAGAGAAACGGAAGGGAAACTAAGAGGGAGTATTACAAAAGCAAGAGAAGAGTGTTTAAGAATGATCTATTCAATGATCTTGAAAGTTCCTGTAAGAGGAGGACAGAAGGGGGAAGTTGATAAATGTGGTGATGTTGGGAAAGTCCTCTGACAGCATTCTCATCGTCACACTCCACTGCAGTGGTGCAGAAGTGAACACCCACAAAAGACATTGGTGTAGGGGGAGGGATTCAGGCAGGAATCAAGGGCACAGATGACGATCTGTATTACCAGGCACGGCCTGTAGTTCTCTGACTACAGAGTAGCTTTCTCTGAAGGTGCATTTTTTTTTTTTTTTTTTTTTTGTGATAGAGTCTCGCTCTGTCGCCCAGGCTGGAGTGCAGTGGTGTGATATTAGCTCATTGCAACCTCCCGAATTCAAGCGATTCTTCTGTCTCAGCCTCCCTAGCAGCTGGGATTACAGGCGTATGCCACCACACCCAGCTAATTTTTGCATTTTTAGTAGAGACAGAGTTTCATCATGTTGGTCAGTCTGGTCTCAAACTCTTGACCTCAGGTGATCCACTCGCCTCGGCCTCCCAAAGTGCTGGGATTACACACGTGAGCCACTGTGCCCGGCCTGAAGGTGCACTTTTGAGTGAGATGTGATGCCAAAATTTTTGGCTCATATTGGTGACAAAAATTTGGCTAATATTGTTTTCTACCATGGGGAGACCCCAATCACCCTTTTATTTTTTTTGAGACGGAGTCTTGCTCTTGTCACCCAGGCTGGAGTGCAATGGCGTGATCTCAGCTTACTGCACCCTCTGCCTCCTGGATTCAAGCAACTCTCCCACCTCAGCCTCCTGAGTAGCTGGAATTATAGGCATGCACCACCACGCCTGGCTAATTTTTAGTAGAAATGGGGTTTCACCATGTTGGCCAGGCTGGTCTTGAACTCCTGACCTCAGGTGATCTGCCTACCTCGGCCTCCTAAAGTGCTGGGATTATAGGCATGAACCATTGCGTCTGGCTCACTCTGCAGTTTTAAAATGCCTCTACTCTTTTTTTTTCCTTGAGACGAAGTCTTGCTCTGTCACCCGGGCTAGAGTGCAATGGCGCAATCTTGGCTCACTGCAATTGTGGCCTCCCAGGTTCAAGCAATTCTCCCACTTCAGCCTCCCAAGTAGCTGAGACTACAGGTGTATGCCACCGTGCCCAGCTAATATTTGTATTTTTAGTGGAGACAGGGTTTCACCACATTGGCCAGGTTTGTCTTGAACTCCTGACCTCAGGTAATCCACCTGCCTCGGCCTCCCAAAGTGCTGGGATTACAGGCGAGAGCCACTGCGACCAGCCAAAATGCCTCTACTTTTATATTTTTGTTATTTTCCTTTGTTGTCTTAACTCTAACTCACTAGTTGTGTAACTAATGTAAGTTATTTAACCTCTTTGTGCCTCAATTTCCTCATCTGCAAAAAGGAATAAGACTAGAGCTGATGTGAAGATTAAATAATGCATGTAAAATGCTCAGAACAGTAACTGGTATATGTTGGTTATTATTATGATTTTGTTAATGTTGTACTTTTTCTCTGTTTTCCCTCATACTGGCTATTATTATTTGTCAGAAACTAAAGTTTGTGTTGTTAACTTCTTTCCTTTTCTCTTAAAGTTCAAAAATGATCATTTCTCTTGTATCTTAAAAAAGGCCGGGCGCGGTGGCTCAAGCCTGTAATCCCAGCACTTTGGGAGGCCGAGACGGGCGGATCACGAGGTCAGGAGATCGAGACCATCCTGGCTAACACAGTGAAACCCCGTCTCTACTAAAAAATACAAAAAAATAGCCGGGCGAGGTGGCGGGCGCCTGTAGTCCCAGCTACTCCGGAGGCTGAGGCAGGAGAATGGCGCAAACCCGGGAGGCGGAGCTTGCAGTGAGCTGAGATCCGGCGGCCACTGCACTCCAGCCTGGGCGACAGCGCGAGACTCCCTCTCAAAAAAAAAAAAGAAAAGAAAAGAAACTAAAGTTTGTGTTGTTAACTTCTTTTCTTTTCTCTTAAAGTTCAAAAATGATCATTTCTCTTGTATCTTAAAAAAGAAAGAAAATGGATTTGAAAATTAGATTGACCATTTACTATCTATGTGAGGTTAGTAACCTCTTTGTGCCTCAATCTCCTCTTCTGTAGAATGGGAATAGTAGTAGTATACTGCTTTATAGGCTCGCTGTGAGGATGAAGTGAGTTACTAAGCATAAAGCAGTTGGTACAGTGACTAGTACATAGTAAGGGCTACCTGTTAGTTATGCTGTTCTCTGCAGCGAATCATTTCTCCCAATATTGTTACTAACTTTAAAATGCTGAATGTGGATCGTTGATAGTGGCAGGAGGCAGACAAATGCCTAGGCAGACAGGGGCAGGTCCTTGGTGAAACCCAACCTTCAAACTAAAGACAGTTTTAAAGCCTGAAAATCAAGCTACGAGTCCCGGGTAAATCCACGGACTGGATTGAGAGCCTCTCTTCCTGTTTGGTAAGGTTTCCTCTGATTGATTCCCACGCTTCACCTATTTTACATAGATATACCTTTTCCTAACTGGTTTTTTACACTGTCATGCCCACCTTTGAGTGGTGCCTTTGTTTTAACCTTTTTGCATACTCACAAACCAATCAGCACACACTCCCCATTCGGAGCCCATAAAAGCCCTGCAACCAGCCACACTGGGAGGGAGACCATTTGACTTTGGGTGGGGGACCACCCTCTCATCTCCTCTCCACTAAGGGCTGTTCTGTCACTCAATAAAATTCTTCTCCACCCTCCTCACCCTTCCACTGTCAGCGTAACCTCATTCTTCCTGGATGCAGGACAAGAACTCAGGAATTGCCAAATGTGGATATGAGCTACAACACAGGCGGGCTGGGGCATGCCCAGCACAGCTGTGGGATGAGCATGGATCCTGCAGCCAGCACAGGATCTGGGCCAATGTGCAAGCCAGGTATGGTCCAGCTGGCCAAGTGGACAGGTGACTCCTGTGGCAGGCCTGGGGCCAACTGAGGCCCAGGCAGGGATGACACTGGCCACGGAGGTCCCTGACTGGCAAAGTGACCAAGAAAATTCCTGCATCACTGTCATCTGAGCACTTTGAGAGGCCAAGGTGGGAGGATCACTTGAGCCCAAGAGGTCGAGGCTGCATTGTGCCATGTTGGCACCACTACATTCTAGCTTGGGCAACAGAGCAAGACCCTGTCTCAAAAAAAATTTTTTTAAAGTTCAGTTTAATAAAATCAGGACTAATAACTTTGTAGAACTTTTTTCATGATAAATTATAGGCTACAATTCACTTGTAATTAATTGTAAGGAGATGATAAGCAAAAGCATGATCAATTGGCATCTAAGTACTGAAGGAAGTTGGACAATAATCTCCAAAACAACTTTTGGTGCTACTGTCAGAATAATTTATTTTTAAGCACATTGGTAAACATCATCTCTGTTTCATAAAACAATCATACAAAATTTTTATTTTTATATATTTGTTTTGAGGCAGGGTCTTACTCTGTCACCCAGGCTGGAGTGCAGTGATGCGATCATGGCTCATTGCAGCCTCAACCTCCCGCACTCCAGCCATCTTCCCGCTTGGCCGAGTAGCTGGGATTATAGGCACACACTACCACGCCTGGCTAATTTTTGTATTTTTTGAAGGTCCCACTATGTTGCCCAGGCTGGTGAGGAACTCTTGGACTTAAGGAATCCTCTTGCCTTGACCTCCCAAAGTGCTAGGTTTACAGGCATAAGCCACCACACCCAGCCCAACATTTTCATAGATGGTAAAATTTAATAAGAGTTGTTTGGTTTTTAAAAATTAACTAATAAATTAAATTTTTGAGACAGGGTCTCACTCTGTCACCCAGGCTGGAATGCAGTGGCATGATCTTGGCTCACTGCCACCACCACCTCCCGAGCTCAGGTGATCTTCCCACCTCGGCCTCCTGAGTAGCTGGGACTACAGGTGCACACCACCACACTCAGCACATATTTCTATTTTTAGCAGAGACAGGTTTTTGTCATGTTGCCCAGGCTGGTCTCGAACTCCTAGGCTCAAGCGATCTGCTGGCCTCAGCCTCCCAAAGTGCTGGGATTACAGGCATGAGCCATTGGGCCCAGCCAAGAGTTGTTTTTAGCAGGCAAAAAAGAAGAAAAAGGAGGAGGAAAACAAAGAAGATGGAAAAGAAGGAAAAGGAGGGGGAGGGAAGGGGAAGAGAGGGGAAAGGAGAAGGGGAGGGAGAGGAAAAGAAAAAGGTTTGTAAGAGTGTAACCTTCAGTGCGAATCACTTCCTTAAGTCTTCTGTGACCTTGTCAGAGGTTCCTTCTCCTGCATTCTGGCCAATGTGTTCTGCCAAATGCCTTGTCTTCAACCAGAACTAACAACAGTACTAGTCAGGTTTTGTGGATGAACATGGATTTTGCATGAAGACAGGCTTGTATTTAATCCTAGCACTGCCATTACTAGCGTGACCATGGGCAAATTACTTTAACTTTGTGAATCTGTCTCTTCTTTTTTAATATAGAGATATTGACCTCACAGGAATGTTAGCATTATGAGTAAATGTAGGGGAAGAATCTAGCACAGTGCCTGATGCATGATTAATAGTCCATACACGTAGTGCCCTTCTTCCTCACCCTTTGACTCCCTGTCCCCTTTTCTATCCTGTTAAATAAGTAAGATTTCCTTACTTTTCCTTGAAATTAGAAGAAAATCTATTTGCATCTACTTAGGTGCCACACTGACTCTTCCTAAATCCAGAGGTGCCCCTCAAACTGAAGGCATCCCTGGTTCAAGGCAACAAACAAGAGTTGAAGAGGCACCTAAGCCCAAATTCTCAGGTCAGAGTTCTCCAAACACGGGATCCTTAAGCAGCTGCCTTTCATGCCCTTTGGTTCATGAAGATATACAGAGGAGCCCTTTCACTGGCAGGAGAATTGCTTGAACCCAGGAGGCGGAGGTTGCAGTGAGCTGAGATCGCGCCACTGCACTCCAGCCTGGGTGACAGAGCGAGACCTCAATCTCTGTCTTAAAAAAAAAAAAAAAAGGCCGGGCACGGTGGCTCAGGCCTGTAATCCCAGCACTTTGGGGCTGAGGTGGGCAGATCACGAGGTCAGGAGTTCGAGACCAGCCTGACCAATATAGTGAAACCCCGTCTCTACTAAAAATATAAAAATTAGCTGGGTATGGTGGCGTGCGCCTGTAATCCCAGCTACTCAGGAGGCTGAGGCAGGAGAACCGCTTGAACCTGGGAGGTGGAGGTTGCCATGAGCTGAGATCGTGCTACTGCACTCTATCCTGAGTGACAGAGCAATACTCCATCTCAAAAAAAAAAAAAAAAAGATGTTTAGTCATTAATGTGCTGTCTGCTTTCACGCTAAAGATTAATGAGATGAATCATGAGATATAAGTCGCTTTGGTTAAATAAACCTACATCCACTATTGTTGAAGATAGACAGGTGCACAAACAACATCAAGATGTTCTGAGTGTTGAAATAGGAGTATTCCTACATGCTACAATAGCCCAGAGGAAAATGCAATTCATTCTGTCTGTCTGTTTTGTGTTGGAGTAAAAGGTTTATTTTTCTGGTATGCAGTCCTGATTCCTGGTTATTTGTATATGAAGCATTCGGGTTCACTTAAAGTGGAGGTCTAGGGGCCAGGCTTTTAAGTCAGGCAGGGTAGGGGTACAGGGAGCAGAGAAAGGAGTACAATCGAACACTATGCAGAAATGCAGAGTATGCTTAGAGTATAGAGGGCAGAGCAAAGAAAGACGAGGCAGAAAGACTAGCTGGGGTGGGATATAGACAGGCTTAAGCACCTCCACCTCACAGAATTTGGACTAAAATTGGGGCATAAAATATTTTTGTTAAACAAAGGAGATTTTATTTTATTTTTATCATTATTTTGAAACAGGTTCTTGCTCTGTCACTCAGGGTGGAGTGCAGTGGCACAAGGTGCATCTGGGGCTCAAGCCATCCTCCTGCCTCAGCCTCCCTAGTAGCTGAGACTGATACAGGGAGTAGAAAGAAATTATTTAGGCAGATAGTGAGGGCAAATGAGTCCTCAGCAGAGCTTCCCTTCTAACAAAAAGCAGTCTAAGAAATTATTTTTCTCCTAACAAAAAGCAGCCTGAAAAATTTAGCTGCAAACATAGGTAAGCAAGCTGGAACATTGCACAGGGGAATGCTGGCAGCTGTGCCAGTAGAAAAGGGCTATCTGGGGGCCAGGCATATCCATCATGGAAGCTTTATCTTCCGTTTTGTTAGCACACGTATAGTAGCAAAGAAGTGGCAACACGGCACAGCTTAGGCTGAAAGCCTGCCTGCATAATAAAAGAGTAGGGTGGGGGCTGCCAGAAAATTGTGCCCCATACAAATGGCACACCTGGTCCTAACCAGTTTTTTGTGCCCTATGTAGATCAGACACCACTTTCCAACCAGCTCATCTATAAAACCTTCTGCATTTCACCGTAGATCGACACCCAATTTTTCTGGGACCCCTCTCTGTAGCAGAGAGCTATTCTCTTTCTTTTGCCTATTAAACTTCCCGTTCTTAACCTCACTCTGTGTGTGTCCACATCCTTGATCTCTGTGGCTGTGAGGCAATGAACCTGGGGTTTTACCCCAGACAATGAGGCTACTTCAATACAGGTGCATGCCACCACAGTCAGCTAATTTTTAAATATTTTTTAGAGACAGAATGTAAACCTAAAATATTTGAGATAGGTCTCAATCAATTTAGAAAGTTTGGTTTGCCAACCTTAAGCAGGTACCCATGACACAGCCACATCAGAAGGTCCTGATTACATGTACCCAAGGTGGTCAGGGTACAGCTTACTTGTATTCATTTTAGGGAGACATGAGACATCAATCAATATGTGTAATATGTACACTGATTCAGTCCCAAAAGATGGAACAATTCAAAGTGGTGAGTGGTGTGGGGAGGCTTTTAGGTCATAGGTAGATAAAATACAAAAGGCTGCATTCTTTTGAGTCCTTAATCAGCATTTCACTGAATACACAATTTAGTCTGGCTCAGTGAATCTGCATTTTTACATAAACAATAGGGGAGGCCAGGCACAGTGGCTCACGCCTGAAATCCCAGCACTTTAGAGGCTGAGGCGAGCAGATCACCTGAGGTCATGAGTTCAAGACCAGCCTGGCCAACATGGTGATACCTCATGTCTAGTAAAATATAAAAATTAGTTGGGCATAATGGCGGGTACCTGTAATCCCAGCTACTTGGGAGGCTGAGGCATGAGAATCACTTGAACCCAGGGGGCGGAGGTTGCAGTGAGCTGAGATCACGCCATTGCACTCCAGTCTGGGCAACAAGAGTGAAACTCTCTCTCAAAAAAACAAAAACAAAACAAAACAAAACAAAAACAATAGGGCAGAGGAAACAATCAGATATGCATTTGTCTGAGGTAAGCAGAGAGATGACTTTCTGTCCTGCATGTGTGAAGATCATCTATCAATTTACATTGCCAGGGTGAAATTCAACAGGACTGTTTTCGGGTAAAGATCTTGAGACCCACAAGGAATTTTCCTGTGGGCAAATTGTGAGGAGGATATGCAGCTTTTTAAAATCTTTGTAGCTATCTTATTGGGGAATAAATTGGAAGGCAGGTTTGCCTGACATAGTTCCCAGCTTGACTTTCCCCTCGCTTAGTGATTTTAGGGTCTGAGATTCATTTTCCTTTCACAGGGTATCACTATGTTGCCCAGGCTGGTCTCAAACTCCTGGGCTGAAGTGATCCTCCCACTTTGGCCTCCCAAAGTGCTGGCATTACAGGTGTGAGCCATCGTGCCCAGCCTATTTCATTATTATTTTTGTTATTATTATTATTATTATTTTATTTATTTTTATTTTTGAGACAGAATTTCGTTCTGTCTCCAGGCTGGAGTGCAGTGGCGCTATCTTGGCTCACTGCAACCTTTGCCTCCCACGTTCAAACCATTCTCCTGCCTCAGCCTCCCGAGTAGCTGGGACTACAGGCTTGTACCACCATGCCCAGCTAATTTTTGTATTTTTAGTAGAGACAGGGTTTCACCATGTTGGCCAGGATGGTCTAGATCTCTTGACCTTGTGATCCGCCCCCCTCGGCCTCCCAAAGTGCTGGGATTACAGGCGTGAGCCACCACGCCTGGCCAAGACAGAATCTCTGTCACCCACAATGGAGTGCAGTAATCCAATAATAGCTCACTGCAGCCTCAACCTCCCAGGGTCAAGTGATCCTTCCATCTCAGCCTCCCGAATAGCTGGGACCACAGGTGTGCACCACAATGCCTGGCTAAGTTTTTTATTTTTTGTAGAGATGGGGTCTCACTATGTTGCCCAGGCTGGTCTTGAACTCCTGGGCTCAAGCAATTCTCCCACTTCAGCCTCTCAAAGTACTGGGATTACAGGCATGAGCCACCCTACTTAGTCTAAATAAATGATATTTTAAGAGAGTGGGAGCATAGAAGCAGGTCCTTTTGTGAAGAATATTAAAAATATATAATAATGTTCACACATTGGTTTTGTAACTGCCCAGTGGGGTCATCTTGCCTGCTGCCTAGATACAGCGCATTTATCAAGACACAGGAGAAGTACAATACAGAGAGCGTTTAATACACAGAGAGCTGGCTAAACGGAAGACTGGAATTTTTTTTTTTTTTTTTTGAGACAGAGTCTTGCTGTGTCGCCCAGGCTGAAGTGCAGTGGCTCACTGCGACCTCCCACCTCCCGGGTTCAAGCAATTTTCCTGTCTCAGCCTCCCGAGTAGTTGGGATTACAGGTGCATGCCACAGTGCCTGGCTAATTTTTTTTGTTTTTGTATTTTTAGTAGAGATGGGGTTTCACCATGTTGGCTAGGCTGGTATCGAACTCCTGACCTCGTGATCCACCCACCTCGGGCTCCCAAAGTGCTGGGATTACAGGTGTGAGCCACTGCACCTGCCTGGAGTTTTATTATTACTCAAATCAGCCTCCCAGAAAGTTTGGGTCTTTCAAGGATAGTTCGGCCCATGCCCAGGAATGACCAAGGGCAGTTTGGAAGTTAAAAGCCAAGATGAAGTTGGTTAGATCAGATCATTAATAAAGTGATCTAACTAACGTTAGATTGCTGTTGACAATGTTTGCAAAGGCGGTTTCAATTCATTCCTGAAAGTTCACATTTTGGGAAAAGAAAATTTCCAAAATTTTGCAGAGGGATGGAGGGTTAGGTTCCTTAAAAGATGGGCATGTGTATTTCCTTTCCCTCTTCAATCACTGTTGCTAGGTTCAAGTAACTCTAAGGTGCCTCCTCCCCACAGTGTGCTGGGGACAGGATCTGCAAATTATCACACCCAGTCTTATCACCAGTCATATGACCTGTAGGCCATTCTCTGACCTCTAAACTTTCCATATCCATTGTTTCATGGGCTCTCAGTATCACATTCTTTTTCTTAGTCTCTTATTCATTGTATGCCTGCCTCACTCTGTGCCCCATAAGGACACAAATATTACTGATCTTTTTAGCCTGACCAACATGGGGAAACCCCATCTTTACTAAAAACACAAAAATTAGCCAGGTATAGTGGTACACGCCTGTAATCCCAGCTACTTGGTAGGCTGAGGCACGAGAATCACTTGAACCCAGAAGGCTGAGGTTGCAGTGAGCCAAGATCGCGCCATTGCATTCCAGGCCTGGGTGACACAGCGAGACTCCATCTCAAAAAAAAAAAAAAAAAAAAAGAAAGAAAGAAGGAAAGAAAAAGAAAGAAAGAGAAAGAAAGAAAGAAAGAAAGAAAGAAAGAAAGAAAGAAAGAAAGAGAGAGAAAGAAAGAAAGAGAGAGAGAAAGAAAGAGAGAGAGAAAGAAAGAAATTACTGGTCTTTAAAAATATGTTGACATTATTTCAGACATACAGAAAGGTTACAGGAAAAGTTCAAAGAATACTTGCATACTCTTCTCCAGTTGTTAATATTTTACATTTGCCACTTGTTTTATTTATTTTATTTTATTTTATGTATATACATTGTTATGGACTGAATTGTATGTTCTCCAAAATTCAGCATTGACACTCTGACCTTGGAATGTGACTGTATTTGGAAATACGGCCTTTAAAACAATGACTAGTTTAAAATGGGGCTGTTAGGGTGGGCTCTAAATTAATCTTACTGGTTTCTTTATAAGAGGAGATTAAGGCCGGGCGCGGTGGCTCAAGCCTGTAATCCCAGCACTTTGGGAGGCCGAGACGGGCGGATCACGAGGTCGGGAGATCGAGACCATCCTGGCTAACACGGTGAAACCCCGTCTCTACTAAAAAATACAAAAAACTAGCCGGGCGAGGTGGCGGGCGCCTGTAGTCCCAGCTACTCGGGAGGCTGAGGCAGGAGAATGGCGTAAACCCGGGAGGCGGAGCTTGCAGTGAGCCGAGATCGCGCCACTGCACTCCAGCCTGGGTGACAGAGCCAGACTCCGTCTCAAAAAAAAAAAAAAAAAAAAAAGAGGAGATTAAGACATTCAGGGAGGCCAGGCATGGTGGCTGATGCCTATAATCCCAGCACTTTGGGAGGCCAAGATGGGTGAATTCCTTGAGTCCAAGAGTTCAAGGCCAACCTGGGCAACATGGCGAAGCCCGGTCTCTACTAAAAATACAAAAAAGTAGGCTGATGTGGTGGCGCGTGACTACAGTACCAGCTACTGGGGAGGCTGAGGTGGGAGGATCACCTGAGCACAGGAGGTTGAGGCTGCAGTGAGCTGAAGGCGCACCATTGCACTCCAGCCTGGGAAACGAGAGTGAGACTATATCTCAAAACAACAACAAAAAGTAAAATAATAAAAGATATTCAGAGAGAGATGTCAGGGTTGCATGTGCACACAGAAAAGGCCGTAACACAGCAAGCATGCAGCCCTCTGCAAGACAAAGACTGCAAGCTTCAAGAGAAACTAATCCTGCCCACACCTTGACCTTTGCTTCTAGCCTCCAGAACTGTTAGAAAATACATTTCTTTTTTTTTTTTTTTAGATCAAGTCTCACTGTTGCCCAGGTTAAAGTGAAGTGGTGCGATCTCGGCTCACTGCTACGTCCGCCTCCTGGATTCTAGTAATTCTCCTGCCTCAGTCTCTCAAGATGCTGTGATTACAGGCATGTACCATCAAGCCTGGCTAATTTTTGTATTTTTAGTAGAGACAGGGTTTCACCATGTTGGCCAGGCTGGTCTCGGAATCCTAATCTCAGGTGATCCGCCTGCCTCAGCCTTCCAAAGTGCTGGGATTACAGGTGTGAGCCAATGCACTCAGCCCATTTCTGTTGTTTAAACAACTCAGTCTGTGTTATTTTGTTATGGCAGCCCTAGCCAACTCATATATACAAAACATTATTTTTTTCTGAACTATTCAAAAGTAAGTTGCAGACATGGTCATTTAGTTCTAGAAGCAAGTGCAATATATTCTCTTACATTACCTCATGCGATTAGTTAACACTGATACAATGCTATTAGCTAGTTGCAGACTTTATTCATATTTTGCCAATTGTCCTATGATGTCATCTATAGCAAAAGAGAAAAAAAAAAAGAAGAAAGAAAGAAAAAAAGAAAGACAAAAAGTTTTGGGTCCAGAATCCAGTCCAGAATCAAACAGCATTTAGCTATCATGTCTAGGTTCCTTTAATGGAGAACAGTTTCTCATTCTTTGTCTTTCATGGCCTTGGAGCTGTCAAGAGTACAAGCAATTTATCTTGTAGAATATCTCTCACTTTGGGCTTGTCTGATATTTCCTTGTGAATAGATTAAGATCTCCTAGTGTGTTCCAAAGCTTTAGAACTGTTTTTTTTTTTTTTTTTTTTTTTTTTTTTTCCTGGACAGTTTTAACATTCTGGGTCTGTGATCTTTCTCCTCAATGTGAAATGAGGAATCTGTAACTGTTTTTAGGAGACTCAAAAATCACTTTATTAAATTTACAGGCTTGTTAAGAGCTACGAAGTGATGTGTCTCCTCAATGGATCCTATCAGAAGGCACATACGTGTGTTCCATTACTGGGTAGTGCTAACTTTTATCACGTGGTTGAGGCAGTAACTGTCAGGTTTCTTCACTGTAAATTTACCATGTTCCTTTCCTTCCTGGAGGCTAGAAGAAAAGGTCAAGGTGTTGACAGGATTGGTTTCTCCTATTCTTTTTTTTTTTTTTTTGAGACAGAGTCTCTCTCTGTCGCCGGGGCTGAAGTGCAGTGGCGCAATCTCGGCTCACTGCAACCTCTGCCTCCCGGATTCAAGCGATTCTCGTGCCTCAGTCTCCCAGTAGCTGGGATTACAGCGTCCGCCACAACGCTCAGCTAATTTTTTTGTGTTTTTAGTAGAGACGGGGTTTCAACACGCTGTCCAGGCTGGTCTCGAACTCCTGACCTCAGGTGATCCGTGCGCCTTGGCCTCCCAAAGTGCTGGGGATTACAGGCGTGAGCCACCGCGCCCTGCCCCCCTTAAGTTTCTTTGTGGGAGAGATACTTTGAGACGATGCAAAAAGTTTGCGGGAAAGAATACAGGAAGCCCAGTTGAATCTGAATTCCAGATAAGCCATAAATAAAGTATAAATATGACCCCCCAAAGTGTTTATCTAAAATTCTAATTTGATTGGGCATCCTGTGTCTTTATTTGCTAGATCTGGCAACCCTATATGTAAATATCTTGCTCCTTATCCAACTTTCACCCAGTTGTTTTGACATCTATTGCTGCTTCTGAATCAGTTTTTACTATGATTTTGCTAAATGGTGATTTTCTAACTCCATACTTCCTGTTACTTTTATTCATTGGTATTCTATCAGGTTGTCTTTTCATCCACCCTTTACAGCGCTTGGCACACAGTAGGCGCTCATATAATTGTTCAACGAATGAATGAATGAACTTTTCTCTTGTGTTGTCCGGGCTTCCGTGACACTAGCGGCGACAGGCAGGAGCTTGACTTCCTCAGCCATTCACAGCATGTTGCCGAGGCTTCAGAGCCTTACAGGACCTCGCTCCAAGCTCTTCTTGCTCCAATCAAAAACAGGCCTCTTTCGGACTTCGCTTACGTTTAATAAAGAAAATCGGTTGGCCCCTTCGGCTCCAGCTGGCTCAACAGACAGCCAGTGGCGTGTGGCGGGGACCAATGGGTGGCGGAGGGAGGCGGGGCCTGCTACGAGGCCGCAGTATAACCGCGTGGCCCGCGCGCGCGTTTCCTTCCCGGCGCGGTCACCGGCGCGGGCTATGGCTGCAACTTCCTTCATGTCCGCGTTGGCTGCCCGGCTACTGCAGCCCGCACACAGCTGCTCCCTTCGCCCTCGCCCCTTCCACCTCGCGGCAGTTCGGTAAGAGGGTCAGGGAGCTCGGTCAGCGCGGAAAGCTGAGGGGAACGGAGGGCGAGGGGCACGCCGGGCCCCCGAGGGACACCGAGGGAAGTCCTTCCCGAACATCTCTGCCCCGGCAGTGGTGGCCGCCGAGGGGTGTGGCGAGGCGACGTGGCACCGAGTGCCGCCGCAGCCCTCGACTGGGGCGCTTGCTCGGCGCGCAGGGCTGGGACCTGAAGCCTGCCTTTCGGAGGGAGCCGCTCTTCCGCGACTCGGGGCGTCGCCGGGGCCCGTGAACAGTCGGCGGGAGTGACGGGGGTGGCGTGCGGAGCGAAGGCGCCGGTTTACGCGGGGCCTTTCGACAGCTGCCGGCCGCGCCTGGCTGAGAGTCGTCCGGGGGAGAGCAGGCGAGGGTTCCAAAAGAGCAGCCCTCGGCGAGCTGTCCCTTGCAGGGACCCTAGCGGCGGAGGGCGCTGCTGCAGCTGATGAAATCGCGGAGCCGACTTGCTCGGGGTCCCCGCGCCGCCCTCCTCCCTCCGGCAGTGGGAGTGGCCCGCGCTGCCGCCGCTCCGCCCGGAGCGTGAACGGACTCTGGACACCCTGGATTTGTCTGCAGCCCACCCGAGCCGGTCAGTACCAGGCTGCGTACAGAGAGGTGACAGACACCCAGGAGGCACCCAGGGCCTTAGGGAAAGGGGGAATGGAGGGTGACAAGTACCCACGTTTCAGCGGTACTTGCAGAATTTCAGTTTTACAAGATGAAGAGTTCTGGAGATGGATGGTGCTGATGGTTGCACAACATACGAACGTATTTAATACCACAGAACTGCACTTAAAAATGGTTAAGATGGGCCGGGCATGGTGACACGCGCCGAGGCTGAGGCACGAGAATCGCTTGAGCCCGGGAGTTCGAGGCTGCAGTGAGCCATGATTACGCCACTGCACTCCAATCTGGGCGACAAAGCGAGACCTTGTCTCAAAAAAAAAAAAAAAAAAAAAAAAAAGGTGGTAAGATTTAGGTTATGTGAATTTTACCACAGTAACAAATTGGGAAAAATATACCCGGGAGGAGGAAAGGAAAAGCTCTATTTGCATTTTTGGATTTCCTTGGGAAGGTGATTTGGTCGGTCATTAGAGCGCTGGCATTGTTGGCATTGTTAGAGCCCTGCACCTTATGACATCAGCCCCTTCTTTTTTTCATCTAACGTTCACTGTGTGCCAGACATTTTTTTATGCCAACCTTTGCGAATTCAGAGATAAAAACTGTTTTTAATGGAGCTCATGTTCCTGACAAGAGGCGGAACACGTGTGTAATTTCCAGTCAGTGCAGAAATGCTGTTAGAAATATTTCAAAGGCGCTGCTTGTTGGAGCAATGAGTTCTTGAAGGAAGACGTAGGAGGGGACTTTCAGGGTTTTCCCTTGTCTGACTCTGACCTCCCCCATCTTTCGTTACTGTGTGTTCTCTCCCCCTCTCTTCCTGAGTGCTGGCCTCATGTGACTGTGGACCAGACCTTTCCTAGGCTTCCATGGTCCAAAAGAGATTTATAAAGATGCTCTCACTCACTAAAGAACTGGGCCAGTTTGCCAACACTCTCCAATAACAAATGCTCTTTTCGCTACCTTTCAGAAAGAACAGTAAGCTTCATCCACATCTCTGAAAGCAATCCATATTATCTGTACTGCACATTTGCTATTTACAGTTCCCACATATTGCCTTCTTACTACTGCTTATTTTTAAATACTGCTTATTTTTAAAATGTATCTTTTTGAAAATATGAGTCTGCATTCCTTTTTTTTTTTTTTCTTTGTTGGTTGGTATGAGAGTTTCAGGAACATAAACCTATGGTTGGAGAAATTGTAGCCTAGGAGACTGGGGTTATGAAGTCAATGGACTTTAGAGGCAGAATTTGCCTTTGAATCTTGTTTCTACTATCCTCAGTTTCATCTTCTGTATAACAGTGTTATTATAATAGTCCCAAGGTGACAGAGTAATATATGTTAAAGTCTAAGCAAAACACCTAGTGTTTAATAGATGTTTGTTCCATTTTCCCTTGTGTCTTCCTTCACTCATTACTTTTCCCATTAATAATTGATAACAACTCTTCCCTAAATCACTTGATTATGAATTGTAAAATGCCCTGATACTAATTTATCATGGAAAATTACAGTACTGTAAGCTGTTGAATTAAAAGGAAAGTGAAGATGCTACTCACTTGGATTTTAGTTTTGAATTTTATTTTATTTTTTGAGACGGAGTCTCACTTTGTTGCCCAGGCTGGA
This sequence comes from Macaca nemestrina, assembly GCF_043159975.1. Classification (NCBI taxonomy): domain Eukaryota; kingdom Metazoa; phylum Chordata; class Mammalia; order Primates; family Cercopithecidae; genus Macaca; species Macaca nemestrina. Next base: position 74,471,643 of record NC_092137.1, read on the forward strand.
GTGCAATGGTGCAATCTTCGCTCACTGCAACCTCTTGCCTCCTTCCTGGGTTCAAGCTGTTCTCCTATCTCAGCCTCCCAAACAGCTGGGACTACAGGCGCACACTACCATGCCCTGCTAATTTTTGTATTTTTAGTAGAGACGGGGTTTCACCATGATGGCCAGGCTGGTCTCGACCTCCTGACCGCAAGTGATCCACCCGCCTTGGCCTCCCGAAATGTTGGGATTACAGGCGTGAGCCACAGTTTTGGATTTTATTTGAACAGTCCTCTTGACTTCTTCCTATTCTGTTGATTACGTATTTTAATGGGAATTTTTCTTTTTTATGTTTTTTTTTTTTTTTTTGGCAGGGGAATCTCTCTTGGTGAGGTTGGAGTGCAGTGGTGCAATCATGGCTTACTGCAGCCTTGACCTCCTGGGCTCAAGTGATCCTCCCACCTCAGCTTCCTGAGTAACTGGGACCCCAGGAGCATACCACCATGCCTGGCTAATTTTTTTTTTTTTAACTTTTAGTAGAGATGGGGTCTCGCCATGTTGCCCATGCTAGGCTTGAACTTGGCCTCCCAAAATGCTGGGATTACAAGTCTTGTGCCACCATGACCAGCCCTGGGAATTTTTTCTAAACACATCTGTGAACGCATTTAATTCTGGGATAACTGCTAGCTAATATAGTTACAATTTTGGATTCCCCGTGGGACTTAGCTGACTTTCCATTTCCCTGTTTATTTTGGGGTAGCAGTTAATCTGCCCCTTGGCAAAAGAGATGATGGTAAATTAGTTAATGACTCACTCCCAAGGCTGTATTTCACATTTTGCAGGGTTGTGGGAAGCAGAGGAGGGCTGACAGTTTTACTATGAAAGATACTCATTGCAAGTGACTTTGTTTTTGATTCTTGTTACTCTTTGACTGTTTTTCATTCTTTCTTTTTCTTTTCTTTCTTTTTTTTTTTTTTAAGCAAATTGGCATAACATCAAGAACCTGCTTTTGGAAGCAAAGTTGGGGACTTGGAACACTGGCTTTTCCCAGAACCGTGTGTCCTTAACTTTAGTATATGATTTTATCTGAATGTGCTTATACCATTTTCTCTAAGTTTACTGCTTTCAAAAGAAATTTTTATGAGGTGCAAGCTAAGTCATTCTCACTGAGTATTTATGTATACATATAGTATACATACTTATATATATCTCCTTATGAGTATGTGTAAGTATATTTTAAGGATATGTGTGTATGTGTGCGTATATATACATATATACAAAACGAAGAGAAAAGAGTAAGAAATTAGTTTTATTGAACATATACGCCTGGCACATTATATATGTTTGTTATTTCATTCAATATAAATGACTGTTCTAAGCCCTTTTAAAGTAGTCTTTCACTCTGTAGTGTTCCAGGATTAGGAATGTGTTTTTGGCCTGCGGTGGGCATTCCAGGTACTAATATAAATCAGGAATGTTGCCAGGTATATTTGTATCAGCAAACCCCCCACTGTCTTTTTCTTTCTTTCTTTTTTTTTTTTTTTTTGAGACAGAGTCTCTATCTGTTGCCCAGCCTGGAGTGCAGTGGCACGATCTCTGCTCACGGCAATCTCTGCTCAATGCAATCTCTGTCTCCCGGGTTCAATCGATTCTCCTGCCTCAGCCTCCCAAGTAGCTGGGACTACAGGTGTATGCCACCATGCCTGGCTAATTTTTTGTGTTTTTAGTAGAGACGGTTTCACCATGGGAGCCAGGATGGTCTCAATCTCCTGACCTCGTGATCTGCCCGCCTTGGCCTCCCAAAGTGTTGGGATTACAGATGTGAGCCACTGTGCCCAGCCTGCAAAACCCTTTTAATGAAGTCCCCTTCGACTCTAATTCTGAAATGGAATTGTGAATATTAATATGTTTTCAATTTTTTCATATACCATGGGTATAATTAAATGCTATTATATGTTGTGCCATGCTAGTATCATTATGTAAAATCTGGGTAAAAGTATTTGATTTGCTTAAGATTATGATAGCTTTTTTCTTTTTTTGAGATGGAGTCTTGCTCTGTCACACAGGTTGGAGTGCAGTGGTGGGATCTCGGCTCACTGCAACCTATGCCTCCTGGGTTCAAGATACTCTCCTACCTCAGCTCCTGAGTAACTGAGATTACAATTACAGGCTTCTGCCACCATGCCTGGCAAATTTTTGTATATTTAGTAGAAGTGGGGTTTCGCCATGTTGGCCAGGCTGGTCTTGAACTCCTGACCTCAAGTGATATGCCCGCCTTGGCTTCCCAAAATGCTGGGATTACAGGCATGAGCCACCGTGCCCAGCCAGATTATAATAACTGAATACTTCACAAGATGCAATACAGATTAAGATTAAGTTTAGATATAAGATTATTGCATTATATCTAAGATGTTGAGATTTGGTTTGAAGTTGGTATTTAATCATAATGCAATAAAAAGCACTTATTGAAGGCCTAAAGATTGTGAATGCTTTAAAATCCCATTTAAATTAGCAGTTACTGCCTGGGTGCAGTGGTGGGTGCCTGTATTCTCAGCTACTCAGGAGGCAGAAGCTGGAGAATTGCATAAACCTGGGAGGCTGCAGTGAGCTGAGATCATGCCACTGCACTCCAGCCTGGGCAACAGAGCAAGACTCTTGTCTCAAAATAAATAAATAAATAAATAAATTAGCAGTTATCTTGAGAATTAATTTTATCTGACCCTATAGGTTATTCAGTACCTTGATGTTAGGTTTTAGAATAAAGAGGAGATTGCTTCGTTGGTCTTGAGGTTAGAGCAGTCTTCATGACAGCAAGGACAGAGATCTAAAGGGAAAGGCTTTTTCTTTTTTGTTTTTGAGGCGGAGTCTCGCTCTGTCGCCCAGGCTGGAGTGCAGTGGCGCGATCTCGGCTCACTGCAAGCTCCGCCTCCCGGGTTCCCGCCATTCTCCTGCCTCAGCCTCCCGAGTAGCTGGGACTACAGGCGCCGCCACCACGCCCGGCTAATTTTTTTGTATTTTTAGTGGAGACGGGGTTTCATTGTGTTAGCCAGGATGGTCTCGATCTCCTGACCTCGTGATCCGCCCGTCTCGGCCTCCCAAAGTGCTGGGATTACAGGCTTGAGCCACCGCGCCCGGCCGGGAAAGGCTTTTTCAAATGGGATCATTTTACTTACGGAAGAGATGCTCATTTTATTTTATTTTATTTTTATATTTTATTTTATTTTATTTTGAGATGGAGTCTTCCTGTGTTGCCCAGGCTAGAGTGCAGTGGGGCGATATCAGCTCACTGTAACCTCTGCCTCCTGGGTTCATGCGATTCTCCTGCCTTAGCCTCCCGAGTAGCTGGGATTACAGGCGTGCGCCGCCATGCCCAGCTAATTTTTGCATTTTTGGCAGAGAGGGGTTTTCGCCATGTTGACCAGGCTGGTCTCGAAGTCCTGACCTCAGGCAATCCACCCGCCTGGGTCTCCTAAAGTGCTGGGATTACAGGCATGAGTCATCGCGCTGGGCCAGATGCTCATCTTTAAGTAATGGGCACTTTATTGTAAGGACGTGTGAAAATAGGAAAACTGGGACTGTTCCATATTTGGGCTTCATGGAACCCGGGAAGAGCTGCATAAGCCGTTCGCTTTGGGAAGACACAGCCTTTCGCACAGCTGAACGTGGTTTTGGGAACTGGAGGTTCTTCTAGATCCTGATTTTTCTTCTTGCTCCCCACCCCAGCAACAGTTTTTTGATTTCTTATCCTGTTGTCTCCCATTGGTGTGACTATTCTGTCTCTTCTTTCTGTCTATGTTCTGTGGTTCTAGTTTGAACTGCCTCAGGGACGAGCTCTTACTGGTTCAGCTAACTCTCACTGCTCTGTTGAGCTAAGCTTTTGCACCAACTGGACCACTGGGCAGCCTAGAGATTGTTGGTTGCCCTTGGCGTCAGATACTCACTCCTGGTCTGTCAGCTTTGGATGATGTGGTGGGGTCCCTGGGAAGAGCACATTGCCAACTGTGAGAAGGAGCTTCCTCCAGTCCCCTGCCCTGCCCTGCCCCTATTCTTACCAGGAAAGTCTTCCCCAGAAGGGACTGTGGGGAGTGGTATTCATTTTGATGTTTGACTTGTCCAGTATATTGTTTGTTTGTTTGTTTTTGAGACAGAGTCTAGCTCTGTCACCCAGGCTGGAGTGCAGTGGCATAATCTCAGCTCACTGCAACCTCTGCCTCCCGGGTTCAAGTGATTCTCCTGCCTCAGCCCCCCGAGTAGCTGGGATTACAGGCGTCCACCACCACACCCAACTAATTTTTGTATTTTTTTTTTTTTTTTTTTTGGAGACGGAGTCTCGCTCTGTCGCCCAGGCTGGAGTGCAGTGGCCGGATCTCAGCTCACTGCAAGCTCCGCCTCCCGGGTTTACGCCATTCTCCTGCCTCAGCCTCCCGAGTAGCTGGGACTACAGGCACCCGCCACCTCGCCCGGCTAGTTTTTTTTGTATTTTTTAGTAGAGACGGGGTTTCGCCATGTTAGCCAGGGTGGTCTCGATCTCCTGACCTCGTGATCCGCCCGTCTCGGCCTCCCAAAGTGCTGGGATTACAGGCTTGAGCCACCGCGCCCGGCCAATTTTTGTATTTTTAGTAGAGACGAGGTTTCACTGTGTTGGCCAGGCTGGTCTCAAACTCCTTACCTCGTGATCTGCCCTCCTCAGCCTCCCAAAATGCTGGGATTACAAATGTGAGCCACCACGCCTGGCCTGATATTGTTTGTTTATTCAACTACAGAATATAATTTATCTATTTAAAAGCACCATAAAAATGAAGTCAATTGACTGGGAAATGATTTGAAATACATGCCTGGCTGCTAACAACAGGGGCAAAACACGAACTACAAATGGCATATAAGCAGATAAGAAGAACTATTTAACCTCATGGTGAGGGGTCACACAACTGCAAATTAAAACTGTAAAAAACTTAGTAATGATCAGGGCTCAGGGTGGTGTAGCAGTTAAGAGCCCAAACTGATGTGAGACTCAGCTTGACCAAGCACTAGCTGTCAGTCACTTAAACTCTGAGCTTCATCAACTTTATCCCCCTCCATATGTAGCTGGATATATTTATTTCTTTAGCAGAGACAGGGGTTTTGCCTTGTTGCCCAGCCTGGTCTCAAACTCCTGGGCTCAAGCCATCTTCCCGCCCTGGCCTCCTGAAGTGCTGGGATTACGGGCATAAGCCACTACACCTGGCAGAATTTTCGTTTTTATAAAAATTCAAGTTATTTGGTTTTGTGACTCTGTTGCCTTCTGCAGAAATGAAGCTGTTGTCATTTCTGGAAGGAAACTGGCCCAGGAGATCAAGCAGGAAGTGCGGCAGGAGGTAGAAGAGTGGGTGGCCTCAGGCAACAAGCGGCCACACCTGAGCGTGATCCTGGTTGGTGAGAATCCTGCAAGTCACTCCTACGTCCTCAACAAAACCAGGGCAGCTGCAGATGTGGGTATGTGTCCTTTTGAGACCTCGAATGCTGTTCAGTTGAGGTTTATATGAGGCAAAGTCCATTGTAATTTATGATTTCTTTTTTCTGATTAGGAAACCCAAGCAGAGGAGGCTAATGTGATTGAACTGTATCCCAAAACTTTGTCATAGGAAATCAGACTGTATCTTTCGGGGTTTATAGACTAGGACAGGAGATACTTACTGGTTGGTATTCTCTGTGGCTTCTGGAAAGAATATAAGGCACGTTCTGTTCTTAGTCTTTCCATTTGATAGGTGACCCTGAATACATTTTACATTTGCTTTCCTTGAGCAATAATGGGTCTCCAGCAGAGGTGTTCGAGTGTTTGCAGTTTAAAGCCTTAGAGGCTTAGGGGGCATGATTGAACAATACAGTATTAGGAGATCTCAGTGATGAGGTCAGGAACACAGTCATAGATTTGAAGGAAATGACTCTTGACTTCTGGGAAAGAGCTTTCAAGTTCTTCACCGATTGGTTCTAAAGCCAAACGTGCAGTTTAGAAGCAGTTCGGGTCTGGATGATGGGGTTTGTGTTCTAGGCCTCATGGTACCACAGATTACTATGTGTCTGTGGACAAGAGGTGGGTGGGCAGACTCAGATATGCCTCTGCCTGCCCATCTGTGGGCCCGTGGTCTGAGCATGAGCAGCAGGTGGCCTTTCCTTCTGAAGGGCTGTGAAACCACTGGCATGGCTGGGAGGGGTTACTGGCCTGTGAGCCTGTGGTTTCCTCTATTCTTTACCATTGAGGATTGAGGCCTCCTGCTCTTTTAATGGAAAGCCTTTAGAAACTTCTAGAAAATGGCAAGCCATGGCTTTTTTTTTTTTTTTGAGATGGTGTTTCTCTCTCGTTGCCCAGGCCGGAGGACAATGGCGCAGTCTCGGCTCTCCACAACCTCCGCCTCCTGCCTCAGCCTACCGAGTAGCCGGGATTACAGGCGTGCGCCACCATGCCTAGCCAATTTTGTATTTTCAGTTGAGATGGGGTTTCTCCCTGTTGGTCAGGCTGGTGTCAAACTCCCCGACCTCAGGTGATCGGCCCGCCTCGGCCTCCCAAAGTGCTGGGATTACAGGCGTGAGCCACTGTGCCTGGCCAAGCCATGGCATTTTAAGACATTGGGAGGTAGTGTGGTGCAGAAAAAAAGAGCATGGATTTTGAAACCAGAAAGACTGGCTGTATTATTAGCTCGCTTATTTTTATTTTTTATTTTTTATTTTTTTTTATTTTTTTTTTGAGACGGAGTCTCGCTTTGTGGCCCAGGCTGGAGTGCAGTGGCCGGATCTCAGCTCACTGCAAGCTCCGCCTCCTGGGTTTATGCCATTCTCCTGCCTCAGCCTCTCGAGTAGCTGGGACTACAGTTGCCCGCCACCTCGCCCGGCTAGTTTTTTGTATTTTTTAGTAGAGACGGGGTTTCACCGTGTTAGCCAGGATGGTCTCGATCTCCTGACCTCGTGATCCGCCCGTCTCGGCCTCCCAAAGTGCTGGGATTACAGGCTTGAGCCACCGCGCCCGGCCAGCTCGCTCATTTAGTTATTTATTTAGACATGAGTCTTGCTTGCTCTGTTGAGCCGGCTGGAATGCAGTGGTGAGATCTCAGCTCACTGCAACTCCCACCTCCCAGGTTCAAGCGATTCTCCTGCCTCAGCCTACTGAGTAGCTGGGACTACAGGCACCCACCACCATGTCCGGCGAATGTTTTGTATTTTTAGTAGAGACGGGTTTTCACCGTGTTAGCCAGGATGGTCTCCATCTCCTGACCCCATGATCCGCCGGTCTTGGCCTCCCAAAGTGCTGGGATTACAGGCATGAGCCACGCGCCTGGCCTAGCTCGCTTATTTTTAAATCTGAGCCTCAGTCTGTCTGTAAAGTAAGGTTAATGAGGATTGCATAGAATGAGGTATACAGGATGTGTTAAGCTAGTATTCTCTAGTGTATATATTTGTGAAGTTACTTTTTTAGGTTCCTTGAGCTACTTCAGCTTCTAGGGATGGGTGTGATGATACAAAACCTGTATGGTAGCCAAGTATGGTAGGCAACATAGCAGTGCTCATTAAATGCCTCAAAAATTTTTTTAACCTCAAAATTTCCTATAATAGGAATAAACAGTGAGACAATTGTGAAACCAGCTTCAATTTCAGAGGAAGAATTGTTGAATTTAATCAATAAACTGAATAATGATGATAATGTAGATGGCCTCCTTGTTCAGCTGCCTCTTCCAGGTGAGTTTTGGACTCTACCATTTAAATGATTGCTGCTGCTTCTGCTCCTCCCCCTCCCCCTCTCCCTCCCTCTCTTCCTCTCCCTCCCTCTCTGCCTCTCCCTCCCTCTCTGCCTCTCCCTCCCCCTCCCTCTCCCTCTCCTTTCCTTGTCTCACTCTGTCACCCAGGCTGGAGTGCAATGGTACAATCATAGCTTATTGCATGCTCAAGCTCCTGGGTTCAAGGGATCCTCCTGCCTCAGCCTCCCACATAGCTAGGACTATAGGTGTGTGCCACCATGCCCAGCTACTTTTTATATTTTTCCTAGAAATGGAAGTCTTTCTGTGTTGCCTGGGCTGGTCTTGGACTCCGTGCTTCCCAAGTGCTGGAATTACAGGCATGAACTACCATGCCCTACCTAAAATGATTTCTGAGGAGTAAAAAGGCCTTGTTATTTTATACACCTAGCTCTTCATGTGGATTTGGCTTAAAGGCAAAGTAAACGCAAAAAGAGTGAATATTTTATTAGAACGGGACAGACCAACTCAGAATACCCATTACCCCTTGATTTAGTATTGGGGTCTTGATATAAAGGACAGTGGAGGGAAGCAACTGAGAGATGATACTGGCTTTGCTATTGGTGTTTGGCTTTGCTTATGCGAGTTCCTTCCATGCAGATGAAGTACATCTCGGAGGCAAGCTGTAGAAGAATGGATTTCCTTGAGGAAGCAGATAAGCTGGAGTCAGGCAGTGCTGACTGTGAGGTGGTGATTTAAGGCAACTGCCGATTTCTTTTTCAGAGCATATTGATGAGAGAAGGATCTGCAATGCTGTTTCTCCAGACAAGGATGTTGATGGCTTTCATGTAATTAATGTAGGGCGAATGTGTTTGGACCAGTATTCCATGTTACCGGCTACCCCATGGGGTGTTTGGGAAATAATTAAGCGAACTGGTAGGTATATCCCAGAATTGTATGTCTGTTAATATTATAAAAGTAGTACCTGCAAATGGTAAAAACTCACAATACAGTCCCAAAGAGTGGAAACCCCACCCCATATCCTCTAGTCATACTCCCCAGAGTTTACCTCTCTTAACAGTTTTTTTTTTGGTTTTTGTTTGTTTGTTTGTTTGTTTTGAGACAGGGTCTTGCTCTGTGACCCAGGCTGGAGTGCAGAGGCGCAATCTTGGCTCATTGCAGCCTCCGCCTCCTGGGTTCAAGTGATTCTTGTGCCTCAGCCTCCTGAGTAGCTGGGACTACAGGCACACGCCACCATGCCCAGCTAATTTTTTTATTTCTAGTAGAGACAGGTTTCACCACATTGGCCAAGCTGGTCTCGAACTAACCTCAAGTGATCCGCCCCCTCACCTCCCAAAGTACTAGGATTAGAGGCATGATCCATCGTTCCTGCCCTTAACAGTTGCCTATGACAGTTTTTGCTTTTAATCTGGAAGCCTCGGTGAGGGAAACTTTCTTTTTTTCTTTTTAATCTTTAAGAGTCAAAGGTTTCACCATGCTGCCAGGCTGGTCTCAAACTCCTGGCCTCAGGCAGTTCTCCTACCTTAGCCTCCCTGGCCTCAAGCAATCCAACCTCCTGCTGGGATTACAGGTGTGAGCCACCACCCCAGCCCTCAGTGAAGGAAATTTAAGATTTAATAGTGGTGACAGTGCACATTCCTGTAACATTTTGTAGCCTATAGTATGCTTTCTCCTGTTTTCTTTTAGCCCTTATGTGTAGCAAGTTACAGCTCCAGTTGACTGATGAGGCAGTAAGCTCAGTGACTTCACTATCAAAATTGGCTTCATGTTCTAGGCCATCTGACTTTGTTTTGCTTTGGACTGGCACTACTTTTAATGTAAACACATATATTTTTATAGGTATTCCAACCTTAGGGAAGAATGTGGTTGTGGCTGGAAGGTCAAAAAATGTTGGAATGCCCATTGCAATGTTACTGCACACAGATGGGGCGCATGAACGTCCCGGAGGTAAGGAAATTGCTTTCAGGGAACACTGTCCTTTTTTCCCCATGTAAGAACTCTCAGAAGCCATCCTGTGCATTTTTGGAAGTATTAACTGTGTTATACTTTGTATTTGTTGAAATTTTGTTAACAGATAATTCAGGGAGTAACCTTTGTAGAGAAGCTGCACCCAGTGTCACCTGAGTTTCTTTATTATTCATGTATCATGTAACTAGCTTCAGAAATAAACTTAAGTTTTGAGTATAAGCATGATTATAGTCAATTAGAAAATTTCAGCTATAGCTTTGATAGCTGGAGCTAAGGAGCAGTTCTTATTCAAAGATACTGTGTCATTTAGTGGAAAAAATCTTAAGCCGTTGCAAAGGATTGAATTGATATGACTGTAATGTGTCCTGTCAAGTTCTGTTAATTGGTTCTAAGGTAAAGCCTCGTCAATCTGTTATCACATAATTATTGTAATAATGACCTTACATGATTATATCAGAAATAATGGCAAAACTATACTTTCAACAATCTTCAACATACTTAAAACAACCTTGAGTAATTCTAGTGATATTTTGCTTAGAAAAGGTAAAATTCTTGAAAGGGTTTAAAAATACGATGAATAAATTTAATTATATGACTCAAAACAGTCGAGCTGCCGGGCGCGGTGGCTCAAACCTGTAATCCCAGCACTTTGGGAGGCCGAGGCGGGTGGATCACGAGGTCAGGAGATCGAGACCATCCTGGCTAACATGGTGAAACCCCGTCTCTACTAAAAATACAAAAAACTAGCCGGGCGTGGTGGCGGGCGCCTGTAGTCCCAGCTACTCGGAGGCTGAGGCGGGAGAATGGCGTGAACCCGGGAGGCGGAGCTTGCAGTGAGCCGAGATCGCGCCACTGCACTCCAGCCTGGGCGACACAGCGAGACTCCGTCTCAAAAAAAAAACCAAAAAAACAAAAAAAAACAGTCGAACTAGGACCAATGGTTTAAAGCTATATGAAATTAGGTATTAATTTTAAAAAAGTAAATGACAATTAGCTGTCCAGAAAATATGGCACAAGCCATTAAGTCAGTTTTTTGTTTGTTTGTTTTTGGAGAGGGAGTCTTGCTCTGTTGCCCAGGCTGGAGTGCAGTGGCACAATCTTGGCTCACTGCAACCTCCACCTCCCAGGTTCAAGCGATTCTCGTGCCTCAGCCTCCCAAGAAAGCTGTGCTTACAGCCATGCACCACCACACCCAGCTAATTTTTGTATTTTTAGTAGAGATGGGGTTTCACTATGTTGGCCAGGTTGGCCTTGAACTCCTGACCTCATGATCTGCCCACCTTGACCTCCCAAAGTGCTGGGATTACAGGCGTGAGCCACCACACTATTGTTGAGTTTCTACAGTGACTTGACTAGTTGAGACCTAATCCAGTCCCAGCTTTGTGTCAGAAATCAAGACATCTATTGTTTTCTTTCTAGGTGATGCCACTGTTACAATATCTCATCGATATACTCCCAAAGAGCAGTTGAAGAAACATACAATTCTTGCAGATATTGTAATATCTGCTGCAGGTAAGAACACAAGGTGAATGGAGGGAAGGGGAGGTTGTACCCCTCATCTTAGAATTCGCCTGCCTAGCTACTATTCATCCTTCCCCTCATGATGATTCTTTGAGCTGCCTACAAAGATGAGGATAGAGTTGTGATTGGAATACTGGTTTCTAGCATTCCATTATAGTCTGGATGGGTGAATGTTATTCCTAAAGCTTCAAAATATTTATATTAATATTTACTGTATAAAGTTCAAACGGTTCCTTTTGTTTCCTGTCAGGAACCAAAATAAATAATAAAAGTAAATGGTTCCTTAGTTAATATTTTTAACAGGTTTTAATAAAACATGTTAATTAGTTCTTCTAGGTCTCTTGAAATTGAAATTAGACAACAGTCTGACAGGTAGACTGTTTTCAGTACTAAGCTTTTTTTCCTTTCTCCATTTCCAGGTATTCCAAATCTGATCACAGCAGATATGATCAAGGAAGGAGCAGCAGTCATTGATGTGGGAATAAATAGAGTTCATGATCCTGTAACTGCCAAACCCAAGTTGGTTGGAGATGTGGATTTTGAAGGTAAATGGTAAAATTTTATTTTTAAAAATGAAATCAATAAGTACTACCTTTCATGGACATTTAGAATAGATTATTTACTTTTTTTTTTTGAGACGGGAGTCTCACTCTGTTGCCCAGGCTGGAGTGCAGTGGTGTGATCTTGGCTCACTGCAACCTCTGCCTCCCAGGTTCAGGCGATTCTTCTGCCTCAGCCTCCAGAGTAGCTGGGACTCCCAAAGTGTTGGGATTATAGGTATGAGTCACTGCACCTAGTCCGTATGCGTTTCCCTCCCTCCCTCCCTCCCTCCCTCCATCCATCTATCTTCCTCTTCTTTCTCTCTTTCTCTTTCCTCCTCCCTCCCTCCCTTCTTTCCTTTTCCTTTTTTTCTTTCTTTCTGTCTTTCTTTCTTTCTCTCTCTCTCTGTCTCTTCCTTCCTTCCTTCCTTTCCTTTCCTTTCTTTCTTTTTTCTTCTTTCTGTCTCTCTTTTTCTTTCTTCTTTTTTTAAAAACAGTCTCATTCTGTCACCCAGGCTGGAGTGCAGTGGCACCATCTCGGCTCACTGCAACCTCCGCCTCACAGCTTCAAGCAATTCTTGTGCTTTCAAGCCTCCCCAGTAGCCAGGATTACAAGCATGTGCCACCACGCCCACCTAATTTTTTGTATTTTTGGTAGAGACGGGGTTTCGCCATGTTGGCCACGCTGGTCTGATCACTCCTCAAGTGATCCTCCCACCTTGGCCTTCCAAAGTGCTGGGATTACAGGTGTGAGCCACTGCACCTGGCCTTAGTATGCTTTTCATAAGAATTAGAGAAACCGGCCGGGCGCGGTGGCTCAAGCCTGTAATCCCAGCACTTTGGGAGGCCTAGACGGGTGGATCACGAGGTCAGGAGATCGAGACCATCCTGGCTAACACGGTGAAACCCCGTCTCTACTAAAAAATACAAAAAACTAGCCGGGCGAGGTGCGGGCGCCTGTAGTCCCAGCTACTCGGGAGGCTGAGGCAGGAGAATGGCGGGAACCCGGGAGGCGGAGCTTGCAGTGAGCTGAGATCTGGCCACTGCACTCCAGCCTGGGTGACAGAGCAAGACTCCGTCTCAAAAAAAAAAAAAAAAAAAAAAAAAAGAATTAGAGAAACCTTTTTAAAATTACAGCCATTCTAGAATTATTTTAGTTGTTTCATCATAGTGATGGAGAGCAGTTATAAACTTTTCAGGGAATTTTTTTTTTCCTTAGAACTTACTTCATAATTCAAGCAATTTCTTGACTTTCAACAGGTTTGAAAATTTGATGAAGTGATTTTTATAAACCATGGAGTCTCCCAAAAAGTGTTGAGAGTTCCCATTTTCACACTGAGACATCACAGGCCTAGAAAGTTAAAATGGTCCAGGAAAAAACCATACCCCTGAAATACTAGAATATACTAGTAGATGTCTCTTTTCAGTTATTTTTTTTTAAGAGGCAGTCTCACTCTGTTGCCCAGGCTGTAGTACAGTGGCGTGATTTCTGCTCACTGCAACCTCTGCCTCCCAGGTTCAAGTGATTCTCCTGCCTTAGCCACCCGAGCAGCTAGGATTACAGGCCTGTGCCACCACGCCGGCTAATTTTTTGTATTTTCAGTAGAGATGAGTTTGGCTCTGTTGACCAGGTTGGTCTTGAACTCCTGGCCTTAAGTGATCTGCCTGCCTCAGCCTCTCAAAGTGCTAGGATTACAGGTGTGAGCCACTGCACCTGGCCTCTCCTTTCAGTTCTTAAGATAGAATGTTTATCTGAATATATGCTGATAATCCTTTTTTTTTTCTTTCCTTTTTTTTTTTTTTTTTTTTTTTGAGACAGGGTCCCTCTCTTTTGCCCAGGCTGGAGTACAGTGGCATGATCTCAGCTCACTGCAGCCTCAGCCTCCTGAGTAGCTGGTACTATAGGCACATGTCACCTTGCTTGGCTAATTTTTGTATTTTTTGTAGAGATGGGGTTTCACCATGTTGCCTAGGCTGGTTTCAAACTCCTGGCCTCAAACAATCTCCCCCACCTCACACTCTGCCTCAGTCCCCCAAAGTGCTGGGATTACAGGCATGAACCACTGTACCCGGCCTATGCTGATAATCCTATTCCTAGCTTTCTGTTTTTATTAAAGCAGTCAAACCCATGCCTAGGTATGTAAGGATTTTCACTTTAACATTAGGGTAATTTTTTTTTTTTTTTTTACTTCTCACTTTTAAAAAATTACTGTGCTTTCTGCTTTGGACAAATTATACTTAAAATGCTGTAGGCAGCTATTGAGGTAATGCTTATTATTATTATACTTACAACTCCCACGCAGTTAACCTACTAGATGTTTAATAGATTTCTTTATAGGTTACTTAGATGTATAAATATTCCTTTAACAATTCTGTATGTGCATGTTATTTTACTAGTGTATTCACAAAACCTTGAATGATGTAGATGTGATTTTTGAGTTTTATGCTTATGTATGTTACTTTTTCCTTCCTTGCATGCTTGTTTCATAATATATTAAAGTACACACATGTCCTTTGCCATAACTAAAGCAGCCTGCCTGTCTTGTTTCTATGTAGGAGTCAGACAAAAAGCCGGGTATATCACTCCAGTTCCTGGAGGTGTTGGCCCCATGACAGTGGCAATGCTAATGAAGAATACCATTATTGCTGCAAAAAAGGTGCTGAGGCTTGAAGAGCGAGAAGTGCTGAAGTCTAAAGAGCTTGGAGTAGCCACTAATTAACTATTGTGTCTTCTATGTCACAAACAGCACTCCAGGCCAGCTCAAGAAGAAAAGCAGGCCAATAGAAATGCAATATTTTTTATTTATTCTACTGAAATGGTTTAAAATGATGCCTTGTATTTATTGAAAGCTTAAATGGGTGGGTGTTTCTGCACGTACCTCTGCAGTACCTCACCAGGGAGCATTCCAGTATCATGCAGGGTCCTGTGATCTAGCCAGGAGCAGCCATTAACCTAGTGATTAATGTGGGAGACATTACCATATGGAGAATGGACGCTTCCCTTTGTCAAACTCGGTTACACATTTGCCTTTTCTAGGATTGCATTTCCCAAGTGCTATTCTAATAACAGTTGAATACTCATTTTAGGTACCAAACCTTTTGAGTTCAACTGATCAAACCAAAGGAAAAGTATTGCTAGAGAAAATTAGGGAAAAGGTGAAAAAGAAAAAATGGTAGTAATTGAGCAGAAAAAAAATTACTCTAATTTATATGTGTATTGATTGGTAACCAGATTTATCTAAGTAGAACTGAATTGGCTAGGAAAAAAGAAAAACTACATGTTAATCGTTTTCCTAAGCTGTCTTTTTGAGGTTTAGTCATTGGGAAAATGTTTAGGATTATTCCTTGCTATTAGTACTCATTTTATGTATGTTACCCTTCAGTAAGTTCTCCCCATTTTAGTTTTCTAGGATTGAAAGGCTTCTTTTATACATTATTCATGTGTGTTGTCATATTTGGCTTTTGCTATATACTTTAACTTCATTGTTAAATTTTTGTATAGTTTCTTTGGTGTATCTTAAAACCTATTTTTGAAAAACAAACTTAGCTTGATAATCATTTGGGCAGCTTGGGTAAGTATGCAACTTACTTTTCCACCAAAGAACTGTCAGCAACTGCCTGTTTTTCTGTGATGTATGTACCCTGTTGACTTTTCCATAAATTTTTTAAGAGTTTGAGTTAATATTGAATTTAATTAGATTTTCTGATTAAAGGTTTTTTTTTTTTCTTTTTTAATAAAACACATCTGTCTGGTGTGGTATGAATTTCTGAAATTCTGTCTTCCTATGACTCTTAGTTGCGACTGAACCAGAGTTTTTTTCTCATTTAATCAATGTAGATATTCCTATATTCAGTAACACTTAATCCTATAGCCTTAAATAGATAATTTTTTTTTCTTTCTTTTTTTTTTTTTTTTTTTTTTTGTAGAGATGGGGTCTTGCTATGTTGCCTGGGCTGATATTGAACTCCTGGCCTCAAGCAATCAATCCTCTTGCCTCAGCCTCCCAGAGGGCTGGGATTACAGGCCTGGGCCACCCACGCCCAAACAGAGGTTTAAAGAGCTTTGGCGAAACTAGCCTCGTTCTCCAGCCCTTTTTTTTTTTTTGAGACTGAGTCTCGCTCTGTTGCCCAGGCTGGAGTGTAGTGGCATGATCTCGGGTCACTGCTACCTCTGCCTCTTGGGTTCAAACAATTCTTGTGCCTCACCCTCCTGAGTAGCTGGGATTACAGGTGCATGCCACCGTGCCCTGCTAATTTTTGTGTTTTTAGTAGAGACGGGGTTTCATCACGTTGACCAGGCTGATCTCAAACTCCTGACCTCAAGTGATCCACCTGCCTCGGCCTCCCAAAATGCTAGGATTACAGGTGTGAGCCACCACACTGGGCCTGTCCTATAGTCTTATATCCCAACAGATTGTGCCGAGCTAGGAGCTTAATCTGTTAAATACTTGAGGTAGGTTTCTTGTCTATTTTGGCTTTTGGCTTTCAGGCAAGCAGAAGTAGCTCCTGCTCTAGGCAGCTTGAGGCAGAAAGAGAACAGTTGAGTTGACCTACCTCCATCCTTGTTCTTCTGCCAGCTGGCGTTATTCTTTTCATAGTTCTCTGGAGTTGAAAGAAGTTTCGGTAGTTTGTTGGAGATGTTTTTGTAAGTGAGGTATAGCTCATGTCTATAAGCCATGCCTACTTACTTACCTAGATTATTAAACATGGAGCTAGATGACCAGACAGCATTAAATTTTATTGAATTACAGTTACAAGTGGAACAAATGACTGACTGACTGCATGGAGAAGTATTATGCCAACCTGTTAAAAGCTATGGAGATTAAAATGTTCATGTATATACAAAATATAAATGACATGTAGGGTAAAATTACAGTGATCAATTTACAACAAAGAAATTAACAGTAATTTTCCAGCTTGTCTGATTAATCAAGCAGGTTTACTCTTGAATCCATAGCATTTCTACAATTTAATTTGGACAAAGTTCTATTCCAAATCAGCCAGGTTTTAAAACTGAAATGTTAAGGGTGGATTGTTAGCTTCCCCAGGATTGGAGCAGATGATAATAAAATACTTTTTAGAAACATTAATTATTATTTATAAGACATGGGTTCCAGCTGTCTCCTTGGCTGGAGTGCGGTGGCATGATCATAATTCACTGCAGCCTTGAACTCCTGGGCTTAAAGGATCGTCCTGCCTCAGCCTCCAAAATGGCTGGGACTACAGGCGTGTGCCAGCATGCCTGGCTAATTTTTAAACATTTGTTTAGAGATGGGTCTCACTATGTTGCCCAGGCTGGTCTTGACCTCCTGACCTCTACTGATCCCCCAACCTTAGCCTCCCAAGCAGCGGGATTACAGGTGTGAGCCACTGTGCTGGCAAGAATTTATACTTAAGCAAAGGAGATGGTTCTGGATTAGCTAAGAAATTCTGCTCTCAGTAGGAGTAGAGGTTTAGAGCTTTACCTCTTGGCAGTATCCCTTGGAAGGGAGCTCTGAGATTAAATGTAATCAAACACTTATTGAGAGCTTTCTGTGGACCGGGCACTCCACTAGACTCGGGATTACAGAGGCCAGTTACCTGTCCTGATCTGTTAATGATCTAGTGTCATTTTTCTTTAAAAAAGAAAGCACCTGCATTTGTCATCTTGAGCAAATATAGTAACCAAAGTGATTTACTCAAGGTTCGAATCATAGTTGTTTTGAAGAAAGTAAGTGTCAGATGCACTGTGGCTGTTGGGGTCATAGTAGGCATTAAGTAAACATGGTTGGTGTTCATTAAATGTGGACTGAAGGTAAAATGACTGATCTTAAGTTTCATGAGGAATAGGTTTGCTTCATTGAAACTGGTTTTTATCTTCCCAAATAGTTTTCAATCATTCGTTTAAAGTACTAGGTTGATTAATATTGCGAAGTTATAATGTAAAATGTGATATTACCTCTGTCTAACCTGTATTCACATAAATGGGAGTTTGACTTTGGGAATAAATGTTGAAAATTTGCAGGAAAGACCCATCCAAATGTATAATGAAATGTGATTCCAGGTATGAAAAACCAGTGATACTAATTTAAATGATCATTTTGTTGATTTGACGTGTGGTTTCAAATTTCACTTTAACAAGAACTATTTTATTTTAGAAACATTTATCCACTCAGATGGATTGGTTCTTTCATTAACAGAGTTTTGGAACTGGCTTTTCAATCTGGGAAAGCCCCAGTCACACTTCTGGAGCAAGTCCCATACAGATGGTTCAAACTTTTTGTTTGTTTAGAGACGGAGTCTCTCTCTGTTGCCCAGGCTGGAGTGCAGTGGCACCATCTCGGCTCACTGCAACTTCTGCCTCCCAGGTTCAAGCGATTCTCTTGCCTCAGCCTCCCTAATAGCTGGGACTACAAGCACATGCCACCACGCCCAGCAAATTTTTTGTATTTTAGTAGAGATGGGGTTTCACCGTGTTGCCTAGGCTGGTCTTGAACTCCTGAGCTCAGGCGATTCGCCTGCCTCGGCCTCCCACAGTACTAGGATTATAGGTGTGTGCCACTGTGCCCAGCTGGTTCAAACTTTTCATATAACCCTTAGGAAATTGGATGTGACAGGGAGAAAAGATATGACCTTTCCAGCATTTCTTAATATGCAGAATTGCCAAATATTCCAAAGATGGTCTAGTGACATGAGTATATTATGAGTTCATTTGAGAACATCTGTATTTAAATCTAACCTTTAAACAATTTTAAATTGGTATTTGTTTTAAATATGAATTGACTATTGCCCTTTTATCTTAGCTATGGTTTGGGGAAGCAAGCATTTTTTTTATTTCCAAAGAAATGTTAGAATTCCTATGCCGGACTGCATTTGAAAATAAAATATAATATTTAGCTTTAGGTATTTTAATTACTACGAAAGGAAGGGGAGAGCTTTGCATCTAAGCAGTACTTTTCATCAACACATCTCCAGTTTTCTATTAGGCAGAAGGACTCCCTCTGTTTGATAAAGAAGGAAACAGGCACAGAGAAGTTAAGACCCTCCCAATGAAGACTAAGCCAGGCTCTCCATCTCCCATCTGGGAGAAGCTGCTTCATCTTAGAGGGTGGTCTCGCTGTCAGTTTCTCTTCGGTATTTGTCCATGTCTGTGAAGTCATAGTCTGACTCCATCTCTATCTTCACCTGTGGCACCATGAACACTGGGTTCCGTGAGTAGTTGAAAGCAGGTGAAGCTGGACAGGAGATTTTGAAGTGCAAGGTGATGCTGAACAAGAAGTAGGAAAGAAGGATTATGTAGCTCCTGGTGTTTGAACCCATCCCCTGGAGCGGGGCTCTAATGCAAATACTTCTGTCTTCGCTTCTGAACTCTCAGCACATGCCAGAATGAGCAGTTTCCTATTGGCTTGGCCTTCAGCCACAGTTATGCACCTGGTCTCGCCCTGTAAACCTATTTTCACATTGCTGCCAAGGTGAACTTTTGAAATCACAAATTTGGTGATTCCTCATTGTTCAAAAAATCTAAGCTCTTTAGTGTGAGAAGACAGGAGTGTCTGTCTTCTCACAAACACAAACACAGCCTTCTGTGTTTGTAGTCCTGCCTGCTTAGTTTGCCCTATCCATTGCAGTGTTCTTTGCTCTTTGGGGGTGTGTGTGTGTGTGTGTGTTTTCAAATGGTACTTCGCGCCTGTGTCCACTGCTTGCAATGCCTTGCCTTTTCTTTATTCTGCCCCGCTCTATGTCTGGCAGATTCCAGTTTCTCTTTCCTAGATTCTCAAAACGAGGCTAGTCCCTCCCTGTGTGCTCCATTATTCTTGCACAGGGTGCTCTTTGTTTGCATGCCATTCTTTCTATATACCCAGGGATTAAGCATCACACCTGGTAGATCATTGATGCTTAGTCTTTGTTAAACCAGACCACGTTGCAGAGCCTTTCACTGAAATAGAATCTTGCTATTTAGTGGTCTTTGCCTCCATCTGTTTTCATAAATTCAGTAAAACACCAATGAGGTTGGGAGATGCCATCTCCAGTTACCAAATTTTCCTCATTTCTGACCTTGTCTTAGGGCTTTGTGTAATTTAACAGGGTTTTGGAAACCCTTAACCTGGTCCAAATTTTCTCTCTACTGCCTGAAATTGGGAGCAGTTAGTCAATTTCGTGTAGATTATATTATACATGAAAAGAAGATAGACTGCTTTCTCCTAATACTGGTG
Source organism: Macaca nemestrina (assembly GCF_043159975.1). Lineage (NCBI taxonomy): Eukaryota > Metazoa > Chordata > Mammalia > Primates > Cercopithecidae > Macaca > Macaca nemestrina. The sequence continues at coordinate 74,491,563 of NC_092137.1, forward strand.
TGTACTACTGTATAATGATCAGTGGCATCACAGATATAGGAGCCTGCCTGGGGATGTGGGATGAGAAGGAAGGCGGAGATGTAAATGGGACAGGTGACACTTTGGGCTAGATCATCCTTGGGACTGCTGCTTAGGGAGGGTTGAACTGGGGAAAAGTCTGTTGTTTCACCCTGGCATTGGGGTAGCAGCTTTGCCTTATAATTCAAAAGATCCCCTGTCCCCTGTTTCCCCAAAAATCTCTTGGATGAGTGCCCTCTGTGCCTGGAGACTGATCTTCTAGACCTGGGATAGCCTGTGCTGTAATTACTGTTTGATCCCTGTCCATTCTAGGGCACAAGGTAGGAGTGGGACTGCCCCTGGCATCTTCCCAAGTAATAATGAAGTAAAGCCTTTCTTGCCTCTGAATTCCTCTTTTCTGTGTTTGAGCCCACTGTGTCATCATCAGGGAGTCTCACCTTTTTCACGGGTGGCTTCTCATGAAGAACAGAATCACATTGTTGGCATGGGGGCTCCTGGCAACTGGCCTGGAACTTATTCTTAACAGTTCCCATCTCGAGTGGATCTCTAATGTTAGCTTTGATGTTGATCTCTGATGTTGGCTTTCCTCCATACCCTTTCTGACCTTTGCTAATTAGCCCTGCTGTTAATTCATTCTACAGAGTACCCTGGGGTTTTGATCCTTAGCGTTCATTTATCCTGGCTTTCAGTGATATTACACCTAAGCCATGCCTAGTTTTCCTGCCTTTTTTTTTTTTTTTTTTGAGATGGAGTCTCTCTCCGTCGCCCAGGCTGGAGTGCAGTGGCACAATCTCAGCTCACTGCAAGCTCCACCCCCCAGGTTCGCACCATTATCCTGCCTCAGCCTCCCAAGTAGCTGGGACCACAGGTGCCCGCCACCACGCCCGGCTAAGTTTTCGTATTTTTAGTAGAGACGGAGTTTCACCGTGTTAGCCAGGATGGTCTCAATCTCCTGACCTTGTGATCTGCTGACCTTAGCCTCCCAAAGTGCAGGGACTACAGGCGTAAGCCACCGCGCCTGGCTTCTGTTTTCTTTTATCAATATTTACTTTTTTTTTTTTGAGACGGAGTCTTGATCTGTCTCCCAGGCTGGAGTGCAGTGGTGGGATCTTGGCTCACTGCAAGCTCCGCCTCCCAGGTTCACGCCATTCTCCTGCCTCAGCCTCCCCAGTAGCTGGGACTACAGGCGCCCGCCACCACGCCCAGCTAATTTTTTTGTATTTTTTTTAGTAGAGACGGAGTTTCACCGTGTTAGCCAGGATGGTCTTGATCTCCTGACCTCATGATCTGCCCACCACGGCCTCCCAAAGTGCTGGGATTACAGGCATGAGCCACTGTGCCCAGCCACAACATTTACTTTGAATTTTTGTTCTACCTAGTCTTTTGTAAGAATTTCCTTTACTAAAGTTGAATACCTTTGTGTGTTGTAACCATATTGTTATGCCAGTGAGAAGACATATTTGTTTCTTGGCCCTGAATGATGAGTCAGGTTTGTCAGCCTTTGACTCCCAGCTGGGGACCAGCAAGGGCCTTCTACTGAGAGGACAGCTAGCCTGGGAAATCCTAGACCCTCCACCTTCCCGACCATTTCCCAGTCTCTTACCTAATATGCAAGGAGTCTACCTAACAGTGTTTACCTTCGATCAAGTTCTGTGTCACTGAAGGAAGAATCAGAGTGAGTAACTCCAACTGGAAGATCTTTTTCCTGGTAGGAAAATGAAAATGTCAGATGTGGAGCAGTTTTGAGCACCATATTTCTCCGGGCTTCCCCCACCATTTCCTCTCTTTTCCTTCTCTAATCCTATAGCCAACACTATGCAAGAGGAATACAGGGCCTCAGAGATGTGTGGCTTCGGGCTTAGTTACTCCTTCACCCAGAAGGCTCTCAGCCAGGGCTAGGGGGTGTGAGGCATGGGAGGGCCAGGGAGGAGAGAGATGGGAGTCAGGGAGGAGCCTGAGAAACTCAAGATCTTGAGGTGCTTATGAGGGATACTGCTGATGGGAAGGACGCCCTGGCCACCCACCCCTAATCTGTCTTTGAGGGTGGCAAGCCCTGTATCAGAAGCACCAGGCTTGGGACTAAGGTAGGGATCTTTCAGAAGACTCGGGACAGGCTATGTTGCCTGGATGACAGGACTGGCCACCTATGGCGAGCTGAGGCTGGGAGGCATTAAAGGCAGCAATAGAATCTCCCAGGATTTCCGTAAGCAATGCTCAATCCCGCCCAGGCAGCCTCCCTCTCAGCTGTCTGCTGAGAAGGTGCTGAGGAATCACACAGAGGCACAGCACAACCACCACGGGGATCTCCAATTATGCCTGACTTATAACCCAAGTGCTATGCTACCTATTTATCTTAAGGGGAAAGCTTGGTTCTGAGCCCTCAACCATTTCAACAGCCACTGGAAAACATGGGAGGCCTGGTGGGCCATGTTTGGACTGATGTGGTTTGAAACAACACAAAAGAGGGCCAGGAGATGCCACAGGGATCTGGGGACACGTAGGGAAAGGAGGGAATGAGGGATTTTGCCTTAACTAAAGTGAGGATTAGTCATTCAAGTCTGCAGGCTTTGCTCTGGGGTTTCCCATCTGGTTGGAGTACCAGTCCTGGTGGCCCAGTTCTCTTTGATCTCTGCCTAGGACAAAGGTCTTCTAGTGCAGGGTCCTAAACCCCCAGGCCATGGAACAGTAGCAGAACCAGGCCGCACAGCAGGAGGCGAGCGTGGGCAAGCAAGCATTAACCCCTGTGCTCTACCTCCGGTGGGATCAGTGGCAGCAACAGATTCTCATAAGGGTGAGAACCCTATTGTGAACTGTCCATACATGGGATCTAGGTTGCGTACTCCTTAAGAGAATCTGAGGTGGAACAGTCTCATCCCAAAACCATTCCCCACTCCCCTACTGGTCTGTGGAAAAATTATCTTCCACAAAACTTTTCCCTTATGCCAAAAAAGTTGAAGACTGCTGCTATAGCATCCAAAATGATTAGATCCCCCTGAGTTACAGATGAAAGTTCCTAGGGGAAAGATATGGAGGATTAGTAGTAAGTAGGAAGCGAGAGACACCATGTGTTTTACTTACTGGCAATGCAGTGGATACCGTTTTGGGGATCTGATTGGACACTTTCCATGGGAATCTTTATAACTGAGGGAGGAGGGAACTGGGGCTGAAGAAAAACAGTGGGAAAAGAGGATAAACACCAACACAACAACTTGGCTTTCTTTCTTTCTTTCTTTTTTTTTGAGACAGAGTCTTGCTTTATTGCCCAGGCTGGAGTGCAGTAGCGCGATCTCAGCTCACTGCAACCTCTGCCTCCTGGGTTCAAGTGATTCTCCTGCCTCAGCCTCCCGAGTAGCTGGGATTACAGGTGTGCACCACCATGTGCAGCTAAGTTTTTGTATTTTCAGTAAAGATGGGGTTTCACCGTGTTGGCCAGGCTGGTCTCGAACTCCTGACCTCGTGATCCCCCCGCCTCGGCCTCCCAAAGTGCTGGGATTACAGATGTGAGCCACCACGCCCAGCCAACAACTTGGCTTTCTTGCCAAGATGGAAAATGCATGCATGTGCAGTGCAAACCACCATTCTCTTCACCTCTAGACAAAATGGGTGCTGCAAACACCCTGGGGCCCACTGAGGGGGAATGGGCACAGTTAGCCTGTCCTATACACACCATTGAACACAGCGCAACTCTTCCAGGAATGTCATCAAAACGGTTTTATCTGTCACAGCAACCAGTCACGTGGGAATGAACCTCACACAATAACTGTGTTACTATAAAGACAAGTAAAATGAATTTGTGTAAATTGAATCTTGTTTTTCCATTGATATATCATAATTCAGAGATTCTTTTTCCCAACCCTGTAATAGTTCTTGGCATGTGGTAGCCACTCAAATATTTATTGAAAGTATGACAACTAAGTGTCTTTAAAAGGCACGTAGTCTCTTTCTTTGTTTTCAGAACCCACCTTTACAAATCATCTACAAACACATGTATTATGGGACTCTTCCTGGAAAAGCACAGTGATTAGGGACTAGGGGAGTTCTGACTGATCAGAAGATGGTTTAATCATCACCAGCCAGTCAGAAGGGATTTGCCTTGAACATGTTTCATCTGCACGAGGCAAAATCACGAGAACAGGACAGGGTGGATGCAGGGACGTGAGTTTGGGTCAAACTGGGAGATTGGGAGGCAAGCAGAGCACGAGGAGATGGCACAGGCAGCTTAGCATATCAGAAACCAGCAAAGTCAGGAATTATTTTAATTCCTTCTTAGAAATGTAGCTACATGTCCATTTTGGGTAGGTCACTTCCTTTTGCGGGGACAGTTTCATCATATGTAATGAACACGTGAATTAAGAATCTTTGGCCGGGCGCGGTGGCTCAAGCCTGTAATCCCAGCACTTTGGGAGGCCGAGACGGGCGGATCACGAGGTCAGGAGATCGAGACCATCCTGGCTAACACGGTGAAACCCCGTCTCTACTAAAAAATACAAAAAACTAGCCGGGCGCCTGTAGTACCAACTACTCGGGAGGCTGAGGCAGGAGAATGGCGTAAGCCCGGGAGGCGGAGCTTGCAGTGAGCTGAGATCCGGCCACTGCACTCCAGCCTGGGCGGCAGAGCGAGACTCCGTCTCAAAAAAAAAAAAAAAAAAAAAAAAAAGAATCTTTCTGCCTCATGTTTAGTGATTCACTATTATTATTATTATTATTATTTTTTTTTTTTTTTTTTTTTTTTTTTTTTTTTTTTTGAGACGGAGTCTCACTCTGTAGCCCAGGCTGGAGTGCAGTGGCCGGATCTCGGCTCACTGCAAGCTCCGCCTCCCGGGTTCACGCCATTCTCCGGCCTCAGCCTCCCAAGTAGCTGGGACTACAGGCGCCCGCCACCTCGCCCGGCTAGTTTTTTGTATTTCTTAGTAGAGACGGGGTTTCACCGTGTTAGCCAGGATGGTCTCGATCTCCTGACCTCGTGATCCACCCGTCTTGGCCTCCCAAAGTGCTGGGATTACAGGCTTGAGCCACCGCGCCCGGCGTGATTCACTATTATTTCTGGACTGGCCCCTTGTCTGTTGACTCCCTGAGTGTTTTGGGGGTGAAATGGGAAGGGAGCATGGGAGAAGAGGGGCAGATGGGGCAACCATGTTGTCCCAGGCATCTGGGAAATGTAGTGTCTCCTTTCGGTCAGGATACCTGCCTCTTTCCCCATCTTTGTCCCCCGTACCCTAGGGAAAGGCACAAGCAAAACTTGTTCTCAGCCCCTTCTGCCTGTCTGGAGTCCAGTCTGCTTTTAAGTCCCCATTAGACACCTCTCCTCAAGTCTGCTCCACTCTCTGGAGGTCAGTCTTCATAACCTCCTTCCATGCTGGAGCTGCCTCCCGGCCCTTCCCGCAGGAACCCGCTTGCTGTGATCATAACCATAAAGCCCACAGTGATGGAAAGAGTGGGCATGGCCAATCACCTTTTCCCTGGACACGGAGCCTCATTCACTCTGGCCCACTCTGAGGATATTCACATAAACAGAAGAGCCCTCAGCACCCCAGATCAAGACAAGCAGATGCCCCAGCCCATCCTGGACTGGGCCTAGGCACTGCCACAGGCCGCCCAAGAAGCCACCCTCTCCCTAACCCTGGCAAAAGTGGAGAGAAGGACTCTCGATTTCTCCACTGTGCCCCGGCCTCACATTTCCCCACCTCCTCATCACAATCCTCGTGCGCCCCTTTCTTTCTCTTCCTCTTCTTGTCTGTCTCCTTTTTTTCCTTCTCTGGGAGGATGTTGTCAATCCAGGCCAGGTCGTGCTGAGAAAAGATGAAATCCAGAAGCCTTCGCACGATGATGAGGCCCAGGATCTGTGGTGGGAAACGGGAGAGAGACTACAGTTTTGTGAGTTTAGAGAAAACTGTGGTCTTAATGCCCAAACTCAAGCATAGATTTTTTCCTCCCTCAGTCTGCTGAGTTCAGGGACTTTTTGTGGTGTCTTTGGAGCCATATCGAAGCTCCCATAAGCCATTATTCACCTTCCCTCCACCGTGTTTCCTCTCGTCTGGCCCCTCAGGTGAGTGACCATTCCTACCAGTGACCAAGAGGGACAGCCTGTGACAGCCGAAGTGGGGAGCCTCAGAAAGGCCATGGGCTGGAGAACTACAGTTATTCTTTAAATTAGTGGTTCTCAGCCAGGCATGGTGGCTCACGCCTGTAATCCCAGCACTTTGGGAGGCCGAGGTGGGCGGATCACCTGAGGTCAGGAGTTTGAGACCAGCCTGGCCAACATGGTGAAACCCTGTCCCTCCTAAAAATACAAAAATTAGCCAGGCATGTTGGTGAGTGCCTGTAGTCCCAGCTACTCAGGAGACTGAGGCAGAAGAATAGCTAGAATCCGGGAGGCGGAGGTTGCAATGAGCCAAGATTGTGCCACTGCATTCCAGCCTGGGTGACAGAGCAAGACTCCATCTCAAACAAATAAAATAAATACATAAATTAGTGGTTCTCGAACTTGAGCATGCATGACAGAGCAAGACTCCATCCCAAACAAATAAAATAAATACATAAATTAGTGGTTCTCAAACTTGAGCATGCACCAGGACCTGGAGTGCTTGTTAATACACAAATCACTGGATTCCCCCAGTTTCTGATTTAGCAGGTCAGGTAAGGCCCAAGAATTTATGTCTGTCTCTACTCTGTACATTTGCCAAAACTCATAGACCCACCCATTGAATTTTACTGTATGCAAATTAAACAAAAAAAATCAATAGGTGGAGGGTGTGGGTCTTGCCTTGCCCTGCCCTGTCTGGCTATGTGCCCAGGGTCACTCTGCTCATGCTCTCTGAGCCTCATGTTCTCATCTGTAAAGCTGGGTTACTAGTGCTTCAGGGGCTGGTGTGGACTCAGTGGAACAGCACTCAGTAAATGCTAATCATGACTACTATTGCCTTTCCCTTCAACAGCTCTGAGGCCCCTGAGGGCACTTGGGGTGAGGATCTATCTCCCTTTCCCTGCAGTGGGGGTTCTCAACCCTGGCTGCACGTCTATATGCTCATCCGTGGACCTCATAAAAATACCAAAGTCTGGGTTTCCCCAGAGATTCTGATTGGATTGATCTGGGTTGATTGTCATGGGCAGCCAGGGTCAAGAACCATGGACTAGACCCCTCCCAGAAGTGTGCACTTCAAGTTCTCCTCAGTGTCCTTACTTTGGCCCCTACCCCGGAACCCTCAGGCCTTCACCAGGCATTTGCTGACACACTCCAGACTCCTGGCAAGGGGGGCCTGGGTCACTGCCCTCAGTGAGTTATCTAGGTGGCCAGAGGCAATATGTTGTTGGCTTTGCGTTCTTTTCACTTCTTATTTTGGAGTAATTTCAAACTTATATAATATTTGCAAGAACAGTGAAAGAACTGTAACCTTTCCCTTGCTCAAGCTTTATATATACTGTCATTGGGTTTTGTTGTTCTTGATCTCTGACCCTCGTTCTTCCCCCGCCCCACTACTTCACTATTTAGCTTTTCCAATTTAGCTATCTTGAAGGGTGGAAAGATCTATATTTAGTACTCATAGACTTCTGAGACTGGTTGGAATTTTGGCAGTGGGAACTTGGTCTCCAGGTTGAACTGATTTGCTTTCTCCATCCCTCCCCAGAGCTGGGTGGCTCCTGCATTCTCGCTGAGCTGCTCTGACATTCCTTTTTCCGCCTCCTCTCTGCCCCACCCCACACCATCTGGCCTGGATGGCCACAACTCGAATCAGGTCATTCTGTGCCAGCCTCTGCGACCCAAGGGAGCCAGGTCACAGCTGATGGGACGGTAGAAGGTGGCGGGAGGGGAGGTTGCTATGCACCTCTGGGTTGCCCAGGCCAACCTGCCCGGCAGGAGAGGGAAGCCCGGGCCCACTTTACCATGACCGGGAAGATGATGGCAGCCACCGTGGATTTGAGGATCCAGAGCACCGCCAGGCAGAGGATCTGCACCAGGGTGAAGAGGTGGATCCGGCGCAGCGGCACGTGCCTCAGGAAGGCGTGGTCCGGCTGGTGCTTGGCCGGCATCAGGAAGAGCTTGCAGCGTTCCCAGAACTAGGTGGACAGCGTGGGCTCAGTCAGGCAGCTGGGCCCCAAGGGCCTGCTGGGCCCTGGGACTAGCGGAAGGGGTACCTGGGTGGGATCTCAGAGAGGGGAAGCCCCCTGCTCAGGCCTTAAGGGTGCATGGGACGGGGCCTGGAGGTGTCTAGGCGGATGCATAATGGGGTCTTAGAGAAGGGGTCCTGAGCCCCGGTCGAGGGGAACAGCCCTGGAGCTGGCCACAAAATAGACATTGTCCATATTCAAGGAAAGTGCAAGTTAATTGTAACACAAACTGTTTAAGAATTCTGGGATTTCACAGTAAATACAGAACAAAACAAAAATGTTTTCTTCTGCGTAGTTGCCTTAGGGAAGAGAAGGAGGTATAGTGAAATGCTCACTGGAGTCAGTTCCTTTTGGATTTTGAATTCTGACCCTCCAGTCCCCATCTGTAAAATGGGGATCAGAGGACTTAATTACATAGATTCAATTATGTGAGGCCTATGAAGTGCCTAGCATATTTATTTTGCCTGGTAGTATCAGTCAGTGGTAGTACCATTATTACTATTATTCTTTCATTGAATTAGGACAATTGGGGACAACTGGGACAACTGAATTGGGGGTCTTGGTGACATGGAACCAGACATGGAATGTTGACTCCAGATCATGCAGCCTGGGGAGTGAAAGCCTTACCTGGATGCCATTCAGGGAGGCCACGCCCATGTAGAGGAAGACTCCATACAGCACCGGCAGGGGGATGCACTAAAATGAGAGCAGAGCTTTGGATCGGCCTCTGCCTGGGTCGGGCCCTTGGCCACCCTGTTCTGGATGACAGTGTCTCCTGACTACAGAGGCAGCTGGGGAGCTGGATGTTTGGGGGAACCGAGAGTCAGCAGAACTGGGGTGTGGGCGGGGGTGGAGATGAGGGTCACTGGGGCTGTACTGCTCCTTCTCAGGCTGGCCCAGCATGCAACTGCTCTCCTGGCCCGGTCCCTCACTGCACTGTGCGGAAGCCATGTGGTCTGGCTGAAGAAATACCTTCTGGAAAGTGAGAAGACTCCACAGACTGCCCCCTCCTCATTCCTGCCAGCTCCTTCCTACCTCCAGCCTCAGGTGAGGGCCCCTAAAACTGCTCAGCCTGCAGGGGCATGGGGAACTTCAATGAGCTGACCTACATCGGCAGGGAGTACCTGGGACACTTAACAGAAATCACCCATCAGGCTGGGCATGGTGGCTCACGCCTGTAGTCCTAGCACCTCGAACACCTGAGGTCAGAAGTTCGAGACCAGCCTGGCCAACACGGTGAAACCCCGTCTCTACTAAAAATACAAAAAAATTAGCCAGGCATGGTGGTGCATGCCTGTAATCCCAGCAACTCAGGAGGCTGAGGCAGAAGAATCGCTTGAACCTGGGAGACGGAGGTTTCAGTGAGCTGAGATCGTGCCACTGCACTCCAGCCTGGGCGACAGAGACTCCGTCTCAAACAAAAAACAAAAAACACAGAAATCATGCCTCATACACAATCACATAAAACAGAAGCAGAACAAAAGTGTGTAAACTAATCAGCACTCATCACCAACTAACCACGAATAGTTTGGTGGGTACCCATCCCTCCAAACTTGCACACAGGCATTTTGTTTGCGTTTTCAAAAATGGGATCATAGAATTCATCCCACTCTACAAGAATGATTCCAAATCTTTCACAGCCTTTCAAAGCATTTTTCTGCTGTCTATCTCAGCTGTTTTTGCCCCTTGCCTTCTCTCTACCTGCAGCTGTGGCTCCCCATGGTGAGCGGAGGCTGCTCCTCCTTGTGGTCATATTACAGCACTCTGGAGAGCACAGAGCACTATGCCAACACTAGAAGGGCTTTAGAGGAATTTTTGGCCCCTAAAGAAGGCTGTTCTTGGATTTGAGGGTTTTTTTTTGTTTTTTTTTTTTTGTTTTTTTGTTTGTTTTTGTTGTTTTGTTTTTTTTGAGACAGAGTCTCACTATGTTGGTCATTCTGGTCTCAAACTATTGTCCTCAAGCGATCCTCCCACCTCGGCCTCCCAAAGTGTTAGGATTACAGACATGAGCCATCACGCCTGGCTGATTCGAAGTTTTTTTTTTTTTTTTTTGAGACGGAGTCTCGCTCTGTCTTGCCCAGGCTGGAGTGCAGTGGTGCAATCTCAGCTCACTGCAGCCTCCACCTCCTGATCTCAACCAATTCTCCCATCTCAGCCTCCTGAGTAGCTGGGACTACAGGCGTAAGCCACCACACCCGGCTATTTTTGTATTTTTAGTAGAGACAGGGTTTCACCATGTTGGCCAGGCTGGTCTTGAACTCCTGCCCTCAGGTGATCCACCTGCCTCGGCCTCCCAAAGTGCTGAGATTACAGGCGTGAGTCACCATGCCCGGCTAAGACTGTGCCTTTTTTAGGGGGCTGATACGCCCGTGATCCCTAGCCATGTGGGGACCCCCTCCCTCCCTGAGGCATCCACTCTGCTTTCTCAGGCGACGAGGCCCTAGGTGAGAGTGCAGGACCTCACCTTTAGGATGGGAGCCAGGAAGACAGAGATTCCCGTCAGGATGAAGACGATGATGCCGGTCACTCTCTGTTCCCTGGCAGAGAAGAACACATTGTCAGAGTGTACCAGGAAATGCCTGGTGACCACTCCAGCCCTCCTGCTCACTGTGGGCACCTGAAGTTTGTGTCCAAGGCCATGGCCTCGAGGGCTTCTGTGTGGAGCTCTGCCTGGTTGCCTGAGGCCCAGCTGAACCATATGTGGGAAGACAGGCAGCCCCCAAGGCATCTTGCAGGGGCATTGAGGGAGGCCGCTTAGTGTAGTGGCTCGTAGCTGGGGTGCTTGAGCAGAACTGATGTGGGCTGGATCCTGGCTCTGCCACTTGCCAGTTATGCGGCATTGGGCAGGAGCCTGCCCATCTTCAGCCTCAGTATATGCAGATAATAATGGCACCTATTGTTGCGAGGATACATGCAAGATAAAATGCTATTACTCTGCTCTTTGATTTTAAGATTTCACTTTTGTGGGGCACAGTGAATGAGGATCTGGAGAAGGGGACACCAGCAGAGCAGGTGTCAGGGGTGGGAGGCAGGTGAGCCCTGCAGTCGGGCAGAGAAGCGTCATTCGGGCAGGCTGGGTGGCCCAAGTATCCCAAGATAGTGGGAGAAGTTCTTAGGGCAGCCACGTAGGTGAATGCCAGGGTTTGGTGTGGTCTCACCCTGGAGGCCCTAAGGGGCTGAAGATACACTTCTCTGCCTACCATGGGGTGTAAGAGAAGGGGCAAGTGAAGGAACAGGAGTGACAGGCAGGGCCATAGACCGGGGAGTGGGGGTGATCCTGGGAAAGCCTTCTGGAGGAATGGAGACTGAGCAGGACCTGAACCCACAAGAGGGCCATCAGGGCAGTAGGGGCCTGGAGAGTCTTGAGGAAGAGAAAAAGAGCAGGACAGCATGAGGCTTTGTGGGGACCTTGGGTGGCCGATGCAGATGAGTGTCTGGCACGTGTGCATGTTTATGGATGGGATATACATACTGCTTGGAGCCCAGTAGGTAAAAAGCCCCACTTAGACTTGGACTTCTGTCTCTCTCCTTCCCTGCCTCCAGGGATAGCACTCATGTCCCTGTGGTTCTTGGGCCATCAGAGCCCAAATTCTTTTGTGGCAGGCAAAGCCAGCTTCCCCTCCCCGAGTGGGCCCCTCCCCGTTGGGTGATTCCTAGGCCCTGACCCTCCTACCTGACTCCTAGGAACTGGGGCTGCTCCCCAGGGGCGCTGGTCTCTGTCTCCATCTTGAGGCTGTCGATGTGGGCGATGGAGATGACCGTGGCAGCCACGTACCAGGGAAGCCCCATAAAGGAGCACAAGGCCATGAGGATGCCCACCCAGAACAGGTCCAGATGGTAGCCAGCAGCCTTCTGCAGGAGTGGGGTGGGGGTGGGAGAGGGAGAAGTTTCTGGGAAGCCAGTTCCTCCTGGAAGCAGCCACTCTGTGGAACATGGTTCAAGGCCCTCCTGCCTTCCAGAAGATACTGAAGGGGCCTGAGGTGCTCCTTGCAAGGATTGCAGAGGTGGGCAGGTCCTACCACCCCATCTGAAAGGGTGAACTGCCTAAGGGACGTGGGTCATAGAAGAGAGGGATGTTCAAGCTTGGAGAGGCCCTGGGTTTGGGTCTCCGGGGATAAGGGCCCAGAAGGTGGCCACAGGGTCTCTATAGTTCCTGAGGGGCCCCAGCTGGGACAGGCCACACCTAGAGTGGTCCAGACCGGGATGGGGGAGGGGGTGACCCGAGTCTTCTCAGGCTCACAGGCTGGACGGGGAGTTGTAGAGACCAGGAAGGCTAAGGAAGTTCCTCTGCCTCAGTGTTCTAGGCTGAGCCCCCATCAGGATCTGCTGATTCTCATAAGAACTCGATGCCACTTTGGGAAAGACAGAGAGCCTGTGCCCAGTGGCCCAACCTAGTTTGGTCCTGGTCCTCAGAAAGTCACTCCAGCCCTGGTGGCCTTACCCACACCTGGAGGTCACTTTTCCCCCTCAACACACCAAGTGGGAACTCCAGTCTTCTGTCCTCATATTTTCCTGGCCCAAAGTACTGAAAGAAGCATCATGTCCTCCCTTCGCTCCTTCTGACTTTGTGGGAAGAAAGAGGTTATGCCTCTGCTCCTAGTACCGGCCTTACCTTCAGTTTGTTCTCCTTCCGGTTGACAATGACGGCAGTGATCTGCTGGTCCATGAAGATCAGGATGGTCACCAGCAGGGCGGGCAGGATGCTTGCTGGGTACACCCACCACGGGTTCTTCCCAAAGGGGGCCACGAACCAGCCTCGGTCAGGCCGTGTGGGCTGAATGGGAGCAAACAGAGAGGGGCCCTTTCCTCTCTCTCTTGTCCCAGGGCACTTGCTGCCTGGCCTGCTGTCCCACCTCCTCAACTTTCCCTGACTTTGGGTACTTTTCAAGTGCAATCTTTTCCCTTAAACACCTTAGGTACCTGCAACTTTAGACTAAATTCAGACATGGGAAGGAGCATGCACTCAAACAGTGTCTGTAAAACTAAGGAGGTAATTTGCTGCAACAGCCCTGGGGTTGGTCAGGAAACATGGAGGTGAAGGTCAAAGGGCAGCCAGGAGAGAGAGCACAGTCACCCACTGCAAATAACAAACAGCAGGAATGAGGCCCAACAGAAAAGAATAAAGAAATGGGTGGGCCCAGGGCCAGCTGCTTCTGCCTCTCCTGAGTCACCTGTCTGGGAGCATTAAAGAATTGTCTGTAAAACGCTGAACATCAGTTCAGTCCTGCATGTTAAGAATGAGGAGAATATATAAAAAGACTTTGTCTCAAAAAACAAACAAACAACAACAACAACAAAACCTTAAAGACAGGGAGGGTAAGTTCTAGAATCTGGACTCTCTACTCTGGTGAGATGGTTGGTGCTCTTTTTTTTCCCTTCTTTCTTCTTTTCGTTTTTGAGATGGAGTCTTGCTCTGTCACCCAGGCTGCAGTGCAGTAGTGCGATCTCGGCTCACTGCAAGCTCCACCTCCCAGATTCACGCCATTCTCCTGCCTCAGCCTCCCCAGTAGCTGGGACTACAGGCGCCCACCACCACGCCTGGCTAATTTTTTTGTATCTTTAGTAGAGATGGGGTTTCACCGTGTTGGCCAGGATGGTCTTGATCTCCTGACCTCGTGATCTGCCCGCCTCAGCCTCCCAAAGTGCTGGGATTATAGGCGTGAGCCACTGCACCTGGCCAGTTGGTGCTCTTATGAGGGAGTAGGGCTGAGTTTAGCTACAAGCATATGTCACCAATTCTAGACTAGTGGGTAATTTCTAAGCAGTGGTTCTCAAACTTGAGCATACTCCAAGTCACCTGAAGGGCTTGTTAAAATGCAGATTGCTGGTCCCACCCCCCACCCCCAGCTTTTCTGATTCCACAGGTGGGGCTGAGAAATTGCATTTCTAATGAGTTCCCCATGACTGTGATGCTGTGATATTGGTCTGAGGACCACACTTTGAGAATCACTGTTCTAAGGGACCAGTTTCAATAGATCCTATTTGGCCCAGCTTATAGATTGCCAGAGGTTAGGGAACTGGAGACCCTCAAACAGGAATCAAGAGGCTTCTGCTGGATTGGAGGGTGAATTTCAGTGCCTTCCTCACCTCAAGACTACAGATCAGGATTTCCCGGTGAATATGTTACCCCTCCCCGCCCTACCTCAAAGGACCAGCTCCTGGGAGCCAGTGTTCAGGAAAGGTGGCACACAGAGAACTAAAATGGTCTCTTGACTGAGAGGAGAAAAGTTTGATCAGCACAGAAGGGAAAGAATCTACAGCTGGTAGGCAGGCAGACTGGATGCCCAGAGTGGGGGCAAGGGGCAAACCTTGATGACACTGGGCACATGCAGCTTGGGGGTTTCCAGGCCAAAACAGGCATCGATTCCACAGAACATCAGGATGGAGAAAACAATGGAAAAGTCAGCCACCAGGGCCCGGACCTGCAGACAGGAGATGAGCAAGTGAAAGAAGTGAGTAAAGCACCCACCCAGCTCCAGGCAGCCCCAGTCCCCAAGCAGCAAAGAGGTGAACTGTTAAGTCTGGGCTCTGAAGGCACCAGAACTAGGCTCAAATCTGGGCTCTGCTCCTCGCTAACTGTGTGAGCTTGGGGAAGCGTGTCATCTCTCCAAGCCTCAATTTCCTTCTCTGTAAGATGGAGATGATGGTAGTATCTCCCTCAAAGGTGTAACTGAACTGTGACACATTTCGAGTGCTTGGCATATGGTGATCAATGTGGGAGCTGTTATGATCCATGTGGCCATGGCAGCCGCTGCTGAAGATGTGTTCTGGTATGACAGTCTGAATTGGGGCACCCAGCAGGTATGATGAGGGCAAGGGCTGAACTCTGAAGCAAACCTTAGTTCCTACAAATCTGTGACAGGTTGTTGTACCCCACCTGGGCTGGGAGGGAGGCTCCTCAATTCCACTGGGGACCATTGACTACTCTCAGACCTTTTGTCCACCAGGAGCCTCTTGTTCCTCTGTTTCTCAGGAGGCCCTTCCTAGGCCAGGTTCTTAACTTGGAGGCCCTTCCCAGACCAAGTCCTGAACCTGACCTTCCTGCCCATTCTGAATCAATGTCCTCTGACCCCCCCTCCAAACCAACTTATGTCCAGAAGTCTCAGGACAGAAGGTCCCCCAACGTCTACCCTGTGGCCTTTTTATATATCTTTTCAGAGAAGGCAATTTGAAGGGCAGGGGCAGGTGAAAGTACATTAACTTCATTCCCTGCATCCCCCTTTTCTCTTTAAATTTGTTATTAACATAATATATATAATTGGTTAAAAACTCACATAGTGGAGAAGACTTATAGGGAAAAGCAAAGTCTTCCACCTCCCCTTTTCTCAATCCAGCCCCACCTTCTAGATCCATCTACTATGTCTGCTTGATTTTACTTGTTCTGGAGGTTCCCTCCATGTCATTAACTAATATGCATATACTTTAATATTTTCATTTACTAACTTAAGGGATTATCTATTGATAAGAATTTCCCTTTACTTACACTATGCCTCCTGTCCTTTCCTTATTCCTAATCTTTGATAATTTTAAGCTCCTATGGGTTTCCTTTATACTTTCAAGTTACATAATCAAACCTCTCTTTACATTAGCTTTGGCTAATATCTCTCATTCTCCATCTTGCAAGGTGAGGACCACTGCCTCTGTCCTCCTACCACCTCTCTCCTCCTCCTCCCCTTCCTTCCTGTGACAACTCCACTTTGATCTTTCCATTGTCGAAGCTGAGAACACTCATGTCTTGTTCTGTAAACACATGGTTTGTGTGTTTTATCTGTAAGTCAATTCCAAAAGTTGAAAATTAGTAATAGCTTTATATTATCATGATCATATAAATATTAGTCACAGTAGAACCAAGCAGTGTGCTAGGTTTATACTTCCTTTTCTATAATATTTCTAGCATAGACGTCAAAACCATATGAATGGTTATTAAGTTAAACCACATGAATTTGCCTTTTTTTGTAGGTCGAAACAGTCAAATATGGGCAACTTCACATGGTCCAACCTAATCAGAGAGTGTCAGTTGCTCTCCAAATTGGATGTATCTGTTTACACTCCCACCTACTGCTTTCCATCTCCAACATCTGGTGTCCCAACACCTTCATCTGTCTACCAATCTGATGAGTATGAAATGGTGTGGCCTCATTCCTCTCCGCAACCCAAAATTCCAGGAGGCAATTGAGCAATTTTTAAGTAATGTGAGGGAAAAAATGTTGGTGGCGCAAGAACTCCATGCCACACGAATTACTTTTCATCCTACAGGCAACAGATAGATATTCTCAGATACAGTGACTGCTTGAGAATTTTTACATAAAAGGAGATAGGGATATGCTCTGGGCTGGAAGTGGGCAGGAAGGAAGAGAACTCGTCTTAAGGATGCATTCGTGTTGTAAGCAAACTATTTTTTACTCAGTTTACATACTGCAAAGCTTCCTAAAGCACCTTTTATTCAGTCTTTAGAAAATCTGGGAAAAATTCAACTATTTATATCAAAGATTTTATCATTATGATTAGTAGTAGTAGCAGTAGCAGCTGTAATACTTAGTTAAGATGGCTTTAGGAGAGTGCTAATGGAGTTTATGGTGGGAAAGAGTTGCTAAAATTCTTCTGAGTACCCCCCACCCCACAGCACAGTCACTGTTTACATATTCAAGTGCTGTTTTAATAAATGTTTTATTCCAGCCACAAACTGGTAGAAAATAAAATTTAAAACAGCAGTTAGGGCCAGGTGCAGTGGCTCACAGCTGTAATCCCAGCACTTTGGGAGGCTGAGGTTGGGGGATCACCTGAGGTAAGGAGTTCAAGACCAGCCTGGCCAATATGGTGAAACCCCATCTCAACTAAAATTACAAAAATTAGCCGGGCGTGACGGCAGGCGCCTATAGTCCCAGCTATTTGGGAGCCTGAGGCAGGAAAATCACTTGAACCTGGGAGGTGAAGGTTGCAGTGAGCCAAGATCATGCCACTTCACTCCAGCCTGGGTGACAGAGTGAGACTGTGTCTCAAAATAATAATAATTATGATTATATGATTATAATTATTATTTTTATCATAAAATAAAAAATAAAATAGCAGTTAGCATTTATGACAGTATAAAAAAATCAAGTATCTAGAAATAAATCTAACAAAAAATGTTCAAGACTTCAAGATCAAAATGTATAAAACATTATGGAGAGAAAGAAGACCAAAATAAATGAAGTATACCGTATTCATAAATCAGAAAACTCAAAGTTTGAAAGACATCAATTCTTCCCAAACAGAGTCAAAGATAATCCTATCAAATTCGAACAAGTTTTCACTTTGGTGAAATTTAAGATGATTCTAAAATTCATGTGGAAATGCAAAGGGCCAAGAAAATATTATATAAAAAGGACAAAGAGAGAGAGAGTTTGGGAGACAAAGATATAAAGACTTATAAGCTACAGAAATTAAGACTGTCAAACTGATATATAAATAAACTAATGAAACAAAATAAGGAACCCAGAAACAGACCCTGTCATATAGGAACATTTGATATATGGCAAAGGAAGTATTGCAAAGCAATGGAGAAGGAATAGTCTTTAAAAAATAGTGGAACAATTGACCGTATAAAATCACAAAGAAACACTATCTCACAGTACACATCAAAATCAATTCTGATGGACTGTAGATCTAACATGAAAGGAAAAACAATAAAGCTTTTAGAAGGTAACATACAAGAATATCTGCTGTCCAATATTTGCCTTGAGGAAAGTTTGAATATTCAATTACAATAAAACTAATAATTTCTGTTAATCAAAAGATACCATTAAGGATGTAAAAAGAAAAAAACGGTCACAGAGTGGGAGATTTCACAACACATATAATCACAAAAACATTTCTACCCAGAATATATAAAAAACTCTTGCAAATCAGAAAGGCAGACAACCCAAAATGTGCAAGGGATTTCAACAGACACTTCCAAACAGAAAGTCAACTGGCCACATGGCCAATAAACACAGGAATAGCTGTGCTTTCAACTTCATTAGTCATCAGGGAAACGAAACATTTTTAAAACACAATGAGATAATACTATAGACAAAGACTAAAGATAAAAGCCTGACGATACCAAGTGTTGTCAAGGGGACCGGCCAACAAGGGAACACAGTTCTCTCTGACTTAACTTGAAAAACCCCAGTGGTCCAGTGCTCATGTGGAGTCCATCCATGGGTGGACCAGAACCCTCTCTTGGGGACTCAGCAGCAGTCTGACTGCAGGTCCCCTCCTAACTGCAGGGTGAGCTTACCTTGGTAGGAAAATAGCGGCTGAATTTGAACTTCTTCAGGGTCAGGGTCATGGAATATGTCCCAAAGAAAAGGATGAAGGACATGAGCGCCAGGTCTGGGATAAACTTGCAGGAATTCCCAAGCAGGCGCCCGCCATAGCTCAGACACTCCTTCTTGCTCAGCAGGGACCAGTCCAACGCTGTGAGGTTAAGGGGGTTGTACTTGGAGACCAAGCACAGGAGACAATGGGTCAGCATCTTCCTGATGAGTCAGCTGTGTCCTTCCCACTGCAGTCCCCAGGCAGCCAGCAAACCTTCCCACACCCTCTGAGGGATCCCAGCCCTCCCGGCCATGATGGTGTCCTCAGCAACACAGTGATGTTCCTGGGGACGGGCTGGTTCACGGAATGACAAGCTCCCTGGGAAGATTAGGAGCTCACATGTGTTTCTTCCCTGTGTTCTAGGATGCACTGCTGTGCTAGTAAGGAGGAAAAGTGCAGAGAGAGGATGCCTTCTCCCTCAGCAGGCCTGGCTCCCATCAACCAACCACAGGTCCTGTGGACGCCTCCTTCCTGGAGTGTCTCATCTTTATTCTCTCCCCTCCATCCCCTCTGTCACATCCTTTCACATAGGGGGGATCACATCCCTTGTCAGTCCCCTCTTGGGTCATTTCAGCCATTCCCCACCTTGGTGTCTCAGATGCCTAAAATCCAGGCCGTACACAACAGTGAATTTTTATATATAAATTATTTTTATATATAAATTATATAATATATAATTATATATATTAATTATATATTATAATATATAATTATACAATTTTAATATAAATTATATGTTATATATAATATAAATCATATTATATATATAAAAGTAAATCACCAAAGCAACTTAAAATGTCCCCTCCAGGGTGGCATTCCTCTGCTGCCCTCACTGGTCTGGCCCCACATCTCTTTCCCAGCTTGTCTCTTGTGGTTGCCTGTCCAAGCCCCACCTTCACCCCGTCTTAGCTGGCCTAGCCCACCCACTAGCCTCTGCACGGGTTTTGTGCTTTTCCTCTCTTGCCCTTCTGTTTATGCTGTTCCTTCTGTCTGGAATGTGCTTTTCTCTGCTGAGTCAACTTTTTCCCAACCTTGAAGACCAGATCGCATTCTACTTCCTCTTTGAGGCTTTCCTTGGCCTCTCCAGCAGCCTCCTTTCCTGCCTTCAAGACTGAAGTACACATTTGGCCTATATTTAATGCATGGTGTATTCTGCTTATACTGTCCCACAACTTTTCAAGTTCTTCTCCACAAATATATTAAAAACAAAATTGAGGACAGGGACCACGTTGGTTTCTCAGATGTCTTTTTTAGCCTTCAGTGTACATGGCCCCTTGCATATAATAGGGACTCAGAAATAGGCACTGACTGATTCTGTTCTTTCTCTCTCAAAATTGATAGTTAGCCAGCCTGGGCAACGTAGTGAGACCCTGTCTCTACAAAAAATTTAAAAATTAGCCAGGCATGGCGGCTGATGTCTGTAGTCCCAGCTACTCAGGAGGCTGAGGCAGGAAGATCACTTGAGCTCAGGAATTTGAAGCTGCAGTGATGATATGATCACACCACTACATTCCAGCCTGGGCAACAGAGCAAGACCCCATCTCAAAAAAAAAACCAAAAAACAAAAAAACAAAAACAAAACCCTGATCTTTGAAAAATATTAAATTAAATTGCCAACTGGGATGTGCGTAGGCAGAGCAGTCAATTGCCTAGGCAGGAATAACTTAAGAAGCAACCTTGGAGACAGTAAAAGCTCACAAACGTCCCCCAAGTCCTACCAGGTGCTACATTCATCCGGAATTGAACTTCTATCGTTAAGCCACTTAGGCTGGGATGCTGGTTCCTAAAGACCACCGTCATTACTGGGAAAGGCAGACCACACTTTAGGCCCCAGAGACTAAGGTGTGCAAAGAACACGTTAGGTTCATTGAGGAAGAAACACTAATAAACTTTCTGGGGCTGGAGAGTGGCACTGTTGGAAATTGGGGGTCCTAGGCAGAAAGAGAAGGAAGAAGGCAAAAAGATGAATGGGAGGCTTTGCTTACAGCTTTGTGCGGCCCTATTTACCATCCCTCACCTCTACCTCCCCTTCCTCTGTGTGCGTGTCATATTATTATTATTATTATTTTTGAGACAGGGTCTCGCTCTGTCACCCAGGCTGGAGTGTAGTGGTGCGATCTTGGCTCACCACACCTCTGCCTCCTGGGTTCAAACAATTCTTGTGCCTCAGCCTCTCGAGTAGCTGGGATTACAGGCGTGTACCACTACACCTGGCTTGTATCATATTATTAGTACACATGGGGCTGGGTGCGGTGGCTCACTTCTGTAATCCCAGCACTTTGGGAGGCCGAGGCAGGCAGATCAGTTGAGGTCAGGAGTTCGAAACCAGCCTGGCCAACATGGTGAAACCCCATCTATACTAAAAATACAAAAAATTAGCTGGGTGTGGTGGTGCGTGCCTGTAATCCCAGCTACTCAGGAGGCTGTGGCAGGAGAATTACTTGAACCCAGGGAGGTGGAGGTTGCGGTGAGCCAAGATCGCACCACTGCACTCCAGCCTGGGCGACAGAGTAAGACCCTGTCTCAAAAAACAAAAAACAAAAACACACAAAAAACATGGATTTAACAGAATGAGGCATGTTTTTAAGTGGGATGTTTACAGTATATACCTAAGAAAAAAGTTTGCATCTACAAAGCTCTGCAGGTGACCCTGACGTGAGGTTGGAGCTGACCTCTGCAAGTCTGGGTGGCTATAAGTTGGTCTCATTTCCAAAATCTTTTCTCCCTCCTCCTACAAACAAAAGCACTCAAATGTCTGACATGAGAGGAAAGGACTTACCAGAGAAGCGTTGGTGTCTGGTGCCAGTGGGGCTGAAGCATTGAACATGGTTGTATTCACTGTGGATGAGCACATGACACGGGGCAGGGTCAGCAGCTGTGGGGCTGGGAGCTGCATTCCCAACCCCTTCGCATCTCCTTCCAGTTCCTTAGAGCCAAGGCCTGGCTTCCACTGTGAGGGCAGCTCCCTCTCCACCTTCCTCACTTTGCCCCAGTTAGGGAAGGGCTGGTGGGACCGAGCCTGGGCCACAGCTCTGACAGACCAGCTGGGCCAGGAGAGCACCCGCCTGACGACGAAGAGCTGGTTTTAAAAACTGAAATAAGGAATCTGGGACCAAGACAAAGTGCTAAGACAAACTGGAGGATAACGTGCCTTGTGAATCCCCACTGGCCACTGGGCTTTTAGACTTAAAAATGTTCAAAGAACTTACTCTATGCCATGCACTATGCCAAGCCTTTATATATATTCATTTGTTTAAATCCCAAATCTTCACCAAGTATGCCCACTTTACAGATGAGGTAACTGAGGCCCAGAGAGGTTATATAATTCACCCAAGGTCACACAGTTCATACTTGGAGCCATGACCCCATCCCAGGAAGGCTGGCCCAGAGCCTATAAACTTCCCAGCTCTACACTGTGAACTTCCCTGCCCTGTTCACCTCCACAGATATGTTCCTTCCCTTCCAGCCCTCTTTTTTGCCCAGGCTGGAGTGTAGTGGCATGATATTAGCTCACTGCAACCTCCACCTCCCAGGTTCAAGCGATTCTTGTGCCTCAGCCTCCCGAATAGCTGGGACTACAGACGCATGCCACCACGCCTGGTTAATTTTTTATATTTTTAGTAGAGATGGGGTTTCACCATGTTGGCCAGGCTGGTCTTGAACTCTTGACCT
Source organism: Macaca nemestrina (assembly GCF_043159975.1). Taxonomy (NCBI): domain Eukaryota; kingdom Metazoa; phylum Chordata; class Mammalia; order Primates; family Cercopithecidae; genus Macaca; species Macaca nemestrina. The sequence goes on from NC_092137.1 coordinate 74,513,697, forward strand.
CAAGTGATCTGCCCATCTCAGCCTCCCAAAGTGCTGGGATTACAGGCATGAGTCACTGCACCCAGCCCATATGTGCTTTTTATTAAAGGTCAGCTAGGCCTGAAAGAACTTGTTGCTTTGATATTATCGTTTCTAATCTGCCAAGTGCAAGTTGAGAAAAGTTAAACCAAAGTCCAGGTTTTGAAGCAGAATTGGGAACCCAAAGGTGCTGCTCTCAGCGGCTCTCTCTGCATTCCTTGATGGATACTTCCCTACCCTGGCTTCAGTGTCCCTAACCGTATGTGGATCACATGAAGGTCTACAGGGAGAGTTTCAAGGAACCACAGTCATCTGTCTCTCCTTTCCACGTGGACCCTTCTGTTCCCCTGTTCTGCAGTCTGTCCTGCTTCCTTTGCTCCTCATTCGCAGGGCCAGGCTCCCCCGGGATGTGGCGACCCATGGGAAGTCAGGCTTTGGAGGCCTGCTGCCTTCTCTCTTCTTCCTGAACTGCAAGGGTAGAGGCAAAGGCCAGGCCCGCCTCACCATCCTCCTCTAGTGAAGGCAGAGGCAAGCAGTCCCTCTGCAGCAGGTCTGCGGAGACAGGGAGCAGGTCTGCCAGCCAGCTTGCCAGCAATATGTCTGAAATGCAGTGTAAGCCCGATGTGGCTCCTGCTGGCTGACACAGGCAGTTAGAAACCCAGAAAGAAGAAGAGGTCTATCTTCGGGCTTCTCCCAATTTCCAACAAGCTGTCCATAGGGCTGATGTGACCACAGAGCCCTGCTATGTTGCTCACTCCCATGCCTGCTGGGGGGCTAAGGAATTTCATTTTGACCCAGGGCAGAATATTCCTAGAAGCTCTACAAACCCAGAGGTTTGTTAGGATTGTTCTGAGGAAGGCTTCATTTATTAGAAATTGGGGTTCTATTGCCTTTCCTCACATCAGTGACCAAAAGAACATGATGCGCAATTAATGATGGCGACAGAGAAGCCAGGCAGGAAGGCTGCCTCAGGGGTCCTCACTCAAATGCTAGAGAACTCCTGGCTGATGCTTGAGCCTGGGGAGTTCAGATGTCTTTTTCACTACCCAATGTCTTCAGACCACCTTTGATGTCTTCTGCTTATGCTTATCAATTCTTTTATATCAAGAACTCTGTAGGGTTTATCTGAAAGCCATTTGAGATGAAGATGAAAGAAATATAACCTGGAAAATTTTAGAAAGGGTCCACGTATCAAACATTTTAAAATTCCAGTGTTTACAAAGTGGTACTCACTTGGGATTGAAAGCAGCCAAATCAGTGTGTGCAGCATTCATAAATAGAATACAAATCAGTTACAATGGAAGCAAAAGCAAACAGAAAGAGAGTGCCCCCAAACAAGCTTTTATGATGAAGAGTGACAAAGAGTGAGAGTATACTATATTAAGACTGGGCCTCGCAGTAAAACTAGGATTATGGGCCCATTACTGAGTAGGTGGCCCATGGACTGGGAAAGAAACCTTCCACAGTTCGTCCCCCTAATCCCCGTCTCCTAAATGTGTAGAATTTTCCTTTCCATGTTATCTTAATTAAAACTAACTTGTCCTAGTTCTAGTTCCTTTACTTTCTGTGAAGAAACTGAAAATTTAATCTTACTGGGGTTTAATGGTCAATAATGGCCCATTATTACTGATAGTTCAACAGAGCGATGGTTCTCAAACTTAAGAGTGCATCAGAATCAATTGGAAGACTTAATATACGTCAGGGTGAACCTTACTCCAGAGTTCGTTCCTTCCTTCCTTCCTTCCTTCCTTCCTTCCTTCCTTCCTTCCTTCCTTCCTTCCTTCCTTCCTTCCTTCCTTCCTTCCCTCCCTCCCTCCCTCCCTCCCTCCCTCCCTCCTTCCCTCCCTCTCTCCTTCCCTCCCTCCCTCCCTTCCTTCCTTTTTCTTTCTTTTCTCTTTTCTTTCTTTCTTTCTTTCTTTCTTTCTTTCTTTCTTTCTTTCTTTCTTTCTTTCTTTCTTTCTCTTTCTTTCTCTCCTTCCTTCCTTCCCTTTCCTTTTTCTTTCTTTCCTCCTCTCCTCACCTCTTATCTTCTCTTTTCTTTCTCTTCTGCTTCTGCTGCTTCTCTCTCTCTCTCTGTCTCTCTCTCTCTCTCTCTTCTTTCTTTCTTAGAAATAGAGACAGGGTCTGGCTATGTTGTCCAGGCTGGTCTCAAACTCCTGGGCTCAAGTGATCCTCCTACCTCAACCTTCTGACTAGCTGGGACTACAGGTGTGCACCACTGTGCCCAGCCAGAGATTCTGATTCAGCAGGTCTGGGGTAGGAGGCTAAGAATTTGTATTTCTAACAAGTTCCCTGATGCTGCTGGTCCAGGGACCACATTTTGAGAACCATGACAATAGCATGACCCCAAAGAATGAGGTGACATCAGGCACCTGGGCAAAGCCAGAGGGGAAGCTATTTGGGAACAGGTGGCTTCATTATATCCCTCATAACGCACCTTATATGCTCCTACGGCCCTTGTTCCTAGAGCACCCCTGGGTTTGTTTTTTCCTGTGGATAGATGATTCTCAGAATGGCCAAAGCAGCCAGGTGTGGTGGCTCATGCCTGTAATCCCAGAAATTTGGGAGGCCGAGGCAGGCAGATCATGAGGTCAAGAGATCGAAGCCATCCTGGCCAAAATGGTGAAACCCTGCCTCAACTAAAAATACAAAAATTAGCTGGGTGTGGTGGCAAACACTTGTAGTCCCAGCTATTTGGGAGGTGGAGGCAGGAGAATCGCCTGAATCCAGGAGGCGGAGGTTGCAGTGAGCCGAGATCACACCACTGCACTCCAGCCTGGGCGACAGAGCCAGACTCTGTCTCAAAACAAAACAAAACAAAACACAGAATTTGAATTTTTTTCTAAAAGAGATCAAGGATGTGTGCTTCTAGAAGCTATGTTTGTGTAAAATTTATGTCAATGCAACACTGAATCTACAGTCTAGAAGATACAAGCACGTAAGAGGGCCCTGATGGGGCTTCCCCACAGAGGCAGGATTTGCTCCAGGGCAGAATGAAAAGGGCCTGCCTGCAGGTAGGATCCCCTCTGGGCAAGCGACATGCCTTGGCTCAGGACAAAGGGTAGCATCACCTGTCATTAGATTTTAGTGGAATAATTCAAAATTAATGGCAGAAAAAGAGAAAGAAAAAAATAAGTCTGGACTTCTTTACAAAATCAGTGCAGTCACAGAGGGAAGGGTTATAATCAAAACTGAACTCCTTGAAGGCAGGACATCTTTATCTTCCACAAGGCCTAAAGTAGGGCACATAATAATTGTGCAGCAAATATTTTCCATTTCAAATATTATGATAGATTTTTTTACCTGTAGGAATGTATTAAGGGGCTGAACAACCTACTATCCACTTAATTCCTTCAACTCAATCGGGTATAGATTTGGAAACCCCACAGGAGTCCCAGGAGACCAGCAGGGCCTGCATTGAGAGCCCTCTTTTACAGCCAGGGAAACTGAGGCTTGGCATGACCTTGGGTGGTCTCTGGACCTCAGTTTGCTCTCTGTGAGTCCAGCCTTGGTGCTTGGAGATGTGTACATAGACTTCCTGCTCCTGCTCTGCAGCACCCTGGGCACTCTGGGCACATCCCACTGAAGGCTCTTAGGGGCATGATCATGACTATGAAGGAGGCTCAGACTCTATGGGAAGCCCTAACTCATAGATGACAGGTGTTTTGGCCAGAAAGTAACTCTACAGGAGTGGCACTGGGTGTTATCAGGTTGACCCCATCTGTACAGGGATCCTTTTTTACAACACCCTTGGCAGATGGACATCCAGAGAGTGTCCAAGTAACTTGCTACCAACCAAGCAGGCCGAGAACTCCCACGGTGGTTAACTCCCACCATTATAGGTTCTTCCCTAAATTCAGCCAGCATCTGGCTCCCTGGAGTTTCTGCTCCCTGTTCCTCATTCGGCTCTACATCCTGTGGCTTCAGAGGGTGAACACGGTTCCTTTGTGACATGACAGTCCTTCTCTCATAACTCATCTCCCTAAGAGGCTGAATAAGCCCCAGTTTTCCAACTGTTCTCAGATGGCATGGTCGGCAGAGCCTCCACTCTGGACATCTTTCCATCTGTGTGGATGTCCATCCCTTAGGTGTGGTCTCACCTTACACGGTATGTGGCCACATGGGCAGCACTGTCTTGGGGAGAGCTCATCGTATCATGACTTGATGGAGCTGGGAGAGACTTCAGGCACCATCAGGTCTATCTCTGGCCTGCAGCAGGAACCCCTGAGTGGCACTCCCGATAGGTGTGGCCTCCACATTACCCCACACTGAGGCAAAGCATGCCTTACTCCTTCCTGGGGTATCCCTGTGCCCTCCTGATGATAATCCTGTGACTCTTATTAGAGCTACTGTCCCCTTGGTTTCCTTCTGAACACTGGGTTCAAGATCCTGTATTTGCTCCCTTGGAACAGTAAGCCCTTGGCTGAATGGCCCCTCCCCAGCAGTGGGATTAGAGAGCTGTGGTGAAGGATCAGGGGGCCGGTGGGGTAGGTGAGGGCCCACGGCATGTCTGGGGTTACCGGTCACCTGTGTCAGGGGCGACGCACTCGCACTTGTAGGTGGTGATAAAGTTCGGCTTGAAGTCCATATTGATAGGGTAGTACTTGAAGGCACCGATCATCTTCTTGATGGCATCATAGATGAAGATGAAGCTGATGAGGGTTGAGAAGCCCTCCTCGGTGAAGCGGGTGATATATTTGATGATAAAGCTGGCATCTGTGGCCACTAGGATAAGGCACTGGACAGCTGAGTGTAGGCCAATCCAGAGGCGGAACTCCATGTAGTCCAGGCCATTGCCTCTGGAAGGCAGAGGGGAGGTGAGGGGCCTCCAGCCCGGGCCTCCTGGTTGTGCTTGACTCCTCAGACCCACCCCTGAGTGGCTTATCTGTCCTCCTGTGGCACAGATGCCCCCCCAGGGATTGTGAAAGACTGGAGACAGGGACAATTCTTGGGTGCAGTTGTCTGATATTTGAGAGCTCATGGGGGTCCAGTGTTCATCTTTATAAGAAATTTTTTTTTTTTTTTTTTTTGAGATAGTCTCACTCTTTTGACCAGTCTGGAGTGCAATGGCTCAATCTTGGCTCACTGCAACCTCTGCCTCCCGGGTTCAAGTGATTCTCCTGCCTCAGCCTCCTAAGTAGCTGGGATTACAGGCGCCCGCCACCACACCCGGCTGATTTCTGTATTTTTAGTAGAGATGGGGTTTTGCCATGTTGGCCAGGCTGGTCTCAAACTCCTGACCTTAGGTGATCCGCCCACCTTGGCCTTCCAAAGTGCTGGGATTGCAGGTATGAACCACCACGCCCAGCCAAAAAAAATTTTTTTAAAGATCTTATGGGGGAGGCAGGAAGGTGCTAAGACATCTCAGTGCCCACAGTTGGTAATAGACACCAGAGTGAGTGAAAATGGGAATTTTGGAAGAACAGGGCTGGAGCAGCCCTTGGAAATGGTCTAGTCCAAACCCTCATGTTGTAGAGGAGGCAACTGAGCCTAGAGTAGCGATGGGAGCTGCCTGGGTCTGGGTGTAACCTTCTGACCTTCAGTCCAAGACTTCATGCACCATACTGCCTATCAAATCACCATTGCTCACGAACTGAGTGGTGTGAATTTTCTCCTCTTGTCATGGCTGGCCCCTACTGGCTGTGCCAATATGCACTAAGATGTCTTAAAGGCAGGTAGCTGGCAGGAGTCAGGAGAAGCCACCTGGTAGCCCTTCCCATGGTTAAAGATGGCTTTGGCACCTCCGCACCACCACCTCCCCTTTGGGCCTATTCCTGCTCTGGCCCCAGCATACCACCCCAAGTGCGAGAGCAGGCACTGGGGGCCACCAAGGGACACCTACTTGCTGAAGTCGAAGAGAAGCTTCTCAAAGATGAGGATGGGCCCCGTGCTGCTGAGAATGATGAGAGGCTGTCCCGAGAAGAGGCAGAACAAGGAGCCAGCCATGGCAGTGCCCAGGAAGCTCTCCATCACTCCCTGGGGGCACAAGAAATGTGTGACTCAGCATAGGAAGGAGAAGGGGTCTTTCCACACAGGCTGCAGCCCAGCAATCTCTCCACGGGCCCAGGCCACAGTGTTTATCCTTTGTTCTGGGCCCTTTCCTGCCTAAATCCTGTTCTCCATCTCCTATACCCTCTACAACGTGCCACCATGACCAGTGTCACTCTGTTTAATTCCATCTAGATAAAGGTACCATGTGACTTCCTTTTGGCACCCAGGGCCTACAAAACAGTGGACGTGCTTTTCTCTGTGTCCATTCTACTCCCAGAAGACAGTCCATTTATCCATCTGATTATTCATTCATTCAAACATCTGTTTGGTGCTTTTACAGGTCAGATAATTCATTTATTCAAAATCCACTAACTGTCTGCTATGTACCAGGCATTGTGAAAGGACTGAGGACCCATCACTGAACAAGATAACACCTCTTCATTCTAGTGGGAGACACAGGTAAGTAACCAGGCAATTTCCATATAGCAGGGTTTCTCAACCTCTGCACAACGGACATTTTGGGCTAGATGATTCTTTGTTGTGAGGGGTCTGTCCTGTGTATTTTAGTGTGTTTAGTAGCATCCACAGCCTCTATACATTAGATACCAGTAGCAACTCTCCTCCCGGCTATAACAATGAAAACTGTCTCTAGATATTGTTAAATGTCTCCTGGGGTGAAAATTGTCCCTGGTTGAGAGCCACTGCCAAGAGGTGTGCTAAGCTGGGATAGGTTTAGAGTGCCACAGGAGCACGCAGTAGGGGTAAAGGGGTGGTCAGGAAGGCCTCCCTAGAAGTAGATAAGTGGAAGCTGAGATCCAAAAAATGAGCAGAGAATTGGCCAGGGGAATGGGGTTAAGTGGAGTGACAAGAAACAGTGTCCCAGGAAGAGGGAGTAGTGTCTAAAAGGTCCGGAGCTGAAAAACAGCATGTACTTGAAGAACCAAAAGATGATCAGGATTGATGGAAAACAGAATGTAGAACGGGTGGGGAGGGTAGGAATGCTGAGAAAGAGAATGCTGGGAGGCGAGGTGTGAGAGCAAGGTAGGGCCATGTGGTGAGGGCCACATGGAGCAGCTGGGATTTATGAGTCAAGGATAATGCTTAGTTTCTGGTGTAGACAGCTGAGTGAACCATGGTATCACCTGCTATGCTGGGGAAAGGCAGGGAGCAGCAGGTCAGGAGGGAAGACAAGGGATGCAATGTCAGCTCTGTGAATTGAGGGACCCTGAAGGGCAGTCATGGGGAATCCCAAGGGGCAGCCATGTGGACATGCCCAGAAGGCAGCTGGACAAATGGGTCTTCTCCTTGGTGCACTGAGCTTTCCAATGGCTCTACTTTGAAGGCCTCCACCGGAGAAGACCCTTGCCTAGGAGATTGGCAGGTGTCTCTGCTGAGCTGTTTTCCCCAGGGAGGCCTGAGTTGTTGTCATGGTCACAGCTTACCATCCTTCTAAAAATGTCTTAACTCCAAACTAAGAATTCAAGGTTAGTTTTTAAAAAGTGTGGGGAGAAGGCCACAATTAGCACTCCATTAATTGTGCTGATTAAATTCACTCTAGTATCAGTGGAAAAAGTACCAAATAACACAGCAGACGATTCCCCTTAACGGTTTGGCCTCTTTAAATAATCATTAAATGTGGTCTTTAGTAATGAGATTTAGCTTCAGATCTTTAATATTGTCTTATTATTATCATTATTACTTGAAGGGTAAAGGATTACAAATACTGATGGCCTCAACCTGGCTGGTAGATGAAACCTTGGTTTTGGGATTACAAGATGAAACTTCCTGCTGCCACCAGGTGGTGGCAGATCTTACTTTTACACTCAGGGCCCCAGCTCACACACACCTGATAATTGTCGGTGGCATCCCCGAGAAGCCCACCAAAGGTGATCGCGTTGGTGATACAGCCGAGGTAGATGAATAGGATGGCAGAGATGGACTGAATGTGGAAGCCATCATAGAAGTCACTTGGGAACCAGGGCAACTTCCTCTTGATATCCAGACACAGTCCACCGAAGAACCTGCTCAAGACAGGCCCAGGGGCTGCTTTCTCACCACTAACACCAGTGCAGGGGCAGGGCTATTTACAAGAACCTGCAGACCCTGGGGCGAGGAAAGGAACTTGACTGGGGTGGATGGGGCAAAGATCTTTCCACCAGAACATTTAGGGCCAGGGATGAATTCCTGTAGGACTGAGTTTGTGGTTGGCACCACCCACACTGGGAAGGGTGGACATAGGGGTTTTGGAGAGAGAAAGTCTGATGGGAATATGTCCTGGGGTAGACCCAACATTCCATGGAGAATGGAAGTCCTGGGGTCCACAGATGATGGTCCTCCTCACATCCCTGACCATCTGCAGGGTGCCCGCTCTTGGTGAACACAGGTATGTCTAACCTTCAGTGACAGAGGCATCCCAGATTATAACAGATTCATTAAGAACAGATCCTAAACCTTATAACTGGTTGGTATTTGCTTATTTTTTGATTTTGCTATCTGGAACAGTTGAGTGGGAGATTTTAGGTTTGGAGACATTGTTTACTGGGATTGCTATTCCCATAACCCCTAATGCAGTCCTTAGCATGGAGCAGAGTTTCTCAACCTCATTTCTGCTGATATTTTGGACTGGATACTCCTTTGCTGTAGGGGCTGTCCCGTGCACTGCAGGATGTTTAGCAGCTACCTACTACATGCAAGTAGCATCGCCCCTCTCAAGTTGTACCAAATCCCCTGGGCTCGGGGGTAGGGGGACTAAGGAGGGCCACAGTTGCGTACAATGAGAACCACTGGTATAAAGCCAAGGGCATATAAAACATGACTTCATTCTCAAAGTCACGCTTTATATGTAGATTTGCAAGGCCACATCCTTTCCTAAATCTAGGTCAACCTGAATGACTCCAAGAGCTGGAAAAGAAACCCAGGCCAGGAGAACTTTCTCATATTTTCTTTAAAAAAAAAGTTTTTGAATAGGTAAATTAAGTTTTAAAAAAAGGTGCTGTTATTGAATTGTGTTGCCCCAAAAGATACATTAAGGTCCTCACATCTATGAAGATGTAATCCAGTTTAGATTAAGTATTGTGGTGGGCCCTAATCCAATATGACTGGGGTCCTTATACAAAGAGGAAAGTGCTCTGTGAAGACAGACACACAGGAGGCCATGTGGTGGAGAGGCAGAGCCGGGGGTGATGCAGCTGCCAGCCAGGAACACCAAGAACTGCTGGCCACCACCAGAAGCCAGGAGGAGGCCAAGAAGGATTCCACCCAGAGCCTCAGGGAGCATGGTGGTCCTGCCAACACCTGCTGTGGAACTCCTCGCCTCCAGAACTGCAGGAAAGTAACCTTCTGTTGTTTTAAGCCATCTAGTTTGTGGTACTTTGTTACAGCAGACCCAGGAAACAGGCACCAAAGGATGTCTAAGAGAAAAGTTTGGGTTCCTCTCCTCTTGTATGGGTCTCAAATTCCCCTCTCCTGAGGCAACCCTTTTTGGGGATCTGTGATGGGGTTCAAGGACTCTGGGAGGGAAAGAAGGCAGGGGTGACCTCGAGTGGGCACTACAGACCGTGGTTGGGAAAGGTCCCCAGAGGGCGGCTGAGAAGGAGAGAAGTCTAAAGGACAGCAGGGTCACTGGGAGGCCTGGGGTGGGCACCTTCCCGTCCAGATAAGTTCTTCCCCGATTTCGTGCATGGCTGGCATCTCTCCATCATCCCCGCTGCTCGTTCCACCGGCCCCGCCACCGCCAGCCCCGCCGCCACTGCCACCACCACCACCACCTCCATTGCCTCCTCCAGCAACTCCGCCGCCTCCTCCCACAGAGCCATTCATCTGGCCCAGCTCTGCTAGGGAGAACACAGATTTCCTGGAAGAGAAGGGGGATGAGGGAGAGTGAGTCCCCCAGAGCACCCCTCACCTCTCCAACCAAAATTATGAAATATCTTAAAAGACAGACAAAAATGCAGAAAATGATCTAACAATATCCACACACAGGTCACCTAGACTTTACAAATGTTCACATTTAGCCATATTTGCTTCTGATATATCTTATTATTTTTAAACTTATTTTAAAAGTTATTTTGAGACAGGGTCAAACTCTGTTGCCCAGGCTGGAGTACAGTGGCATGATCACAGCTCACTGCAGCCTTGGCCTCCTGGGCTCAATCAATCCTCCTGCCTCAGCCTCCAGAGTAGCAGGGACTACAGGTGCATGCCACCATGCCCAGCTAATTTGATTTCTTTTTGTAGAGACAAGAGCTCACTATGTTGCCCAGGCTGGTTTCAAACTCCTGGACTCAAGTGATCCACCCACCTCAGCGTCCCAAAGTGTTGAGATTACAGGCATGAGCCACTATGCTGAGCCTCAGATGTATTTTAAAGAGCAATAAAATGATACCAACAGAGTTGAAGCCTCCTTTTTCTCCCCCTACTGCCCATTCTCATACACACCTCTTGTCAGCAGAGGGTACCTTCTTGGGTGGCTCAATTCGGATATTTGGGTCCCATTCTCCCGGGGGAAGGACAATGACCTCATCCAGAAATTCATCAATTCCTGCAATCAGATCGTCCCGATTGCGGGCTTTGTAGGCCACGTCACTGAAGAGCTGGTGAGGAGAGAGGAGGGAGAAAAGAAAGATCGCATCTGTTTCTGACATGCCCGGGAGCATACCACATCTAGTTTTTAAAGAAATCATTTTGAACCACGTCTCCCACTGACAACTCACTCTCAGTTTTTGGAATGAGACCATAGCACATTGGTAAAATAAACCACAACGGGACACAGCAGGCGCTGGGGGAAGACAGCCTGTCTTGGATCTGAAGGCCAGGTCTCCATATTCTTGCTTGTAGGACTTTGGTTGAGTTACTTAACCTTTCCGTTTCAGTTTTCCACACAGCACGCGCATTAGAAAACCTCTGTAGAGCCCAGTCCAAGGAGCTCAGATATTTCACATCCATTTTTTACTTCCAGCCCTTCGCCCTTGGAGGCTCACGTCGTGTTGTTCACACTGTCTCCAGAATGTGCTTTCTGACTTACAGATTCGATGGGATATGCTCATGTTTAACCTTTTCCCATTTAGGAAAAAAAAAGGTGCAGCTCATTGCCAGCACTCATTTAATTTTACAGAAACACTCTTTAAGGCCAAAGCAAATCTGACTGATTTTCAATGTGAAAATGAAATATAAAAATTATTCTTAGAGTTATTTCTAAAAACAACTAACATCAGAATCACTGGAATGATCAGAGTCATCTAATTTGGAAAAACTGGATTCATCGAATGAATCTTAGGCCAAAAACTGAGAATGATGTTAGCATCACTCGTAGGAATGCTAGTTTTCTAGCATTTGATATTTTCAATGATTGAGAGTTAGTATATTTTGTAAATGGAAATACCACAACTAAAAACAGAATGCTATAAGTAGAATGATGTCTTTTGTTTCCAAAGTCAATATACAAGAGCAATGCAAAAATAATAAAAGTGAGACATTTCCTGGGGAAAAGTTATCTTGGGGTAAAGCCTGCAGCTGCAAGCACTGCCAGTGAGTATTCTTGGCACAAACGGGAAAGAGTGAAAGTCCTCTAGGCTCCCCATCACTCTGGGGACAGAGTGTTACTCAGCTCTGCTTACAGGCTCTGTGTAGTCTCTGGCTCACCTCTCCAGTGTTACCTTCTGCCCTTGAAGCTCTTACACTGAGCCTACATCAAACCACCTCCATCCAAATTCTCTGAGCCTGATCCATTTCCTTTGTTTGGAATGCTTGCCTCATAGCCTGGTGCTGGGTCTGCCTTCCTCCTGCTCCTCCTTAGCTTTAAAGCCCCCTCTTCTGTGAAGCCCTCCTTGACCCCCTGGGAAGCTGGCACATGGTTAGTTTTACAATTATCGTCTGTCCCTCACGCTTGATTGGTTCTCCTAAAGGACAACGACTATTCCCTGATTCTCATTATCTTTAGCATCCTGTGTAGTGCCTGTTACACAGTAGGTGCTCAAATGTGCTGGCTGGATAAGTTAATGAATGAAGGTGCAGTGCTTGTTGCAGGAGCTGTAAAATTCAGGAGTACAAGCTTCTGGTTACCACTTACATCATCTACCATGAGGGTTGCAATGGCACGGCCAATTTCATTGTAGGATTTTGCTCTCCCAGAAGGTCCCAGCAGTATAAACAGAAATCTGCAAAGAAGATGGAGAAGATTAAGGAAGAGGAGCATGAAAGTGAGAAGGAAAAATAGAAATAAGTAAAGAGAATTCTTTGGCCCTGAACAATATGCTTTTTTTTTTTTTGAGACAGGTGCTTGCTTTGTCACCCAGGCTGGATGGAGTGCAACGGCACAATCTTGGCTCACTATAGCCTCCACCTCCTGGGCTCAAGCAATCCTCCCACCTCAGCCTATTGAGTAGCTGAAACTACAGGCGTGCACCACCATATCCAGCTAATTTTTTGTATTTTCAGTAGATACAGGGTTTCACCATGCTGCCCAGGCTGGTCTCCAACTCCTGGGCTCGAGCGATTCACCTACCTTGGCCTCTCAAAGTGCTGGGATTAGAGGCATAAGCCACTGCGCTGGGCCCATTTTTAACATTTTTACTTCCCTCCATGGAACCCTATGTTTGCTTTGGAGGAACATTTCCTCTTCCCCTCCCATGAGGCTCCCCATCAAGCATCCTCACCTTTGTCTTGCTGCCCAAGCCCACCTGACAACTTCTCTCCCAGTTGTTGCCTCCTTCTTTATTATTATTATTATTAATTTTTTTTCCAAGATGGAGTCTTGCTCTGTCACCAAGGCTGGGGTGCAATGGCACGATTTCGGCTCACTGCAACCTCTGCCTCCTGGGTTCAAGTGATTCTCCTGCCTCAGCCTTCTGAGTAGTTGGGATTACAGATGTGCACCACCACACCTGGCTAATTTTTTTGTATTTTTAGTAGAGACGGGGTTTCACCATGTTGGCCAGGCTGGGCTCGAATTCCTGATCTCATGATTGGCCCGCCTTGGCCTCCCAAAGTGTTGGGATTAAAGGCATGAGCCACCGCACCCGGCCTCTTTTATGATTATTTTTAATAAACTCTAAAACTCTTCCCTAGTCAGAAGATTTCCCTTCCCAGCAGCCTCCAAGTTTAGAGGTGTCTCTGAGAGCACTAACAGTCAACAGCACTGCTTGCTGACTGCACTGCTGACTGGCTCCCTAAGGGTGGCATGGGGACAGGTTTCAGTGGCTCTCACCTGGTGGGGACAGGCACCTCGGTCACTCCTCCCAGCATGGCCGACTGGATGAGGCGCACGAACGCGATGAATGGCTGGTCTAGGAAGTCCACCTCACCCACGAGCACGTTGGAGGCTTCTGAGTCCTTGGGAATCTTCTTCATGAATTTGTTTTTCCGCTGGACAGGGAGGGGAAATGAGATTGCCAAGGAAGACTCCCACCTGCTCTCCTTCACTTCCCTTCAGACTGCTTTGAGGCCTAACTTGAAAAAAATTCTCTCAATGTTGCCAAGACACTGAAAGAATAAACAAGTACTCCTTTGATTCTGCAGATGGGAAGACTGAATGTAGGTTAACCCCAGGCACCATTAAGCCTTGTAGATGGGAAGGTACTGGCAATGACTCTCCTTGACTAAGACATTCCTTGATGGATGAAAACGGCTCCACTGAGCTGTGGGATGAGGGGTCAGAGAAGAGCCCTGGGGTTGCCAGACATCAGGCCCAGATTGCCTTCTTCAGGCTGAGCAGATGGGAAGTCTCAGTGCTTCTACTCTAGCCACCCAGACCTCCCCTCTCCACCTTCACTTTTGGTGGCTGTGGGGAGGAGGAGGCCTGTTCTGATGGTCAGAGTAGACAGGCCTTCTTTTCCCTTTGTCACCAGCTTCCTGGCTCACAGGAATTCCTGGACCAGTCTCCAAGTCTGTGGGAGACTTCCATGACCCCAAGTTACCCCCAGGGGACCTCCCAGGAAATTCAGAACTTCTGGAATTTTCCAGCGGAGACTATCAAGGTAGCCTCTCTTCAGTCCCTCTGGCTAGTGTCTCTTCAAAGGAAGAAGGTCACACAGGCAGAGCCAGTGGGGTCTGATGTGAGAGGTATTGGAGACAAACCCTCCACCCAAACATGTTCCCACTGTCTGCATTTATAACTTCATTCTTCCTGAGTCCTCTTTTACACTGAAGATCCTCCAGGGGTGGCTACTTCCAAGCTCTTCTTAGTCCTCAACATCTTAGAATGAATTTATTTTTCAGATTGCTTTCTCTCTGGGCAGCAAGGGCATGGACAGACAAGAGACAGAGATAATTTTGTTGAAAGATGGAGGGGAGCAGTTGGGGTGGCGGCAGGGCTGCGTGCAGTCCACAGTGGCTGACACAGTGGGAAAGAGCCTGGGGGTAGAGGACAGCTCTGAAGAGAGCGCCTGTGAATATCACAATTTTCCCACCAATCCCCCTTCTGCTGGAGTCTTTCCCGTGGGCACAGGCCTGTTTCTCACAGCCTCAGTGAAGACACAGGTTCCTTGTGTCTCTTCCTGTCCCTGTGGAGGGGTCAGTTGTGGGCATGGATATGGTCAACAGGTCCTGCCCTTTTGTCCCCATGGCTGTTTCCTGATTCAACTCATGTGGGGGCATCATACACACTGGGCTGGTTGGCCTACCAGCACGAGGAGGGGCTCGTGAGCAACGGCTGTACCCTTATAATCTTTTAAATCCAATTGGGAAAAAAAAATAACCCTCCACAACCACCTGGGCAACCATCAGTAGCCCCAAGGATCCTAATATAGTGAGAAAAAGCAGGAATTGACAGGAACACCAGAGTCCCCGAGACTCAAAATGTCCCTTTGTCTCAGGCATGGTCAGTTGATTACTAAGCAGCATTCTTCAGGGTGGAGGGCTGGGAGTACCAGGGCAGTCACCGTCTCCAAGCATCAGGCGGGGTTGGGGCGGGGGTGTCCAGGGAAGGGGAGGAGATGCAGGCTGGGCAGAAGCACCCTGCAGAATGAGGCTTCGAAAACAGCAATGCTTCAGGGTGTCCCAACAAACCCACTTGTTTTTGTTGTTGTTTTGTTTTGTTTTGTTTTGTTTTGCTTTGAGACAAGAGTCTCACTCTGTCATCCAGGCTGGAGTGCAGTGGCACCATCTCGGCTCACTGCAACCTCCTCCGCCTGGGTTCAAGCACTTCTCATGCCTCAGTCTCCTGAGTAGCTGGGACTACAGGCATGTGCTACCACGCCCGGCTAATTTTTGTAATTTTCATCGAGACAGGGTTTCTCCATGTTGGCCAGGCTGGTCTCAAACTCCTGGCCTCGAGTGATCCATCAGCCTCAGCCTCCCAAACTGCTGGAATTACAGGTGTGCACCACCACACCTGGCCATCCAACCAACCCACCTGTAATACAGGAGAGAAGAGAAATTGAACCAGGGACTTGGTCCTTCCTTACACATTGTGACATGTTTGGTAAGAAGGCCAGGGTTGTGGCATCCCAGAAATGGGAGCATGCTACTGTTCCAACCAACCCTGGCTTGCCCATAGCCTGGACGTGGGCTTGTATAACCAGGGCCCTGCTGACTCCACTTCCTGAACCCTTGGGGACTCCAGTCTGGCTCTGTACTGCAGAGTCACTGCAGCACAATGATGCTGTCTGAATCTACTCTCTGTTCACTGGGAATCTGCTAGCTGAGGGCAGGCATGGAGTTTAGCTTTGCACAAACCAATGATGAAGAAAAAGCCTGCAGAGCAAATGCCTCTGGGCTTGCACCTAAAGAACGCCCACTAGCATAGACCACTGATGCTGCAAATACCGAGAAGCAACATCAGGTATCAGCAAGGAGAACTAGATGCTGGCGCTAGGTGATGGGTTCCAATCCCTAAATCAAAGAAGCACTGCCTGGTGAAAGTGACAGCTAGTGTTATTATTACCACTCACATATTCATTAAAACAGGTTATAAAAACTTTTACTAGGTAATGCTTTCTTATCACAGTTCCGCTGTCTGTGTGCATGAGTAAAAGTGGTTTTCCTCTCCAAATAATGTTCCAGAATACTGACTAGTTCCTCAATTACTTCCAAATTAAGGGCTCTGGAGTTAGACTACCCAGGTCAAATCAAAGTTCTGTCTTTCAGCTGTATAGACTTGGGTGTGTTATTTAACTGCTGTGAGGCACAGTGTTTTCTCATGAGTAAAATGGGAATGAAAATAGTACCTTTGTGATTCACAGAAAATGCCCAGCACAGTGTAGTGCATGTGGTGTGGACCTTAAATATTGATTGATTTTGTTACTGTTGTTATTAATTTATTTGGGCCCGGACACTGATATGAGGAGCTGATTTTGTTTTTGCCTTCCACCAAAGTTAGGGGTGGCTGGAAGGCCTGGAGGTCACCCAAGCTCCTGAAGGCTCCTCGTCAAGTCTCAGGTTTCCTTTGTCATCTTTCTTCCTACTCCTGGGAAGATACACAAGAGGACCATGGGACCTCCTGTCCTTGAGGTGTGCAGGAGTTGGAATTAAGGGGGCCTCTTCTGGGCTTCCCCAAGAGGCACAGTCACAGGATTCTCAAATGGACCCAATTTGTTTGCAGAATTCTGATCTCATCAAGAGGGTTTCAGCCCAGCTCACGGGAGACCACAGGAATAAGATGCACTATTGAACAGTCTAATTAATTAACTACCACTGCTGTCCCCACAGGGAGATTCTTTTCTGTCTCTCTGCCAGCCCCAATCCCTATCCCCTCTTTAAAGGTGCTTGTGGGTCACCGGATAGATGAAGCCATGTGTGCTGGTCTTCTCTCTCCCACAAATCCTAAGCTCAAGGACAGCCGGTGCCTCATTTGATCATGTTTTCTGTCCCACACCCCCAGGGCCTGACACAGAGCCAGCACCTGGGACTCTGCTAGTCCCTGACTGCTGGCCTTGGCAGAGTCCCCCAGGCAGCCCAGAGTCCCCACTGGGGACCTTCCTGGAACTCCCACTCCTTTGTAGGAGTGGAATTCTGCCCATAGGGGATCCCTGCTCCTGAAACCAAAGACTTCTTCCTGCCCTGGCCCTTCACTGCAGCTAAGTGCAGGGGTTTTACTACCTGGTCTGTGTTTGGGGTGAGAGAAATGTCATTCATGCTTCTGCTCTGGGCATGACCTAGGAGAGAAGGAAAACAAGATCCATCAGGGGAAGCCAGGCTCTCACAGGACCCTTTCCTATGGACTCTACTCATGTACCTCTCCCATGTTCATAACAAAGCAAACCCCCTCCCCCTTAATCCTGGCGTCCCTTTAAGTTAGGACCCTCTCACTTTCCTTCTGTTCAATGGCCGCTTTCCTGAAAGAGGTGTCAGACTCCAGGTTCCATTGTTTCCTTCTCCCTCCTCAATCTACCACACTCTAGTCTCTACCCCTCCACCCCGTCTTCCTGGATGTCACTAGGCTGTCTACTCTGGGTGCGGCTCTGGACCAGGTCTGAAGAGGAGGAGGGACACAGATGTATTATTACATGAGGTTCCATGTGTCACTTAGCTTGGAATTTGCTGGAGAGGGGAGCAGTTTCACCTCTGTCCTCCATGACCGGTGACAGTCTTTAAATGTGGGCTGGGGATTTAGGCTGGCAGAGGGAAGGAAGGTGGGCTCCCCATGAGAACAGTGACAGCCAATTATTTGAACTGCCCAGTAGTTCCTTCCTCTGTTAAGAGGGAGAAAGCCAGCTCTCCTCTCCCACTAGCCCAATCTGGCGGACACCCTCAGACCTATCGTGTCTTGGCTATTGGACTGTGCCACTCGTGGTGTCCGGAATGCTGCTCCTCTTCGCTCTCCTCCTCTCATTTCTGTCCGAGGATCCTCTCCTGCTTGGGCCTCCCAGGGCCTTGTCTTTGCTCTCATCCCTTCCAGGTGCCTCAGCCTCTCCGCTGGTCAATCGCCCCCACTCCTGTTGTTTCCAACACCCATTTGGGCTGAGGACGCCCAGGATGCATCTTTAGTCTGATCCCTCTTCTGAGCTCTAGACTCCTTGGAGCAGTCCCCTCTGGCACCTCAAATGCAACTCTTTTACCCTCCAAATCACTTTCCTCATGGACACATTCCACTCAATGCCCCTCCCTCCCATCCACCAGCACTTCAGACAGAAATCTAGGAGCAGCCTTGGGCCCTCCCTCTTCATCACCTCCTACTTCCCACCAGTCCTTCAATTCCACCTCTGTCCCTTCCTCTCCATTCTAGAATGCAGGCTCAGCCTCTGCCTTCCAATGTTGCCCCTTCTAGATTATTCCTACTCAGACAGAAATCTGATCACAGCATGCTCCTGCTTCAAGCTTCCCAGGGGTTCCCATTATCTTCAGAATAAAACCCAGGTTCTTTTGCTGGGTGCACAAGGCCCTCTTTGATTTGACCCTCTCTTCCCCTTAACTCCTACACTTCCTGTGAACTGAACCGATGTTTTGCTTTCATAGCTCCAGATCCTTCTCTTCCATCCCCCAACCTGCTATTTGTTTCCTTTGTTTACAACTCCCTCTTCCTCCTCCTTGCTCCTGGAAAACTTCTATTTATGCTCCAAGACTCAGTCAGCATCTCCTCCTCTCTGATTCTTCCCCTGTGCGCTGTGTTCTGCATGCTGGGCCACCTCAGGGTGGGTGCCCACCTTGAATGTGACCTAGTTCACACAAAGCTGTCATCATCCATTCATGCCTCTTGTCCCAGTGGTTCCCACCCCCAAGCAGTGTTGGTAGGGAGGTGACCTCATATACAATGATAACTGAGTGGAAGGTCTTCCCGAAGCCACTCTCTACCCACTGAACACTGCCACTGGGCATCCCTATGTGGAATAACAAGGCCAGGGAGACTCAGTGGACTTGGGTCATCAGGACAGAGAGAGAAGACTGCAGCAAACGCCTGCTGTGCCCAAGGCCATGGGCAGGGGCTGCATTGCCCCCAAGTCACTCCTCGGCCTGGACAGGGGCACAGCACTGGGCTGCACTTGTTAACATCTTGGCATTTTAGTAAAAGCACCTAAAGGAAAATAGTCCTTCACTGCTTTTTCTTTTTCAATTCATTTTCTAAGTTCACTCCTTTCTTTCCCCCAGTTTGCCTGTCTGTGTATCCCTGACGAGGTGAGGTGCGTGAAAAGCCTGTCTGTCACCTCTCACCTCAAACCCACACCCCGCCCCCGACCAGCCATTCCCAGAAAAAAGGGGCCATGACTCTGCCCACATTTCTTTTTCATGGTGGCACGAGACTGCCACCCAGTGATGGGAATGCTGCCTGACTGAACAGAAGGAAAGGACCTTGCCTGTTTTTTATTCCATTTCCAGGAAAGCTTTGCACCAAAAAACAGGGTTAATGTCAGTTTGATGAAGATGAAGATACAGACTAAGATAAAAACACCTAGAACATGGGAGTGGGTATTGATTACACCAGGATGTGACTGAGAGCCTCATTTTTCAGAGGAATGACTTGAATATTATGGTAGTAAATGAGGCCCTGAGAGTAGCCTGGGTTTAGAGTGAAAGTTAGGCTCCTCCTGATGCATGCCCTGAGAATTCTTGGCAGATCCTGGGCTTTGTCTCCCCTACCTATGGCAATGTGGCCATGTCACAGCTGCCACAGCCTGAATAAAGTTGCCACAGAGTGGCGAAGCACACACTCACACAGACGTCCGTAATTTGCACTCTGCCGCATCCGCAGGTCCTCCGTGGAGTGGTGTAGACTCGGGCCAGCACCAGGGCTCCGGGCGGGACTGCGATCTGGGAGGAGAATCAGAAGAGACTTGGCTTTGACAGCCTTGCTGGTGTAGTGAAGCCTCTTGGGTTAGCTCACTTTAGATAAATAAAACTGGGCAGCAAGACATGTCTCTTCCCCTTCTAGGAAGAAATTCTTTTTTTATTTTATTTTATTTTTTTTTAATTTAAGCAAGTCAATAGTCTGAACAAGATTACAGCCTGGGCGCAGTGGCTCACGCCTGTAATCCCAGCACTTTGGGAGGCCGAGGCGGGTGGATCACCTGAAGTTGGGAGTTTGGGACTAGCCTGGTCAACATGGTGAAACCCCGTCTCTACCAAAATACAAAAAATAGCCAGGCATGGTAGTGGGCGCCTGTAATCCCAGCTACTTGGGAGGATGAGGCAGGAGAATCACTTGAATCCAGGAAGCAGAGTTTGCAGTGAGCTGAGATCACGCCATTGCACTCCAGCCCAGGCAACAGAGTGAGACTCTGTCTCAAAAAAAAAAAAAAGAACAAGATTACAGACAGAATATTTGTACTGTTGAAAGTGAGATAGGCCGGGCGCGGTGGCTCAAGCCTGTAATCCCAGCACTTTGGGAGGCCGAGACGGGCGGATCACGAGGTCGGGAGATCGAGACCATCCTGGCTAACACGGTGAAACCCCGTCTCTACTAAAAAAATACAAAAAACTAGCCGGGCGAGGTGGCGGGCGCCTGTAGTCCCAGCTACTCGGGAGGCTGAGGCAGGAGAATGGCGTGAACCCGGGAGGCGGAGCTTGCAGTGAGCTGAGATCCGGCCACTGCACTCCAGCCTGGGCGACAGAGCGAGACTCCGTCTCAAAAAAAAAAAAGGAAAGTGAGATAGATACACAGTTCATTAAATGGGCACAAGATGTAGTAGACTGCTTGGGTTCATCCCTGATTCCACACTTACTGGCTTTGTGACCTTAGGCAAGTTACTTAAACTCTGTGCCTCAGGCGTCTCATCTGTAAAATGGAGACAAGAACCATACCTACACACCACAGCGTTTTTGTTAGGATGAAGTGAGTTAAAACAGGAAGAGCACTCAGACTAGTGCCCAGAAGGTAGTTAAGTGCTGAGTATGTATCTGTTGCTATTATGGTATGTTAAACACTTCCTGTTGTTTTGGGAGGGATTTTTTGAGACAAGGTCTTGCTCTGTCGCCCAGGATGCAGTGCAATGGCACAATCTCTGCTCACTGAAAGCTCCATATCCTGGGTTCAAGCAACCCTCCCACCTCAGCCTCCTGATTAGCTGGGACTACAGGTGTGTGCCACCATGCTTGGCTAATTTTTTGTAAGGCGGGGTTTATGCCATGGGGTTTAAACCATGAGGTTTATGTATTTCTTGTAGAGATGGGGTTGATGCCATGTCACTCAGGCCGGTCACAAACTCCTGAGCTAAAGCAATCCGCCCACTTGGACTCTCAAAGTGCTGGGATTACAGTTGTGGGTCACCGTGCCCAGCTCACTTCCCATTTTTAAGTAATTCATTTAGAGGCTCCTCAATGTTTTTAACGTAGCAACTTTGCTCTGGTTACTGTGTTTGTCTGACAGGCTCAGCAGGGCTAGTGTCTCTGGGCATCTAGGCTCGGATATTGATAGTGGAGTGTTGGAGATTTGAGATGTGCGCGTGGAACAATTCACTCTCTCTGAATGGCCCCAGGTCCTGCTAATCAGAGTGACATCAACCACCAGATCTACAAGCCCTGGCACTCTTGAGATAAGCCCAGCCCCTTCTACCACCCTGATGTGTTCCATTTTCTGCTGAGGCTCTTGACCTCTCCAGGGGTTTGATGTGAAACTTTTGGGTCCTTTCCATAGCAAGCCATCTCTACCAGCATTTCCCAATGCTGTGTGACACGAGAATCTCTTGGGGTGCATTCTAACCTCTCTCTCTTTTTCCAGGCCATACCCCAGACCAACTGACTCCAACTCTCCAGGGGTCCAGGCATTAGGACATGTCTCAATCTCCAGAGTGATTTGCCATGTGCAGCCCTAGCTGAGAACCAACTCTCTCCCTAGAAATTGTTCTGCTCTGGTGGTGGGAACAACATGCGAGTGTGGCTGGGGTCCCCACAGGCCTGCCAGAGACAGAGGCTGAGGGATCCCCAGAACATCAGAATTTCTCCAGAAACTCCCAGCCCCTAAGGTGGGCTCACCCAGGTACCAGGGCCTGATACTGGCCCTGCATTTTTTCCCATGCCTACCAGCATAAGGCCTGACTCACTTGTGGTGGAGACTGACTTCCCAATGTCGACTAATGAGCGGTGGATGGGCTTCTTGGTTTGGTGACGGTGCCTCCTCAGGAGGACGTAACTGACCCTCTCCCGGAGCTCTGGTCGCAGGAGACCATCCTCAATCTGCTTCTCAATGACATCATCTGCGTGGAAAACATACACACCTCGTCCCTGTGGGACAGAACCGCCCCAGGGTATGGGGGTCTTCAGTTTCACCTGTTATTAGTGGGATTAAATGTGGCAGGGGGTCAGTGGAAATACTCCTAGATTTGCCACTAGCTGTGGAAAACTGGACACATCATCAACTCTTGGCCTCCTCCTGTTCAAGGGCATGTGCGTGTGTGTGTGTGTGTGTGTGTGTGTGTGTGACTCTGCTCTTTCTGTCAGTGTTCTTATGAAAAGGGAAAGAAACAGTACATACAAAACTGCCCCAGGAGGCACAAAAATCCTGTGTTCAATGGTTTTAATCCTAAAACGAACTCTTTTTAGAAAAGTATTTTGGGCAAAATACTTCTGGCAAAATCCAATGTGCTAGAACAAAAAACCCAAAAAAATTTTAGGTGTGTTAAGGCAAGCCACCTCCTCCCTTTGACACACCACTAAATGACAGCTAATTTCCTAAAGAATGATGACCCAGTTTACCCTGAAAAGAAACAGGTTGCCATGGCAAGAGGTGTCTCTGACTATGCAAGAGGCCCTCTCCCCTTTGCTACATTTCTGGTTGGCATTTTGGAGGATGGTCTTTTCGTCTCTACTGGAGGTCTACATGAAACTGAAACTTGGAGTGACTATGATCCTGCCCTGGGAGCAACAGAGGTCTGCAATTCTGGTCTCTGCAGAATCAGGTGTCAGAGATGGGCCAGTCACATAGACTCGAGGGCAGGCATGAGGTCAGGGGAGCTGCCTGGTTTGCAGGGACCACAGGAGAGATGCACATAGTGGCCCCTGCCTCACCTATGATCTGTGGTAAGGAGCCGCTGTCCAAATCCAGCAGCACTGTCCCCGTCTGCAGGCAGGTACGGAGCTCGAAGAGGCTGTGCAGGGACAGTGTGGACACGTGGGGCTTGCTCCAGCGTTCGCCGCCTTCCTCTACCTTTTCTTCAAACTTTATCCACCTGGAAGGGTAAGGATGGGGCTCAGTGTGGCCAGGGCCCTCAGGAGGAGGCCCGCCTGGGTCTCCCCAAGAGATGGGTGTCCTGTGGGGTCATGCTATGTATGTGGTTGTGGTGTTGGTCCTAGACTCATAGGCAGAGGATCTCTTGGGAATGCCCTAATTTGTCCCCCACTCCTCCTGATACTGTCATGTTAAGGAAAGTGGCATCCAGAGAACTATACAGGGGCATGGGGGATCTTCTGGGAGTGATGGAAATGTTCTAAAATTGGATTATGGACATGGTTGCACAATTCCATACATTTTCTAAAAATCATTTACCAGTACACTTGCAATTAGAGAATTTTAAGTTACTCTAGAACAATAAGGCTGTTTTTTTAAAAAGCCTCAACTGGAACCTGATTATCTCAGGCTGTTCACACATGAGTGTTCAGTGTGGTTTGCTGGGAGCAGGAAAAATGTTCCCTGACGAAAAATATTTCTCCCTGAGTTCCCCTGCAAGGTCTGAGGTTTCCATGCTTTACACTCTTTTTGCCTCTGAAAGTTCAGGTAAAAATCCACATGCCATCCGGGGAAGGAAAGAAAATTAACCAAGGATGTATAGGGATCTGTCCTTTCTAGAAGCCTTGGAATCATGGGCTGGGTGTTCAAGTAGAAAGGCCTCAGACAGAGCCAGGGGAGCAAGGAGTCCTGGCTGGAGACACCTAGCTCCCCTTTGTAAGATGTCAACCACAAATGCATGGGTAGCGCCAATCTATTACAACTTAAATCCCAAGGGAGGACTTTTGGACCATGACTATCTAATTCTAAAGTTCCTCTAAAAAAAGTAAACATATGAGAATGGTTGGGGAAAGTTGAAAAACGAGGAGAAATGGGGATGGGGCATGCCTTAGCACATATAAAAACTTGTGGAGAAGCTTCAGTAATTAAAGCAGTGTGATTCCAGGCCAGATATAGACAAGGGATCAATGGCACAACAGTCCAGAAACAGATCTGTATATCCATGGGAATTCAGGTTTTTTGTTGTTGTTGTTGTTGTTGTTTTAGACAGAGTCTCACCCAGGCTGGAGTGCAGTGGCATGATTTCAGCTCACTGCAGCCTCGACCACCTGGGCTCAGGTGATCTTCCCAACTCAGCCTCCCAAGTAGCTGGGACTACATGCATGCACCAATTTGCTTGGCTAATTTTTGTATTTTTTGTAGAGATGGGGTTTCATCATGTTGCCCAGGCTGGTCTTGAACTCCTGGGCTTAAGTGATTGGGCCACCTTGGCCTCTCAAAGTGCTAGAATTACAGTTGTGAGCCACCACGCCTAGTCACGGAATTTGGGTTTTGATGAAGGAGTTGTTTAAAAGACAACCAACCTAAAAATAGAAAGTTAAATCCCTACTTTTCACCAAAAACAATACTAAATTCTTCATGGATTAAAGTCTAAACATAAAAATAAATATATAAGCAAAAATGCAAATGTACTAGAAGAGAATATAGGAGAGCATTCTTATATTCTTGGAGAATATTGTGGAGAAAGACTTCCTAAACAAAACCATATGTATAAAACCATAAAGAAAAAAAAAAAGGACAGATTTGATTACACAAAACTAAAATAAATGAAAACTTCTGTATAGTAAAATAACATATAAATCAAGTTTGAAGAAATGTGCTGAGAAAAATATCTGCAACAAAGAAAGCACCAAAAGACTAATATTTATAATACAACCAATTAACTCAAATTATCCAATAGAAAGTAAACAATCCTGAGAAGAAATGAAGATGACCAATAAACATATGAAAAGATGCTCAACTTTACCAGTAATCACGGACTTTTAAATTACTACAAATGAAATAACATTCTTCATTTCTTACATGGGCAAAAGTTAAAAAGATTGACAACTTCCTATGTCAGTGAAAACATAGGGAGGTGGCCTCTTATCTGCTGCAGGTGTAATGACACAGCCTTCCTGGTGTGGGCAGCCTCTTTCAACATTCAGTGTGCGTGCCTTTTGACCCAGCGGTTCCATTTCTAGGAAACGATCACAGGAATATAATTACACTGCCACACCCTGTAATATGTATACAAGGACGCTCGATGAAGCCTTATCTGTTAGGCCAAAGAACTGGAAACCACCAGGTTTTCAGTAGAAGCATGATTACATCAATTCTGTATGTCCATGCTGTGGATCCCCCAGAAATAAATAAAAAATACGAGGGTGAACTCACATGCTGACAGGACGGACACTACCATCCCATTTTATAAAAAAGAAAAACACACTTGTGTGTGCACACACATGTGTCTGGAGAAAGCAAAAGTTTTGGAGGGATCCATGTCAAATGGTTAACAATGATTACTTTGAGCAGAGGAGTAGGATTGTTGTTGGGGCGGGATTTAAGACTTTCACTCTATTGGGGTTAGTTAGTGTAGTGGTTAGGCTGGGTGAGGTGGCTCATGACTGTGATTCCAGTACTTTGGGAGGCCCAGGCGGGTGGATCGCCTGTGCTCAGGAGTTTGAGACCAGCCTGGGCAACATGGTGAAACCCTGACTCTACCAAAAAATACAAAAAATTAGCTGGGCATGGTGGCACGCAGCTGTGGTCCCAGCTTCTTGGGAGACTGAGGTGGGAGGATCACTTAAGCCTGGAAGGCAGAGGTTGCAGTGAGCCGAGATGGCACCACTGCACTCCAGCCTGGGTGACAGAGTGAGACTCCGTCTACACTTTTTTTAAAAAAAGAGCGCAGTCTATGAAGCAACACTATCAGGTTTTGAAAACCAGCTCCATCATTTACTAGCTGAGAATCTCAGGTAAGTTACTTAATCTCTCATCACCTTTGATTTCTTCAGTAATAATAATAGTGTACAGCAATTAGAGCAGTGCCTAGCACACAAAATACTGTTAATGTTAGCTATTAAGTTAAAAATAAAGAATATTACTTTTGTAATTTTAGGAACAATAAAAAAAAAAAGAAGAAAGCAAAGTCATTCAAAGCTTCTCCAACCAGGAGACATCATATTGATGTCTTGATGGTTGATATTTTGGTAACTGCCATTCTAGATCTCCCTGTGCATGCACCCACATATGCCTGTGCATGCGTGCACATATGCCCATGTTTGCATTAACTTTACATTAATGGCACCACAAGGACCTTAAGGGCATAGTATCTAATGGACATCCTTTTGTGTCTATTAGTATTAACATCATTCTGGGCCGGGCGCGGTGGCTCACGTCTGTAATCCCAGCACTTTGGGAGGCCGAGGAGGGCAGATCACGAGGTCAGGAGATCAAGACCATCCTGGCTAACACGGTGAAACCCCTTCTCTACAAAAAATACAAAAACATTAGCTGGGCATGGTGGTGGGCGCCTGTAGTCCCAGCTACTTGGGAGACTGAGGCAGGAGAATGGCGTGAACCCAGGAGGCGGAGCTTGCAGTGAGCCGAGATCACACCAGTACACTCCAGCCTGGGCGACAGAGTAAGACTCCGTCTCAAAAAAAAAAAAAAAAAAAAAAAAAGAGAAAAAAACATCATTCTGAAGTGTTTCTAGTATTCCACTGTCTGAACGTACCATAATTGATAGGAACAGTTCTCAACTGGTGGACATTCAGATTATTTCTAATTATTCTTTATTATTAATTAAGGCTGGTCAGAACATCCTTAGTCCCTGCTCAATAATTTATTTAGAATAAACTCTCAGAAGTGGAATTGCTGTGTCTGCACATTTTTACATTTATAACAAACATTACCAAACTGTTTTCCAGAAAGCTTGTGTCAGTGCCCAGTGCCACCAGTGAGATCTTACATTTCCCTGAAGTCTCCCAGACTTCGGTATTTTCATTCTTTTTCATCTTTGTTCATTTGGTAATTGAAAAATTATCTCACATTTGCACTCTTCTGATTACTAGTGAGATTGAACATCTTTTCCTTCATCAGATTTCCTCTTCATGTAACTGTATATTTTGCATTATCAATGTTGAACACCTTTGTTCCATACATTTATTTGAGACAAGTTAACCAGGCACCTGGTGGGATCCTCGGGAATCAAATGGACACAGGATGGGGAGATCTGATTAGAGAAGGACTGGGAGGTGAAGACCTGAAACATGGGGGCTGGAGCCAGAGACCAAGCAGACAAGTTGTAGCTGATCTTTCGTGGAGAAATCTCTTTGGGAAATATCATTTAAATTATGCCAGATCCAAGACTATGTGATATCGAAAGTAAGATGTTTCTAAAAGGTATGTTAACATAAGAGTTTACAAGGAACAGACCAAAGGATAAGTCCAAATTTTTTTTTTGTTTTTTTTTTGAGACAGAGTTTCACTCTCATCACCCAGGCTAGAGTGCAGTGGTGCGATCTCGGCTCACTGCAACCTCTTCCTCTGTGGTTCAAGTGATTCTCCTGTCTCAGCCTTCTGAGCAGCTGGGATTACAGGCGCCTGCCACCAGGCCCGGCTATTTTTTTTTTTTTTTTTTTTTTTTTAGTAGAGACGGGGTTTCACCACATTGGTCAGGCTGGTCTCAAATTCCTGACCTTAGGTGATCTACCCGCCTCAGCCTCTCAAAATGCTGGGATTACAGGTATGAGCCACTGTGCCCGGCCAGTCCAAATGTTTTAGTTGAGAGGATGTTCAACTTTTCTTCCTGAGGACCAACTTCCTACTCAGATTGCCCCCCTTTTTTTTTTTTTTTTGCTCAAAAATGATACAAAAGATAAACTGAACTGTCACCCTCCTCCCAAAGACTCTTTTGCTACTACATGGCCTTACCCATCCACCTAAAGGTGTGATGTGGCCCAGTGCACAGCCACTTCGGTGGGTTGCTCTCTTCACTGTCTCACAAACATCCTAGGCCAGATAGTCTCAGGCAGCTCTCTCCCCTGACATCCCATTCTTCAGTCTTCTGCTCACACAAATGCAACTCCACCTGAAGGAGTGATAAGAGCAATGCTCCCTCTTTGAAACATCCTCTACTAACTCCAGATAGCAGATAGCAAAGACATGCAGTCCTCTCCACCTCTCAAGACTTCAACTATTTGTACTGTGTTAGGCATACACCAAACATTAACCCCATACACACACAGACAAGGGCGGCAACCCATATGAGAACAGCGTGCAGAAACACTAAATTACTTGTCTCCAGTTTTAAGCCAATGCCAGAATTAGACTCTGCTACCAGAATCCAGAAAATTTAATTTAAGAAATTGCAAAATATGAGATCACTTAACTAGGGACACCTCTCTAGTCCCCTCTATAACTATTTTGGGAATCCAGATGTTGCACCATTAAGCCTTCCACCTGGAACTTAATTTTGTGTTTTCAATGGCTACAGCTAGAAATTTAGCTCACTTTCACCTTGAATGGAAAAGGAAACATGCAGGACCAAAGATCCATAGCAGTGGTTTTCAACCTTGGCTGTCCATTAGAATAACTTGGAGAGATTTATAAAAATACCAATGCCTGGATGGTTACCCCGCCAGGAGGGTGACCCCGCCATGGAAACTCCCAGGTTATTTGACTGCACCCTGTGGGTTCAGGAGCCCCTGTTCTGTAGGCACATAGGATGGTGTGACTTAGGGGATAGTTCAACTTATATGGGGTCCCAACGCAGCAAACGTAGCTCACATAGGTCTGATTCTCATTATACAGCAGGACATGGCCTCTTTCCCTTAGAATGGCTCCAAGAACACCAGCTGAAAGGGTCTCCTTTCTAGCATGGTCATGCCATGCTTTAGTTTCTCCGATTTTATAGTGGAAGTTCATTTACAGTACATACTCTACTACACCAATGTGTCTCAAACTAATGTGCATGGGGATCTTGTCAAAATGCAGATCCTCATTCAGCAGGTCTGGAATAAGGTCAAAGATTCTACATTTCTAATAAGCTCCCAGGTGTGGTCATGCTGCTGGTCTGCAGATCACCTCTGAGATCATGCAGAATGTCCTATTTCCTCTCAGTTTTCCACTGCCCAGCGAGAGTGCCCCTTCCTCCACAAAGCCTCTGCCAGTTATTCTGCTTATTTCTCCTATAACACCCTAGGACGGTTCTCAACATGAAGCACTTTAGGAACCACTGTTCTAGGACAGTGATACTTAAGCTTGGTTGCATATAGGAATACCCTAGATGCCTTTAAAATCTTCATGTCTCAGTCATATCCTAGACCAGTTGACATCAGAATAAAAACAGATGGGATCCAGGCAACTCTGTGCTCCAAACTATTCTAGGTAAAGTTTATAACTTCTTAGGCTCAGAGCCTAAAATAATTAATGAATTAATTCAGGCTCAGTGCCTAAATTAATAATTAATTGTAGCCAATCATGTTTTATGATTGCTTTGGTATATAACAAATGCCAAATATACATTAAGCTTTTTGAAGACAGGTGCCATTGCTTCCTCTCTGGTGTCCCCTTATGGTCTCCTGCCCAGATCAACCGCATTAAATGCTTGCTCCCTCCTGCTTGAGGGTAACAAGACCTCACTGACCACTGTGGGTGAGATCTCGCTATGAGGAAATGACTAGGGAAAAAAAGCTTAAAACTCATTTTGTTTAAGTATATTTAAAAATACTCAGAAGCTGGGCATGGTGGCTCACACTTGTAATCCCAGCGCTTTGGGAGGCTGAGGTGGGAGGATTGCTTGAGACCTGCCTGGGAAACAAAGCAAGATTCCATTATACAAAAAATAAAATAATTAGCCAGGTGTGTGGCATATGTCTGTAGTCCCAGCTACTCAGGAGGCTGAGGTAGGAGGATTAAGTACAGGAGTTTGAGGCTGCAGTGAACTGTGATTGCACCACTGCAATGAAGCTTATGGGGAAAGCGACAGAGAAAGACTCTGTATCTAAAAAGAAAGAAAGAGGCCCTTATCTTTTAGAGACATAGTGAAATATTTACAGACGGAATGATGTGGTGTCTGGGATTTGTGTCAACCTGATCTAGCATGTGTGTCTGGGGTAGTAGGTTGGGGACAGAGAAACAAGATTTGCTGTGAGTTAGCTGTTCACTGTTGAAGCTAGGTGATGGGCAGGTGGGGGTTCATTCTGCTATATACTACTTTTGTATAAATTTGAATTTTCCATAATAAAATCCTTAAACATTCTCCAGAATGAATAAAGGAATGGCCTCTGTAAAAAGCCTCTGGTCAAAGCCAAGTTTAAAAACTTGTGGAAGACGGATAATAAGGTTCATGTGTAATCCCAAACAACTCATTGCAAAGTGAACTTTATACCATGGCTGGTTTCAAAAAGTGGGGAATTAGAGTTGGGGAAGCAGGTCAAGTGGAAAGAAAAGCTCCACGTTCTCCTTCATTATCCAGCAAAGCTTTAACTTTTAGGGATTTTGCCCAAGCCTGGGTGTAGACTCCCAACTCTGCATGCTGGGGTGGGCACCAGGTGCCCCCCTCCTGACTGCAATGGAGCTAAAAGGAACCTTGAAATGTCACTTGTTACAGAAAGCAGCTCTCTGTCACACAAAGCAGGGCCAGAACTGAGGCTTTTTCTGTGACTAGTAACTCGGTCAGAGATATGATTAGAGGACACTGCTGTTCTATTAATAACAAGAGCAGGAGAAAGCATCATGAGGCTAGCTACCAGGTACAGCCAAGGCTTCCAATGCTCAAATCACAGGATGGGAGAAGAGGAGGCTCTCCTTCAAGAAGGATCTGGAAAGGGTTGAAAACCAAGAGACCTGAATTCTAGTTCTCTCCTCAGATGGAAACTTCATAACTCCCACTGATCCTGCTGGGCTAGAGTAAATATCAGCAGTTTTCAATGGCTGCATTAGGATCATCTGGGAGCTTTTTACAAATTCTAAAACCCAGGCTGAATCTCAGACTAATTACGTCAACCTCAGCGGACTGAGAATCAGACATCAATATTTTTTAAAAGGAAGACACAGATCCTTGAGATGATAAAACAACAGGCTGCCCATTATGTGTGGTTAGATAAGACTAAAATCTGGAGGATATACATAAACATTGTGATTGAAGAGAAGCTTCTATCTATACTTATTTTGAATATCATTATAATTAAATTGTGTCCTGGTTAGTTTGTTTGCAAAATCCCCCTTAGGACATTCTAATTTAAAAAATGTAATGTCCCAATGCAAGTAACCTTTAATGCTAAGGCTATGCTGCCTCTAAACATTTGTTTTAATAATTATATTGGTGTGAATTTGTTTCTTACGAGAAGTCTACTCAATTAAAATTTGTAAACTATATATCCACACTGTGGTCACTCTATCTATGTGGCCTCACCAACTTTATTCTGTAACTCTCCCACGCCGCCCAATTACCCAAAAGCTTGACTTCTGTGTATTAGTTACAAAGCATCAAGACATGTTTGTGCTTTCTGCCTAAGCCCTGTGTGTAATACATTTTGTGACTCCAACAAATTCATTTCTTAAAAGTAAGAAATGTAAATTTTTCTTCATTATCCAGCAAAGCTTTTTAACTTCATATGAATCATATCAGGATACTGAATTTCCCAACAGAAACTGAAGACCAGTATTAATTCACTTACAAGCCCATTAAGAATTTTCCTAGAGATGTCTGAGGAATCATCAGATACTCCCCTGGTTCAGTCTTTGACAAAGGCACTAAGAAATGATCTGTGGAAGGAAGATTTTTCAAAAGGGGAACACCTGAGGCCAGGCCTGGTGGCTCACGCCTATAATCCCAGCACTTTGGGAGGCCGAGGCAGGAAGATCCCTTGAGGTCAGGAGTTTTGAGAACAGCCTGGCCAACATGGTAAAATCCTGTCTCTACTAAAAAAACAAAGATTAGCTGGGCGTGGTTGCGCATGCCTGTAATCCCAGCTACTCCCAGCCAAGCACTATGCTAAGCACTTAACATGTATTATCTCATCTAATCCTTAAATCTATCTCACGAGGTAGGTCTGTGACTATTCTCATTGTACAGGTGAGGAGACTGAGACCCTTAGAGGATGAGGAGCCTGCCCAAGGTTGCTGAGGCAGGAGAATCACTTGAGCCCAGGAGGTGGAGGTTGCAGTGAACTGAGATGGCACCACTGCACTCTAGCCTGGGCGACAGAGCAAGACTCCATCTCAAAAACACGGGAGAAACACCGAAGCAAATTCTGGCCCATTCTTACAATTTATTTGGCCAATTCATGCTACATAAAATCACGTGCATGAAAATATGTATGTGAGATAGTATAACAAGTTGTTTCTACAACTGATTATGACTTCACATACCATGTATATGTTAATAAACCAAACTTGGCAGTAAATTTGAAAGATTACAAAGTATAAAAGATTGAGTGGGCAGGCATGGGTCAAGGGTCAGCACACATATGAAGAAGTTCAGAAGGTACCAGAAGGGGCTGATGAGCACCAGAAAGGCCTCACAGGCTCTTGGGGCACCCGCCCCAGTCCAGGCTCAGAAATTGGATCTTTTTAGTGTCCCAAAGATGACTAAGTCCAGTAACACTGTCTAATGCTAACTAAGATCACTAAGGCTGATGCATAAACCTGAAGGCCAATTTATTTAATTTACAGTGAGATTTACAATCATTACAGGGGTTTGTTATGCTCATCCTCTAGCCTTTGCATTCTCTTATGGGCAGATATACAGGGTAAGCCAAATTATCACCAAAAAGTTGCTGAATATAGATTCAGAATGAGTTAATCATTAGTTAAGTGAGTCCAGTGTTTAATAGACTCAGGATGATCTTTCATCTCTACACATGAGATATGTCTGGAACTGGGATCAGATAGATAGGGCCTTCTGTCTTAGATTGTTCTGTAATGAACCCCACTTCCTCCCATGGCTGACTGATTCCCTCTGAATGAAAGTCTTTCCTTTTGGTGGCCTAGGAACCTCTGCTGAGGGCCTTTGGTGATGCGGTGCAGTTTGGGCATTACAGGAGAACCACTCCTTCCCAGACAGTGATGAACTGCAGTGGTATAGCTGGTGGTGATGGGGCAGAGGTGTGGCATTCCAGGGAGCTGTGGTGAATGAAATGGGGGTGGCCTCTGCTCCCAAGCTCATGCATTTGGTGAAGGGTCCATCCTCCTGCACACCATGTCCTCATTCAGGGTTGAAGGGGAGCCCACAGCTAAGTGAATGCCATCAGACAAAGTTACTGACAAATTCTGAACAGGCTCCTTCAGGGAGAGGCTTGTGGAGGCAAAAGCTGTGTGAGGACCACTTGTATGTGTATCCAGGAAGTCCCTGTAATTGCCCTAAGGGACTGTCATCTACATAGTTGTCTGCCTCCCTCAGAGTCTGCTGGTACCTCCCTTCACTGCCTCTTCCACCTCTGCTATTCTAGGCCAAGTTCAAACGCCACCTCTCCCATAACAATGCCTTCCCAAGGGCCCAGGTTGAGGAGACCTCTCGTTCCTCTGACTCCCATCACACTTTTTATCATTTATCAAATAACACTTCCTAATCATGACAACAGCTAAAGCTTACTGAGCACTTTCTACGTGCCAGGCACTATGCTAAGCACTTAACATGTATTATCTCATTTAATCCTTAAATCTATCTCATGAGGTAGGTCTGTGACTATTCATTGTACAGGTGAGGAGACTGAGACCCTTAGAGGATGAGGAGCCTGCCCAAGGTCATGCAGCTTATAAGAGACAGGATTTGGAGGCATGTCTTTAGATTATAGAGCCTGTTCTCACCACTTTGCACATACCACCCTGAGTTTTAGTTATCTGTGTGTATGAGCACATGCCTGCTTTATACCAGATTGGGGTTGAAATATCATGCCTCATGGGCTCCAAGCACCCCACTCCAAGTAGCCTGTTTTTGTGTGGCCAGCTAGCTAAGCATGGTTTTTATATATTTAAAGCACTGTAAAGAAGGAGAAAGAGGAGGCAGAGGAGAGAAAGGAGAAGAGAAGGAGAGAAAAAGCGAAGAAGAGGAGGGGGGAGAGGAGAGGAAATAAAAGGGTGGGAGAAGAGATCATTTGTGCACAAAAGCTGAAAATATTTTCTGTCTAGCCATTAACAGAACATGCTTGCTGATACCTGTACTAGATCATAGGCACTTTAAGAACAGATTCATATTTTATTCATTGTAATTCTCCCACAGGACCTAACACAACATCCCCTCAACTATTTTTGGAATGAAAGAAGAGAGGTATGGATAAAACAACCTCTCCAAAGTTCTCCTAGACTCAGAGGTTAGAGCTTCCACCTTTCCACTGCTCTAGGGATTGATGTAGTGCTGCAGTGACATCCGTGGATCTCCATGGACAGAGATAGGGTGTGGTCTCACTCTCCTTCAAGAGGAGGATGAGTTTGTAAAATCGCACCACCTATACTCTCATAGGCAACTTGAAGAATTCTGAAGTTCTGGTTGGTATTAGAGGCAGAACTGTGGCCAAAGGATTGCTTACATTAAGTGCATATCTTCATTACTACAGATGTATGAAAGACATATTTGGGGTGTCTGCTCTGCCTGTCTTCAATGGGGATGTGCTCTCTAGGATATAGCAAGGCCTCCCATACCTCCTCATACCTCTGATCTGGGTCCCAGTGATAGGGCAACCAAAGTTGGAAAGATCAGATTCTCCATGAAGAATGTGGAATTGCTGTGGGATGGTCCCTTGAGTAGGGTGGATGTGAACATGGAAGCTGAGAATTGGCCAGAGGCAGGGACAAGCAGAAGAAGCTGGTTGCAAAAGAGTAAAGGAGATGCCCTGAGAGAAGCAGAGACCAGAAGCAGAGAGAAAGAGGACAGGCCAGCTTCCCAGGCCCAGCCCTTCAGAGATCATGCCCCAGGAGACTATGAAGTCACCCCAGTGTCCCAGTGATGCTCCCTCCATTTGTTATGAGTTAGCCTGAGTGGGTTTCTGTTACCTGTAGCCCCAAACCTCCTGATGATGACAGTGGCATTTCTTTCCCCTTGGGCATCGCACACAGTCCCTGACAGTTCGCTTAAGATTAGGCTGTGGGAGCCAGAGATGGAGATGCTGGGTGGGGGCTCTTGACTCTAGTATATAGTACTGCTGCCGGCCAGGAGCAGTGGCTCATGCCTATAATCCCAGCACTTTGGGAGGCTGAGGCGGGTGGATCACCTGAAACCAGGAGTTTGAGACCAGCCTGGCAACATGGTGAGACCCTATCTCTACTAAAAATGCAAAAATTAGTTGGGTGTGGTGGCGGCACCTGTAATCCCAGCTACTTGGGAGGCTGAGGCAGGAGAATTGCTTGAACCCAGGAGGTGGAGGTTGCAGTGAGCTGAGATTGTGCCACTGCACTCCAGCGCGGGTGACAGAGTGAGACTCTGTCTCAAAAATTGAAAAATAAATAAATAAATAAAGTACTGTTGCCAAAAGGTTTTTAGGCAGGACTCTTCCTTTGGCATCTCTGGAGTCTGATGGCTGTGATCCTAACAAGACAGGAGATAAAACCACCAAAATCAACGTGTAGACCTTGTTTTGATTCTAAGTTGTATAAACCAACAGAAATAAGATATTTTTGAGACAGTAAGAGAAATTGAATCTAGACTAGATAACCAATTATAATAAGGAATTTTTCTCAATTTTATTAGGAGATATAACGGCATTGTTGTGTTTACAATGAAGTCTAATTCATAAAGATGTGTACTGAAATGTTTACAACATTTGGGATTGCCTTTAAAAGACCCCAGCAAAAGCAAACAACAACAAAAAATCCCTAAAAGCAAACAAAAAAAGTGGTGGATATAGATAAATATGAATCTTTGATGAAGCTGGGTGATGGGAACTATTCTCTACTTTTTGTGTTTGAAATTTTTCATAATAAAAAGTTTAAATATATATTTGGATATATAAAACATATATATGAATAGGTAAATCAAGTAGGGGTTTTGACATGAAGGTGGTCTGATGGTGGGGTTATTCCCCTCCTGACAGCTGCAACTGAGAGAGCTATCCAGGGATGACTTTGGTTGGGGGAGGTGTTTACTCCTGCAGACCACCTCCAAGGGTTCTGAAGAGCTGCCAGCCAGTTCTGCCCTATCTGGGAAGAGCTCCCTGAGTGTTCCAGTCCCTTCCATCTCTCCTCACTTAATTAGCCTTCCAATCTCACTCACTGGCCAACTAATCTGATCGTACTATCCTGGGTCAACCGCGTGATGGCCTTGTGTCACTGCCTGGCTGTCCCTGTGGGTGTGGACTTGTGCTTCCCCTGTCCAATTGCAGGACTTTGAAGGTCTCTCATGCAGCTCTGCCCTGGGCTGTGCTAACTATAAGTTATCCTAAGTCCCTGAGGGATGAAAGCCCCTAGCATAACCCTCATTCTGTGTTTACACTGCCAGTTGTGAGAGCACTGGATGGAACCCAGGGCCTCTGAGACTTCAGGGAACATTTTACCTGCAGCTTGATCCAGGTTCTGATTCATCTAAAAATCCCTTTTTCCTACTTCACCAACATAAGCCTCAAGTTTCAGTTTGGACTAGCATAGAGAGAGGGAAGGACCAAGTTAGATACTGGACATAAAAGCAGCTTGATAATGACAAAGAGTATAATTATTCAGAACAGTAGATCAGCAGAAGGTGGAAGTCAAACAACCTTAAAAACCTTCATCTGACCACAAATCTCCATGCATGACTCCACTGCAATAAAACAAGAGAGCGATGACTGCTAACCTGGAGCTGCTTGTCTGGCTCGTGTATACCAGCCATCTGCAGCTCCTACAATCGCTTTTCCACCCCACCTGTCTCCTCAAACCAGAGACAGGCCTGGAATTCCCTCAACTCCCTGCTAGAAGCCCCTCCACCTGTGCCCAGGGCCGCCTTGCTCCATCCAGCAGCCTCCCTCAGCTTCTTTTCCCTTTAAATCACTCTCTTTCCCCTGGACCCTTCTTGTAAGCCTACAATATGCTCATATTTCACTGACCCTCAAAACCAAAAGGATCTCCCTTGGCCTATGTTCCCCTTAAGACGCTTCTTTCACTCCTGCCCTTCATGGATAAGCATCTTGGAAGAACTGTCAAGTCAGTTTTTTACTTTTAACTCTTCTCAACTTACTGCCCTCTGGCTTCTGCCCTACCCCTTCTCAGACTGCGGGAGTGGGTCCATCCTGTGGATGCACTTCAGTTCTTGTGGTACTTGTTATCCCCTCCCTCCATCTTGAATGTCTCTCTGCCCTTGGTTTCCAGGACGAAGCCCTCCTCCGATTTGCCTCCTAACCTCCTGGTTGCCCCTTCTCAGTCTCTTTTGTGGATTCCTCTTCATCTGCCCATCCTGCAAATACTGAAATTCCTGGGGACTATTCTGGGCTCTCTTCTCACTTCACAGACCTCAGGGGCAACCTTATCCTTTTCTGTGGGCTTGATTTCCACCTAGATGCTGATGCCTCACACATTTATGCTTCTCTACTGAACTCCAGACACAGTGGCCACATGATGATCCCTGGACATCTCCACTTGGAGTTTCTTCAAATAGAACCTATCCAAAATGGAACTCATTATCAACTGCCCCCAAAACAAAACAAAAAATACCCAATGTAATAAAACTTTACTACTACATTTATGTTTCCTAAGCTGCTACCATGAGGTACCCACTAGCTTAAGTGGGAATTCTGGGTGCCTCCCTGACTATCTGCCCCCATGTGCCATCTGTTGTCAAGTCCTGTCAATTCTACCTTTTAAATTTTGTCTCTATCTACCCCTTCTCTCTATCCCCACTGCCAGCACCTCTCCCTTGGACCAGCCTCCTAACTGGCCAAGTCTTGCCCCCTTTTATCCATTCTCCACACTAAAGCCAGATGATCTCTCTTAAGGATATGCATGATTCTGTCCTTTTCCCACCTAGAACCTTTCAGTGGTCTTCTGAAGCTCTCAGCACCAAGTTCAAACACTATAACATGGCCGGCATAGAATCTGCATCATCAGCCCTGCCATTCCCAGCCTCTTGCTCTACAGTCCAGCCACAGGGAACCTGTGCCTGTTCCTCTATGTGTCTGTTTTTCCGGTTCCAGGGCCCTCTCCCCCCTTCCCTACCCTCTCCTGGCTAACTCTGACCCATCCTTCAGGTCTCAATGTGAACATCTCTTCCTCCTAGAAGCCTTCCTGGACCCCTCCTGCCTGGATTAGATGCTCCTATGCTCGGCTTTCACAGTGGCCCCATTACCAGATGCCCCCTTATTTGCCTCTATGTCCAATTGGACTGACAGCCCAAGAGAGCAGGGGCAGGATCTACCATGTTCCATTTTTATATCTCTAGCAGGCTCAGGGCTTGCAGATAATAAATATTAATTGAATGAATGAACCAAGTTTGTTGATTTCTGCATTTGGAGCTCTCAGCTTCCTACTCTCCTTTAAATTGGGTGGGCAGCTCTGGCTCCACTAGAAGGTTGATTCCAGATGGGTGGTGAAACCAGAAGTCTGGGGATGCCTACTGCCCCACACTAAGATGGGAAATGATGTTAAGAGGGCATTATACAGGATTTTTTTTTTTTTTTTTGAGACAGAGTTTCACTCTTGTTGCCCAGGCTGGAGTGCAATGGCACGATCTTGGCTCCCTGCAACCTCTGCCTCCCAGGTTCAAGCAATTCTCCTGACTCAGACTCCTGAGTAGCTGGGATTACAAGCACCCACCAGCATGCCTGGCTAATTTTTTTGTAATTTTAGTAAAGATGGAGTTTCATCATATTGGCCAGGCTGGTCTTGAACTCCTGGCCTCAGGTGATCCACCCGCTTCAGCCTCCCAAAGTGCTGGGATTACAGGCATGAGCCACCATGCCTGGACTACAGAGGATCTTAATGAGGGTGATTTCAGGGTTGACACAGAAAGCTCGGCTTTCTCCATCCTGCATGGAGTGAGAAAGCATCCCTGCCTATGTGCATAGAACCATTCAGGGCTTTTGAAAACGTACTGATCTGGTCTGACCCAACAACTGACCCACTTCTCCTGCCCCTTCCCGGTCATTGCAGTAATGTTCTCAGAGCATGTGTCTCATAAGAATCTTCTGGCAAGTTCGTGTTTGTGGTCTGCTCTGAGTTGAGACCAGAGGCAGCTTGGATTTGGAATTTGCTTTCATGGCTCTTGGGAGGTGCTAAGCTCTGGTTATTTCTGAGTAACCCCAAAGGGCCCTCCACACTTGGGTGGGCTCCAATTCAGGTCATTCTCCTTCCCAGCCCTCCACTTGCAGTCCTGCAGGGGTGGGCATGAGAGAGGATGGAATTCTGGGTAAATAGTTTGCTCACAGTCAGATGGTCACCCCCACCCAATCTGATCCAGCCCTTCCTGCAGGCAAGGTCATTATCAGCAAACAGCCAGCTGCATTTCCCTCATGTGAATGCTAGAGACAGAGTTAATAAAAATCTATCTTATTAACAGCCTGACCTACCAGCATTGATCACATTAGAAATGACGCTGCACACACAGTCCCCATTATGTGCATGGCACAAGGCTCAGCAGAGCTCAAAAAGCCATTTAAATCCCTCCAGGAGTGACTCCTCCAAGGGCCTGAAACATCCCCCAAACTAATAACTCCTGACAAAGCACCGCCAGGGAAAATTCCTTGCGGATTTGAGATTTTCACTCTGTTAATCTCCTAACTCAATAAAGCAAACACTCCCTGCAGCAAATTAAATACTTTTATTAAAGGGTCCCCTCCCCGATTCTCTTTGACATGGGTATTGTGAATCCATAACCCTCTTGGAGCCTGAGTGTCTGTGTGAGGGGCTATCCCCTACTCCCCATCATTTTCTCCTGTTACTCTAAGAAGGCCAGAATCCATTATGATTTGCTGATTCTTAGATTCTCGAAACATCTGACATCTCTAGCTTCCCTGAGTAGCTCCACTGGCCTGTCAACTGAGGAAACTGCTTTCTCTTTTTTTGTGGGGGTGACAGGCCTCAAATAGCTCTGACCCAGGCACCTCTAACCTTGTAGTTTGCCTGGAGGAGGACCCAGAAAAACTGATCAGGCCATGGTGGGCTTCTTGGCCAACGGTCAAACCCTTCTTCGGACTTCACTAGGGGCTTGCTGGTCATACCTTGGACAGTTATCTGGAAACCAGATGGGATTAGCTGTAGAGAGTAGAAGAGGGTGGAGCAGAAGTCGAGAAAGCTACTCTTCTCTCACATTTTCCTGTTCCCAAGCTGGCCTTCAAGCTACTCCTCTTTAGGATCTGCCTAGAATTGGGTTCAGCCACTTTAACTTCTAGTCATTACTTTCTTTTCACTGCTGGTTGGAGCCAGGCTATCCTGAGGTCCGGATGGCCCTTCTTCCAGGACCTCCTCAGGTGCCATCTTCAGAAAGCCTGCTTTGCAGGGAAACCCACCACTTTGCAGATGGCAACTGCCAGACCCCTTAACATTTTAAGAGAAGACCCCTTCTAGAAACAGCCTCATGTACAGTTTCTCGGTTCCATCACTGGGTCTGGAGTGCAGAGGGCTTTGTGAATCCATACTCTGAGAGAATAGAGACAATGTGTTTTGCCTTTGGCAATAGTCAGGTCTCTGGGGGCCATAAGGCCCTCTTGGCAAGGGCTCCATGGGTGTGTGTGATAGGCCCTCGTGGAGGGTCTGGTCCTGGCAACCATGGCCAGGAGTTCTGGATGCAGACTCTGTCCAGGGTGTGGAGAAGGCAACCTCTCCTTCCTGGGCCTCTGAGAAGACCCTGCCCAGCTTTCCTCCTCTCTATTTGCCCACCCTGGGCAGGAAAGGTCCTCGTTCAGGGCAGGCAGTGGCTTCAGGCCCTGGCCCCTCAGAGGTGTTAAGATATAATAGCCCAGGGTGGGTCTTGGTCATTTGAAACGTCCCCCTTCCCTGTCAATCTTGGATAGGCATCCTGGGCTCTGCAGCTCTCCCCATGTATCTCTGACCCCAACAGAATTGCTTCCAGACCTATGTCCTCCCCTGGAAGTCAAAACAGTCACTGGAAGTTAGAGACAGAAAGAGAAAGGGCTGAGAAAATGATGAAGGGAAGACAAAGTCCATTATCCCTCAAGTGGGGAGTCAGAGAGACCTGGACTGGAATCCATATTCAGCTACTTACATGCTCTGAACCCTGGTGAGCTACTTGTTCCCCTTCACCTCAGTTTCCTATCTATAAAACAGGGATAATGAAAGTTTCGCCCACTCAGGGTCACTGTGCAACTTGCAAGAGACAAGCCTGTGAATCGATCAACACAGTAAGTGTTCAAAGAATGGGATCATAGGAAGAAATTCAATGGCTTCCACACAGGGACCAGGCCCAGCTGTGGGGCTGGGGATTTGTTCCTCTCTGAGGCCCACAGGGATTTATTTGCTAGTCCACCTAGTGGCCTTTCTTCCAGATACCCCTGCAGGGTACCTGGAGTGGGGAAAACCTGGGGTGTCCAAACCTGTGCCTTCTGGCTCTACACAGCAACTACCCAGGCTAGTGATGGAGATGAGCGAGGGAAGAGCCCAGGCTGTGGTTGTGGACAGCTCAGGCTCTGGCTGTCACGGTGGGCCCCATGCAGAGACAGACCTGGGCATAGTTGAGTCCATGCACTCTCAACTTGGGCATAATTGCCCCCAAGGAAGCAAAAACTGGTTCTTGGAGGAGTGAAAATATTTTAGATATTACAAGGGCTTGTGGTACTCCACAGCTACACTCGGCCTGACAAATCTTATTCCTTTTTTTTTTTTTTTTTTTTTGAGATAGAGTCTCACTCTGTTGCCCAAGTTGGAGTGCAATGGCACAATCATGGCTCACTGCAGCCTCAACTTCCCCTGGCTCAAGTGATCTCCCACCTCATCTTTTCGAGTAGCTGAGACTACAGGTGTATGCCACCATGCCTACCTAATTTTCTATTTTGATTTTTTTTTTGTAGAGATAAGGTCTTCCTATGTTGCCCAGGCTGATCTTGAACTCGTGGGCTCAAGCAATCTCCCTGTCTTGGCCTCTCAAAGTGTTGTTGGGATTATAGGCATGAGCCACCGTGCCTAGCTCTTATTCTTTATTTCTAATGAAAGAAATTAAATTTTAATTTAATAAAGTTGATTTAAATCAAATTAAATTCTTCTCCTGGGGACAGAGTGGCATCATGTAAAGAAGGTGGAGAAACATCGGCACAGTCTGTCTTCCTGTCCGAAGGTCCTTCCTGCTGCCTCTTCCCATAGCTTTCCTTCCCCTTGGGCTCTTGGGAGCATTGGGCACTGCTGAACAGTCCAGTTAAGTCCCAAGGCCCCTTTGTCCCACGCACTGGGGATATGAGCAGTGCCAACCACTCTTACCCTGCCCTTCCCTTGCCTCCTGTGGCTTCTCCGTGCGGCTCCCCTCCAGCTTCTGCTCTCCCTATATATGGAGAGCTCTCTGTTCCCCATGCTTTGCTCCATGGCTCCAACTCTGCAGCCCCAAACTCTGCCAGTTCCCTTTTCTTCGGTGCCCCACTAGCCCTCTCCATTTGGATTTTTTTCCCACCATTCAGACTCGATGTGCCTGGCACACCTTCTCCTTCCTCCAGGAAGCCCTCACTGTCTACCCCAGCCTGCTTGGTACTTTCCCTTTTATAGCATTTAGCTTGAACCATTTTATATTAAAGAACGTCCTGGGTAAAAAAAGTGAGACCTCATTGCTACAAAAAATAAAAATAATTAGCTGGATGCAGTGGCATGTGCCCAAAGTACCAGCTACTTGGGAGGTTGAAGCAGGAGGATCGCTTGAGCCCAGGAGCTTGAGCCTGTGTGCAGTAAGCTATGATTACCCTACTGCACTGAAGCCTGGGTGACAGAATGAGACCCCATCTCTGGAAAAATGACAACGACGATGACAAGAATGCAGTTGACCCCTGAACAACATGGGTTTTGAACTGCATGGGCCCACTTACACACAGGTTTTTCTTCAACCAAATGGGGTCAAAAATACAGTATTCATGGGATGCAAAACCTGCATATATGGGCCAATGTTTCATATAGGCAGTTCCACAGGGCCAACTGGGAGACTTGAATATATGTGGATTTCGGCATCAGCAGGGGGTCCTGGAATCAATGCCCTATGGATACGGAGGGACAATGGTATATGCCTTTGTATTACTCTCAGAGTTTCATGGGTGACTGTTCTGTCTTCCCACTTGAACTTTAATTTCTTTGAGGATGAAGAGAAAGTCATAAGGTTCTGTTTGCTCCTTACTTCTGGACACCAAGGAAGGCAGGTGGGAAGGTCTTTGTGGACCAGGAAGCTCTCAAGGTACAAGGCGCCCCTTCCCTCTAGGAGGGTCAGGCAAGCCCAGGCTGTGCAAGACTGAAGTGCCCACCTGCCTCATGGGGCCCCACCTTACCTGGCTGACTCCTTCCACTCCATCTGGTCTCCGTCATGCTGCAGAGTGTCCATCTCTGTGAAGAGGGTGGGGTTGGGAGCCTCATCTTCCTCCCCCAGGATGTCCTGGAGCTGCTCAGCAGCTGGGGACCCTGCAAAAGAGGGGCAGCAGGTCTGCTGAGTGTCCCATGGAAGGAAGGAGGACCACAAGGCCAGCAGAAATGGAGTAGGAGGCAAGCACAAGGGAAAAGCATTTTCTAATTCTGTAAAACTAAGTCCAGCTCCTGGGTGAAGCTGGACTCCTGTCACCATGAATCAGAGGTGGGCGAGATACTCTTTAAGATAAAAGGATGAAAATATTTAGTCTGCATTCAGATCCTGGGTCTTGTAGCTGGCAGTGAAGAATGATGGGAAATGGTCGAAGCCAGGGCAGCAGCAAGAACCAGGAACAGAACTAAAGAGAGAAGTGAGAAGCACTCTGATCCAACTTCAGCTTACCACCAGAGGGGTTCTTCTTCCCGCCAGGCCCCATACCAGCCAACTCCCAACACTGGTCTTGAAAAGGCAGTCAGCCATGCAAAAGGACAGCTTGCACACCCTTGTACCATGTGGGCCCACTTTCTTCCTGGGCAAG
This sequence comes from Macaca nemestrina, assembly GCF_043159975.1. Taxonomy (NCBI): domain Eukaryota; kingdom Metazoa; phylum Chordata; class Mammalia; order Primates; family Cercopithecidae; genus Macaca; species Macaca nemestrina. The sequence goes on from NC_092137.1 coordinate 74,557,545, forward strand.
GTGGCAGTCCATTTCCTGAGCCTCCAGCCTGCTTTCCAACTGCCCATTGGAAGTCACTTCCTGGGTGTCTCCCAGGTACCTCAAAACTCAACATCCCTCTCCCAAACACATTTCACCTGTGTTCTTTCTCTCTTTTTCTTTCTTTTCCTTCCTTCCTTCTCTTCATTTCTCTCTCTCTCTCGTGAATGCCTACTATGTGCCAATCATTATTCTAGGTATTGGAAAATAAAGCTATGAAGAAGACCTATGTGTCCTTGCTCTCTTAAGCACGTGCTCTAGTGACAGAGACAGATAATAAACAAGTCAACAAATCCATAAATGACCATTTCAATAAGTTGTCTAAAATAAACAAAATGACCAGGGGACCTACAATAGATATCATGGTCTCAAAAGGTCTCTCTGAGGAGGGGACACTGAAGCTGTGACTTGAAAAATGAGAACGAGCCACTCTGCAGATCTGGAGGAAGAGTGCTCTGCATGTTCCAGGCACCCTGTGGTGGAAAAGTGCTGGTGAGTGTGGTTTAGCATGTGAGCAAGGGATAGAGAGATGGCATGATGTCAAAGTGGTGACCAATGCTGTGACTAAAGGCATCCCTGCCCACCCCACTGCACAGGCTAGACACCTTGGAGTCATCCTTAACTCACCTCCTTTCCCCTTATCTTTACCCTCATATTGAAATTTTTAGGAACGCAGTCCCTCCTCACCAACCCCACTGCCCTGTCCCGATGCAATCTCTCATTCACTGTCTCCTAGGCCTCATCAGGTCTTGCCTTCCTCCAGCTTCTTTCCTCAGTTCATCATTCCCTTCTGTTCTCACTTATTTCTTCATGGACCTCTACTCTTTTCTTCATCACATCCTCCATTCTTCCCCCTTTGACTTCCCAATAAAACTAGCCAGGCAATGCCCAGACAAGAATTCACTGGCCCAGTCTCCTCTGCAGATGTGTCTGAGGGCTTGGGCGGGGGGGTAGGTGGGGTGGGGATGGCAGCACGGAGTGGTAGTGTGGTGGAACCAAATGGACTTCCAATCCAGCCAGACAAAGGTGTGATTCTCGGGGCTGCCACTTATTCACGAGTGAACTCAGTTGAGTGAGCAGGACTGCTGGGAGGAATACATCAGGTAAGAGAATGAAATGCCTGACACAGGGCTTGGAAGGTAAGAGGTGCTTAGCCCCTCACCACCAACACCCACACCCAGGCCCATAAGACCCACTGTAAGGGTTTCCCCTCAGCAGGTCTCAAGTGCAGCAACCTTCCATGCATCCTTGTCAGCACCCTTCCTGTGTCCCTCGAGGCTGTCCCTAACCTTTGCTCCTCTCTTCAAGCTTCTTGATTCATCTTCTACCCCACTTCACCAAGAAAATAAAGGCCTCCAGGCACGAAATCCATCAACATCCTTTCTTCCAACCCCTCGACTCTTTCTGATCCTTATTTCATCATCTAGTCTTTCTTCAACCTGGATCTTCAACTTCCCTCTCTCCACCCTCTTTCTCTTAGCCTAGAAACAGCTCTTCCGACCCAAGACAGCCTCCCCGACCCTGCCTGTCTCCTTAGCTCTCCTGCTTGCTTTCTTCTTTCTTTTACCCACACTTCCTAAAGTAGTGGTCTGTGCTCATGGTCTCCATCTCCTCCTTGCCCAACCACTACCCGGCCTGCTGTCACTGGCGCAGCCCCCACCGTGCTAAGGACATTGACAAAGGCAGAGGTTTCAAACTGACAGTTCAAAGGTGTGTTTAATTCAGGCCTCGCAGAGTATGAAAGTTTTTGAAAGTATTGCTAAAATAAAGAATTGTAAGATTTCATACAGAAATCCAGATCTCTGACTTTTCTTGAAAAGTCAGATGTTCTGATCACTGTGCCCACGTTCCTGCTTGGCAACAATCCATGAGAGTTGATGATGGTGCCTTCTTAGGTAAGCATATACTTTTTAGTTTGCCACAGTCCCCACTACTTCTTACTAGTGTCCCATTAATCTCATTTATTGCCATGCACCCAAATTCACAACCCTTGCCCTCAGATCCCTCTTGTTATTTTAATTGTCAAACCAATAAGCTAATAAAATCAATCAAACCAACAGCACTGAGAAGCTATGGTCTGGCTTATCTCTCTGGAACTTCAGAGGTGGTGACTGGTCCCTCTGAACTGAAATGTGACTTATGGCTCTTATAACAGGGCAGTTTCTTGATATTTTCCCTCTCTTTGAAGATTCTCTCTCAATATCTTCCCCTAGTTCCTCTTGTCCGGCTAACACTTAAATCTTGATCTTCCCCAGGATTCTGCTTCATCTTGTTCTCTCTTCTCTCTTCACACTCTTTCTGGGCTAGCTCATGTTATTTGCGGTGTCATTTTATAAATGAGGTCACCCTTGTGTCCAGGCAATACACCCATGTGTACTGAACATTCCAGCCAACAACTGGACTGCTCCTTCTGGGAGCTCGGCAGCCTTCTCAGGTCACCCTCAACATATTCAAAACAGCTCTGCCTCCCTTATTCCATCAACCCAGCCCTGCTCTCCTCTGTTTTGATTAATAGCACCTCTAGCCATCTACCCATCTAGACAATGCTAGACTCATTCTTGAAGCTCCTTTTTTTTTTTTACCATTCATGTCCAAATGGACACTAAGGTCTTTCATTTGCTTCATAAACATTATTTGGCTCTCTCCTTTTTTTCCAACCCATTGCCACCATCTTGGTTCTGGCTCTCATCATCTGCTCCTATCACTGCAATAGCCACTTACTGCTGCCATTGCCTTTGGTTGTCCCATTTAACCCCATTCCCTATGTAGCAGTAGAGTGTGCTTTTAAAACATTTCAGGCTGGGCGCGGTGGCTCACACCTGTAATCCCAGCACTTTGGGAGGCTGAGACGGGCGGATCACGAGGTCAGGAGATTGAGACCATCCTGGCTAACATGGTGAAACCCCGTCTCTACTAAAAATACAAAAAATTAGCTGAGCGTGGTGGTGGGCGCCTGTAGTCCCAGCTACTCAGGAGGCTGAAGCAGGAGAATGGCGTGAACCTGGGAGGCAGAGCTTGCAGTAAGCCGAGATTGCACCACTGCACTCCAGCCTGGGCGACAGAGCGAGACTCTGTCTCAAAACAAAACAAAACAAAACAAAAAACCATTTCAAACATGTTCACACAATGGGCTCCTGGGAGTCATGGTTCTCTTTGAATAGCACCATAAAATACTATACATATGAGTTAGAAATCATTTTACTAGCAGAACACACTATTATCTGTACAGAGCTCAATGGACTCATGTATTTAAATGAATTTTAAATTTCTGAATTTTTCTATTACTTTTTCTTTCTTTCTTTTTTTTTTTTTTTTTTTTTTTGAGACAGAGTCTCACTCTTTCTCTTAGGCTGGAGTGCAGTGGCATGATCTTGGCTCACTGCAACCTCCACCACCTGGGTTCAAGTGATCCTCCCACTTCAGCCTCCAGAGTAGCTGGGAGTACTAGCTCATGTCACCACACCTGGCTAATTTTTGTATTTTCTGTAGAGACAAGGTTTCACCATGTTGCCCAGGCTAGTTTTGAAATCCTGAGCTCAAGAAATCCACCTGCTTCAGCCTCCTAAAGTGCCAGGATTAAAAGTATGAACCACTGGGCCCAGCCTATTCCTTTAACTTACATCCTTTCCACTGTCTTATTGATTGCTGACACTTGCTAGCAGACACCAAATGTTTAAAGAAATTTTATAGACAAAAAACCAACAATTGAGAAAATAACCTTATTTTTTCTTCAAATTGAGAAAACTGTGACTGCTTGATTCCGAGGGGCCACACCAATTCTCCCTGGGATTATAAATCAGTAACTACTCTTTTAAATTTGATGTACCTTGGAGGATGGCATGAAAAAGAAAATAAAAAATAAAATAAAATAAAATAAAATGTAGATTTGATTATGTTATTCACCAGTTGAAAAACTTTCCATGTCTCTCTATTGCCTAAAGCCTAGGGGTCAGTGACATGGCTCAAACCATCCCTCGTAATCTAGCCCTAACCTGCCTTTCTAGGTTCTAGCATGTCCCTCACCCAGCCGCCCCGACCCCAGCCACAGCAGACCACACACAGTTCTCTGAAGAGTAGGGCATGCCACTCCTTGGGCCCCTGTGCCTGCCATTCCATAAGTCGGGAATCCCCTTTCCCCTTCAAGGCCAGACAAGAAGGCAAATAAATGGACGGGTCCTGGAGAGAGGAGACAGGCAGAGAGCAGGATGCAAACCAGTCCTGCCTGGGGCATTACCTGCTCCCTGGAACAGCTGAACGCTGGGGTCCCTGGCTGTCGATGCTGCCTCTGGCCCCAGCCTGCTTCTGCTGCTGCTTCCCTGGCTGCTACTTCCACAGGTCCTCTTCTTCACACAACAAACTCACTTTTGTTTCCAGTTAAGCAGCAGGGGAGGCGTGGGGAGAGACAGGGGTTTGCGGGGAGAAAAAGAGAGAGAGAAAAGGAATGTGTGAAGGACTGGGGAGGTGGAGAGAGAGGCTATATGTAGAGAGAATACAGATGTGGTAAGTGTAAGTGTGAGAAAGATTATGCAACACTGTTTGAGAGAGAAAAACTACACTGAGAGTTAATTAAAGATCCGAGAGAGAGAGAGAGAGAGAGAGAAGTGAGCAAGAGAGAGAGGTGAGCAAGAGAGAGAGAGAGAAGTGAGAGAGAGAGAAATTTCAGGTGCACTGGAGAGAGAAAGGCTCAGTGGCTGCAGCAGAGCCTCAAGCAGGAAGCTGGGTCTCCACAGCAGCAGGGGTGGTGGCAGCTAAGGACCTGTGAGAGGACTGGCAAAACTGCCCCTTTACCCCCTTCCCCATGAGTGCTTCCCATGTGCCTGGGGTCTCTAGGAGCCCAGGCTCCTCTCCAGAGGCCCCTTTATAAAGGCAGGGGTAGGATTTGCTGTGAGACTCCCCAGGGCCTCCTTAGGAGCCTTGGCAGCAGGAGAGCTGGCTGGAGAGAAACGTGGCAGGTCCCTTCCTCTCCACCACACAGCCCCAAGGGTGGAGTGGGGTTGCTGGAGGGGAGTGTTTGCTGTGGGGTCTCACGCTGACCAAGCAGTGCTTCGATAATGTGCTATGTAGCTGGTTTCTTTCCTCCCCAACTTTAAACCTAAACTCCTGATCCTCTTCCTGTTCCTCCATCTCTCAGGCAAAGTAACAAGTGTCACCACTCAGCAGGTGTTTTCTGAGAGCCCACGGACAGTGGAAGCTGGTCACTTCAGAGTGTGGGGTGAACTCCACTGAGGAATTATTTTGCTCTTCTGAGAAACTCCTAATCTCCTGGGTTTGGTTTAACAAGTGCTTACTGAGTACTTAGAATGTGCCAAGGTTGATTAGAGGTCACTGAGTGGCGGCTGCTCCAGGAAGTTACAAACCCTGAATTCACTAAGTCTTAGAGCTGGGAGGGAACTTAGTGACGGACAAGTCCAAACCCTTCATTTCACGGATGAGAAAACCAAGACCCAGGTTACCCCAGAGGCCCCCTAGGCCCCAACACAGGTTAGCAGAGCCTGGGGGAGAGCAGACATCAGACATCCTCCCACTACACTGCCACATTGCAGCTGGCTCCACCGGTGACATTTTCAGACCTGAGGCTCGGGGATCAAGTATGCCCATTTTATTTTTTCATTTTTAGAGACAGGGTCTCACTACATTTTACAAGGCTGGTTTCGAACTCCTGTGCTCAAACAATCCTCCTGCCTCAGCCTCCCATAGTGTTGGGATTACAGGAGTGAGCCATCACACCTGGCCACAAGTATGCCCGTTTTAAAGCTGAGAAAACAGAAGCAGAGGATGCCAGGCCCTACCTGAGGGTCCCAGGCTCTTCAGCTTGCACTGCACTGTGGCTGAGGTTGACCCAACTCTGAGTGGCCACAGCAGGCCACACCAAGTCAGGCCCTGTGGGTGGCCTCAATACCAAAAAAAAGATAGCCAAGGATCCCAAAAAGATCCTCTTTATTCATGTGCTTTAAGAGCCCAGACCTGGGCTCAACTCCGGACTCTGCTATTACCAGCAATAGGATCCTGGCAAGGCATCAAGCTCCCCCTGAGCCTTAGTTTCCTCATCTATGAAGTGGTAGTAATCATGCCCCTGTCACTGGACTGTGGTGGGGATCCAATGAGATAATATATGTAATGTGACTGGCTGGCACAGCACTTGTGTACACCAGTCACTCAATAGTTGATATTGCTATTATTGTTGATGCCAGCAGGTGAGACGCTTCCTCCATTACTACCAGTCACCAGCCTGTTCCCTTTAAATATTCCAAGGGCCCAATCCTTCTCAGCTTCTAGACTCCATGCTCCTCCCATGCTACCTCTGCCCCTCCATCCCAGGCCCCTACGCTGTCTCTACCCCTCCCTTCTGCCCACAGAAGGTTTAGCTCACCACATGCTGGGCTACTGGGTCAGGGTTTCTCTAATGCCCTGCGGGTCCCACATGTGTGCAGCACATCAGAAGTTAATCCACATAATGAGAAATGCCACAGGTAACAGCCCCTCTGTTCTATAGCTAACAGCAAGAGTCGCATAGCGCCAACCCAACTATAGGAATGGATTCTAACAGCAGTTGCTGGGAGAAACACAACCTCGGTGGGGACTGCTTCAGGAGGCACACTAAAGCCACACATAGAATCATACTTTAACTGGGTTGGGACTGACTTAGAACAAAATGATCTAGTGGCCTGCAAACTAGCAAGCAGTATGGACTTCAACTCTTAGGAAAGATCTGGGAGCCATTATGGCCATCTGGAAGTCAACATCAGGACACGATCCTGGGGTCCTCAGCTCTGGGAAAGTCCTTTCAGACATTCCCTCTCTCATCGGCTCCCTGGTGGGTGGCTGCATGGTCAGCTTCGTAAAGTCAGGGCCTACCTTGTTCACATCGCACTGCTGGCCCCTGACATGGGTTCACGCAGCATGTGTGCTCAATGCATATTTGCTGGGTGAATGGATTTGACTGCCTGACACTCAGGAGTGTATGTGATGAGGCTGGCCTCAGCAAGAGAGGAGCCAAGAACAAGGAAATGGAGCTGAAGGTGAAGCAGAGGGGGCAGGGACGGTGGGATTTGGGTGACTCAAGGCCACTGACTATTGGGGAGTGGGAGAGAGAACCCAAAGAAGCCAAAGCCATTCTTGCCAACTGTGTGAAGTGAGTGTTGGAGGCCCTGAGTCCTACTTTCATGGGCAATAAAATTCTTTTTCTAGAAGGCTTTATACAAACTCCAAGTGTGCCCTCTGAGAGAGGAAGAGGAGAGAATCTGCTGTCTTGCTGTGTTCACAGGAATCCTTCCTGGGGTAGGTAGCTTTGAGATGTCTGCCTAGCCCATGTCTCCCTTCCCATAAGGATCACCCTGGGCAGCCATGTTTGTGTGACATGTGACCCGTGCTCCTGGCCACAATGAGTTGGAGCAAGAATGGTTCACTGGACACCTGACCCAAGCCTGTGAATTTTGAATTGGGTCTCTGAGTTAGCTGGGCCTTTCCTGATGGTTTCTGGGAGATAGAGCTGGTAAATGGAAGAGGCAGAAAGTGTTGGGCTGCAAAGAGAGGAAGCAGCCTAGAGGCGAAGCTGTGAGAAAGGGCTGTGTACACCCAGAGAGGGAGCTGAGAGGGCACTGAGCTCACCCACTTGAGCCTGGCTCTTCATTTTGCTTTGGGACTGTGAGAAACTCCTTTGCTCTTATAATATAAACAATCTCTCCCCACACCCGTTCTCTCTCTCCTTCCCCAAGCCAGTTCAAATAGGTTTCTGGCATTGTGATAAAATTACCTTCTTAATCATGAGTCCCCTTTGTATGAAATTCTAGAGCGTGAAGATTTTTTTCTGAGTACATTCTTGAAAACCATAAGTGTAAAGGTTATAAAAGAATATTGAGCTACTGTCATAGAATAGTTAGATTAAGTCTAGTCATGTGAAAAGTAAAAGAGCGGGGAGTAAACAAAGGCAGGGCAGGTCTAAAGAAAGAAAGAGGGGTCAAGGAAACATGCCATGACCCTGGATAAGGGAGGAAACTCAACTGGGTCAGAGGGGCTGGCAGAGCCTGGCACACGCATGACCGGACCCCCAAAAGTGCTTGTGGATGGAGCCAAAGCTGGAGAAGCTCTAAGTATATTGGGGGTCAGGGGAGACTCAGTCAAGGCTAGCTGAGAAATTCAGATAAGAGATCCCGCTGTCTTTCCCATCTGAGTCCCCTACGCCACTCTGGACCTCCGAGCCTGGGAAGGGCAACAACCTCAGTGTGAAATCAGAAAGGCCTCGAGCGTTTACAAGACCCAACAGCAAAAAGAGAACAATGACATCCATCTCATTGGAGCACCAGAGGAGAGGCAGACGCTTCTGGAGAGCCAAAGGGTAAAAGGCAATTATTACTCATGATTTAAGATTTTAAAATGTCACCAACAGTCTTCAATTTGCATGTTGTCCTTATTGCTCTGTTTTGGTAGATACAAATGTAGTATAATGAAGAAGTTGTCATTTAAAACCAAACTAAAAAGTTGCTCTGCTTTTTCCTTCCAAGCCAAGAGGGGTATGGAGCCTAATTACATCAGTAGGAAGTTGAATCTTGATCCTGCTTCTTTCATCTGACAGAGGCCAGTGGGAAGGGAGAAAGAAGAAAATTTAAAGCCTCTTTCAGATTTTTTTTTTTTTTTTTTTTTTTTTGAGACACAATCTCACTCTGTCACACAGTCTGGGGTGCAGTGGTGCAATCTCAGCTAACTGCGACCTCCGCCTCCGGGGTTCAAGAGATTCTTATGCCTCAGCCTCCCAAGTACCTGGGATTACAGACATCTGCCACCACACCCAGCTAATTTTTATATTTTTAGTAGAAACTGGGTTCGCTATGTTGGCCAGTCTAGTCTCAAACTCCTGGCCTCAAGGGATCCGCCTGCCTCAGCCTCCCGAAATGCTGGGATTACAGGCATGAGTCACCATGCCTGGCTTTCTTTCAATTCTTTTATGCTGCGTAAGGGCTAGACTGAGAGACGGTCTTTGTGTTTAGTTCAACACATTATGTGTCCAGTTGCCCTGAGTTAAGGTGAGAGAGACAGATGTAAATCATATGACAGGTAAAGTGAGTGGAGTGAGTGTGTGTGTGTGTTGGAGAGGGGCACTGAGGAGAGGGGACTCAGAAACCAAGAAGCAAGGAGATATGAGGAGACTCAGGAGCACAGTGATGGGGGGTGGGAGTTGCCAAAAATATGGTGGGAAGGTGAAACTACAGAGGCAGGTGGCCAAGGGGAAATCTTCAGCGGCCAGAGGATTTTTAAGAACAGGGATATCTAATATCTCATTTTAAAAATTGAGTATCTTGGCTGGTTGCAGTGGCTCATGCCTATCATTCCAGCACTTTGGGAGGCCGAAGTGGGTGGATCATTTGAGGTCAGGAGTTCAAGACCAGCCCGGCCAACATGGTGAAACCCTGCCTCTACTAATAATACAAAAATTAGCCGGGCATGGTGGCAGGTGCCTGTAGTCCCGGCTACTCAGGAGGCAGAGGCAAGAGAATTGCTTGAATCTGGGAGGCAGAGGTTGCAGTGAGCAGAGATCACACCACTGCACTCCAGCCTGTACAATAGAGGGAGACTCTTTCTCAAAAAAAAAAAAAAGAAAAGAAAAAGAAAAGAAAAAGAAAAAATTGAGTATCTCTGCAAAGTAAACCCCCTCCATGGTTCTGAACCTTCAACAAAGCCTGCTGCTCACCTATATGCTTTAAATGACCAATTTTGAGGAAACCACAGCAGGGCAGAACTCCATACCTGGGCTTTCCTAGAGGTTAAAGCAGAGAACAGATACCAAAGGTGAAGCACAGTGAGACTGAATCCACCAAGCAGGGACTTGGAGCCAGGGCAACATTGAGACTAGAAGCCTTGGAAATTCACAGACATTTAAGCAAAGGTGTGGGCCTACTCTAGAATGTGGTGAGGAGGCTGGAGTCTATTTTAGTTAACCATATGGAATAAAGTTATAAAAACTTTATATTAGGACTTTCATTGGTTCACTTGCAAATTCAGGCTCTCAACCCATTTCCCCTTAAGGTCTTAAGGTCACTAACTCAAGATTCTCTCCTGATAGCGTTTTTTGCTTGTGTTTTGTTTTTGTTTTTTAGGAGAACAGCCCTCATGGCTAGGGAGGGAATGCAGTATACACTGAAAATTCAGGGAGATCTTGGTTTAAAGGTTTCAAAGGGCAAGAAAAGAGACGGATAGATACAGGCTTCCTTGAGGTAATTTTAATGTGCCTTCCTTCCCCAGCCCCGGGGTCGGGGGGAGCATAAAAGGTCTAGAATGATCTTTATCCTTTCTCCTTTTTCCTCCTCCTTTCCTCTTTTCTCACTTCTCCCCACTTCACCACTCCCTTCAAGATCCAAATTAAGTAGACAAAGGTGGGAAGCCAACCCCATTCTAAAGTTTCAAACCCTAAAAGAAAGCCAATTGTCGGCCAGGCACCATGGCTCACGTCTATAATCCTAGCACTCTGGGAGGCCGAGGCAGGCGGCTCACTTGAGTCACTTGAGGTCAGGAGTTTGAAACCAGCCTGGCCAACATGGGGAAACCCATCTCTACTAAAAATACAAAAAAAAAATTAGCCAGGTGTGGTGGCACACGCCTGTAATCCCAGCTACTCGGGAGGCTGAGGCAGGAGAATTGCTTGAACCCAGAGTGGAGGTTTCAGTGAGCCGAGATTGTGCCACTGCATGCCAGTTTGGGTGACAGAGCAAGACTTTGTCTCAAAAAAAAAAAAAAAAAAAAGAAGAAGAAAAAAAAAGAAAGCCAACTGTCTTTGCTCCTATGTTTGAAATGTAGCCTGCCTCAGGAACTCTTTAGTGCAAGAGATGTTTTAGAGATAAACTTATTTTCTATCCTAACCCTTGCTCCTTCTTTAACAGAAAAGAAAGACAGCATGAAACATGTCTTTGGTCCTAAGGCTTGGGAACCTTGTGAGGTTCCAGTGTCTTAATAGAGAGCCTTTCTCTCCTTTACTTCTCATCTTGGGGTAATTTTGATCTTCTGGTGACCCCAGCGTTGCTCAATACCTGGCAAATAGATGAAGGCTTGAATATTTTTCACACTCCTCCCATCAGAAGGATCTCATAAGCTTCTCAGTACCAATGAGGGCAGCCAAACCAAACAAATGCCCACTTGTAGAGGAAAAAGATTTGGGCATGGTGCTCTTAAATTGTGTTAATGTGTATAAAGTGAACCAACTATATGTTAAGTGCCTACCATGCACCATGCACCATGTGAGGTATCTAATATCTATTTATCTCTCATTTAACAACTCATAGCAATTTGGCATGAACAACCATGTAGTTTGGCTAGGACCAACCTGGTTTCAGCACTGAAAGTCCTACCTCCCTTATCCTGGGACATGTCTCAGTCCTGGGCAGATTGAGACAACTGGCCACCCTGCAACAATCTTTCACTCTCCAGATGAGAATACTGAGACTCCAGGGTCTACACACCCCGGCTGGGTTTGACCAACCTTGTTTCTCTTAAATCTTGGCTCCAGTTCTTATTAGCAGCCTAGAAAAGTGGAAGTGCAACCACATTTCTAAAGCTGCTTCTAATCCTCTTTCTCCTAACGGCCTCTCAAGAGGTTTTCACAGCCAGAAAACACATTTTTTTCCCCCAGCGTAGAAATCCTGGCTCCTACTGACTTTCACCACAGTTTGATGATTCTATTCATCATATGAGTTCTGCTTGAGTCAAAATTGATTGGCTACTAAGTATTGACTTCCTAAATTATTAATATATTCACACTGGGGGGAAGGTGTGGTAAGGAGGAAGAGAGAAAATAAATAAACCAACTGCTATGGCCTATTATTTCCTACCTATCTATTCCTTTCAACATAAAGCAATTTGGGTACTTGAAAGGACATCATTATCAGCCTGGGTCCAATATGGTGACTGACCAATGGCATCTTACACAGGAAAGTAATGTAGTGAAAGGGCAAGCACAGTCTTTGGAGTCAATAGATCTGTTTTTATTTCCCACCTTCACTGATTAACATCTACATTATGCTACATCTCTTTGAACCTTAGTTTCTCAATATGAAGATGGGGATAATAATATCTCCCTTTTACTGGTGGTGTGAGGATTGAGAAGATGTAATTCCTGATTTCAAATTATATTACAAAGCTATAGTAATCTAAACAGTATGGTACTGGCATAAAGACAGGCACATGGACCAAGGGAATATAATAGAAAGCACAGAAACAAATGCACACACACATGGTCAACTAATATCTGACAAGGGTGGTAAGAATACCCAAAGTGAAAAGACTAGTCTCTTCAATAAATGGTGTTGAAAAGACTGGATATCCACATGCAGAAGAATAAAACTGGACTTCATCTTATACCACTGACAAAAAACTAACTTGAAATGGATTAAAGGCTTAAATGTAAGACCTCAAAACATAAAAGTGCTAAAGGAAAACAGGAGAAAAGTTATTTTACACTGGTCTTGGCAGTGATTTTTTTTTTTTTTATATGGCACCAAAAGCATAGGTAACAAAAGCAAAAATAAACTAATGTAACAACACCATATGAAAAGGCTTCTGCATGGCAAAGGAAACAATCAACAAAATGAAAAGGCAACCCATAGAATGGGAGAAAAGATTTGCAAGCCATATATCTGATAAGGGCTTAATACCCAAAATATATAAGAAACTCATACAACTCAATAGCAAAAAAACCAAATAATCCTATTTTTAAATGGGCAAAGGAAGCCAGGTACAGGAGCATGTGCCTGTTGTCCCAGTGCCTCAGGAGTCTGAGGCAAGAGGATAGCTTGATCCCAGGAGTTCAAGTCCAGCCTGGGCAACACAGTGAGACCCTTAAAAAAAGGCCAAGGATCTGAATAGATGTTTTTCTAAAGAAGACGTATGATATGGTTTGGCTGCGTCACTACCCAAATCTTATCTTGAATTTTAGCTCCCATAATATCCATGTGTCATGGGAGGCTCGCGCCTGTAATCCCAGCACTTTGGGAGGCCGAGGCAGGCAGATCACCTGAGGTCGGGAGTTCGAGACCAGCCTGACCAACATGGAGAAACCCCATCTCTACTAAAAATACAAAAATTAGCTGGACGTGGTGGCACCCGCATGTAATCCCAGCTATTTGGGAGGCTGAGGCAGGAGAATTGCTTGAACCCGGGAGGCAGAGGTTGCAGGGAGCCGAGATTGCACCATTGCACTCCATCCAGGGCAATAAGAGCAAAACTCCATCTCAATAAATAAATAAATAAATAAATAAATTTCATGAGACCTGACAGTTTTATAAAGGGCAGTTCCCCTGCACATGCTCTCTTGTCTGCCACCATGTAAAACATGCCTTTGCTCCTCCTTCACCTTCTGCCATGACTGTGAACCTTCCCCAACCATGTGGAACTGTGAGTCCAGTAAGCCTCTTTTTCTTTATAAACTACTCAACCTCGGGTATGTCTTTGTTAGCAGCATGAGAACGGACTAATACAACATAGAAATGGCCAATAGGTACATGAAAAAGTGCTCACCATCACTAATCATCAGGGAAATGCAAATTAAAACCAAAACCATAGTGAGATATCACCTCATAACTGTTAGAATGGCTACAAAAAGACAAAAGGTAACTAGTATTGGCGAGGATGTGGAGAAAAGGGAACACTTGTGCATTGTTGGTGGGAATGTAAATTGGTACAGCCATTATGGAAAATAATCTGGAAGTTCCTCAAAACATAAAAAGTAGAACTAGCATATGATCCAACAATCCCATCTCTGGGTATACATCCAAAGGAGGCCAAATCAGTATCTTAAAAAGATATCCACATGCCCATGTTCACTGCAGCATTATTCACAATAGCCAAAACAGAAATAACCTGCATGTCCACTGACAGAAGAAGGGATAAAAAAAATGTGGCATATATAAATATATACAACAGAATATTATTCAGCCATAAAAAAGTAGGAAATTCTGCCATTTGTTTCAACATGGAAGAACCTGGAGGGCATGATGCTAAGTGAAATAAGCCAGAACTATTGCATGTTCTCACTTATATGTGGAATCTGAAAAAGCTGAACTCATAGAAACAGAGGGCAGAACAGTGTTTACCAGGGGTTGGATGTGGAAGATGGGGAGATGTTGGTCAAAGATGAAAATTTTCCAGGGATCTAATGTACTGCATGGTGACTATCGTTAACAATACTGTATTGCATATTTGAAATTTGCTTAAAGAGATCTTAAGTGTTCTTACCATACACACGCACAAAGGTAACTATGAGTGGTGATGAAGGTGTTAACCAATTTGATTGTGGCAATCATATCACAATGTGATAAACATATCACAATTCACATATCACATATCACAATGTGATATGTTTATCAAATCATGTTTTATACCTTAAACATATATAATTTTGTCAATTATATCTCAATAAAGCTAGAAAAGAGAAATGTATGAATTTCCTTTTCTTTAATCCTCCCAGCTGCCTTTTCTAGCTAATTTTTACTTATCATTTAAGACTCATGACAGGTGTCACCTGCTCCAGGAAGCCCGTGCTGCCCCCTCTGCCACCACTCACCACCTGGGCCTATGTGCTCCTGTTTCTCCCCCTATAGTTTCCTGTGCAGACCTCCATCAGCATACCTCCCACCAATTTATGCTTATCTGTTTGTGGGTCTATCATCTCCAGGTGCAAGATGTCTTCTCCAAGGGGGTCTGACATGATCCAGAGGGCAACTTTGAAGCAAGGGGCTGCTTTCCATGTAGGGTATGGAGCCAGTACAAGAAGGACAAGGATGCCTGGGCTGGCCTCTTTCCTGCCCCTGACCTGCTGTGGGAATGAGGACCAGCAGTTAGTTGGGCCTCAACTGGAGTGAGAGCAGGGACTTCACATGGTTATGTAAGTTAAATGTGGTTCACGGAACCATCAAATTTCTTTAGGATAGTGTATCTTTTAACCAGGTACTCTGGAACTTAATAGAAAAGTACAGACACCCAAGCCCCATTCACATCTAACATGTCAGGCAGCTGGATTGTGTATTTCAAAACTGTCCTGGAGGTTAGGAACCTTGCGGCATATATCAAAGGCACCCTCATGGGTCTCTGAGAAAGGAATAAAAGTGAGCTACTCGGCCTTTGTTTCAACTTTATAGTTATGATTATTAATATTATACATTTTAAAAATGATATTGAACTATCATTCTCAGGGGGCTTTCACAGGTACCAAGCCCCTTCACATACACTGTCTTATTGGATCTTTGCCATTATTCTGTAAGGCAGGAACTGAAGGGGTCTCTGCTCAATCCTCCATCTGCATAGTGTGCCTGACCCTCAGGCCCAGACACATCTAGCCACCCTGCCTGGCCCAGGCCCCTCATACTCTGCAGGATGACCCTGTCCTCTGAAGTGGGAGTTCCTGCTGGGCTATGCAGCCAGACCAGCTGGGCCCCCTGTCTAGGTGTCTGGATGGATTTATAGAACAGACAGGGCACTCAGAGAGGAAAAACATATGTGTTCAGGTGTCCTACAGCAAAGAGAAGTGGGAGATTCAGACAATTATCCAGATGAGGCAGGTAAAACGATTCTGGCGCCGTTTCATTTTCCCTTCCATAGGGCATTGACACTATCCCTGAGATGTGGCAAGAGCAAGGTTTATATCTGTATCACACATACAGTGCCCATTTTGCTTAGAAGTGAAAGCGGGTTGAGATTTCCACTCCATGAAGAATGGCAGAAACCAACTCAATGCCCATGGGCTGCAGAAAAATCACTGTGGTTGGTGACCTTGTTATCAGGCTTTGTGGCTTCCTCAAACTGGAGTGTCTGGAATTGGGGTCTGGAATGTATTCTCAGGGGTAGAAACGTTTCACTTGAACTTTTAAATTTTGCTTCCATTTTGATGATAATCTTAAAAAATTCCTTCTATTAGATGGAATAGCAAAACTTGGGTTACAATTCATAATTAGAAGATATTTTTATGGAATAAAACCCTAATTAGTTAGATTATTTCTCAAATTGGAATATGTGGCTTCCTGGGGCCCTACAAATATAAAAATGCATTTTCGTGGGTCCACAGGACTTTATTTTCCCTTTAAAAGGGGTCTTCACTTTACTCCAGCTTATGAGACATGGCCTAAAATTCCCTGTCCTCCCAGGCTCTCCCATTCTCCCTTTCCTACTCCACAGCCCTATTGGGAACAAGCCAGTAACACATACACATAGTATGTGTTAGTATAGGAAGAGCAGGCGGTGAAGGAAATGCACCAATATATTTGGTACAAATACGAAAAAGGGGCTGGATGTGGTGGCTCATGCCTGTAATCCCAGCACTTTGGGAGGTTGAAGCAGGTAGATCACTTGAGGTCAGGAGTTTGAGACCAGCCTGGCCAACATGGTGAAACTCTGTCTCTACTAAAAATACAAAAATTAGCTGGGTATGGTGGTGCGTGCCTGTAATCCCAGCTACTCGCGAGGCTGAGGCACGAGAATCACTTGAACCCAGGAGGCAGAGGTTGCAGTGAGCCGAGATCGCGCCACTGAACTCCAGCCTGGGCAACAGAATGAGACTGTCTCAAAAAATATATATATGCCAAAGGGTTCTACATTCTTTTTTCTTTGGTTTGCAGTTAAAATCAGTGTCCACTTAACTGAACGAGAAACCACCAAAGCAATGTCAAATCCACCATCTACAACTACTTCTGTGATGTTCCATGTCACCTCTTCTAGAGTCTTTGAGCAGAGGGCATCAAATCTAAACTGCTTTCTTCTTCTCTGGCTCAGGAGGGACCCAGCAGACTCTACTTTCCAAGGACGACCTCAATCCTGAATATAGGAGAGATGGTGGGGTGACAGGGGAATATCTCAGAGACCATGTCAATATGTGTGAGGCATCCAGAACCAACATGGGGGCAAGAGGTCTTCCCAGCAGGCTTGCTTTCCTCTTGGTCTCTGATGTTCCCACTCCTGAGCAAGACTCTGTGTGTGTGCGTGTGTGTGTGCGTGCGCATGCGTGCATGTGCACGTGTTTTGTATGTGTGTTGTGTGTGTGTGTGTGTTGTATTTTAACTACAGCCCATCTCTTACACTGGACTTCTCCAAAGGATTTACCATTACCCCATCTCCTAGAAAGGCACATTTACTCTGGAAAAGCCACAGGCCCTGGTCGACCTAATGCCAATGAGCGGGGTTGCAGAAGGCTCTGCGGGGTTGGGGGTAGCTCTCATGGCCTGTGAGAGCAGGTGCATCAGGTCTCCTGCCAGGATACTAAGATGCAGTCACTGCCTCTGACACCCCTTGGAAGGTAAAATAAACCAACTTTTCCATGCTTAAGACAGTGAGCTATATATACAGTAGAAACCAAACTAATACTATTTATTAGGCAGGTTTGGGATATGCTGAGAGTGAAATCACGTCCCCAGAAACATCAGTAAAGTCTAGAAAATAAAATGTCATATTTGTGCTCTAAGGATTCCAGTCATTTTTACTCCTCTTAAGATTGATAATTTTCTTTCCACAGGAAAGAGCAAAAGACTGATTTTTAATTAGCCCAGTGCTGTTTTCTGAAGGAGTAGAGGCAGTCCTGGGGTCTTTGTTGTCCTGGGAGAAAGCTTCCTAGGTGTCTTGCAAGCTATAATGCAGGGTGACTAGACAATTCTGTACCAGGCCTTTCAGTTCCAGTGAGGAGAGAGGGTGGAGCTAATGTAACAAGAACTTCAGTTTACTGAACACAATGCCTTGTACAAAACAAGCATGTCCATTATTGGTTCTTAGAGCAACAACCGTATGGTCCTTGGAATTTGGAAATGAGGGAAATAATTCTGAGAATTAAACCATGAAATCAACACAGAATGGATCACAGTGGAGGTCTCAAAGTCCCTAGAGAAAGACAGAGGGCTTCAGTCTGACCAAAAGTGTCAATGAGCAGGAAGGCTGGCCAAAAATGGAAGCAGAGCAGAGGGGGCCTGAGAGGCTAGGCTGAGCCATGTGGAGCATTACCCACATTCTCCAGAAAATCCCCCCTGCCCTGCTGGGTCCCATCTGGACACACCAGCACGATGGCTCCCCAGAATGCACCGCTCAAGGAACTCACGAGTCCTGCTGATAAGATCCACGCTGCTGTCCCGGCTGCTTGCCCCACTCCCTGGGCCAGTCAGTTCCTGCTGCGGTTGGTCTGGCCGCAGGCCCCAGTGGACTTTTTGCAGACCCGAAAGATGTCCCTTCTGGTCAGTTTTTCTTTGAGGGTACGTGGGTACTGGAAGCCCAATGTGGATAGGAGGGCATTCTGTGGGCACAGCACAAAAGACAGGAGAGGCAGGGTTACTGAAAATTGGCATTTTCCCATAATATCCATCAGTTATGAAGAGATTGGGCTGCAGAAGCAAAACGGAAGACACGGAATGCCAGGATGGGGTCATTGCCCTGAGGCTTGGGTTTGACAGAGCTCCAGTAATGAACCAAATCAACAGTTGCTGGAGGGAATACCCTCAGTGCTATAATTAGAATTCTGTTAGAATGAGCAGAACTCCCAATTCCCCGTTCTTGCTTGTCCGGAACAGTGATTACTGGATATGACTTATGACACGTGGTTCAGGGGAAAGTCCCTTAGTGGGTCACAGATGTAGTTCAAAATGCCAAGTGCTCTCTTTGATTGTTAGGGGGAAGTCATATGCATTTCTACTGAGGGCCATTTTTACTAACAATCAAGGACTACAGAGACTACTTATCAGAAAAGTGAGTTATTGAGAGTTTCACAAAGCTGGCTTTGTAAACTAAAATTTCTAAGAACTAAAGTTACCAAGAGCCCTAATTCAGAATCCCACTAATAAGCCTGATTACTATTGAAAACCAGGGTAGTGGGCAAAGCACACAGAGGCAACTGGAATTCCCTCACCTCTCAGATAGGATATTGCTACCAGTTTAACATCAGTGTTGTCTTAAGTCAACAATTTTTAAAATAATTAATAGATTTTTAGAACAGTTTTAGATTTACAGAATTATTGAGCAGACAGTACACAGAGTTCAATGTACCTACCTCCACCCTAACCCCACCTCCACCCCTACAGTTTTCCCTATTATTAACATCTTGCATTAGTGTGGTGCATTTGTTATAATTAATAAGCCAATACGAATACATTATTATTAACTATATAGTTTTCATTAAAGTTTACTCTTCTATTGTCTAGATACTTCTATGGGTTTTGACAAACGCATAAGGACAACCATCTACAATTATATATCATATAGAATAGCTTCACTACTCTAAGTATCCTTTGTTTCGCCTCTTCATCTCACCCCTTCCTCTCTCCAACCCGCCCCCCCACTTTTTTTTTTGAGACAGAGTCTTGCCCTGTCGCCCAGGCTGGAATGCAATGGTGTGATCTCGGCTCACTGCAACCTCCCCCTCCCAGGTTCAAGCGATTCTCCTGCCTCAGCCTCCCAAGTAGCTGGGATTACAGGCATGCACCACCATGCCTGGCTATATTTTTTGTATCTTTAGTAGAAACAGGGTTTCGTCATGTTAGCTAGGCTGGTCTTGAACTCCTGACCTCATGATCCACCCACCTTGGCCTCCCAAAGTGCTGGGATTATAGGCATGAGCCACCATGTCTGGCTCCAACCCCCTTTTTACTTACTATCTCTACAATTTTGCCTTTTCCAAAATATCATAGAGTTGGAATTGACAGAGCAGGAGCATTGCCATCTTGTTGGATAAGCACTGCCATTCTAAAGTTCACCTTGATCAAAAACCATGTAAATCCAAAGGGCATCAGCCTAATGGCTAAGCTAAGCATGACCATAAACCATAAATAACATCTCCAACTAGAAACATTCCAAACCCCTCCCTGACCAGAGACATGCCAGCCCTGAGACAACCTCCCCTCCAGCCAGAGAGATGTCAGCCCCAGGATAACTGCCTCTCCCATCAGAGACAGTCCAACCCCACCATAAACTTCTCCCCCACAGAGAAACATTCCAAGCTTGTGGTAAGTTCTCTCACTCTAAAATAAATAGTCTTAGTCTGTTAGAGAGAGTGCTTCTGACCCAAATCAGCCAGAAGCCCCTCTCAGGTTTATTCTCCAAAATAAACCTGTCTTTGACTGTCGAGCCACTTTCCATGTTTCTTTCCTTTCTTTAACTCTTACAGGAATCATATATTATGAAGCCTTTTCATATTGGCTCTTTCAATTAGCAATATACATTTAAGCTTCCTCCATGTGTTTTCAAGGTTTGATAGCTCATTTCTTTTGTTGTTGTTTTTTAACCTCTGAACTTTTTATTGGCCTCTTGCTCCCCAAAGGGTACCCTGCTTCTGCTGGCTTAATGTCTCAGAACTTTGGTGTCATTGTTCTCAGACACCACTTTGCCACCCACTATCTGGTGGGTAGTGGTCTTCTGGATGATTTGCATGGAGTTGCCGCTGTCCAGGGCATCACCAAGACTGAAGTCCTCACCATCTTCCAGCAGGCAGTGGTAGGGGGTGATCTCAGCCTCCAGCTTGAGCTTGATATTCAGCAGGGCCTTGTACTCCTGGGCCTGGGGCTGTCCCTTTGCCCAGGTCTGTGCCAGCTCTGACTCCAGGTGCAGCATGATCCCATTGAGCTGCTCCATCTGGGCCTCCACCTCCCTCACAGTGTTCTCCAAGCTGGCCTTCAGATTTCTCATGGAGTCCAGGTCAATCTCCAAGGACTGGACTGTACATCTCAGCTTCATGAGCATCATCTCAGCAGCTCCAACCTTGGCAGACTGTATGGTGACCACTGTGGTGCCCTTCTCCATCTGCTGAGACCAGTACTTGTCTAGCTCCTCTCAGCTCTTCCGAGCCAGCTCACTATATTGGGCCCAGATGTCTGCCATGATCTTGGCGAAGTCCTGAGATTGGGAGGCATCTACCTCCATGGTCAACCCAGAGCTGGAAATCTGGGCTTGTAGGCCTTTTACTTCCTCTTCATGGTTCTTCTTCATGAAGAGCAGCTCCTCCTTGAGAGCCTCGATCTCTGTCTCCAGCTGCAGCCAAGTGACATTGGTGTCATCAGTGACCTTGTGGAGCCCACTGATGTCACTTTCCACAGACTGGTGCATGGCAAGCTGTGTCTCATACTTGATTCTGAAGTCATCAGCAGCAAGATGGGCCCTGTCGATCTGCACAACTATGTGGGCATTGTCCAAAGTATTTGTGAAGATCTGAGCCCTTATGTCCTCAGTGGTCTTGAAGTAATGGCTCCAGTCTCTGACCTGGGGTCCCTTCTTCTCCAGGTGCTCCCGGATTTTGCTCTCCAGCTTCCTGTTCTCAGTCTCCAGGCTCCTCACTCTGTCCAGGTAGGAGGCCAGGTGGTCATTCAGGCTTTGCATGATCTCCTTCTCATTCAGGATGCCTCCCATTCCTGCCAGACTCCCAGCCATCCCCATGGTCAGGCCTCCAGACCCCATATCGCCCTGGAAGTTGGTGCAGCAGAACACAAAGATCTGGGAACCAGAGCCCCCAGCGCCTACATAGATGCTGGCCGCACTGCTCACCAGCCAGGCGCCATAGCTTGGTGGCTGGACAGAGCCCAGGGACTGGTAGTTGGAGAAGGTGGAACAAGTGGTGAACCTCATGCTGGCCAGTGAGGAAAGTGAGAGGAAAGGACTCAGGCTTTGCCAATGACCTCATTTCTTTTTATCTCTGAATAATACGTCAATGATGAATGTACTGTAGTTTGTTCATTCATTCTCCTATTGAAGGATATCTTGGTGGCCTCCAGTTTTGGTGATAATGAATAGAGTAGCTACAAACATTCATATGTAGGCTTCTATGTGAACATAATTTTCAATTTAATTGGGTAAATACCTAGGAACATGATTACTGGTTCAGATGACAGGACTATGTTCAGTTTTGTAAGAAACTGCCATACCGTCTTCCAAAGTGGTTATACCATTTGCATTCCCACCAGCAATGGAAGAGCATTTCCTATTGCTTTGCATCCTCACCAGCATTTGGTATTGTCAGTTTTTTAAAAAATAGCCATTCTAATAGGTGTTAGTGGATCTCATTGTTTTAATTTTCAATTCCTGAATGACATATGACATTTAGAATCTTTTTATATGTTTATTTGCCATCTGTATATCTTCTTTGATGAGGTGTTTGCTCATATCATTTGTCCATTTTAAAATTGGGTTGTTTGTTTCCTTATTGTTGAATTTTAAAAGTTCTTTTGGTATTTTCAGATGCAAGTCTTTTATCAGATATATACATTTTGCAAATATTTTCTCCTAGTCTGTGGGTTTTCTTTCCATTCTCTTAAATGTCTTTCATAGAGCACAAGTTTTTAATTTTAGTAGAGTCCAGCTTATCATTTTTTTCTTTCATCAATTATGCTTTTAGGGTTGTATCTAAAAACTCATCACCAGACCTAAGGTCACCTAGATTTTCTCATATGTTATCTTCTAGAAGTTTTATAGTTTTGCATTATACATTTAGGTTTAAGATCCACTTTAAGATGATTTTTTGAAAGGTGTAAGGACTATGTCTGAATTTTTTTTTTTTTTGAGACAGAGTCTTACTCTGTCATCCAGACTGGAGTGCAGTGGCATGATCATGGCTTACTGCAGCTTTGACCTCCTGTGCTCAAGTAATCCTCCCACCTCAGCCTCCAGAATAGCTGAGATCACAAGCATGCATCACCACACCCAGCTATTTTTTAAAAAAATTTTAGTAGTCTCAAAATCTCTACATTGCTCAGGCTAGTCTTGAACTCCTGGGCTCAAACAATCCTCTCGCCTTTGCCTCCCAAAGTGCTGGGATTATAGGTATGAGCCATTGCACCCGGCCTGGATTCTTTTTCTTTTTTTTAAGCATATGAATGTCCAGTCATTCCATCACCATTTGCTAAAAATATTATTCTTCTTCCATTAAATTGCCTTTGTGTCTTTGTCAAAGATCAGCTGATTATATTTGTGTGGGTCCATTTTTGGGCTATTTATTCTGTTCCACTGATCAATTTGTCTGCTCTTTTGACAATATCACACTTGATTGTAGTAGCTTTACAGTAAGTCTTGAAGTTGAGTAGTGTCAGTCATTCAACTTTGTACTTCTTCAATGTTATGTTGGATATTCTGGGTCTTTTGCCTTACCATATACACTTTAGAATCAATATGTCAGCATCCAAAAAAAATAACTTGCTAAGATTTTTACTGGGATTATATTGCATCTATAGATCAAGTTAGGGAGGACTGACAACAATGTTGAATTTTCCTATGCATGAACATGAAATATTTTTTCATTTACTTAGATCTTTGATTTCCTTCATTACCTTTATAGTTTTTCTCATGTAGATCCTGTATACATTTTGTTAGATTTATGTCTAAAATTTTTGGTGCTACTGTATCATGTCTTAAATTTCAAATTCCAATGGCTGGTATATAGAAAAGCAACTGTACCCTAAGACTACATCCTGAGACCTTGTTATAGTCACTTATTAGTTACAGGAGTTGTTTGGTAAATTCTTTGGAATTTTCTGCATAGACAGTTATATCATCTGTGAACAAAGATAGTTTTATTTCTTCCTTCCCAAACTATATACATTTATTTCCTTTCCTTGTCTTATTGCATTAGCTAGAATTTCCAGTATGATATTGAAAAGGGCTGGTGAAAGGGGATCTCTTTGCTTTGTCCCTGATCTCAGTAGGAAAGTTTTGAGTTTCTCATCATTAAGTATGATGTTAGCTATAGTTTTTTTGTAGATTTTTAAAAAATCAAGTTGAGGAAATTTCCCTCCATTCCTAGTTTACTGCAAGTTTTTACTATGAATAGGTGTTGGATTTTGTCAAATGCTTTTTCTGCATCGATTGACATTATTGTGTGATTTTTCTTCTTTGGCCTATTGATATGATGAATTGTCTTAATTGACTTTTGAATACTGAACCAGCCTTAAATACCTGGGATAAATCCTTTTGGGTCATGGTGTATAATTATTTTTATACATTGTTGAATTTGATCTGCCAGCATTTTGTGGAGGATTTTTGCATATATATTCATAAAGGATATTGATCTGTAGTTTTTCTTTCTTGTCATGTCTTTATCTGGTTTTGTACTGGGATAATGCTGACCTCATGGGATTAGTGAGAAAGTATTCCTTCTGCTTCTATTTTCTGGAAGAGATTGTAGACAATTGATATCCTTTCTTCCTTAAATGTTTGGTAGAATTCGCTAGTGAAATCATCAAGGTCTGTTGCTCTTGTTTTTTTTTTTTTTTTTTTTTTTTTTGTAAAGTTGTTAATTATTATCTATTACCTCTCTGATAGTAATAGACCTGTTCAAATTATTTATTTCTCCTGTGTGAGTTTTAGTAGTTTGTGTCTTTCAATAAATTAGTCCATTTCACCTAAGTCATCAAATTTGTAGGCACAGAGTTGTTCATAATATTCCTTTATTATCCTTTTAATGTCCATGGAATCAATAATGATCACCTTTCATTTCTGATATTAATGTATGTCTTCTCCCTTTTTTCCTTGGTTAGCCTGGCTAGAGATTCATCCATTTTATTAATCTTTTTAAGAGATAGCCTCAGTTTCATTGATTTTTCTCTATTGTTTCCTATTTCTAATTTCACTGATTTCTGCTCTATTTGGTATTATCCCTTTTTTCTTCTTGCTTTAGGATTATTTTGCAATTCCTTCTCTTGTTTCCTAAAATGGGAGCTTAGGTTGTTGCTTTTAGATCTTTCTTCTTTTCTAATATATGCATTTAATGTTATTCATCTTCCTCTAAGCACTGCTTTTGCTGCATCCCACAAATTTTGATAAGTTAAATTTTCATTTTTGTTTAGTCAAAAATATTTTCAAAATTTTCTTAAGACTTCTTCTTTGACTACTCATATATTATTTAGAAGTATATCGTTTAATCTCTAAATCTGTTGGGATTTTCCAGTAATCTTTCTGTTATTGATTTTTAGTTTAATTCCAATGTGGTGTTACAGCATACTCTGCATGACTTCTGTTCCTTTAAATTTGTTCAGGTGTGTTTTATGTCCCAGAATGTGGTCTGTCTTGGTGGATATTCCACATGAGCTTGAGAAGAATGTGTATTCTGCTGTTGTTGGCCGAAGCATTACACAAATGTCAATTAAATCCAGGTGATTAACATGCTGTTCCTCTCAACCGTATCATTACTGATTTTCCGCCTGCACGATCTGTTAATTACTGGTAGATGGGTGTTGAAGTCTACAACTGTAATAGCTGATTTGTCTGTTCTTCAGTTTTGTCATTTTTTTGCCTCATGTATTTTGATGCTCTGCTGTTAGGTGTATACATGTTAAGGACTATTACGTTTTCCTGAAGAACTGACCCTTTTATCATGATGCAATGCCCTCCCTTATCCCTGTTAAAGAGATGTTCTTTGCTCTGAATTCTTCTTTGTCTGAAATTAAGATACCTATTCTTGCTTTCTTTTGATTAGTATTATCATGGTATATCTTTCTCCCTCCCTTTACTTCTAATTCATCTGTATCTATCTATCTATCTATCTATGTGTATATATATATGTGTGTGTGTGCATATATATATATGTGTGTGTGTGTGTATTTGCATATTTTTGAGATGGAGTCTTGCTCTGTGCAGCTTCCACCTGCAGGATTCAAGTGATTTCCTGCCTCAGCCTTCCGAGTAGCTGGGATTACAGGTGTGTGCCACCATGCCCGGCTAATTTATGTATTTTTAGTAGAGACAGAGTTTTACCATGTTGGCCAGGTTGGTCTCGAACTCCTAACCTCAAGTGGTCTTCCCACCTCAGCCTCCCAAAGTACTGGGATTACAGGTGTGAACCATCGCACCTGGCCTGTGTCTTTATATTTAATGTAGGTTTCTTGTCACATAGTTGGGTCTTGTTTTTTGAGCCTTTCTAACATCCTCTGTCTTTTAATTGATATGTTTAGACCATTCATATTTAAAGTAATCATTGACCAGGCGCAGTGGCTCACGCCTGTAATCTCAGCACTTTGGGAGGCCGAGGTGAATGGATCACTTGAGGCCAGGAGTTCAAGACCAGCTTGGCCAACATGGCAAAACCCCATCTCTACTAAAAATATAAAAAATAAACCAGCATAGAGGTGTGAACCTGCAGTCCCAGCTACTTGGGAGGCTGAGGCACGAGAATTGCTTGAACTCGGAAGGCAGAGGTTGCAGTGAGCTGAGATGCACCATTGCGCTCTAGCCTGAGCGACAGAGCAAGACTTCGTCTCTAAATAAATAAATAAATAAAGTGAGTATTGATATCAGTGAATTAATATGTACCATGTTTACAACTATTTTGTGTTTGTGGCACTTGTCCTTTTTTTTTTTTTTTTTTTTTTTTTTTTTTTTTAAGACTGAGTCTTGCTCTGTCACCCAGACTGGAGTGCAGTGGCCGGATCTCAGCTCACTGCAAGCTCCGCCTCCCGGGTTTACGCCATTCTCCTGCCTCAGCCTCCCGAGTAGCTGGGACGACAGGCGCCCGCCATCTTGCCCGGCTAGTTTTTTGTATTTTTTAGTAGAGACGGGGTTTCACCGTGTTAGCCAGGATGGTCTCGATCTCCTGACCTCGTGATCCGCCCGTCTTGGCCTCCCAAAGTGCTGGGATTACAGGCTTGAGCCACTGCGCCCGGCCAACACTTGTCCTTTTTTTTTTTTTTTTTTTTTAAGAAAGAGGGTCTTGCTATGTTGCCCAGGCTGGCCTCAAACTCTTAGCCTCAAGCAATTCTCCTGCCTCTGTCTCCTGGGTAGCTGGGACTACAGGCACATGCCACTATGCCCAGCTCCTCCTGTGGTTTTAATTGAGCACTTTATATGATTCTGTTTTCTCTCATCTCTGAGTGTATCAATTATACCCCTTAAAAATTACAGTGGTTGCCCTAGACTTTGCAATATACAGTTAGAATTAATCTATGTCCACTTTCAAATAACACTATACTGTTTCTCAACTGAACTATGGAGAAGCATGTCTAAGCCTTTTAGAGAGATGTTGAATATGCTTTAGAGTGATGTTGTATGAGTCTACTCTGGTTGGTGCATTCCTAGGTACTGGGGGTCAGGTTACGTGGATGTCAGTGTCCAAATCTGTATATAGTCCCAGCTCACCCCATTGCATGCTCTTCTGGATCCCATTCTCCCCTGGATGTAACAGGGATGAAGAAAATGAAGTGGAGATTATTATGAAGTGTGGCCTCGCTTCCTAGGGGACGGGTGTCAGAATGACTAGTTTCCCTTCTTCCTCCTCTCACCTCCCCATATCATGGTGGAACTTCCCTTCCCTACACTGCATTGTTTAAGCAAGCTGCAGTTTGAGATAAGAAGTAGACACTAGCACTTAGAGGTAAGTAGTTCCACTCTAAGGGCTTAGCATATTTGGGTCTTCCAACAACAAGTTCCTATTCTCCACCCTTGAGGCCAGGAATGGAAATGAAAAGAAGCAGGTATTATCAAAAAGACACCAACCCAAGAGGCAGCTGCCCTGGGTGCTCCCTGGCTTGTCCTTTACTTGATCTGTGGCCATCCTGCCTCTGTGGGACTCAGTGAACTCATCTGTAATGTGGGAATGAAAATCCTTTCTCTACCGAACTGGCGTCTGAAAAGATAGAATGGGATCATGTATGAGAACATGATTATGCAAACTGTAAGGGGCCATACACAGGAAGAGTATACTTATTAAAAAAATCAGAGGAGATGGCTGTCAAAAAAATATTTTACTTTCTGTTCTGAATCTAAATTGTCCCATCTTTTCTTGGCTTCTATCATAATCAAAAGAGCATGGTGATTTAGCTGGTGAACTGTGGAGAGTGGCTTGCCCTCACCCAAGTCTACATTCTCCTTCGTGGCTCTGCAGGACCTCTCCTCTCACCATAAGTATCTTGCAGTTTGGCTCAGGACATGTGCCAAGTTCTCCTAGCAACTCTTTAGGGCATTTTTCTTGCTTGACAGCTCCAAAGTGGCTCTATGCATTCTGCAGCTCACAGAGCCTGTAGGTGGACAGTGAGGTTGGTATTTTCCTTCACATGGGGCTGGGGTAATGATGGCACTAGCCACCCGTCTGACTGCCTTTTCATAAGCCCTGTGGCTTCTTCTCTGTAGTGTGTAGGAGGCTTCGGGCCTCTAAAGTCAGCAATTCTGGAGCAACAGAAATACCTGCCACCCCAACATCCTCTTGCACTGGTTTTAACTGAGCTGGCAGTTTGGGAATCTATTAATATAAAATGTTGATATTTGGCATTTATTATGGTTTGCAGATCTTGTAAAATTAGGTGAGTTACATTTTGTGTTGGGGAAGCTATACTCTAATCCACACAGGCAAAGTGGCAGTTTCCTGTCTCCGGCCTGACCATGCAGTCACCTGGGGGATACCATGAAGGCTGGTCCCAACAGCCTCAAGGAGACACTGTGGATGAGTCAGGAAAAGGGACCTGCTCCCTAGACTCTCCAGCTGCAAGAGTTGTTATAAAGACATCCAGAGAATTCTCAGTGCCTCCTGAGATTTGCGTAAAGTCCTCAAAGTGACCTCACCTTTCTGATCCGGAAATCTCCTCCTGTGGTTAGTGTGGTCCAGCTTTCCTACCCCAGCCTTCTCCTTCACCTTCATGACTATAAAGTAAAAGGAACACAGCCTCAAAATGTATACATTAAAAAGGGTAGGAATTCAAGGATAAATGGCCAAATCCATAGTCACAATGGGAGATTTTAATACAGATAAAAAACTAAGAAAAAAGGACATATAGCCGGGTGTGGTGACTCACAACTGTAATCCCAGCACTTTGAGAGGCTGAGGCGGGTGGATCACCTGAGGTCAGGAGTTCAAGACCAGCCTGGCCAACATACTGAAACTCCATCTCTACTAAAAATACAAAAATTAGCCAGGTGTGGTGGCATGCGCCTATAATCCCAGTTGCTAGGGAGGCTGAGGCAAGAGAATCTCTTGAACCCGGGAGGTGGACTTTGCAATGAGCTGAGATTGCACCACTATACACCAGCCTGGGCAACAGAGCAAGACTCTGTCTTAAAAAAGAAAAAAAAAAAAGGACATATAAACAAATTGAAGAATAATTTCAAACAGAGAACACACTTCCTTTTCAAGTACAAATGACACCATTTACAAAGAAAGCACATATACTAGGTCACAGAAAAGCCTCAGAAAAGTAACTTTATTATGCTTCTATAGTTTATATATAATAAGCCAAATTTATATTGTGGTTTCCTATTAAAACCATCATTCAAAATTATTTTATATAAATATACTTGTATATATAGTAATTTCTAATCATGGGTTTAACAGGAAACCACAATAGAAATTATTAAATATTTGAACTCAACATTTATAAATACAACATATTGAAACTTGTGGGATGCAGCATACTTAGAGGGAACAAGGAAAGAAGGCAATTACTTTAAAAGATTATTAAGATAGCGGCTGGGCGCGGTGGCTCAAGCCTGTAATCCCAGCACTTTGGGAGGCCGAGACGGGCGGATCACGAGGTCAGGAGATCGAGACCATCCTGGCTAACACGGTGAAACCCCCTCTCTATTAAAAATACAAAAAATTAGCCGGGCGAGGTGGCGGGCGCCTGTCGTCCCAACTACTCGGGAGGCTGAGGCAGGAGAATGGCGTGAACCCGGGAGGCGGAGCTTGCAGTGAGCTGAGATCCGGCCATTGCACTCCAGCCTGGGCGGCAGAGCGAGACTCCGTCTCAAAAAAAAAAAAAAAAAAAAAAGAATACAAAAAACTAGCCGGGCAAGGTGGCGGGCGCCTGTAGTCCCAGCTACTCGGGAGGCTGAGGCAGGAGATTGGCGTGAACCCAGGAGGCGGAGCTTACAGTGAGCCCAGATCGCGCCACTGCACTCCAGCCTGGGCGACAGAGCGAGACTGCGTCTCAAAAAAAAAAAAAAAAGATTATTAAGATAGGCAGTCGAGCCAGGTGTGGTGGCTCACACCTGTAATCCCTCCACTTTGGGAGGCCAAGGCAGAAGGATTGCTTGAGGCCAGGAGTTCATGACCAGCCTGAGCAACATAATGAGACTTCATCTCTATAATACACACACATATATATATCTTGTTAGATATATGTGTGTATATATATTAGATACATATTTTATAAATATATATATGTGTGTGTATATATAAATATGCACCAGGTGTGATGGTGTGCTGTAGTCCTAAGCTACTTGGGAGGCTGAGGCGGGAGGATCATATGAGTCCAGAAGTTTGAGGCTGCAGTGAGCCATATATGATTGTGCCACTACATTACAGCCTGGGTGACAGAGTGAGACTCTGTCTCTATGAAAAAGAAAAAAAAGAAAAAACAAAGGCATTCTATGTAAGATCAATCAGAAGAAAAGAAGAATTTTAAGTAAACAACACTAGGAATGAAAAAGGGACATAACTTAAAATATAGTTGGGAATTTAAAAATTATAATTCCATTAAAAAATTCATGCCAATTAATTTTTTTTTTTTTTTTTTTTTTTTTTTTTTTTTTTTTTTGAGACGGAGTCTCGCTGTGTCTCCCAGGCTGCAGTGCAGTGGCGTGATCTCGGCTCACTGCAAGCTCCGCCTCCCGGGTTCACGCCATTCTCCCGCCTCAGCCTCCCGAGTAGCTGAGACTACAGGCGCCCGCCACCACGCCCGGCTAGTTTTTTGCATTTTTAGTAGAGACGGGGTTTCACCATGTTAGCCAGGATAGTCTCGATCTCCTGACCTCGTGATCCACCCGCCTCGGCCTCCCAAAGTGCTGGGATTACAGGCTTGAGCCACCGCGCCCGGCCTCATGCCAATTAATTTAAAAACTTAAATAATAACAATAAAACTTAAACAATAACAATTACATTGCTATGTGCCAGATACTATTTTAAGTGCTTTGCATATATGATTTAATTGAATCTTCTCAACAATCCTATGAAATAAATAACATTATTATTCCCATTTTACAAATGAGGAAACCCAGACACAGAGAGCTTAAATGACTACCCACATGGAAAAACAAAACCAGACAATCTGTTTCTGGAACTAGAACCCTTAGCCACAAGGCTAATAAATGGATACTTCACTACAAAAGTAATAGAAGTATCAAAATTGACTTTAAAAAAATTAGAAAACCTAAATTAACCAATAACAATTGAAATGATTGTAGGAAAGGCACCACAATCAGTCATATATTGATAATTATTGAAGTTATGCTACAAAAGATTTGGAAAAAAAAAAAGAGTTGTAAACTAAAAATAAAATCCTAAGCCTCCCCACCAACTGAATGGACTCCCTCTTGGCCAAGGGGATCCCAGGCATATATTAAAAACCGAAATCCTGGCCAAGACAGGATAGGAGGTCAGACACACCTTGTTATATTCTCTCCTTTTTGCAGTGTAGACATAACTGATCAGCATTTATGTTAAAATTGAGAATAAGACTAACAGAACAGATCCTTTGTGGCAATAAGGTACCAAACTATAAACAAGACCTAAAGCCAGGCCAGGCAAGGGTTAAGTCATGCACACCTACACTTGAAGAATAGCTGTGTCCTAACTGCCACAAGGTTTTTCTTTTCCTCTAGCAGCTAAACAAGCACTGGCCTTGAGACAAGCAATATTAGAACAATTCGCAGCACATCTACCAGCAGACGCTGACTAACCAACCCCCTGCTCCATAAGCCATAACTATAGCTTTGATTGGACAAAAGACTGACTTCAGTAACTTTCTCCTGATAAGATCACGAACCATGGACTGGTTCTGGTCAGTTTACAGAGGCTGTGCACTTGAACTCCTACAAAGATATTCTAATGTATAATGCCTAATGTAATACATTTAAATGTAACAGCCCCATCCCAAGGTGAATATGGGCATGTGTAATATGCATGTTTGTTCAATACACATGTATCAGGACCACCTTCATGAATATTCATAGATCCTCCTGTAATCTATTGAATATGCATGTTTGGCCAACCCAGTCATTACCCCTCTTCCTTCGAAGTGCCCATCTCTGATCTAACCCTAAGGCTGTGGTTCCCAGCCTGTAACATGGCCACCTTGCAGCCTGTAACCCTTTACAAGAAATACTTCTCTCTAAATGCATAGATTATGTGATTTTTAAGTTAATAGGGTCATCATCATTTATTTTACTTTTGTTGTGTTTGAAAATTTTTCTATAATGCAAAGAAAAATAAACACCAGGAACAGATAGTTTTTTAAAATGTTTTATCTGAACCTTCAAGGATTAGATAGCTTCTACATATACAAAATGTTTCTCAAAGATAGAAATAGGACATCAGAGGCAATAGGGACATCTGAAGACCATGATGCAGAGTGGGCTGAACACAGGGGAGATGGTGGGAAATCTTCATAAGGAGTTCTGATTAAATCCTCAGGTCTCTCTTCTAGGCTCTAGTCTCCTATAATGCCCCTTCTACTCAGAATATGGAGGTGCCCTGTAGGAGACTAAAGCCTAGGACAGAAGATCCCTGGATAGCTGAGGGCAAAAAGGAGTAATTTCACTGGGGAAACAAAAAGGAGTTAAGTAAATGCAGTTAGCCCCTCAGCCCTTTGCCTGTTGGACTCCTAGAACCCTAATGAAGGTTAGGCCCTCCAGGCAGGACATTGGAGAACTTTCAGATTCCAACATTTTGGGGACCTCTGGCAAAATGGCAAGGGCTGCATCCAATTGCCCACTGTTAGTCTATCATTCAACAAGTCCAGCCTGGCCACTTGGCAGCTGTTTAGCAGTTCCACTTCAAAACATGAACAGCCAGCCAAGAATCACCAGAATGACAGATACCAAAACAAACAAGAAAAGAAAAAGTCCAAGGAAACAGGAGCAATGTAGGCAGCCAAAGAAACCATTAAAACTATGTAGTAGCAAATGCCACAAAAGCAAAAATAGACAAATGGTACTTAATTAAACTAAAAAGCATATACATAGCAAAATAAACAATGAACAAAGTAAACAGACAACCTACAGCATGAAAAAAAAATATTACACGCTGTGCATGTGACAAAGAGCTAATATCTAGAATCTGCGAGGAACTCAAACAACTCAAAAAGAAAAAACAACCCCATTAAAAAGTGGGCAAAGGACATGAACAGATATTTGGCAAAAGAAGACATAGAAATGGCCAACAAACATAAAAAATGCTCAATATCACCAATCATCAGAGAAATGCAAATTAAAACCACAAAGGGATATCATCTTACACCAGCCAGAATGGCTATTATTAAAAAGTCTAGGCCTGGCAAGGTGGCTTATGCCTGTAATCCCAGCAGTTTGGGAGGCCGAGGTGGGGGGATGGCCTGAGGTCAGGAGTTCAAGATCAGCCTGGCTAACACGGTAAAACCCCGTCTCTACTAAAAATACAAAAATTAGCCAGGTGTGGTGGTGCGTGCCTGTAATCCCAGATAGGAGGCTGAGGCACGAGAATCGCTTGAACCCGGGAGGCAGAGGTTGCAGACTGAGATTGTGCCACTGCGCTCCAGCCTGGGCAACAGAGTGAGACTCTGTCTCACACACACACACACACACAAAGTCTAAAAATAACACATGTTGGCCAGGCTGCAGAGAAAACATGCACTGTTGGTGGGAATGTAAATTAGTACAACCTTTATGAAAAACAGTATGGAGGATTCTCAAAGAACTAAAAATAAAACTACCATTTGATCCAGCAATCCCACTACTGGTATATGCCCAAAGGAAAAGAATCATTATATTAAAAAAGATACCAGCACTTGTATGTTTATTGCAGCACTATTCACAATAGCAAAGATATGGAATCAACTTAAGTGTAATCAATGTAGGATTGGATAAAGAAAATGTAATATATATATATATGTGTGTATATATTTATAATGGAATGCTACTCAGCCATAGAAAATGAAATCATGTCTTTCGCAGCAACATGGATGAAACTGGAGGCCATTACCCTCAGTGAAATAACTCAGAAACAGAAAGACAAATCCTGTGTGTTCTCACTTAAAAGTGGGAGCTAACAATTGGTACACACGGACATGTAGAGTGAAATAACAGACACTGGAGACTCCAAAAGATAGGAGGGTAGGAGGGGGTGAGGATTGAAAAGTGACCTATTGGGTACACTGTTCACTGTTCGGGTGATGAGTACCCTAAACTCAAACTTCACCACAATGGTATGCATGTAAGAAACCTGCACTTTTACTCCCTAAATATATATTTTAAAATGTTTAAGTTATTTTAAAAACTATGTAACTGGTGCTCACTTTAGTAGCACATATACTAAAATTGGGATAATAAAAGATTAGCATGACCCCCATGCAAAGATTACAAAACAAAGACAAAAACAAAGATAGTTAATATCTTCAAGGAGATTGTTATAGGTTTGTTTAATATAGTTCCTTCCTTGGCATCCAGTTTTTGGCCTGACATAAGTTGTTTGAAACCCAATTAGTTGTACTCCTTTGGCCTAGTTAAAACTTCCCCTCCCCATGTGATTCTCTCTCTCTCTCTCTCTCTCTCTCTCCCCCCCATTCACTGATTGAACATCCTACTGCCTCTTGAATTCCCACCAGCTACCCCTAACCTCTCCAAGATCTGTAAGTAATAAATTTTTTCTGTTTTATGCATTTTGGTTTCATTGTGTCTCACCTGACCACCTAAACCTTATTTTCCTCCTGGTTAGAGCTCTCCTAGAAAGTGGCTATCTTGGTTTCTGGCTACTCTGCAGGGATAGCTCTCAAGACCAAATTAGAGGAAATCACAACAGAGACAAGAAAAGACATTGTATTCATGACAACAAGAAAAGCAGAATTAAAAATATCTTAGAAGAAAATTTTCAATAAAAGACTTGGAACATAAATTTGAAGGAATATATCAGATAATAGAACACAAATAAAAAGAGATTAAACAAATACTATGATAAAACAAGAAAACCAGAGAATCAATCCAGGAGGCCCAAACATCAAAGTAATAGGAATTCCCAAAACAGAGATAAAAAAAATAGTGGAGAGAAAATTATCAATGAAATAACATGAGAATATTTTCCAGAACTGAAGGATTTGAATTTTCTGATTGAAAGAACTTTCATTCAGCTCAGAAAAAATAATTTTAAAAAAAATCCACTCCAAGTCACATGTTTATGAAGCATTAGGACATCATGGATAAAAAGATCTTAAAAGCTTCCAGAAAAAAATAAGTCACCTACCAAGAATCTGAAACAAGAATTGACATCAGATTTCTCAATCACTATAGTGGAAGCTACAAGACAATGAAATCATGCTTCCAAAAGTGAGACAAAATTATTTCCAACCTAGAATTCCAGTCCCAATCAAGCTATCAATCAAGTGGGAGAGTAGAATAGGGGCATTTTCAGACATAAACTATCTCAAAAATTTACCTTCGATGCACCTTTATTTCAGGAAGTGATTGAAGGAGGAACTCTAACAAGATGAAGGACTTGCACTAAGAAAGAAATTAAGTCTGGAAAACGGGATTCACCACAAAAGATGGGCAAAGAAAAGTCGCCGGAGAAGAACCCTGCAACAGTCCAGAGAGCAACAGGCACATTTTAGAGCAGGCACTGGACAGGATGTCCTCAGAAAAAAACTTGGTTCTGAAAAATGGTCTTGATGTGTTTGACTATTACGAGAGGATACAAAAAGCTTGTCAAGAATAGTCACAGAAAGGAAAAGTAATCATGGTACACTATACTCAACTGTGGGCAATATTTACACAGTCATAATAAATCAAGTGAGTGTTAATTTCCCTGAAAATAGCAATAGAAACAGGGTTGATATTCCACCGACATGCATTGGTATGGCTGCTGTTTATGGTTGGTGTCCATTTTTAGTGATCAGGTATTCATTTTGGTTGGTCAACATCAGTACCATGTTGGTTGTTAAATATTTTGAACATCACCACTGGATGTAACTATTTGGAGAGTATAAAACACCTGTGGAGAATGCTGCTAGCTACTTCCCTGATGCCCATTGCCCTTGCTGCTCTGACTTTCTGACTTCTGCTCCAGCCACAGTAGCACTATGGCCAACTAAAAAGAATCACTTCCCTCAGATGCTCTTCAGCTCTCTCTGGCTGAAGAGCTGCAGGAGAAAGAACT
The DNA here is from genome assembly GCF_043159975.1 of Macaca nemestrina. Lineage (NCBI taxonomy): Eukaryota > Metazoa > Chordata > Mammalia > Primates > Cercopithecidae > Macaca > Macaca nemestrina. The sequence continues at coordinate 74,593,591 of NC_092137.1, forward strand.
TGAGGAAGGAGTCCCTTCCTAGATAAAGCATTTTCAGAAGAAAGCCCCTTCACTTTTCCTTTTTCTTCCTTCCTGGATAGAGTTGCCAAGTTTAGCAAATAAAACTAGTTTGCTCAGTTACATTTGAACTTCAGATAACAACAAATAACTTTGAGTGTATGTTTGGTACAATATTTGGGATATACTTCCACTAAAAATTACTTGTTGACAAAGGTGACCTAGATGTGGTTACTGAAAACCATACCTGGGTCATATGACAAAGGACTCTAGGAAAGTAAGTTTTTACTGGAAAAAAATAAAATTGAGTCTGTCAGTAAGGGAAAAAGGGAGAATGGGCATTGGGTAGTTATCTAGCATGTCTGCTACACTGCCCAACATCCATTCCCTCTTCTTCTTGCCTATTTACAAAACTCCATTTTGTCCAGGTAGAGACACAGGGCCCTTGATTGCCAGCAGTCACCTTCCCTAGGCTCAGGCATGAGTTGGGATCTATATAAACCATTAATGGTAATCTGGTTGCCCTTAGCCAGTCACTGACTTTAGGAGTAGTCATGTGACACTATTCTAGCCGATGAGATTTAGGTAGAAGTACCTTGGGTAAGACTTCCAGGAAAGCTTTTATTTTCCTGATTGAAAGTGACACAGTTGGAATGCATAGTTTGTCCTTTACCCTCCTCCTTTCTTGCACGGACCTTGAGACTTTGAGATAAAGCAGCCATCTTGCAACAATGAGGTGACAGGTATGAAGATCAAAGGCACAGGCTAAGGACAAAGCAGAAGGATAAGACAAATCTGGGTTCCTGAGAATATCACTGAGTTCTGGAGTGCTTATCCCTGGATTTCCTGTTACCTGAAAAAAAAAAAATCTCTATATTTAAACTGCTAGCTAAGTTTTATGTTACTTTTAGCTGAGGCCTTCCTAACTGACACATAATGGATAACTATGGACAGTTCAAATGAATGAACTTTATGTATTAACATGTCTAAATCTCAAAAACATAATGAGAAGAACAAAGTTGTAAAACAAAATGATATTATTTACATAAAACTTTCAAACAAACAAAACACTACCAATACTGATTATAGTTACATTTATAAGTAATAAAATCATAAAATTATGCAGAGGAATGATACACACCAACTTCAGGTTACTTCTGGGGAGGGATAAAGTTAATGATGCTTGATGATCTTTGGTATTTTGGATAGATTATACATATACATGTAGGTATGAAACAAATATGATAAAATGTTAACATCTGTTAATTCTGGACAGTAATATATCAATATCTGTCATATTGTACACATTTGAGGTATTTTATTATTAAATTTTTTTAAAGTACTTTTTAAAATAACTAAGAGGTCTCCCCAACACTATGAGATAATAGTCTCACGCAAAATGGGTCAACTGAGGACTCTGCACAAAAAATGACTGGGAAAAAAACTCCCCACACTTTGCTAGATCATTATGAAATTTTAGAACAGTGACTATGAAGAAAAGAAATATCCTAAAAACTTGTAGAGTAAAACAATCAGAAACAGGTCACCTGTCAATGAATAGAAAAGCAGAAGACTCCTCCTCAGCAAGTTGAATAAGAGAAGATAATGGGCAGGGTGCAGTGTCTCACGCCTGTAATCCCAGCACTTTGGGAGGCTGAGGCAGGTGGATCACCTGAGGTCAGGAGTTCAAGACCAGCCTGGCCAACATGGTGAAACCCCGTCTCTATTAAAAATACAAAACTTAGCTGGGTGTGGTGGCACATGCCTGTGATCCCAGCTAATTAGGAGGCTGAGACACGAGAATTGTTTGAACCCAGGAGGTGGAGGTTGCAGTGAGCTGAGATTGTGCCACTGCACTCCACCTGGGTGACAGAGTGAGACTTTGTCTCAAAAAAAAAAAAAAAAAAAAAAAGAGACAGAAGAGAATGATAGAGCAAAACCACCCCAAATCCAAGGGAGAATGATTTCCAACCTAACATTCTCCACCCAGTCAAACTGCCAGTTCAGAGTAAGGGTAAAAGACATTTTCAGACACGTAAAAAATTATTTTACTTCTCTTTCATAACTTCCTAGGAAGTTCTTTAAAAAAGTTACCCATCATTAATCAAGAAGGGGAAGACAATGATATGCAGGAGAGAGTGGATGGAATCAGAATAATGAAGAGCAGTCCCCAGATGACAGCCGTGTCCTCAAAAATCAATCAGTCCTCAAAAGAACTAGAAAATGAGGCTTCGGAAGGAGCCGCCCAGGGGAAAAAATGAAATGCGAAAGATTTGATACACTCTTGGAGATTTTGGAACAACTCAAGAAAGTGACAGAAAATGCAAAGAAAAAAGATAGCAATTAGAAATACCAGGGAAAAATTAAAACTCTGCAAGGAATAAAATGTGATCATGGCATGTAATCATGAGTATAAACACTGCTTTTTGAATGAATTAAAAATTGTGATGATATTCTACACTGGGAGGATAAAAAATAGATGTCTGTGGTTGTAAGTTAAATATTCACTTGTAAGTGGCTAATATCTAACTTCAATAAATAGCAGGAATAATTATTACTATCATTATTATTAAAAGGCAGCCAACAAAAAAAGCTAAAAGAATTCCTAGTGGTTATCTTTGGGAAGTGGAACTGTGACATATGGAGGAAGCTGGAATGGAGTTCCATTGCTTTTTATGGAAAGCTCTTACATGTGTTAATTTATTTTTAAATTATAGCTTTTTTATTTTAAACATTTTAAAGTAAATAATTTAATATGCCATGTGTTCCTACTTTATGTGATAATCGTATACTTGAAAATTAATGGTTAAATCTATTTATTCAAAGTGAATCATGTTTAAAATACTTAGCAGAATTACACAACAAAGAACCCTTTAAGGCAGTGGTTCTCAAACTTGAGCGTGCATCGTAATACCTAGAAGGCTGCTTTCTGTTTGTTTTCTTAAAGTTGGGGTCTCGCTTTGTCACCCAGCCTGGAGTTCAATGGCGCAATCACAGCTTACTGCAGCCACCAACCTCTAGGCTCAAGCAATCCTTCCATCTCAATCTCCAAAGTAGCTGGGATTACACATGTGAGCAGCTCCAGAAAGCTTGTTAAAATAGATTGCTGGGTCTCATCCCCAGAGTGCCTGATTCCATAGCTCTAGGTTGGGGCCTGGAAATGTACATTTCCAACAAGTTCCCAGTTGCTGCTGCTGATGCTGATCCAAGGACCACATTTAAAACCTCTATTTTAAGAAAGTAACTCCCCATTTATATTTTTTATTAAATTGGGTCAGTTGGTGATTTTTAAAAAGCTGATATCTTCCTACTCCAGTATGGTGTGAAGAGTACAGAGAAGGTGAGTAACAGATTTCTTTTCCTATAGAAAACCATCTTCAAATGTCTTAGTGGGTGACTCCATGTCTCTCCAAGCCTCCACAGGAAAGACCATGTGACCCAGCCTGGTCAAACACACCCCATTCCAGCCACAGAGATCGGTTCCGGAATGATCCCATGTCCTTAACTGGGCCAATCAGAATTCTTCCCAGGACATTTCTGCTTGATTCATCCAAAAACTCTGCTCATTCTGGTACTGCTAAGCTGATAAGCTTGGAAGTTACTATTTTGCCTGTCACATGGAGAGAAGCATTCAAGAAAAGTAGAGAAACAGAGTCCAGATAACACTGTGACTCCCTGAATCAGTTAATTTTGAACTGTCCTTCTCAGTTGTGTTGAGCTGTTAAATTCATTTTATTTTTTCTCGTGTTTGAGTTGGGTTTCTCATGTTTGCAATCACAAGTGCCTGACTAATGAAAATGAAATAGAGCTTTCCAACATGTTTTTAAAATGTGTTATTTCCTATTTGAAGTACTATGGATTCTCAGATTGGAAAACAAATGAAAGTTTGTTGGAAAAACAATGAAATGCCTGATTGTCACTGACAAATGACAATACATATGCAAACATAGATGAGAACTCTACAAACTACAGAAGTATGGAGCTATAATGTAGCTATAATATTTCGGTAGATGCATACCTTCCAGTTCTGGACTAGCTGAGACCATTCCTGCCTCATCTCCTCTGTGCCAGGTCCCAACTTCTCACAACTTGAGAGAAGCTCCCTCCCAGGGATATGCAGAAGTAGGAGAAGAACCCAAACTCCCTGACATGATCTTCAAAGGAGTCCATCCATCTGAAGCTGAGTGTTGGCCCTGGGGAAGTGTTTGGATTAGCTCTGCTCTGATTGGCAACTATACTGCCCACTATAAAAGTCCCAACCTAATTCATGAAACAGAATTTCTACCTCCAGCATTTCATATAATGTGTATTATAATGTGAATGTCGGGTATTTTGCTTTCATCATCTTACTTAATTCTCACTATAATTTAGTAAGATATATAATTTCACCCCCATTTTATAGATGAGTAAATGAAGACTAAGAGTTAAGTGATTTGTCCTGGATCAAAGAACCAGCCATGGTGGAGCCAGGGTTCAAATTGGATTCTTTTTGATTCCCAAACCTAAGGAAAGAAGGAAGAAGAAAGGGAGGGGAGGGGAAGGGAGGGGAAAGGGGAAGGGGAAGGGGAAAGGGAAAGGGAAGGGGAGAAGAAGGAAAGGGAAGGGAAGGGAAGGGAGGGGAGGAGGAAGGAAGGAGGAGGAAGGGAGAAAGAAGGAGAGAGAGAGGAAAGAGAGGTAAAGATGTGAGAAACAGAGGGGGCCTGGTATGGGTTACTGACAGTCTTCCACTTCTGGGTTCCAGGCCCTTCCTGAGGCCTGGCTGAACTCCTGTCCACAAGACTTCCCTGGTATTATAATAAATCCCTCCTTGGCAAAAAGGAATTTGATGTTTAAAAAAATAAACATTTTTTTAAAACCCTCTTTTCTCTTCAACTAGCTTCAGCTGATTTGATTTACTTGTATCCAAAAAGTACTAACCAGTACCATCATCCACTACAATATCTTGCCAAAGGAATTGTGCTAGCAACACATCAACCTCTGGCATGCAGCAAATGAGAGGACTTGTAACACTAGTCCCTACCCTGCCCAACTAGCTGTTACTCCCCCATCCATCTTTAGATCATAGATCGCCTTGGCATTCAGCATGCCTTTACAGTGAGGGAACAAAATTCTCTTCTGTCCTGAGTCAAAAGTCACCTTCCATTTCATTGCCCCTACCACTAGCCTGGAATCACATCTGGGATCCCTGAGAATCCAAAACCCTACTGACCAAATCAACACCTGGGCCGGGCGCAGTGGCTCACGCCTGTAATCCCAGCACTTTGGGAGGCCGAGGCGGGAAGATAACAAGGTCAGGAGTTCGAGACCATCCTGGCCAACATGGTGAAACCCCGTCTCTACTAAAAATACAAAAATTAGCTGGGTGTGGTGGTGCATGCCTGTAATCCTAGCTACTCGGGAGGCTGAGGCAGGGCAATTGCTTGACCCCAGGAGGCAGAGGTTGCAGTGAGCCGACATGGCACCACTGCACTCAAAAACAAAAACAACAAACAAACAAACAAAACAATACTTTAAGCCTGTAAGGCCAAGGATCAGAGTGCTACCCTAGGAAACAGACACACAGGGGTCCCTGCCCAAGCAGCCTGCATGTCCAAAGCAGCAAGGAGGTGGTGACACAGCTAGCTTTAAAGATGTATGACACATTTTAGCCATCAGAACCCTTTTGATAGAATCATCTGGTGTTTAGGTGCCCACCCTTTCCCTATCCACAAGGGCACATCAATTCAATCCAACAAATCCTTATTGAGTATCCACTTTGTTCCAGATATTTGCACTAGACACTAGGAACAGAACAAAATAGTTGAATTACTAGGGAAGAAGGGTAAAGCATAGTAATGAATCCTTAAGATTAGACGTCCATGTCTCTGGGAAAAACGTAAGTAGTAAAAAGGTTGTGCCACATATTCACAGGCCAGATTTTGGGGAGCTTTTCTTTCCACCCCATATTTTAAGCCACTTGACCTTGATATCTAAGAACTCTAGACCAGCCAACATGGTGTCTGGTACACCCCTCTGAGAGCCCAAAGTATTTCAGAAAAGGACTTCCCCAAGGGCTTATCTGGGATTATTTTGTGAACTGAATCGACAAGAATGACACGGGGTCATGCTGGGCTTTAGAAAGCTAAGCTAGAAGCCAGAGAAAGGCTACCCTCTCAACCCGTAGCTTGTCCATTGCCTCGGGGCCCTGCAGACTGAAACACCCACGCATGCTCCAGGAGAGAAAGGACAAAACAAACAAATATCCCTAAGAAAACTAGCAGTAGCAAAACCAGGTACCGTATCCAAAACCTAAAACCAAAAATGTGTAATGAAAGGAAACTAGCCATTATTCTGTTTCTATCCTGAGATGTTACATTAGCAGACATAATTTATTTTCCCATGGTTTTCTGGGAAAGAGGTAAGTCTCAGGGTTTTTGCTACTTCATAAATATTTCAGCCAGTCTAACACATTTGACAAAGACAACAGAAATTTACGTGCCTAGAAGAGAAAGATTCAGTTCATTAGATGAGAACAAGATAGAACTCACTCACCACGGTGTCAGACAGAACAGGTCTCCTGTCATTTCTGTTAATTTGGAGTGGTTTTGCACCCAAAAACCTCAAGGCACCAGGGTGACAAAAACAGAAAATCAAATATTCTATACTCATTTGGAAGATTTGCCCAGCTTTTCTGGTATTCTCCTCTTCAGTGTGTGTGAAGCTTACTCTTAAATACTCTGTGTTCATGCTATAAAGCACATTTTCCCTTATCTGCATAGCTCTGTCTACTTTCTCTGAAGCTTCCAGCTGCAAACTTACCTTTGTGTTCTTAGCTCTGGAAACCAGGATCCAAATCCCACGGAGGCCAGAACCACTTGCTCTGTTCCTGTTGGGTGGCAAGAAGGGCTTTCTGTGGTTTCCAGGCTGAACAGTATTTGGGGCATTGGAGATTGACTTCTGAGGCTCAGTGGCAGCCAGCCATGTGACCAAGGTTGGGGGAGGGACGCTCCTGCAGGGTCAGGGATGGATGCCTGGTTGACTGACAGACCAAGGTATAGCAGGGTCTGAATAGAGCTAGCCATGATCAAAGGCAGATGCCTTTGCTCTAAATTTCTTCTTGAATTTTAACTTGGTGATCTTTTTATGGCAGTGGTATACTCCAGCCTTGGTTCTGAAATGCTATTTTATCTCCCTGCATAGTTTTTAACCCAGATTCTTTTTGGATTCTGTCTTGGAGGGATGTTAGAGCTGGAAGAGAACTTGGAGAATCCAGTCCTATCTCAAGGTTGCCCATTTTATACAATGAAAAATTGGGGCCCAGAGAGGGGCAGTGGCATTTCCAGGAACCTATAGAGATGTGGGTTTGTTGTTAGGTACTGGAATGACCCCACTTGGCTCAAAATTACAGCTCACTTGAATGTCTCCAACTTTTATATTGTTAGAGCTTTGAGGACTGCTGAGATGTCGATAAAGGATCTTTTTACATTGCAAGTACCTAAATATTCAGCTGTCAGATTAGGGCATGACTTGGAAATAGTGGCAGTCTGCACTTGTGGTCAATGAGTTTATATAAACATGTGTACTTATTTTTAGGTATCTCTAACTCAATCTTTGTAAAATGCTCCAAGGTGATCTTTTTAGAGGGATCAGGTGACACCAAAAGCTACAGACATTTTTTTTCTTTAACCTCAAAGACCTTGAAGACCTCTCTAGACTACAGCCATGCAGGTAGCCTCCTAGTTCACACCTGTCTCTCCAGCCAAAAGGATGGCTGCTGGCTCTCTGCTGACAAAAGAAGAAGTGGTAGGAATGATGGAGAAAATGATAGAGGCAGAGGTGTTGGTTGTAGAAGTAGCAGTAAAATGGTGGCAAAGTAGATGAAGGTGTGAAGTGTAGATGAAGTTGTGAAGTACAGATACAGGTGATGAGGTATAAATGGAGATGTGGGGTATAGATGGAGGTGTGAGGTATAGATGGAGGTAATGAGATGTAGATAAAGATGATAAATTGGCTGGGCGTAGTGGCTCACGCCTGTAATCCCAGCACTTTGGGAGGGTGAGGCAGGCAGATCACCTGAGGTCAGGAGTTTGAGACCAGCCTGACCAACATGGAGAAATCCCATCTCTACTAAAAATACAAAATTAGCCAGGTGTGATAGTACATGCCTGTAATCCCAGCTACTCAGGAGGCTAAGGCAGGAGAATCGCTTGAACCTGGGAGGTGGAGGTTGCAGTGAGCCAAGATCATGCCATTGCACTCCAGCCTGGGCAACAAGAGTGAAACTCCATCTCAAAAAAAAAAAAAAAAAAAAAAAAAAGGTAAGTTGTAGATGGAGGTGAGGAGATGTAGACAGATAGATAGATGGTGAGGTGTAGATGGAAGTGTGAGGTGTAGATGGAGGTGTTGAGGTATAGATGTTAGTGTAAGGTGTAGATAGAGATGGTGAGGTATTAAAAAAAAATTAGCTGGCGTGGTGGCACGTGCCTATAATCCCAGCTACTCGGGAGGCTGAGGCAGGAGAATTGCTTGAACCCAGGAGGCAGAGGTTGCAGCGAGCCAAGATCGTGCCACTGCACTCCAGCCCAGGCAACAGGGCAAGACTCCATCGAAAAAAAAAAAAAAAAAGATGGTGAGGTGTAGATGGAGGTGGTGTGACGTGTAAATGGAGGTGTGAGGTGTAGATGGAGACGATGAGGTGTGAGGTGTAGACAGAGATGATGAGGTGTATGTAGAGAGAGGTGGTGAGGTGAATATGGTGGTTTGAGGTGTAGATGGAGGTTCTGAGGTATAGATGGTGGTGTAAGGTGTAGATGGAGGTGGTGACGTGTATATGGAAGGGATCAGATGTAGATGGAGGTATGAGGTGTAGATGGGGTGTGAAGTGTAGCTGGAAATGTGATATGCGAATGGAGGTGGTGAGGTGTACATGGAAGTGATGAGATGTAGATGGAGGTAGTAAGTTGTAAACAGAGGCGTGAGGTGGAGATGGAGATGGTGAGGTAGTATATGGTGGTGTGAGGTATAGATGAAGGTGTGAGGTATAGATGGAGGTATGAGGTATACATGGGGGTGGTGAGGTGTAGACAAGGGTGGTGAGGTGTAGATGGTGATGGTAAGGTCTAGATGGAGGTGGTGCGGTCTAGATGGAGGTGTGTGGTGTAGGTGTAGGTGGTGAGATATAGGTGAGGGTGGTGAGGTGTAGATGGTAGTGGTGAGGTGTAGATGGTGGTCATGAGGTGTAGATGGAAGTGCTGATGTCTAGATGGAGGTGGTGAGGTCTAGATGGAGGTGTGTGGTATAGATGTAGGTGATGAGGTATAGGTGAGGGTGATGAGGTGTAGATGGTGATGGTGAGGTCTAGATAGAGGTGATGAGGTCTAGATGGGGGTAGTGAGGTCTAGATGGAGGTGTATGGTGTAGGTGTAGATGGTGGTGATGAGGTCTAGATGGAGGTGTGTTGTTTAGGTGTAGGTGGTGAGGTATAGGTGAGGGTAGTGGGGTATAGATGGTGGTGGTGAAGTCTAGATAGTGGTGGTGAGGTCTATATGGAGGTGGTGAGGTCTAGATGGAGGTGTGCAGTTTAGGTGTAGTTGGTAAGGTATAGGTGAGGGTGGTGAGGTCTAGATGGTGGTGGTGAGGTCTAAATGGAGGTGTATGGTGTAGGTGTAGGTTGTAAGGTATAGGTGAGGTTGGTGAGGTGTAGATGGTGGTGGTGAGGTCTAGATGAAAGTGGTGATGTCTAGATGGAGGTGGTGAAGCCTAGATGGAGGTGTGTGGTTTAGGTGTAGGTGGTGAGGTATAGGTGAGAGTGATGAGGTCTAGATGGTGGTGGCGGTGAGATCTAGATGGAGGTGGTGAGGTCTAGTTGGAGGTGTGCGGTTTAGGTGTAGGTAGTGAGATACAGGTGAGGGTGGTGAAGTGTAGATGGAGGTGGTGATGTCTAGATGGAGGTGACGAAGTCTAGATGGAGGTGTGTGGTATAGGTGTAGGTGGTGAGGTACAGGTGAAGGTAGTGAGGCCTAGATGGTGGTGAGGTCTAGATGAAGGTGTGTGGTTTAGGTGTAGGTGGTGAGGTATAGGTGAGGGTGGTGAGGTCTAGATGGTAGTGGTGAGGTATAGATGGAGGTGGTGAAGTCTAGATGGAGGTGGTGAGGTCTAGATGGGGGTGCATTCTGTAGGTGTAGGTGGTGAGGTATAGGTGAGGGTGGTGAGGTGTAGATAGTAGTGATGAGGTGTAAATGGTAGTGGTGAGGTCTAGATGGAGGTTATGGTATAGGTGGAGGTGGTGAGGTACAGATGAGGGTGGTGAGGTCTAGATGGCAGTGTTGAGGTCTAGCTGGAGGTGGTGAGGTCTAGATGGAGGCGGTGAGGTATAGACGGAGGTGGTGAGGTCTAGATGGAGGTGTATGATGTAGGTGTAGGTGGTGAGGTATAGGTGAGGGTGGTGAGGTGTAGATGATGGTGGTGAGGTCTAGATGCAGGTGTGTGGTTTAGGTGTAGGTAGTGAGGTATAGGTGAGGGTGGTGGGGTGTAGATGGTAGTGGTGAAGTGTGGATGAGGGTGTGATGTGTAGATAGAGGTGGCAAGGTGTAGATTGGGGATGTGAGGCAGTGATAGTGATGAAGGAAGGAGTTAGAAGTCCTTGTGCATGATGGAATAGAAGATTCTTGTTGCTATTATGCTGATAAATGTGGAAGAGCCTGTCCTCCTTTGATTACACATGTGAAATGGTGAAACTTCACCATTAGAAGTATGGAGGACCTTATTCTTTCAGAGCCATAGTACCTTTGGGAAATAACTTCACGTCTCTGGGCCTCAGTGTTCTTGGAGCAGAGGTTGCTCTATTAAATGGCATTTGTTAGGGGGAAACCTACCTCTCCCGCTCCAAGCACTTTTGCCTCATCTTATAAAGTGGGAACTTCTGTCCTTGCTGCAGCCTTGAGAAAAGTACTCTCCACTTACTGCTCTACCTCCTAACTCATGGTATCTAGCAGAGGATAAGTGGTTCATGTGCTTGGAGAACTGAAGCACATAAAATGGGCATATGTCATGATTCAGGTTCTTCTGGGTTTTCTCCTTTTGGGAACAGCCCCCCCAGAGAAGGCCTGTGCTTCCCTCCTCTCCTCTTCTTTTCATGGTAAGCTTTCTAGGGTAGGTTCTTGCCTTGTGGGATAGAGGAGTCTTCCAGTTCTGGGTAGATAAGTTTCATTTTGAGGGAAAGAATTAGGAAGCCCAATTGTACATTCAAAACTACATTCTCCAATCAGCTTTAGCTGTCATAAATTTATTTTAAGTCCCAGCTGCTTGACTTCTATATCTTATTTCTCATTTGATTCCAAGGACAGAGGGGTTGTGAACAAGTATCATTCTCAAAGTCCAGCACTGAAGAATTAATAAAAGAGCCCACTTAGACTGGGTTGGACTCAAGGATCTCTTAAGTTTCTTTCAAGCTCTACTGCCCTATGATTCTATGTGTCTAAATGAACTTATCGCTGAAGCAAAATAAATATATATTGATAGTTCTGGGTCAGATGTTGGGATTCTTAAAGGATAACTTCCCAAGCTCTGACTCCCTTCTTTCCTGCTTTTCAACTGGATGAAGACCTCTGATCTTCAAGCATCTTCCTCTTCTCCCCATATACCAGCTCCTCATGGCTTCATTTACTTTCCCTTCCCGTCTGGACATCATAATGAATCCTTTCCTCTCTTCTCTCATTGATACCCATAACCTCTTATTCCTGCCCTGCCAATCTCTTGGGCAAAATCAGACCATTCATTAACTTCTTCCTCCTGCACTAAGTTCTCTTTTGTCTCTGGAGAAAGCCTGTCTTCAGTGGGAGAGAACAAAGCCAATACACAGAATGGCAGAGGGGTGTCCATTTGTGTGTGTGTGCATGTATGTGCATGAAAGAGAGAGAGAGATGAGGAGGGAGAGAAAGACCTAGTCCTGTGATGTGTATGGCCAACTTCATCCCTGCCCTTCCCTGTGGTTTAGTTTTGTAAGCCAAAAAATGTTGAGAGAAGATATGGCTACCCCTTTTCTCTCTGCTCCCTGTCCTCTGGCCTCCTTCCATGTTACAGCCAAGGACATGCCAAGCCACCCACTCAGCTGTGGCACTGGAGTAAATGCTTGGGGGATACTGTCAATTCTTCCTCACCACCAGAGTGGTAACAGCTGAGGCTCATGCACTGGTCTTGCGGAAAGGGAAAGAACTGGCCCCAGTGGTCCTCAGTCATGTGTGTCTTCCTCTGGGAACATCTGGCAATGTCTGGATCTATTTTGGTTACACTGGAGGGAAGGTCACTACTGGAGGGAGGGTACTTCTGGCCTCTAGTGGGTAGTGGCCAGAAATGCTGCTACTATCCTACAAGGATGGCCCCCACAACAAAAACATTATCTGACCCCAACTATCAATGGTGCCATGGTCAAGAAATCCTGGATTAGGGCATGCAGTCTCTGGTTCTAGGCTCTCACTCAGGCAAAAGGAGCACTCAACACAGGCCCACCTCACTCGCTAGGGATCTGCCAGGAGAGGGAGCTAAAGATTCTTAGTACAGTTGGCCCTCTATATCCATAGATTCCTAATCCAAGGAGTCAACCAACAGCAGATCAAAAATATTTGAAAAACTACAAATAAATAATACAACAATAAAAATAATACAAATACTCCCAAAATACAGTATAAAAAACTATTTACATAGCATTTACATTGTATTAGGTATTAGAAGTAATCTAGAGATGATTTAAGATAAACAGAGGAGGCCGGGCGTGGTGGCTCACGCCTGTAATCTCAGCACTTTGGGAGGCCGAGGTGGGCGGATCACAAGGTCAGGAGATTGAGACTATCCTAGCTAACATGGTGAAATCCCGTCTCTACTAAAAATACAAAAAAAAAATTAGCCGGGCATGGTGGCACACGCCTGTAGACCCAGCTACTCGGAAGGCTGAGGCAGGAGAATGGTGTGAACCCAGGAGGCGGAGCTTGCAGTGAGCCGAGATCGTGCCACTGCACTCCAGTCTGGGCGACAGAATAAGACTCCGTCTTAAAAAAAAAAAAAAAGATAAACAGAGGATTGTGTAGGTCACATTTTATGTGAAGGACTTGAGCATCCTCAGATTATGGTATCTGTGGGTGGTCCTGGCACCAATCCCTTGTAGATGCTGAGGGATGACTGTTTGACCTCTGTGCCTCCATTTTCTTCAGATACCTGGTGGAAGGTGATGACTGCTCACTGGGATGGATTCCCTTCCATCTCCTGGCTAAATGCCATCTGAACCCCACCTGGGTTTGACATCTGGAAGTATTTAGGTAGGTCTGACCTAGGACCATGCATGGGGGCAAAATTCTGTGAAGAAAATAGCAGCTTCCTACCCTGGAGAGACCTGCGCGGCTTAGGCCCTTGTTAGTGGGACTGAGGATTAATTTGGGAGCCCTGGCAGGCTCATCTAGAACCTTTACCCACAAGAAGTTCCCCACAGGCTGGGCAAGACTCACCACAATATGTGCAATTTTTGGCTTCCAGATTGTTTGTGCCAAGTTTTGGCAGGTGGTACAATATTGGCTGCCCCAGATTCTTGTCTGCTTTAGCTGCTTTTGAACCGTGTCCAGGGTTGAGAATGGAACATACTGTGATGGTGTCAGCACTCTGCAGGAAGGTGAAAAAAGGTGAGGGATATGTTAAAGAGAAGCTGAGACACTGTAAGAGGCCAAACCCAGGTGATGCTGTGGAGGAGTTCTCTTTCTTCACCATCCCTATCTACTTCCCAATTGCTGCTGTGGCCTATGGACTCAGCTCACTCTACAGCAGCCACGATGCAAGTCTTGCTGTTCTTCTAACACTCCAGGCTCATTTCCACCTCAGGACCTTTGCACTTACTGTTTCCCCAATCTTCAGCCTGACTTGTTCCCTCATGTATTCAACTCTTTGGTCAAATGCTATCTACCCAAGAACACCTTCCCTGACTAGCCCATCTAAAATGCCCCTCTCTGGTCCTTAACTCTGCTTTATTTGTCTAAGTGGCATTTCTATTCAAAACCACATTATGTGTTTATTCATTTGTTCACTTTTTCTGTCCTCCTAATATGGCACAAAGTTTATCTGATTCACTGATGTATCTCTGATACCTAGAATAGAGCCTGGCTCATAAATAATTGGGTCTAAATCCTGACTCAACTAACTGTGGGATCTTGGGCAGTTTCTCCTTTTTTTTCCACTGCAATTTCCTCAACTGAAAAAAATTCAAATAATAATTATATCTACCTCAATGGTTATCTGAATCAATGTGAAACCTTAGGTCAATGTCTGGCCCACAGGGAACAGTTAGTATTAACTAATAATATTATTATAATTATTACACCCTCAGGGAGAAGCTCACATGTCTATCCTGAGGAGGAGGGGAGGGGGATGAGCAGTATTCCGAGCCGCTTACAGGGGCGGAACCGTCTTTGTTGCTTCTCCAGGAACCAAGTCCTCTTCTCCCCTCTCGCCTGCTCTCTGCTGCCCTCTGGAGGCCTGCAGTGGAGTCAGGCAGGGAGTGATTCAGGGACGCCACAGATTATGTATCTCCCACGGAGAAGAATGAGGCACTGCTGGATGACAGTCCCTCTACTTAAGCGACCCAGAGCCCAGGGAAGCATCTTGGGCCTTGGCAGAGCTGCCACTGGAGCCATCATTTGACAAACACAATTGGGAATCATTGAGGCCACAGAGGAAATGTGGGTACCTAGGAACTCATTCTTCAGACAGATCCCCAAAGGGAATCAGAACCAGCATGCAGCCAAGCAAGGGCTGCCCCTTCCTTCCCCTCTCCCCAGGCTGTACTTCCTTAGCCAAGGGACAGTTCTCTGATCACCTCAGCCAACCTAAGCTACCCTGGAAAAATACTTCTCACCCTGTGCCCCTGTGCCTCTTGGTCAGAGCGTATGTCACTGGCTGGGCCAAGTGATCTTCATGTCAACCTAAATGAGAGGGCTATGGAAAGACATCCCTCTAGAGACATCTGGGAGCTGATTAACTAACAAGAACATGGAGACACCAGCACTGTGTGATCAAAAGATATAATGGAGGGAAAGATTTCATTTTCAATAAAAACAAAAACCCTAAAACATCTAGAAATAAACTCACCTAGACATGCATGTTTTATATGAGGACACATGGCAAAACTTTGCTAAGAAACATATAATAAGACATCATATTTCTGGATGGGAAAACTGAATAGGGCAAATATGCTTAAGTTCAGACATTTATATATATTTTAAATACAATTCCAAGGGCATTTTGAAGGAAAATGACCCAAAAAATCATGGCTAAAGTATGAGCTTAGAATTTATTGAGTTTTTACTATGTGCTAGGCTCAGGGCTGAGAGCTTTACATAGTTGACCTCAATTAATCCTCACAGCAACCTCAAGAGGTTTCTTTTCTCTCTCTCTCTCTCTCTCTCTCTCTCTCTCTCTCTCTGTTTCTTTCTGAGACAGGATCTCACTCTGTCACCCAGGCTAGAGTGCAGTGGCACTCTCACAGCTCCCTACAGCTTTGACCTTTCAGGCTTAAGCAATTCTCCCGCCTCAGCCTCCCAAATATCTGGGACTATAGGCAGATGCCACACCACACCAGGCTACTTTTTAATTTTTTTGTAGAGATGAGGTCTCAATATGTTGCCCAGGCTGGTCTCGAACTCCTGGGCTCAAGCAATCCTCCCACCTCAGCCTCCCAAAGTGCTGGGATTACAGGCGTAAGTCACCACGCCTGACTGAGGTCATTATTAATATTTATGAAAGACAGGTTGGGAAAGTGATTAAGAGCAGGAGATCACATGACTTTGGACAAGTTACTTATGACTGTGGGAAGTGGCTTCCTCATCTGGAATGATAGCAGCTATCCCATAGGTTTATGGTCAGTATTAAATGAGGTAACATACATGAAACATTGAGAACAGTGCTTGGCAAGTAGAAGCACTGACGTGAACTACTATTATCTTCATTTACAGACGAAGAAACTAAAGCTTAGAGAGGATAACATAATTTGTCCAAGTTCACGCAGCTGATAACTGGCTGCCCTGGCCTGGGGGATGGGAGTAGGGAGTCTTGCCTACAAGATCTGAAAAATTATAAAATCATAATAGTTAAAACAGGAAGCACATCTTGTATAAGATATTTTTACATGCCTTGCCAGATCATGTTCTGAAATATTAGTCAATGCCTTCTCCAGCCTGATATTCCCTTTACCTCTCTCCCTTCCCTGCCTCAAATAACCAGGCCATTCTATGCTCAGTGCTGCAGGGAACGTGTGTGAAAACAGAAGGAAGAGGTAAGGAGCCTCTTTCCTTAGGGGAATAGAAAAGACTTCTGGCCTAGACCTAGACCAAAGGGTGGGAGAAAATGGTCATGAGAAAGATCAAGGCGTTTCCTGCCCCTCATATCCAAGAAGAATTCCCCAGAGCAAGGACAAGGACCGGAGGGAAGTTGAGAAACATTGACTTTGCTAGGTCCTGGAGGTTGAGGTCCCAATCCCTGCTCCCTGGGCTGAGCCCCACAGAGAAATCAGCATCCTTCACAATCTGTGGATCTGAGAGCAGAGAACAGAATGGCTACTGGGTGTATCTAGGCCAAGAGGACCCTAGGCAAGCTCCCTGAGGCTGCTTGAAGAGGTGGAGAGAGACTTAGACCTCCACAATAACCTGCAGGCACCAGGACCAGATGGGACAAGGATAGATGACATCAAGGGCAGGACCCTTTGTAGGTCACTGAGGGTCTAGAACCCTGCACTCCACCCCACCCCAAATCCAAAATGGAAACTGCAAAGGAAACTCAGAACTGACTGAGATTAAGGGTCAGCACCTTTTTAAAGAGTGGGGCTCAAGTATAGATGAAGGAGAATTTTATAAACAAACTAATTTTTGTTACACACTTGAGTTTAGGGGCTGAAACTGGTATTCTAAAGGATAGATTTTTAAGATAATAGTGTTGGGGAAATGCACTGTTTAAAAAATCCATTTAGAAGAGAAGATTGGGCAGTGAACAAAGGCAGCAACTTTAAATCATTTGTGGGGCTCAGCACATATTATTGATCTCTGCTCTGAAATTAAAGTTAATTGTTCCTTAAGATTGAGCTGAATTTGCACCCGATCTGCCTTGGACAGTAATCATCTGCCCCTATTGTCTTGGCTTCATAATTAGTCATGCTCCTTTCATTCTCAAAAGGGTCCCAGTTTGAGCAGTAAATTAAGTGGTTACTCTGCTTAAGATCTTTAAATGAGAGTGATCCCATGGGTGGGCTGACTCTGAACTAGTTGTGAAACAGAAAGTAAGACTTTCCAGGCAGGTGTGGCTGGAGGCCAGTGGGACCTGACGTGGAGCCTCTGGAGGGCAGAGAACCTCAGGTGGATGGGAAAGGAAGGTAAGGTAAAGGGCAGGTGGGGTGTCAAGAGAGGGTCAGGTGCTGGGTAGTTAAGAGGACAGTGGCGAGATCAGAGTGGAATGTTTGAATTTAATATTTCAGAGATGGAGCAGCTAAGGATAATGGTGCGGCCCAGGTTTTGACCATAGGCACAGGAGGGAGAAATGGAGGCAAATGGAGGCCTGATTGTGTTTGGGGACAGGAATTGGGCACTGGGGAGACACATGGATGGGGTTTGTCTCTACTCTTGTATTCTTTTCAAATGTTGAATCTTGTAACTGTATTAACTATTTTAAAAATCTATAAGTAAAATTAAAATGTAAAGGATTCCAGGCTACCTTGTCCATTGATTATTCTAGGTCAACAGTGGAAGCATTTTATCAAGTTTTTAAAACCCCATTATAAAACAAATGGCCTTTAAACATTTGAAAACATGCTCAACTTCATTCATTTAAAGAAAAAGAATGCAAATCTGAGCCACAATGAAATACCATTTTTCACCTTTCAGATTGGCAGATATCAAGAAATTTTTCAACAGTGAGAGAGGAGGGCAACGGGCCCTCATACATCTACTTGCAAGTGAGATGCAGATAAGCACAGCCTTGATGGGGCCGGTTTGGCTGTATTTATATAACTTTAAAATGGACATACCTGGCCAGGTGCAGTGGCTCACGCCTGTAATCCCAGAACTCTGGGAGGCTGAGGCAGGTGGATCACTTGAGGCCAGGAGTTCAAGACCAGCCTGGCCAACATGGTGAAACCCCATCTCTACTAAAAAAATACAAAAGTTAGCCAGGCGTGGTGGCTATAGTCCCAGCTACTTGGGAAGCTGAGTCATAAGAACTGCTTGAACCCATTAGGCAGATGTTGTGGTAAGCCCAGATTGCACCACTATACTCCAGCCTGGGTGACAGAGCAAGACTCTATCTCAAAAATAAATAAATAAAAATAAATAAATAAATAAAATGGACATATCTTTTGGTAACAGCAACTCTTTATCTGGAAAGTTATCTTACACTCCCACCTGTGGACAAAAACAGAGATGTGGTTTGGGACAGTTACTCACCTCCCTGTGCTTATGTCACAGTTATAGTGAGAATTAAATATGATACATGGGAAGGATTTTAACAAGGGCCTGGCACATGGTAAGCATTGGCACATGGTAAACAAGGGCCTGGCACAGGAAATGCTGGCTGTTATCGTCAGAGCATTGTTCATGGTGGCAAAACATTGGAAACAACCTGAATGTCCATGAATAAAGGACTGATTTTAAAAAAAGAAAGAGGCCAGGCGCGGTGGCTCAAGCCTGTAATCCCAGCACTTTGGGAGGCCGAGACGGGTGGATCACAAGGTCAGGAGATCGAGACCATCCTGGCTAACCCGGTGAAACTCCGTCTCTACTAAAAAATACAAAAAACTAGCCGGGCGAGGTGGCGGGCGCCTGTAGTCCCAGCTACTCGGGAGACTGAGGCAGGAGAATGGCGTGAACCCGGGAGGCGGAGCTTGCAGTGAGCTGAGATCCGGCCACTGCACTCCAGTCTGGGTGACAGAGCGAGACCTCGTCTCAAAAAAAAAAAAAAAAAAAAGAAAGAAAAACAAGTTTTGTCTCTACTTTGGAAAGCCATGAAACTTTTAAATAGAATGAGGATATTCTTTAAATGGTGCTATTGAATGATTTTTTTGGAAGTATTGTTAGGGGAGGGAGAGCATCAGGAAGAATAGCTAATGTCTGCTGGGCTTAATATCTAGGTGACAGCAAACCACCATGGCACACATTTACCTATGTAACAAACCTGCATATCTGGCATATGTACCCCTGAACTTAAAATAAAAGTTGAATAAAAAAATAAAAAGGTTTTTAAATTTTTTTTTTTTTTTTTTTTTTTTTTTTTTTTTTTTTTTTTTTTTTGAGACGGAGTCTCGCTCTGCCGCCCAGGCTGGAGTGCAGTGGCCGGATCTCAGCTCACTGCAAGCTCCGCCTCCCGGGTTCACGCCATTCTCCTGCCTCAGCCTCCGGAGTAGCTGGGACTACAGGCGCCCGCCACCGCGCCCGGCTAGTTTTTTTTTTTTTTTTGTATTTTTTAGTAGAGACGGGGTTTCACCGTGTTAGCCAGGATGGTCTCGATCTCCTGATCTCGTGATCCGCCCATCTTGGCCTCCCAAAGTGCTGGGATTACAGGCTTGAGCCACCGCGCCCGGCCTTTTAAATTTTTTAAAAAGAAATATTGTTAAGTAGGAAAAAGGGAAAGTGTAGAAGAGTGCTTATGGCTGTCATCATGCCTGTGTAGAGGGTGCCTATGGGCACGGTATGGTCTCTCCAGGGAAGAGGTCACAGAAACTGGTTACAGTGATGCTTCCTGGAAGGGGAACTTGGAGGTCGGGGCTCAGGGAACTCTATGACTTCTTGTACCTTTTATACTAGTAGTCCACTATGCAGAGGTATTCCCTATTCAAGAACAATTAAATAAATTCCACTTCTGGGTATATACCCGAGAAAACTGAAAGCCAGGATTCAAACAGATAGTTTGAATTATATGCCAATGTGCATATCAGCATTCTTCACAATAGCTAAAAGGTGGAAACAACCTAAGTATTCATCGACAGATGGATAAATAAAATGTGGTATATACATACAATTGTGATTCAGCCTTAAAAAGGAATGAAATTCAGACACATGCTACAACATGAATGAACTTAAGGACATCATGCTAAGTGAAATAAGCCAGACACAAAAGGACAAATACCGTATGAGTCCACTTACAGAAGTATCTAGAATTGTCAGATTTATAGATACAGAAAGTAGATTAATGGCTACCAGGGCCTGGGGCAGTGGGAAATGGGGAGTTAATGTTTAATGGGTACCAAGTTTCAGTCAGTAATGATGAAAAAGTTCTGGAACTGGATGGTGGTGATGGTTGTATTATACAACAATGTGAATATAATTAATGCCACTGAATTGTACATTCAAAAATAGTTAAAATGGTCAATCTTATGCTTATTTTGCCATAAAAGGAAATCATGTAAAGAAAATCAGATAAAGAAATAAAAATATTCCTTTATCACTTTGATTGGAGCTATGTTAAATGTAGATTAATCACAAAGAGCTGTGTTGTATGAGCAACAACAAAGAACAGTCCTATCCAAAAAAGGGCTTTTGTTCTCCAAATTCTAGCATTTAGACCTGCTCTGCTTTGCTGGCTGGCTTTTTGGGAGTTCATGTTTCTGAGCAGGGATGAAAGGCTGAACCAGAACCAGGGGAAGAGGGTAGCTTCATCCAAGATGGAGAAGTGGGCAGGAAAGAGATGATGGGTGGGGGCAGAAGCAGAGAAATTCCCATGGGGCCATGAGGATGAGATAAATGGGGCGGGTGTACGAAAGGGATTCTGACAGGGGTGGAGAAAGCTGGCCTTTGAGGGGAATAACAGAGGAGTTACAGCAGGAACCTATAAAACAATCACCATGTTCCACTGGTGAGCTGGAGATCACAAACGTGTAGTTTTCCTATTCCTCTCGCCTCTTCTCTTCCAGGCAACAACCCTGAAGGGGTTGAGGACCCTGGTTAGCTAAATGAGTGAGGAAGAATGGAAACCAGGGACTCCCCATCCAGAGCACCATCCACCATGGGCCTCTGTTCTTTAGCAGCACCAGAAGAGGCTCCACTCCAAGTCAGGATTGAAGTGGTATCATTAGATAGGGCTGGAAATTATAATCATTAAAATGAGACTGAGACCAAGGGTGGCTGGAACAATCTTGTGACTTGCCTAAATTTCATTCAGGGGCAAAGCAAGAGCTAGTCCCACAGAATAAATGTAAAAGAGGCTGGGTGCAGTGACTCACGCCTGTAATCCCAGCATTTTGGGAGGCCGAAGTGGGTGGATCACCTGAGGTCAGGAGTTCAAGACCAGCCTGGTCAATATGGTGAAACCCCATCTCTACTAAAAACACAAAAATTAGCCAGGTATGGTGGTGTGTGCCTATAACCGCAGCTACTCAGGAGGCAGGAGAATCGCTTGAACCCAGGAGGTGGAGGTTGCAGCAAGCCAAATATTGTGCCGCTACACTCCAACCTGGTGACAGAGCGAGACTCCATCTTAAAAAAAAAAAAAGAATAAATGTAAAAGAGCAGTAAAAGCAAAAATCAAGCTGCTTTCTGATTTTACCACATAAATCATGTTTGTTCAATGGAACAGTGCACAATATTAGCTTTAATTGTAAATTAATATGCATCTGTTAAATAACCTTCTATCTGACTTTGGATTTTAAGCTTTCTGAGGTCAAGGACCATGTGCTGTTTAACCCCACACTGTTCTCACAGCCTGGCAGGCTGCCTCAAATGTACACAGGGGGCACTGAGATGGCTGCTGACTGAATTGCTGACCAAGAGAGATTCATCAGGCAGCCCATGCCATTTCTGTGCTCACACCGTGCCCAACACAGAGCAAGGAATCGTAAGTCCTGGGTGGCTTGAATTGACTCTTCCTGAAAAAGAGTCTGTGATCTAGGAAGTCCAATCTAGGAAGTTGCAGATTGCCTAGACTTAGAGCAAGAGGGACAGAAAGGAAGTAGGCATGGATGGTAATTTTGGTTTTCCATCAGGGCTGCTCTCACTCTGGAGTAAGGACAGGAAGGCTAAGACACAAAAGGGGGACTCAGCCCAACCCAGCTTATGTCCTATGATACCAGAAGGGAGCATTGCCATGACCTATTAAACCTCAAACCAAGCTGAATCCATTTTTTGAGTAAGAGACTCTTACAGGGCTCCTGTTCTCAAAACTATATAAAATTGTCCAAATTACGTACTTCTGGGATAATAAATTAGCAGAAGCAGCACACAGCCCACCTCTCAAGATAGGGAAGTAGGCCGGGCACAGGGGCTCACACCTATAATCCCAGCACTTCGGGAGGCCGAGGCGGGTGGATCACGAGGTCAGGAAATTGAGACCATCCTGGTTAACACGGTGAAACCTCGTCTCTACTAAAAATATAAAAAATTAGCCAGGTGTGTTGGCGGGAGCCTGTAGTCCCAGCTACTAGGGAGGCTGAGGCAGGAGAATGGCGTGAACCTGGGAGGCAGTGCTTGCAGTGAGCCGAGATTGCGCCACTGCACTCCAGCCTGTGCGACAGAGTGAGACTCCGTCTCAAAAAAAAAAAAAAAAAAAGAAAAAGAAATAGGGAAGTAGATCTCAAGTAGCTCAAGAAACAAAGTTTTCTACAGACGAAGGATGAAGGAAGGAAACCCAAGACCAGTTGATTCTGGTTTGGGAAATGATAACATTGGAGAACACACTCTATTATCTGTTTCTTGTGACATCCTTTGTGCTAAAGTTATCTCCTTTGTTGACATGGCCACCATCCCTACTTCTAGTGCACTGGAGGTAAAAGAGATGCATGAGTGTCTCCATTGCTAAGTGTTTGGTTACTCCCTCCTGGGAGATGAACTTGACTGGAGTGGGTGTGGGCAGGCATTCAGTCAAGCAACAAGCCACTCACTGAGTGCCATCAATGGGGTGGGAAAAGATGACTCTCCTTAGACTGGTCCATCCAAAATAAAGGAAGTGGGGAGAGCGTAGCTGGGTGGTCTTTAGGGTACTCCTGGAAACATCCCTCAGCTCATGAGCTCACAGCTGAATTTCAAATCCTGGGATGCCTGCTTGGAAGGAGACTAAAACACCATTTCTCAGGGACAGACGCCCACAAAGCTAAGGGCACTGGATTTCTAAGTCAGGATTTTATCACGGGCTGGAGGACCCTTTTTTCAGAAAGTCAGCTGATCTCCAGGACTCCTGATACATAAGAACTATGCAGTCTGTCACTTTTAGGGAGAGAGATGGGGACTAGCTCTGGTTCCTCATGCATTCCTTCCCTCTCACTCCCTAAAGACCTCAGGAAACAAATCCTTGGTAATGATGCCTTCTTGGAACCAGAAAGCTTAGTTGAAGTGTGGATTCTTATACAAGTGGAATGTTTTCTGGACTCCTAGAAGACTCAGAGGAGACACCATAAGTAACCCTTATTGAATTGGAAGACGTGTGAAGTACTATCAACCACTGTGACTTCTATGGCTCAAGAACATGGCATTTAAGAGGGGTAGTTAGACCTCTGCACAGGGGTCAACTAGATATAGGTCTCAGTCCCTGACTTTAGAAGTCTGACATTCCACAGATGTGCATACACACGCTCCCCTCACAGAGGAAACTGGAGTAGGGGGACAGAGCAGAACAAAATCGCAACACTACTACAGAACAACCTCGTCATTTCGTTACTTGTCCTTTGCTATGTTGGAATAGTTACAGATTAATTTCAACAATCAGATTACTCCTTATCTTTGCTCTAAGTTTTGTACAGGCCTTTAGCAAAAAGCAATAAAATTCTCACCTGAATCTCGGTGGGCTGGGGAATCTGCCTATACTATTCAGTTGGTTCACTCACATCCCCAAACCAGAACCTACAACCACTCTGTAACTTTATTTATGTAAAATCCACTCTACTCACCCCAGTGCAGTGGCCTGTGGCTCCTGGGCCCTGACTCCAATTCCTTTAGGGTGGACCTTGCAGCTGGAATCATCCACCTCTCGTTTTTTCTACCTCTGCTATTAACATAGCCCCTCCTCTATTGCCTCACCAACTGTTTTCAAACCAAAAAGTCTTTGTCTATTCATAGCCACTGTAAAAGTAACATTCATTTTTCTGTTTTTTAATCTAATGTCTGCGTCTTCAGTGGTTCTTATTGGCTAATCTAATCAGTGTGTTCTAGGGAGGTTTATTCCTTGCCTGTTCAGCTTGTCCCAGCACAATAAAGCTAAGGCATTTGTCTGGGGAGAATCAGCTCTTTTAAATCAGACAATCCTCAGGAAAGATGTCAGCACTTTTGCCTCTTTACTCCATGGGCCCGAGATTCAGGAGAACGTTCCACATTCCACTGCCACGCAGCTCTGCAAACCCCAAATCCTGACTCTCTGGAGAAGGATATGGGCAAGGAAAAAAATAAGGCATTTGAACAAACCAAACCCTGCAAGAAAAACTTTGCATACTTAGTGATTTTTCTAGGTTTATCCTGACTTTTGGCCTCTTTTTTTATGAATTCCATTTTTGTTTAAGTGAGAAAGATATGGTGAGAGAGACATAGTGGAAAATGGGAAGTTTGGAGGAAGATGGGAAGGAAGAAGAGAGTCAGTGAGTAGGAAGTGAGAATTGGGAGTGGAGGGAGTGAGGGACGCAGTGCTGAGGGACAGGGAAGAGGAGCATGCCAGGAAGGCACAGCATCTCTGGACACCTAGCATGGGGCCTGGTGTTTGCACACATTTCCCCTCATTGAACTCTCAACAGTCCAGCAGGGAGAACTCTCTCATCCCCAACCTTACAGGGCTGGAACAGAAGCTCAGAGACTTACAGACAGGAAGAAAAGCAGGAGCTAGAAGCCCCATTTAAAAAGCAACTCTGCCCCTCTTCTTCCACAGTCTCTTCCGTGGCTTCTCTAAGGGTCTTCAGCCTCCTTATTTCAGGGTTGACCTTCTGTTTCAGATAAGAAATTTATCTTCTGGTTGGATGTCCTCACTTTCTTCCTAGATCACGTGGAGTTTTCCCTTAGTGGAAAAGCCTCATTCCTGGATCTAGGGCCTGCTGGTGGCAGATATGTGAAAGAACATGTTTTGGAGGCCATGCCCAAGACAACACATTAACCCAACATTATAGTTTCTGTTAATAATCCATGGAATCAAAGACAGCCAAGACTAGGGAGATCAACAC
This sequence comes from Macaca nemestrina, assembly GCF_043159975.1. Taxonomy (NCBI): domain Eukaryota; kingdom Metazoa; phylum Chordata; class Mammalia; order Primates; family Cercopithecidae; genus Macaca; species Macaca nemestrina. Next base: position 74,618,711 of record NC_092137.1, read on the forward strand.
ATGCTGGGTCACCAGAGGTTTTCCTGGTTTTAGCACAGAAGATCTGTGACCCAGGAAACTCCTTAGTCCCAGGAAGAGCAGCACAGCCTAGGCCAGAAACAGTTTCGGGCCTTAGGGAATTTCCAGCTGGTTGGGAATTCAACAAATTCAGAAGAGTGTGAGGCTCCGAAAAGAAGCACAAAATGAGGGAAGGGTTCAGTGAAAGAAAAATCACCCTTGTTTGGAGGATTACTTTGTTCCACAAATGTTCATGGCTTATCTACCGGCCCCGTGTGTTAAAGAAAAGCTTCGTGGAGAAAATGGCCTTGGAGATGCAGTGAAGGGGTAGGATAGAGGTAGGATTTAGAACAGCAGAACTACCAAAGGGTATCTGAGGCAGATGGAAGAAGCCACAAAAAATAAAGATGTAAGAGGTGGGAGAACATAGCATAAATATCCTGAGAACTAGAGAGCTATTTCCCTGGCACAGGGCACGTGTGGGGAAATAAAGGTTTGGGCCTGCGAAGATAGGCTGGGTATTCTATGGAGAGGTGTAAACATCAGCAAACATGTCTGAAGTGAAAGGAATGTGGAATGGGACTTGGTACAAGAATGGAATAATTGGCTTCACAGTGGATTGTAGCACAGGTAGAAAGACCAGTTGAGATGTTACTGCCAAGCATTCAAGTGAAACCCTTCGGTTTCTACCTACCAAGGTTTTGTTCAAATCATTTGGACATTTATTTCAGATACTTTAGGTTTGGGATTTTTTTGTTTCTCATTTCACACAGGAATTTGAGGGTGAGCTTCATCTGGTTTGGTGAGGGTATAGGAAGGTATGGGGCAGGGGCTGTCCCTCCAGGATGCACAAAGGGAATAGGTTTGCAGGCTCAGGAATAGGGAAGAGGACCTGCCCTGGCAGCACTGTGCTTTCTTCCTTGTGTCTAGTGTCTACTGGGAGTTGGCTGTTGCACTGCCTGTCTTCCTGTCCAGCCCTAATGCCTGGTTAGCCGTTAACCAAAGTATGTTCCTTACTTCTTTGAGAGCCTTTCTACCTTGCTAGAGAAAGACAGTCATTTGAATGTTCTCTGTGAGCAAAGGAAAAGGCAGGGTGGTGGTGTGAGACCACAGCCTGAAGTCCCCTGATTGCCACCACCTGCTACAATATCCTGCTGCCACTCCCCAGTTCTGCTGTCTCTGAGCCTCAGTGTCCCACATGAACCAGGCGACTGAAGTGGGGATGGCGGATTTTCTCCCAGAAGGGAAAGTTCTAGGCATCAGGTCCAAATAAGTGTACTGTAAACCCTTCCTTGTATTCCAGCACTGCTTTGGAATTTTTTTTTTTTTTTTTTTTCGCTTTGGATATTTTTCCTTTTTACTTTTTTTTTTCCAGTTCTCTCATGAGGTTGCATACTTTACTTTTTTCATTTAAAAAATGTAATTCCAGTTGGACTTAGGGAGGAAAGAGAAGTAAATGTAACAGTTCACTTTGCCATCTTAAACGAGTTTTTTACTTAAGGTTGATTTAACGTGGTAATTATATTTTTTGTGAATTTCCTAGTCATGTATATGTTTCTATTGATGTGTTTCTTTTTCCTATTTATTATTTTTGAGACAGAGTCTCACTCTATCACCCAGGCTGGAGTGCACTGGCCACCATCTTAGCTCACCTCTGCCTCTTGGGTTCAAGTGATTCTTGTGCCTCAGCCTCTCAAGTAACTGAGATTACAGGCATGCGCCACTACATCAGGCTAATTTTTGTATTTTTAAGAGAGACAGGGTTTTGCCATGTTGGCCAGGCTGGTCTCAAACTTCTGGCCTCAGGTGATCCACCTGCCTCAGGCTCCCAAAGTGCTGGAATTATAGGCATGAGCCACCATGCCCAGCTTCTTTTTCCTATTTATTTGTAAACGTTACTTATCATATGTTATAAATATTTTTCTTTTTCTTTTTTTGTTTTTGTTTTTAGAGAAAGGTTCTTGCTCTGTCACCCAGGCTGGAATGCAGTGGCGCGATCACAGCTCACTAAAATCTCAAACTCCTGGGCTCAAACAATTCTCCCACTTCAGCCTCCCAATTATAAATATTTTTCTGTTTGTCATTTGTCATCCAATTTTGTTTACAGTCTTTTTTCTTTTCCTTACAGAAAGGTTTAATATGGGGTGTGTGTGTGTGTGTGTGTGTGTGTATTTTAATAAAGTCAAATTTATCCATATCATCCTTTAAGGTTTCTAGTTTTGTTGTCAATCTTAGAAAAGTTTTAGCCATCCCCAAATTTATATACAAAATAAATTTTCTTTATGTAGAAAATCTGTATGTTCTAATACTCTACTAGTTATTTTCCGGTATTGCTTTGTATATTTAAATATTCAATCCAACTGGACTTTGTTATATGGTGTAATATGAGGATTTAACTTGTTTTTCCCAAGTGTTAAATCACCATTTATAAAATTATGTACCCTGTACCTACCATTCTACACCCTCCTTCCCAAAGGGGCAGACTGAAATCCAGCCGAGGGGACCCATCGTGCTTGATCACATACTAACGTTTCTTTTTTTTTTTTTTTTTTTTTTTTGAGACGGAGTCTCGCTCTGTCGCCCAGGCTGGAGTGCAGTGGCGCGATCTCGGCTCACTGCAAGCTCTACCTCCCAGGTTCACGCCATTCTCCCGCCTCAGCCTCCGAGTAGCTGGGACTACAGGCGCCCGCCACCACGCCCGGCTAGTTTTTTGTATTTTTAGTAGAGACGGGGTTTCACCATGTTAGCCAGGATGGTCTCGATCTCCTGACCTCGTGATCCACCCGCCTCGGCCTCCCAAAGTGCTGGGATTACAGGCTTGAGCCACCGCGCCCGGCCCACATACTAACGTTTCTGTGTGCTTGAGTCTGTTCTCAACCAACCAACCTGACAGTAGGTCCCGCACCTAGTTTCCCTTTCTTACCACTCACTCATCCCTCAAACCATCATGTTCTGATTTCTGCTCTTTACTGGTCCACAAACATTTCTGTGGCAAAGCTCATCATCAAAGTTCTAATTGCCAAGCGGACAATTAGACAGTGGACACTTTTCAGATCTTTGCTTGACAGACTTCTCTATTACATCCGATGTTATTGACGATTCTTTCCTCTTTTTTTTTTTCTTCCTGTTTGTTTTGCTTGGTGTATCTTACGACTTGTGGCCCATTCAGTATGTGCATATTTATCTTTGTTAAATAAGGCCACAGTGTTTTCCAGAGTGGCTGTAGCACTTCACACCCCTACCAGCAGTGTGTGAGTGTCTAACTGGATTATTTAAGGATGAGTTGGGAGACCTGGGATGCTCTGGTTTTCTGCCCCCAGGCATGTGCTCAGTGTCCTTTGTACTGTCACCCCACAGATCTCCTCTCTCCTGTGAGCTTGAGTCCTGCTGCTGGCCTAAGCCAACCCCACCACTATCACTACCAACCCCCAATACAAACCAAGAGAGAGCTTTAAAGACTCACCTTCCCAAAACCCTGTTTTTGCATTTTGTTCCCTGTTCCAGAATTGTCAGTAGCTTCCCAATGCAGTCAAATACAGTCTGAACTCTTTGGATTGGCACTAACAGTGTTCTCCTGTCTGGCTTCCTTGTTCCTTGCCAGCCTTATTTCTCTCCCCGCTACACCCTCCTCCCCAAAGGGGCAGACTGGAATCCTGCCAAGGGGACCCATCCTGCTGATGAGGCTGTAAACCAGTACAGCCACTCTGCAAAAACAATGTGGCAATATTTAATAAAGATGAAAATACTCATGAGGAATGACCAAGCAATTTAACTCCTTAGAGAAACTTTTACATATGTGTGCCAAAGCACATGAACAAGGGAGGGTATTTATATAGCATGGTTTGGAGGTACCTGAACTCGGAAGCAACCCAAATGTCCACTGGTAGTGGAATGGGTACATTCTGGTCTCTTTACCCTCCTTCACTGCCCTTGCCTCCTCACAGAACTTACATGGCAATTTTTCAAATATGTCTTCATTTAAAACAGGAGCCCAACTACCTACTTTCCAAAATAGAGAGCATTTTTTTCCACTGAAAAATGAATTTCCAATATCACTATGTTAATATGTATAAAAACTGGCCAGGTGCAGTGGCTCATGCCTGTAATCCCAGCACTTTGGGAGGCCATGGCAGGTGGATCACAAGGTCAGGCCAACATAGTGAAACCCCGTCTCTACTAAAAAATACAAAAAATTAGCTGGGTGTGGTGGTGTGCGCCTGTAACCCAGCTACTCGGGAGGCTGAGGCAGGAGAATCACGTGAACCTGGGAGGCAGAGGTTGCAGTGAGCCGAGATCGCACCATTGCACTCTCGCCCAGGCAACAGTGCGAGACTGTCTCATTAAAAAAAAAAAAAAAAAAGTATAAAAATTTTGTTAAATGGTGTGATATTTTTTAAAATTTAAATATATATTATATCTAGGTTTTCAGTTCTACGTTGTCAAATGCATACAGTCTATCCTTTGCTTTTTGCTTTTTACAAAGGAGTACCAAGATGAGTTAAAAGTGATTTATCTCAGATTTTGTTCACTGAGGCTTAGAGTTTACCCCATGAGTTCATAAGGGTTCAGTTCCACCTATTGTTCCTTGCTCAATTGTTTGAGTAGGTCCTGATTACCTGCCAGATGGCCAGTCCTGGGCTGATCTTTTCTACTAAGATCAGAAGGGTCTCTTCTGGCAAGGCAAGCCTGGCTTGTACTCTCTATGGAAACTTGACTAGCCATGGCTGCAGCTAGAGGGCCCAGCCAAGGATCTTTCCAAACCAAGTGCCTTTGGCTGTCAAATATGTAGGTAACTAAAACTCCAATATCTGAGGGAGGACAGTCTGCCCTATCTGAACTCCCTTGTCTTTTAGAAAGGGTCAAATAGTAGTCTAAGCACTGGGAGAGAGTGAACACTTTTCTCCTCGTGTCTCTGTCAAGGGCAGGGATCACTAAACCATTAGTAATTATGTAGTTTTTAAAGTACATTAAATCAGCTAAGTTAACTGTTAAACCATAAGTTCACCATCCTTTTTTCTTTTTTGCATTCCATCTGTTATGCAAAATCCCCAAATTTTCATTGATATGAAATAAAAACATAGAAATAACAGGCATGCCATGCCATCAAGAGACCAACCGCTACCTCATCCAATATTTCACCCCTGTCCACCCCAATTGTTTTGATCTCTTTCAATGGGTGACTTCACAGAACTGAGATGCTAGGCCTCACCAAGATGGTGACTTTTATGGCCAGCCTCTCTGGGATGAGTAGGAATTAGCATTTCCCACAATTCCCAGGTGATGCTGATGTTTTAGTCAGGAAATCACTGCTCTAAACCCAACTAACAATTTACAGAAAATAGAGAAGACAGAAGAACGTATTAACACCATGAGGATGCATTTTAAGAAAATTCAGATTCTGAGAAATAGTTCTTTCAACAAATAAATTATAAGGAAAAATCAAGCAAGAAAGAACCTAGACTGCCTCTGAATGGCCACTGCATTCCAGCCTTGGCAACATAGCAAAGCCCTTCTCTGAAAGAAAGAGATGATGATGACAAGGAAGAGGAGGTGGAGATGTTTCTAAGCTCAGGACTGCAAGAGACTGGACTGGAGGCCTCAATTTATGCCCAGCATCATCTGGAGGGCACAAAGGGCAGAGCCAAGATGGCGGCCAAGGCACAGTACGAGCCTATCCTAGCTGGTGTCAATGTCAACTAGATTCTGTCCCAGGCCTCCAACAATGGCTACAGGCTGGAATGTGGACCAGCCTGATTAGTCTTCAAAAGAGAAGACTGCCTATGTCAACTCAAGTATAAAATATCAGGAGAGCTCTTTGCTCAGGCACCAGTAGAATATGCTGACACTGCTGAGACAGTGAAAGATTACAGCTTCTACTTTGTAATGTGGTTCTAGGATGACACTGAGCAGGTATAGTGCTTTCATTGGCATTGGCTTCACAGATGAGGGCAACGCTTTTGACTTTAATTTCTTCCTGAAAAAGCACCTTAAATGGATAAAACAGGTATCTGAGATGGCCATAGGATCTCTTGAAATGGACACTCATCCCAAGTTGGATCTGGGCTTTAAGGAAAGACAGACCATCAAGCTGAGTAATGGGAACATTACAACCAAGGAATGATGTGCTTCAGCCAGGTGCAGCAGCATGCACCTGTAGTCCCCGCTGAGGGCTGAGGCAGGAGGACCACTTGAGTCCAGGAGTTGGGGACTGTAGTGTGTTATGACTATGCCTGTGAATGGCCACTGTACTCCAGCCTTGGCAACATAGCGAAGCTCTTCTCTAAAAGACAGAAAGAGATGATGGAGATGATGATGAGGAGGAGGAGGAGGAGGAGGAGGAGGAGCAGGAGGAGGAGGAGGAGGAGGAGAGGTTTCTAAGCTCAGGACTGCAAGAGACAGGACTGGAGGTCTCAATTTACTCCCAACCCCATCTGGAGGCAAGTTACTCTTCCCCTCCATCCTCCAAGGATATTGCCTCACCAGCTGTTCCAATTCTAACCACGGAGGGAGTGACGCAGATATCCTTTTAGGCTGTGATTCTTCTGCTCCTATCATGACACCAGCACCAGCTGCAGTCTCTGTGAGCAATGACGTGGAGAGACTTTATAACCATTCTGTCCCAAACCTGGCATCAGAGCCAACTGACTCCTGATCTGAATAGTACCGGCAAGACATCAAGGACAGACTTGAAGAACAAAAATGACCTTGAGAAAATGGGGCAGAAAATCACTTCTCTGAGGAAGAAAATGAAGAAGGAGCAGAAGGCGGATCTTATAAAAGAAAGACTGTTTCCTAAAGAATTATGATGTTTGATGTATGGGCTTGGGTATTATCAGAATCCTTACACTGAGCCAATGGATATTCCTAAAAATCTTGTTATAGAGTTCATCAATGTAATTATGAACTTCCAACACCAATTGGACAATCAGATCAACTACAAGTTGATGATACTGTCTTCTTAATTTGAAAGGACCCAAGAAAGTTTGCTAGGGTTAAAAGACTTGGTTACTATGGATGAATAATTGAAATAAGCTAGAAAAGCATCTGACAAAGCCAACTACAGATTTTGACACCTTTTGTACTTTCTGAAGCTCCATTATTTTCTGGGACAACCATATATAGTAACTAAATATTTCTATAGTAAGGTCCCGATATCTAACCATGTAAATGAAAGATGAAGAAACAAAGTTTTCATATTTTCAATTTTAGAATCTTGAGACTTTAACGCCTGCATTTATATTACCATACTTGAATTATTCAGTTTTAATGACCACGTGTAAAGGACCTTGCAAACTGTGCAGTTCCTTCTGACTTTTGACTACCTAAATGATGAAACAACACAATATTTGTGTCGAGTCTTTGTGCCACTGTAAGCTACACTACAGCTGTTTAATATATGCAGTCCAAATGGTACCTCTGACTCACCATAGCTGAGACACAGCTGTGTCATGTAGTCTTTAGTTTCTAGACAATATCAGACAAATTATTAAAGATTGTGAGCTGTTTTATGTTTCTCTTAAGTAGATACAGGAAAAGTCTATTTTAATAATGTTTGTATTAAAAGGTAATTTAATATTCTTTTCTTCCCATAGCAAGTGATTTTTTTGTAGAAACTAAGTTTCATGTGAAGGTTTCAGTGTTGGAAGGCTTTTTATTTTTATTTTTTGAAACAAAGTCTCATTCTGTCACCCAAGCTGGAGTGCACTGGGGGGATCTCAGCTCACTGCAACCTCCACTGCCTGGGCTCAAGCAATTCTCCCGCCTCAGCCTCTCAAGTAGCTGGGACTACAGGCGCATCCCAGCACACCCAGGTAATTTTTGTATTTTTTTTTTTGTAGAGATGGGGTTTCATCATGTTGCCCAGGTTGGTTTTGTCTCAAACTCCTTGACTCAAGTGAGTTGCTTGCCTTGGTCTCCCAAAGTGCTGGGATTACAGGCGTGAGCCATTGTGCCCAGCCTTTGGAAGGCTTTTTAAATTTAAAAGCTTTGAGGTTTATCCATATTATTTGTCAAGTTTTTGGAGAACTTATTTTCACAGATCAGATTAAAGCTTCTAAAAATAAATGCTTTTAGTTGGAATGGTGTTGCTTTAAAAGTTGGTGACAGAACAAGCATTTGGTATTAAACAAGTATTGTTTGATTAACATATTTGTTAGTACTATTCATTATGAAAATGCATCCTTGTCTAAAACCATACGTGGCTATGGAAACCACTTTTGTAGTTCAGAATATATAGATTTTGTGTGCATTCAGCTATGTTACATGAAATCATCCCCACACTTAGCTTATAAGGATTGAACTTGCATTTAAAGGGATCAATGAATGTTACTGTTTGTGAAATGGAAAGTTTTATGTGCCACTTATAAACATTATCAATAAATCAGTACTTGGGAAAATTCTACTTTCTTAACCTATTGATACCAGGAATAATGTATGAAAAATTAAACAGAAATAAAATGACCTCGGGAGCAGGAATCTTTAGGCTAGAAACCCCTTCCCTTCCCAGAACTACAATTATTAAACCACCTTTTTCTTAGCTTCCCCATTATATTCAAGCTGTTTTATGTCATTCCCCTTTGCAGTCACTTGCTGCGCAGCCAAGAGTGTATGCCATCTCCTACTCACGAACAAGCCAGGAACTAATGGGTCTTACCATACCTGCGGCTGACTATGGGGAAAAGACTCCTAATATTGTAAAATTTTTCTTCACCTTTTAAATTCCGTAACTTATTTCAGTCATCTCATGGTTCTCATGTACCCTTTGTGAAGTCCTATTTAGCAATTTCAGGGGACAAAAAAACAAAACAAAAAAACCCTTGCTACTTCCCACTCCACTAAGCCAATTCTCTGAAAATGGATAGACTTACCTCCAGTGTTTATAGATCCCAAATTTTGATGGGTATGGAGAAAGATCTCTTATATACCCTTCTTCACCACATCCAGTGCTGAGTGCAGCTCCATCGCCCTCGTGTGTTTACATGTCTCTTCCTATGATACAAAGGTTGTGTTGGTAGCACCTCCATTTTTTGGTCAAAAAGTGCAACATCTTCAGCCAGTGGGTGTGGTTTAGACGATGGGAGTTCAAGGGGATGTTCTAAGTTATATTCTAGAAGTGTTTATTTTCTCCATCCAGCTGCTGCAACTGATGGAAGGCTTTGCTTTGTATTTGCCCCATTATTTAATCTAAAATTAAAAAGTTTAGAATTTAACCTGATTTGTGGAGCAGAGAGGTTGCAAGCACTTAACTCTCACTCAGTACCGATGTTGCCTTGCTACCTGGGTATCTGTCTGGCCCCCTTTCATAGACAGTTTTTTTCAATCCATTAGCACCTCAGTAAAAATCTGCTACATCTTTCATCATTTGTAATGATGGAGAGTCACAGCTTCAGCCATTTGACAGGTTTCTCAAGGTGAAGGCTTTGATATCCATCACCTAGAGCAGTGGTCTCCAACCTTTTTGGCACCAGGGACCGATCATGGAAGACAATTTTTCCATGGAATGGGGAGGAGGGGGAGGATGGTTTTGAGATGAAACTGTTCTACCTCAGACCACCAGGTATTAGTCAGATCCTCATAAGGAGCCCACAAGATCCCTTGCATGTGCAGTTCACAATAGGGTTCACACTCCTATGAGAATCTAATGCCGCTGCTGATCTGACAGGAGGCAGAGCTCAGGCGGTAATGCTCCCTTGCCCGTTGTTCACCTCCTGCTGTGCAGCCAGGTTCCTAACAGGCCATGGACCCAGTACCAGTCCACAGCCCGGGGACTGGGGACCCCTGACCTGGAGTACCTCAAAGCAAGTGACCCTCTCACTACTTTCCCTCTGCCCTTTTTCTTATACACTGCTTGAAGAGAGCTCCCTTTTCTAGGTCAATGGGCATTACCTATTTGGTAATTGATAAGGGCAATTTGAGGAAGAAATAAGATACAACTTCTCTCCTTAGCACCTGTTTGGATGCTTACACTCTGAATGAAGGAAATAGTTTTTTTTTGTTGCTGTTTTTTTTTGTTTGTTTGTTTTTGAGATGGAGTCTTGCTCTGCAACCCAGGCTGGAGTGCAGTGGTACGATCTCGGCTCACTGCAACCTCCACCCTCTGGGTTCAAGTGATTCTCCTGCCTCAGCCTCCTGAGTAACTGGGACTACAGGTGTGCACTACCGTGCCTGGCTAATTTTTGTATTTTTAGTAGAGACGGGGTTTCACCATGTTGGTCAGGCTGGTCTTAAACTCCTGGCCTTGTGATCCACCCACCTCGGCCTTCCAAAGGGTTGGGATTACAGGCATGAGCCACCACACCCGGCCAGGAAATTCTATTTCGTTTCAAAATATATTCTCTCTCCTTGACTTATATCTTTTCATGTTTTCCTAATTTTGAGTCCATTTTTTTTTTCCCATTGCACTCCCATTCTAGACAGCTCTATTCTCGCACAGCCATGGCAGGACATCTTTAAATTTAAACAGAAAATACTAAAAGGAAAATCTCTATAATCCCAGTGACTAAGTACTGGGAGCCTATGTTCTCAATCTTCCTCCATATTGTGTTATTTGTATTATCAAGGTGATAATGTTATGTATTTGAATTGCTGACACATTGAAAATGAAGCTTAAGAAGAATGTATATAAAGCAAACACTGTATTAGTACAATAATGAGAAAATAAGGGGAAGCAGACTCAAAAGACATCTATTTGTAGTGTATTGTCTTTGTCTTAAATCTCATCCAAATAAACATACTGTAAAACAAAACAAAATGTTTATAAGACAACCAAGATAACTTGAATGCTGGATAGTTGATGAATTAACTTTTCAGGTGTGATAACGGTATTGTAGTTTTCTTTTTTGAAGAGCTGTATCTTTTAGGGATACTAAAATACTTTTTGATGAAATAATAAGGTGATGTCTGAGATTTGCTTCAAAACATTCTGGGAGTAGATGGGAAAGGGGATATGGACGAAACAAGATGAACCATGAAATGAACATATATTGTACATCTAAGTCATTACACTCTCCTCTCATTTGTATGTTAAAATTTTCCAAAATAAAAAGTAACAAAACACAGGGTGAGAGACATCTATTTACTCTGGCACCCATTATTTGAGCAAGGAGAGTCCAATTCCCACATCCAAACTCCCCAGCCTTTGGAAAAGGAATGTAGGCCAAACGCCCCAGGCTGCCCCTCTGAGGACCTCTGTCCCTGGGAGTAGCAATACCTGTTTCGGGTGGCACAGATAATAGAGATGGAGGGAGGCTAGGTGAATGGTCATGCTGCCCATACACATAGAAGAGCTGGCTACATGAAACAATAACCACAGAGAAGCAGGAGGGACCACTCACCCTCAGACTTAAGTGTTTTCCGGGTGCCCTGGGCCTACTTGACAGGGGCCAAGGTCACCTGTGCTGTAAAACTTCCACAGTACCGAGGCTATAGAGCATACCTGTTCCTAATTCACTTTTTGCCTCATGGCTGTGTAGGGTAGACTCAGCTCTGGGGCCTTGTACATTCCCTAGGATTACCCAGCAGCAGATGTGGGTCTTTGCATTGCCCCACCCCTGCTCCCCACTGAGGTAGAGCACTGAAAATGTGAACTAAGGAGGTGAATTCAAATTGTGGGAGTGGAGTGAGGGAGGTGCCACCATGTTTAGATTCTCTCTCTCAGCCTTGGCCTGCTAAAACGAGGAGGAAACAGTGCCTGGATGATAGAAAATAAGACAGTAGCCACCCACAGAAACAAGCTGAAAGCTGGGGCACAAAGGGCTACCTATCCTTCTTTTCCTTTTTTTTCTTTTGAGGCAGTCTCACTCAGTTGCCAGACTGGAGCGCAGTGGCGCGATCTCGGCTCACTGCAACCTCCGCCTCCTGGGGTTCAAGTGATTCTCCTGCCTCAGCCTCCCAAGTAGCTGGGACTATAGGCATGTGCCACAACGCCCAGCTGATTTTTGTATTTTTAGTAGAGACGCAGTTTCACCATGTTGGCCAGGATGGTCTTGATCTCTTGACCTCGTGATCCGCCCACCTCGGCCTCCCAAAGTGCTGGGATTACAGGCGTGAGCCACCGCACCTGGCCATGGCTACCTATCCTTTGGGGCTCAAAAGATGGTTATGTGTGTCACAAGTGTACGTCCTGGGAATGTGACTGCCTCTATTTTGTTTCCTTTTCATTTGTTTAGTATCGACCTCTCCCAGGTATCCTTTTTCAAGCATCTGTATCAAGCATGTTATGTCATTTAATTTTCTCCCTGAAGATTACCTAAGATTATCACCTGAGGAAGGTGCTATTGGCCTATTACAAATAGAGAAACTGAAGTTGAAAGGTTAAGCACCTTCCCCACATTCAGACAGCTCAATAGTGGAAGAGATGGAATATAAGCCCTATTCTTATTTCACAAAGCTGCCTCCATGCTGGGGCAGGTAACGTTAATCCTAGGAAACTTCCCAAAACCCACCAAAAGAGAGAAGCTCCCAGGGAACAGAGTTGAGAATGTTTATATCCTGTCCCTGCCAACTGCCAGCCAGTCTGCTTGGTTCTGTCACACTGGCATTTCTGGCTTTGGATGAATCAAAGGTGGCTGTTACTATGCTATGCTCCATCCTTGGTACACAGAGCAACTCGCCAGGCCTCTCTGCTACCATCACATCCGAGTTTCCAGAAATCATTCCCTGGTCATCTGCCTGGCTATCCATTCTCCACAATCCCCATGAATGGATGCCACCCAGGGCACACAGTAAGCGTGAGCTGCTGTCTCCCCTTTCTAGCCACCACAACCTAGTTTGTTTCCTCTATTCCATGGAGACTGCTCTGGCCAGCTCATCAGGCATCTCTGAATCACAATGGCCACTTCCCAGAACTTGACTGCCCTCTGAGTTTCTCAATCTCTCTCCTCCCTTGGCTCTGTGACAATGCTTTCTACCGGGGCCCTCTGCTTGCAGTGGATGCCCCTTCAGGCTGCAGGCTCTTTAACTCTCAGGGCTTCCCAGGGCTCTATCTTCCCTTCCCTCTGTATACTCTCTTGAGGTAACTTGCTGCTTCAGATTCTCTCAGCCTCACCTGACTCCCAGGTCTCCAGCTGCTTGCCGTGTGCTGACCAACTCCCACAGGCCGGTGACCACATTCTGTTCCCCTTGCCATTGCAGGACTTAGATTAAATGCCATGCCACAAGGCATGGGATCTGGCTTTCCCAGTGGCCAAGAAATATCATCCCAGCAAGAAAGTGGGGAGCTACCACTGGCTCCATGGCAAACTTTGGGCAGTAAAGCATGGGCAGGAAGCAGAGCAGGTGAATTTCCCCTCCATCCCTCCATCAATCCAAATACAATGTTCCAGCCAGTCATGGTGTTTCTGTGTAGCCTATCCAGAGACATCCAACATGGGAAAGTGACCAGCTGTCTTTGTGAGGCAGGAGCCAACTCACTAACACTAACCTTTGATTTTCTTTTCCTCCTTTCCCTCACTCTCACTGCTCTGAGACTTCACCCTCCAATAAAGTGCTAACACTAGCTTTGCCTAAGATTCGGTTTTCTAAGTAATTTGAATACAGACAGTCACCTCACCCAAACCATGCCTTTGACCACCATTGACACGTTCCCAACTCACTCCCCAGACTTTATCTTCAATCTGGACATTTCTGCTGAGCTCCAGACCCAGCAGGTTCCAACTGCCAAATGGACATCTCTGCTTGTACATTCTCAGAGGCACCTCAAACTCACGTCCAAAATAAAACTCATCTTCTGGCCGGGCACAGTGGCTCATGCCTATAATCCCAGCACTTTGGGAGGCCGAGGTGGGTGGATCCCTTGAGGTGAGGAGTTCGAGACCAGCCTGGCCAACATGGTGAAACCCTCTCTCTACTAAAAATACAAACATTAGCTGGGCATGGTGGCAGATGTCTATAATCCCAACTACTCAGGAGACTGAGGCAGAAGAATCCCTTGAACCCGGGAGGTGGAGATTGCAGTGAGCCAAGATCGTGCCACTGCACTCCAGCCTGGGCAACAGAGTAAGACTCTGTCCCAAAAACAAAACAAAACAAAACAAAAACAAAACACCTCATCTTCCTCCTCCTCAAATACGTGCCCTTTACTTGTATTTGGTGGGATGCAGAGATGGAAGACACCCTAAAGGAACTCCTGTCTAAAGCGGGAGAGGAGTTAACTACACTTAAAATAGAAACAGATGCTTACTGGCATAAAGTAGCGTAGTAGGAGCACGTACTGGAGAAGAGAAGCAAGCCTACTGTGTGCCAGCACAGTGCTTGATGCTTGCACGCACTATCTCATTTCACCTTCATAACAACCCTGTAAGATATAATTTTTCCATTCTGCAGGTAAGAAAACAGATCAGAGATTAGAAACCTTGCCAAAGTCACAAAGCAACTAAATCCAAGCACTTCTGAAAAAAAGGTCTATTATCTTTTGCTGCCTCCAGAAGAGCAGCACCTAACAGGTCACAGGGATTGGAGATTTACTGAGGTGGCAATGCCAGAGCTATCTTAATAAATTGACAGGATGTCAGCTGAGGAATGGGGACGGGGCGGGGGCAGGAAGGTACAGTGGAGGGAAGGAGGTAGATGGCATTCTGGGTGGTGGGAAGAGGCCTGAGAGAGCAAAGGGTGGCAAGGAAACTGCAGGAGTTCACTAAAGCTGAACCACCTGGCATGGGGGGAGAGGTTGGAGAGGTGGACAGGACCCAAATCATTGATGGTCTCATGGCCCATTCTAGTGAATTTAAATTTTAAAATCTAGACACATAGAGGAACCATTTCAGATCTTACGTAAATTTTAAATCTAGTTGAAGAAATCATTTCAGGATTTAAACTGGGTAGTGACATTTAAACTGGCCCAGTATGCATTTTGGAAAGGTCCCTCATATCAATGTGTAGAACTGGTTGAAGAGAGGCAATGGAGGTAGGGTAACCAGTTTAAAAACTGCTGAAGTGCCCAGAGCAAGAAGTTATTTATAGACAAAGCTCGTGGATGTAAAAAAGTGGACAAATTTGAGAGATAGTAATGACGGACAAACTGAACAGGACTGGATAACTAAATTAGCTAAGGAGATCAAAGAAGGAGTCAAGGATATCCAGGTTTGTGGCTTGTCACATGTAGGACACAGAAGAGATGATTTCAGTTTTGGACACGCTGACTCTTAAGATACCTGTGGGGCACTCACAAGGAGACAGCCAACAAATAATTGGGTGAATGAATTCGGCATTCAAGAGAGCAGTAGTTTAAGTAGTGAGAAACCGCCACCAAGGGAAAAGGATGGAACAAAAAGCCCTGTTCTCCTTTCAAAGTGCCACCAGAAGTTGCTTGGCCTCAGTGTCTTAACCACACCAATCAGAAGGTAGGTCAGCAGCTTGGGTAGAATCCAATCCCAAGGAAAGGACAGTGTGGTCTGTGATTTCCTTAGCTCTAGCAGAGCCCAATTTGGAGACGTGAGGTGAAGACTCTCTGGTTCAAGACACAATAACCCTTCTCAACCAGTTCTGTGAGAATTAATCTCTTATTATGTAATGCAATATATCCTATACATCTAGAATGATACTGGTTGTGTACCATCATTGAGAGTATTGAGGAAAGGTGATCAAATCACTTTCTCTCAGAATCCCAGGTGAGAAGAGCCAAGGTACAGAGCAGGCATTCAAATACCATAACCCGCTGACCTCCCAGACAGTATACTCGTTGAGAATACAGCCCCTGGACGCCCACCTTGGAGCAACCGCCCTCCTGTTTGCCCTTCCCTTCAAGACAGAAAGCACACAAGCAAAGGATCTGGCCTAATTCAGGCCTGGCTCTCTGCAGGGCCAAGGGTCTCTTTCTGCATCTAGATCAGAGCCTTTTGGGAGTCTGGACTGGACTTCTCTCCCCAAGTGGGGAAAAAAGAGAGTATAAAGGAGCTAGCCAACTAATCTAAACTGGAGCTAATATCTACAATGCTGGGGTGCTGTTTACCAGCCTAATGAGTCCCAACTCTGGAAGTGTTTTCAGCAGGTCTGAGTCAAGAACCAGAAATCTCTTACATTTTAAAAGAAACTCCCCAGGTGATTCTAATTTGTAGTGGGTTTGGGAGTAGCTTTTGTACCTTCTATCCTTTACTAGTATGCCACTTTAGTTTCCCCTTATTTAGTAAATGTTTCCTCTGAGAGGCCCCAGGTCTTACGGGAAGACTCTGGCCAGTGCATCAGAAAATTGGCTGGGGTGGTGATCATATCATTACTCTGGCTCCAAAAACTGGAATAAAGAGCAGTGGAAGCTACAGGAAGCAGAGGCAGGGTTGGCAGAGGCTACACCCTCCCAGCCCTCCTAACTCCATAAATGAACTTAGGTACCTAGTCCTAAGTCTAGCCCTTTCCTCCTTGCTTAGAGTAACTAACTGCACATGAATTTTAGAAACAGCATTCTGCTGGTCACTACGAAGAGGAGCCCTCAAATTTGATACAGCTAAAGCTTCCTCAGCATCACTTCTCCTCCCTTCCTGCTCTGAGCTGAATGGCCCAAGTCCCATTCTCAACACACACAGGAACCACTGAAGCAGAAGTTGCTTTAATCAAGGGGTGAAGTCCTCAATCAAGAGGACCTCACTCAACCTTTGGTGGTGGGGTCTCAGCCTACCCCCCACATGCCCTGAGGCCCCTCAGGAAGGAGGGAGCAATTGAACCCCAAATTATGGCAGAGGCCAGGGAATGGGAGTGGGGGAACCCAGGTCAAGGTGAAGGGGCAGGATGCTGAAAGGGTGGGAGTGAAGCTGAATGGGGCAGGAAGAGCTTAACCCACGTTTCTACCTGGGGGCTGGCTGAGGTGGCTGTGCATCGGGCAGAGCGGCACCAGAGGGCTGAGGGTCGAAGGGGACAGCAGGGGAAAGGAGTGCTTAGGAGATGAGGCGACTGTGAAGCTGGTGCAGCTGCTCCTGGGTCAGCACCAGCCGGTGTCGCTGTCCAAGACCAGCCGCACAGGAGAAGGTCACTTTGCCCATGTAGACTGTGTCATCCTGCTGCTCCTCCTTGGCCTGGTGGTTGATGAGGAGAAAAAGACTCCAGGTCAGGGGCTCACTTGAGCTGTAGGCCACTGAAGGGGTCCCTGAGCACTGAGACCAAGGCAGCTCCTAGGTGGCTGGGGCTTCTGAGATCCTGGGCTTTGGTGACCATATTTTTCAAATTAGAATAGGGATACATAATCTGACAAGGGAGTTTTGAGCCTCTCCTGGTGTCAAAAGTCACAGAAAGTGTTTAGGTGCTAAAATATTGGAATTTCAAAGCATCATAAGCACTTCTGTTACCTGTAAGTAAGATTTGGCCAGATAACCCAAGGTATGTAGTTGTTAGACCTGAGACTCCAAAGGCCTCTTCCAATTCTGGAGGAGAGGGGGGCCCCACCTGAGCTTCTCCACATTGTCCCATCCTCCACCCCATCTCCCCCTCACCCTGAGGAAGGCTGATGAAGGGAAGGTGGCAAAGTCAGTGGGTACTGTGGCTCCAGGGCGCTGAGATACTGTCTCCTTGAGGACCTCATCCTAGGGAAGGGGAGAGAAAGACAAGGGTTCATTTAGGGGACCCCCACAGGCTAGCACAAGACCGCCTGGTTTCACAGAGACACTAATATCAAGGGGGCAGGAACTTAGTCCTCTGTATCACCATACTTTTGCTCTCATCTCCAACCCCATCCCCCCTCCCCAACACTCCTCCTTACTTTACAAGTCCTCATCCTGTAAGGTCCAACTCACATTCTACCGCCCTTGGGAAGCCACGCCCAACCATTCTACCCCACAATGATCTCAGCTCTGATGGAATCTAAAGCCTGAACCAGTCACGCTAAAGATTATCCCAGCTAATCCATTTTGTTATGAGAATCTGTCTTCTGTTTGCACTGAGACAGTGAACTTCCAAGGCAAGAACCCTGCCTTCCCTTCCACCTCCTCCCCAATTGCTGTCTAGCATAGGGCCAGGCTCAGAGGAACTCCAGAAGTGCCTGGCTCCACTGTGAAGTGAGCTCTGCAGGGCAAAGTCTGAGCTGACCTTGAGCTTCTCAATGGTGTCACTCAGGGACTTAAGCTGAGCCACTTGCTCCATAAGTTGGGCTGATGGACTCTTGGTAGCTGTGGGGAGAGAAAGCTGGTGAGGCCCACCAAGGCGCAGGCAGGCAGTTGTACTGGATTAAGGGTTAGGGGTGCAGGTATGAGATTCTCTAACAGAACAGGTACTTGAGAGAGAGTGGGTGAATCAAGAAAACTGAACAGTGAAGCCAAAGAACACTGCTGGGAAGAGCTTCTGTGGTAGGGGCACCACCTGAGCAGGGCCTAAATCCCTGGGCCAAGTAGAGGGGGTGGTTTTATTCATCTTGGGGGTTGGCAGGTACATACCAGGGCTAGTGCGAGTGATGTCTACTACGTGTGTATGTGTGCTCAACTGATTCAACGTCTCCAGCAGCTGGCTGGTCTTACGATACAGCGCTCCAGCTGGTAACTCACTGCCAGGGCCCTCATGGGATAGCTTTGCAACATGCAGAGGGGGCAGGGATGCCAAGGATGCCTTCATCTGGGCTCCCTGTGGATGAAAAAAGAAGGGTAGTGGTTAAGAGGTGCTAGGAGGCCCCTGCCATCTATCATCAATGGGGCGAATATGCTCCATCCCCCATCCCAGTCCTCCCCATGGCTCCCTCACCTTGAGGATGTTATTCTCATGCTGGAGCTGGGAGATGTGCAGCCTCATGGCAGAGATCTGCTGAAGCAGCAGTGGTGAGTCTTTCACCAGCCCTGGGCCTGGCACAGACCCTGGAGCCTGCCCAGGGACAGCTCCTGTGGGGACCATAACAAATGTCATCAGCCCCAAGTGGAGAGGGTTGAACACTGGGCTCCATTCCTGCTCTTCCCCACTTTCCGCATCCCCCCATCACCCACCTCCAGTCCTGGTTCTCCCCTCACCCTGCTCCCTTAGCTCCATTTCCCACCAGCCCTGGTAACCCCCAGCCTGAGTGGGTCTCTACCTCGCTGTTGTTCTTCTGTGCTCGGGATAGCCCATGGGGGAGCAGGAAAAGAGGAGAGAGGAGTTAGGTGATTTGCAGGTTAGGGGGACACACCAGAGGATCCTGGACACAACCTGCAGGAAAACCCTTTTCCTAATCATCATACTTTCTCTAACAAGACCCTCTGCCACCTATCTTTGTGGACGAGCCGATTTGCGTGAAAGAAAGACACCAAACAGGAGTGAGGCCATAAGACAGGGTACGTGTGAAGAACAGTGGCAAAGGGAGTGTGCACTGCACAAAGCACTCGGAACACGAGGCTGTTCCTGCCTCCCTGCCTCAGACGCCATCTCCAAGAAGGGCATGGAGAATGCTCCAGAGACCCCAATATGTCTGCACCCTTAGTGCTCACCAGCAGCAAAGCTTAAGTTGGGGAAGCAAACACACTCCCTTGCTCCTCAGGATTCTCCACTGCTCTGAGGAAAACACCTTCTTTTTTGGTGGGAAGTTTCATAAATTCAGAACCACGTTTGTTTAAAGAGTGCTAATGTTTGTTTCAAGAGTGCTAAAAACAACACAAAGTAGAAACTCTGGAAACTCTCTCCAAAGAACACAGAGCTGTCTGTACCACAACAGTCTAAAGTCAAGAAGGTACTTGGTCACCTCGCAAGATCAAGGGGTGTCAGCGACAGAGACTTTGTCGAAGACTCTATGTAGGTAAGGTCAGCTGACAAGACACGGGAGCAGCTGGGAAAGTCTGGAGGCCCTAAGGGTTTAATTCCAGGGCAAAGAGCCTGTCTTCTGGAGGGTAAGTGGGAAACTGGAGAGCAAACAAAAACTATAGGGCAGAGGAGAACAAAGACAGCAGCAGCCACCTCCTGAGCCAGGAAACTGGGGAGGCTGAAACCGGTAACCAGAAAAACTCTAGGTGAGGAGCCCTGATTATACTGAGTAACTAGGCAAAGGTCAAAACACAAGCCCCAAGTGAAACTGGGATAATTCAGCAGTGGAAGATATGGCCACATCATAGAATGAAACCCCATGAACTCAGTGAGAAAACACAGCGCCCAAGCAGAGAAGCAATCAAGAGCAGGTATTAGGCAGGGCCGGATGCCCCAGGAGAGTCAGCCCAGCCTGCTGATGGCTGACAGCCCTCTGGGATATAGGGCTGAGCAGAAAGGTCAGATTACAGAGCCAGAAAGGACACCTACTAGAGACCAACTGTCATGATTATTCTGAGCCTCATTAACAATTTAGTAAAGCCCTCCTTTGCCCAGAGGAACTCAGCACATATCTTCAGGGAAAGGGAAAACTTGGTGAAAACTGGCACAGAGTGAAACTGTGCAAGCATATTCCTGGCTGAATATCCTGGGGCTAAAGGAGGGGGGGGCAGAGGTCAAACTGAGGCCAAGGACAGGAGAGAGGACAATCTCCTCTGTGCTACTGCTGCCTATTCCACTGTACTCACCACCAGCAATGCCAGAGACCAGAGTAGCAATGCCTGAAGGAGGAGGGCTCCGGAGCCCCTCAATTGTGCGCTTAGACTGGCTGTTCAGCCGTTGCTTTAGTTCTGTCTTCTCTGCCTCCAGCTGGTCAATGTCAGCCTGGAGTGCATCCATTGTCTCCTCAAAATCTCTGTGAAAGAGAATCTGGGCTTTGGCAGTGTCCCTTCTCCAAAGCACCCCTTGACTATTCAGTCCTGAGAGGTCCTTGGAAAAGCCATGCTAGTGAGCAGCCAGGGCAGAGCAGCACAGGCTGAGGCTAGGGTGATGCAACGAGGTTGGCAGTGGGTAAAGAAAATGGGGAGTCTCACTATAAGAGAACCTGAGTAGGGGTATGGGTTAGGAGGCAGAGAGCTCCAGCAGTGGGGAGGATTAGAGGAAGCAAGGCCCCAGGGAAAGTGCCTGACTTCTCCTTCTTCCGCAGCAGTGCCTGGGTCTCCTCCAGCCGAGTCTGGACTTTCTCGATACGCTCATCTGCATCCTTGGCAGCACTGTCCAACTTCTTCTCCAGGAGGCTCAGCCGCACATTGGCCTCACTTAGCTCCTCTCCCTGGACAAGGACAGAACTTCTAGATCCCTGACATCCTCCCCACAGTCCCTGGAAACTGGGGGCTAGACCATGAGATAGGAGGCTCCCTGAGGGTTCACTAGAGCTCCCAATGATTGCAGGCCCCACTTCTCCCCTTAACTCTCAAGCCGTTTTAGTCCCGGATCCCCAACATTCACTGCTTGCCAGGGTACTATCAACTTCCTGGCCCCCAGATCCTGAGCCTACACTACCCTCACCTTAATCTTGAGTGACTTCTTCAACTCCTTAATAACTGTCTCTCGATCTTCGAGCTTCAAACCCAGTCCTTCAGCATCTGTGATCTCTGCACGAAGGGCGGCAGCCCGCAACTCAACTGGTGGAGGCTAAGGAATGGTCGGTGGCGGGTGAGAAAGTGAGGGTGGAGAGAAGAGATCATCAACGTGCTCCTTTCAGAGAGATCCAGTTACAGGGAAACCCTGCCTTCTAGGCAGGATGGTGCTCTCCAGATGCCTTCCTCCTGTCTCCCTGTCCTCCCACAACTAGCAGTAGCTCTGCAAGTCTTACTCCTACAGGCCTCTGCAACTTCTCCAAGGAAATCTCCACCCACCTTGCTGGGGGGCCGCTCTGCATCATACTCCCCCTCCTGCATGGCTGTGGCCAGCTTGTTCATGGTACTGATGAGGATGTTGCATGACTGGCGCAGACACTCATAGGGGCTGCTGGAAGGGGTCCCATAGATCTGCAGGAGCCAAGGGCAGAAGTGAAAGCCCCACACTGGTCACTGACTCTCCCTACACCTTCTGCCCAGCCATTCAGGCCCACCTGCTCGCTTGCTTTGAAAGCCAGTTCCTCCAGGGCAGCCACAGGTAGCCCCTCATTCTCCGCCAGTGGGGCAATGAGCTGGGCAGCAGCAGCTGCCACCTCCTGCAGCACAGCCACGACCCACGTCAAGTGTTTCCTGCAGTCTAGGAGCGTGTCAGATACCTGTGTGACAGGCCAGAGTCAGGAGTCAACCCTGCGTTCAGTACCACAGCTTCCAGCTACCCCAAAACCATATTTGTCCCCTAACCAGATCCAGATCTTTAAGTGCTATGCCCCTCCTGTTTCTACTCAGTTTCCTTCCTTCCCCAGTTGCAGCCCTAAACCTGTGGTCCAAAGGCCAGTGCAGCTGGGATCCCAGGAGCATCTGTCCCTGGCATTCGCCTTCGGATCTTCTTGCAGAACTGGCGGATGTCACTGCACGAAGTTTCCAGATCCCGGAGCAGAAGGGCAATATCTGTAGCCTCCTGCCCACCCTACTCAGGAAAAAGAAAATAGATGGAGAACCAAGTTAGCATTAAGGCTGGGAGTAAGGAAGTGAGGACTAAGAAGAGGAGCTCACAGAGATCTAGAAGTGCTCTCACCTGCAAGAAGGCACGCAGCCGTCCTACCTCCACACTCATGCAGTCCAGAGCACTTTGCGTGAACTGTAAGGACAGATGCATGCAATCATCAGCCCCCAGCAGGAGCCCTTTTGCCTTATCGACATCTCTAAGAAGTCCTCATCCTCTGCTGACCCCCATACATAAGTAGTCCTCTAGTTTCCCTGATATGGCTTTGGTAACTCTGCCCTAGTCTTATGTGATACTTCTTGGGTGCCTGATCTCTTGACCTGACGCCCTCCATTGCTGATCTCCACGGGGGCTCAATCACTGGCCCAGACACTTCACCTTAATGTGGTCAGCCAGCTGCATAGTACAGTCCTCAGGCTGTTCGGCAAGGTGGATGCTGTATAGATGCTGAAGAGAGATAACAAAAGAAACAGACAACTTTTAGGCCCTGGAGGGGGTGGGGAGTTCTTCCCAAACTGTAGTTTGAGCCCTGGTCATCATGGGTCTCTGGAGGTACAAGAGAATCCAAAGCCCTCAAGCAGCTGCATCATATGGAGAGATCATCTAGGAGCAAACCAGGCCTCAAACAGCGAGCATGGGACATACAACCTTGATAATATTAGTAAGAGCCCTCATCAAGTGAAAGCTTCCCTGCCTCCTGCCCCAAGCCCAAATTCTCGCTCCACACCTGATAGTACTTGATGGCCTTGGTGAGAGGCTCCACATTGACAGTCTCATCCAGCTGATCCTTGTGCAGCAGTTCAATGAGGAAATCCAATGAACGCTCATGGGCACTCATCTCAGGGTAGAGGCTGCCCACTTTCTTATACACATCCACACTGCACTGAGAGAGGGCACTAGAGACCAGAGAAGAGGGCTGTGAGGCTAGAGTCTGACAGGCAATCTCAGTTCTGGCCAATTCTGGACCCCTGACCCTGGGGTGAGGGAGTGAGGAGTCACTTACTGCTCATAGCGGTGTAGCGTGGCCTGCAGTAGGCTCAGCGAGTACACCAGTCCAGCAGCAAAGCTGAGTTGTTCCCCAGCAGCTCCTCGCAGCCCAGGCCGCTCTGAACAGTTCTCACTTAGTTCAAACTTCTCCTGGGCCTGCTTCCGGATCAGCTCTGCCTGTGGGAGAAAACACCAGGAACCTGGGCCTCAGAGCAGAGGATGGAGAACACAGACTCAGGAATACAGTACTCAGAACTTAACTATGTGGGGAGCATGGACACACATGGGAGAGAAAGCAGAAATAGCTCTTACCTGGGTGGGGAATCTCGCATGGGGAAAGGGTAGTGATGTGATTACTGGAGGTTGTGAGGAGTCAGGATATGAAAATGAAAGGGTAGTGGGACCGGTGGAACCAAGGTCTTTCCTGACTTAAAGCTGCCACTCCTGCTATCTCTCCACCTAGAATGCTATCCTGCCAATCACCCCCAACGTTAACCCCCAGGCAGCTCGTGGCCCTCAGACAATGTTATTCCCTCAGTCACACCCTGTTCGCCTCTAAATCTCCAATTGTGCTCTCTCACAGAACCTATCTCTTCTTGAAAGCACACCATTTGTAATATATATTCATCAGTGACTTTGCTGTGTTCCTCCACTACACCATAAACTCTCTGTGGGCAGAGACTCTGTTGTCTTCACTCAGCATCTTCAATGCCTGGTTCATGGCAAGTTCATTAGATTTCTGTGGAACATGTGATTGATTGGCTGTACCTTGCAAATGAGACGAGGCATGAGTAGCAGCACCAGAACGCAGTCATGGTCCCCACCTGGCCGAAGGAAGCTGTCAGGCATGAAGGCTGTCAGCAGGGACATGTGTCGGTTGGCCTGGGCCACCTCCATCTGCCTCAATTCCATCTCAATTGCCTGTGAGGTGAACAGGGAGGAAGACTCTTAGCCAGAGTTGAAAGAGCCCCAGAATTCCCATGCCTTGCTCCAGGAGATGCCTTGCTTCTAGGGCAAGCTCAGGCCAGAGTCTTCCAAACCACTACACAAAGCACCCCTTCCCTCAGGAATCTGAAGCCCAGAACCCCATACTAGTTCAACCCAGGCAGGGCTCCCTCAGACCCACCCACTTTCCTGACCTTGGCATGGGCCTTAGTCTCAGCAAACTTGATTTTGAAGTCAAAGGTCTCTGGAGGTGGCTGCTGTTGCCTCTCCACAGATGCTTCCTGCTGGTTTGTCAGTTCCCGATTCACATCCTAGAAGGAGAGACAATGAAGCACACCTGGGTCTTAAGGAAGCCCTGGGGTGATGGTGGGCAGACAGCAAGCAGTAGGCATGCACCTGAAGATGGGCGGTCAGCTGGCGGTACTTCTTAATGGTCTGCTGGTAGTCTGCAACCGTCTCCTGGGCTGCCTCCACACGCTTCTGGGCCTCACGAACCCGCGCGCCCGCCATGTCCAGCTGCTCCCGCAGCTCCAGTTCTGTCTCACGTGCATTCTCCTGCAGCTCGTCGTTCATCTCATTCATCGCTTCCTGGGACACCACACCACAGTTGGGGCAAAAGAAAGGCAGGGTTGGCTGGGCGCAGTGGCTCACACCTGTAATCCCAGCACTCTGGGAGGCCGAAGCGGGCTGATCATGAGGTCGAGATCGAGACTATGCTGGCCAACATGGTGAAACCCCATCTCTACTAAAAATACAAAAATTAGCTGGGTGTGGTGGTGCGTGACTGTAGTACCAGCTACTCGGGAGGCTGAGGCAGGAGAATCACTTGAACCTGGGAGGCGGAGGTTGCAGTGAGCCAAGATTATTGCGCCACTGCCCTCCAGCCAGGCAACAGAGTGAGATGCCATCTTGGGGAAAAAAAAAAAATAGGCAGGGTCAGTACAGCAAGCCCAGGCTGGGTCCCTCACTGCACACCCTGCTCAAAAAAGGCCAGGGGTCACATGTCAATCTTTTTCTCAGCAGGTCCCTTCCAAATACCCACCATCAGGGTCAGATGTCAGGGGTCTGCTCTTCTCTTACCAAGTCTCCCACAGTCTCCCTCAACTCGCGCACTTTCTCTTCCAGATTCAGGTTCCGATCTGTCAGCATCTCCACCATCTCCTCAGCACCCAGAGCAGCATCCACCTGTGTTACAGGGAGGATGGGGAGAAGGGCTGCTGGAAGGCACCTAGAAAGAGGAGGCACCAACTGACAGGAGAGTCAGGTGGGGGATTCTGGGTGAGGGGCTAGGCTCCCCAGACCTGCTCCTTGAGCTCATCAATGGTGCTCTCTGCCTGGCTTAGCTCCTCCTGCAGACGCTCCCGCTGCTGCCTCACAACTTCCAGTTCTTGGTTCTTCTTTTCCATGAGCTTCTGGAGCTTCACATGCTCCTGCTTCTCTGAGGAAGAAAGATCCCGCATCCTGCAGGGACATTAGGAAGACAGAAAGAGGAAAGCACATGTCAGAGTCTCTGGCGACGGGTGCTCTAATGCATTTGGAGACAGAAGAGTAACCATCAGAGCCAAGCACTAAAGACCCTACCTCACCAGGGCATCCTTCAGGCGGGCGTTCTGCTCCTCAAGCTGCTTGAGCTGATAACTGGATGCAGCGCCATCTGAGCCTGGAGAAGACCATTAACACTTTCAGGCATAGTTCTCACTCGACCGTTTGGCCCCCAGCGGCTCTGGGCCCCTTACCCTTCTCTTCAATCTCAGCCTTGAGGATCTCTAAGTCAGTGGTGAGCTCGTCCACTCGCTCTTTCAGTGCCTCCACCTCCTGCTGCAGGGACTCAGCCCGCTCTTCAGCCATCTCCTTGTCCAAAGTGGCCATCTCAATGGCATCAGCAGTATCAGCCATCTCCTCCATATAACGTTCCTTTGCCTCCAGGGCCTCCTTGGCTTCCTGAGGAAGAGGTGGAGGTGGGAGGGGGTACAAGCACAGAGATGCCCCATGCCTCCCTTTCTCACGGGGTGTTCCAGGCTCCAGTTCCAGTCTAGTTTCCTGCATGCTTCCTTGGGTCTCAGGCCACCCCAGCCACCCCCTTCATCCAGAGTCAAACCTTTCTCGCCTCCTTGAGGCGCCGCTGCAGGTCGGCCTGCTGCTCCTGCATTTTGCTCTTCCATTCCTGCACCTGCTCCAGTTGGATTTTGTGTTTCTCCAGCTCTTTTAGCTTTGCTTTGTCTTCTGCCCGTTTCAGTCTCAGGGTCTCTAGTTTTTCCTCCAGGTCCCGCACCTGAGCCCTTAGTCCCTCCTCCTCCTGCAAAGGAGAGGCCTCATGGTCTGTGCACAGCCCACCCCACCTCTCCACCAACACTGAGCTGGCGCAAAGAACACAATAAAGTGTGCAAACATCACCCAGCCCCAGGGTGGCCAAAAGTCAGTGGCATAAGAACATCTGAGAGGAAACCGTGGCACAGTATATACAGGGAAAGTATGGCATAACGGCAAGAAAAGAAAGGGTGACTCAGTCAGTGGCAAGATATCCATAAGCTACGTCCTCACCCTTTCTGATCCAAGTTCTGGGTCTTTGCCAACCCCAAGAAATTTTCAAGACACAGCAGGTAGCCATAAGCCTCTGGGTATCTTGATTCTCCTTTATCCCTACCCGTCCTTACCTTGGAGGGGGAAGGAAGCGGGGGGACTGCTCCAGGAGAGGTGAGGGCCGGCGTGGGGATGATGGGTGCTGCCAGCGGAGTCTGAGCCGGGGTGCTGGGCTCACTGCTGCTCAGCTCACCTGCTGACGCTGAGCCAGAGGGGCCCAGGGAGCTACTGGCCCCAGCCACCCCAGTACTGGCTGGGCGGGTGGGCTATTCAGAGAGGGTAGAGGCAGACCAGAAAGAGAGCAGAGGATAGGGGTAGTAAGAGGAACAGAAACAGAATATGAGAATATGGCAAGGGAAGGAGACAGAGAAGAGAAAAAGCAGAAAGAGAGTATCAAAGCACAGTGAGAACAGAGAAGAATGAAGGGGACAAGGAAAATGATACAGAGAGGCAGAGAGAGATAGTGACAAAGGACAGGGGGAGGAGGGAGGCAGAGGAGAGAGGGAGGAAAAGATAAGAGAAAGACATCATAAGATTATAAGGCTCCTCGTTTGACACTGACTCCGCATTCCTCCTAGCTCTGGCACTACCTGTAAGAGCAGAATCCACTATTCCCTAGAACCCCCGTCTATGACCCACTTGTGATCATTCTAGCAACTTCATAATACTCTCAGTCCCATTCTTGCTCCAGGTCTATGCCCTCCACCCCTAGAGGGAAAAACTACAATGTAATTTCCAGAGAAGGCAGGGCCAAAAGTGGGGGTGCCAGGCTTTCTACCCCTGCTAAACCCTCTATGGGAGTCAAGCTGAATCTCCCTCTCTCAGTCTACTTCAGAGGACCCTGCAGGTAAAAGGGCCAAGGTGAAAGTTGTACCCCTAGACTCCCCCTTGAAACAACCCTTCTGTCATCTCCCCCGATCTGGCAACACTATCCAGGTCCCTGTGGGGCAGGGGAGGAGGTGAGCAGAGAAGCTGACCTGAAGTTCAAGTCCTGGAGCAGACAGGCCTGCCAATGTACTCAAAGTGCTGAGCCCCAAGGTCTCCCAGTGGGCTGACACTCAGAGCATGTGCAATCCTCAGACATCCCCACCCAAAGCCCGTCACAGACACACTCACCTCCTTATCCGCTGACATTTTACATGGCCAAGTTCTTCATCTTTCTTCCAATCCCTCCCCTCAAAACAGGTCAAAATTCCCTTGTTCAAGAAAGCCTGCTTTGATTAACTACAACCCCATTCATTTCTCTTTTGCGTTGAAGCTACTGGCTTAGACAACCTCCTAAAAGCCAAAAGCCATTTTCCCTAGGAGGTGTCTGCCAGCACCGCGAACCCCCCCTTTCCTCTGAAGAGAACCCAGGATGCACTATGACCAACTTTCACTTGCTCATACACGTGCCCTCATACATGCACATGCCTGAAACGTGTGTGTTCACTCAGCAGTGGCTCACACAGGGGCCTGTTTTCTCACCTTGGGCCGCCGAGTTGTGGTCTGGACAGGCAACAGGAGCCAGAAGAGAAGTAGTCAGGAAAGAAAGGGCAATGGCAGAAAGACAGAGAGCAAAAGGGACAGCAATGAGAGCAGAAGAAGTAACAGGAATGGGGCTACAGTTAGCCACCCTCCCCCTAATCCCACCCCCTTCTCCCTTCAGTGAATCACTGTGTTCCTACTTCAGGAACCCAGAATTCCTGTTCCCCTTGGTTCCTGCTCCCACTTTTGTCCAATCCTTGCAGGCCTCACCCCTTCAGACACCCCGGAAATCCCAGAAGTCCATCTCTAGGCTGAGCCATAGAACAAGGAAGCAGCTAGTGAGAAGGTCCCAAGAGACCAGTCCTCCTGCAAACGATCTCTCCCACTCCAATCCAGAGCCAGAGGCCCCACCCAGCCACCACTCCCAAGGACTTTCCCAGGTCAGCCTCTTCCTTCAAGTGCTAGACTCTATACAGAACTCCCTAGAAACCCCATGTGACAAAAGTAATCTAAGCCCAGAAATGGGAGATCAGGTCCCTAGGGCAGAGCAATGCTGCTGTCCTCCCTCTCCCCAACCCCCTTCCCCAGAATCAGATCCTGCAGCAGTCCCCATCGCTAGGGAAGAGGGCTCAGGTGTCAGGACCATGAATATTGCATTAGCAGAAGCCCAGAGCTCAGCAAAGTAACCCCACCCAGCGGTAGGAAAGGAGGTGGGGGTGGGCAGCAGCACAGAAAAACTACAGCCCTAAATCAAATCTGGAAACCCTTCAGGTTACTGCAAAATGGTAAGTGGACAATTAACTCCAATTTCCAAATAGTGTTCTTGCTACTCAGTATCTCACTGCTCTAGTCAAGACAAGATTTGGCTTGGGCCTTATTTCCAGGATACACTGAGGCCAAGAAAACCAATTCCCACCCCTCCTACCCTGGGTTAAGCTTCCATAGCTGTGGGTCAAAAACTATTCTAGGGTTCCCATCCCACCCTGGTAAAGTGCCCTGATACAAACCCTGGGGGTTGGGGGATGCAGGGAGAACTAAGAGGTATTCTAGCAAAGGCTGGGTGAGGCAGGCAGGCCTGCTAGAGGCACTGAGATACCTGGGCCTGCTTCCCTAGGTTCTACCACAGGAAATCCTCCCAGATCCAGTATGCAGTAGAGGCTGCCTGAAGCCCAAGCCTGTGAGGCCACTGGGTATAAGGCCTGGAACACAGGCAGAGCCAAAAGCAGGCAAGGCCGTAAGCAAATGCCCAGGGTGTGGGGCATAGTGGTGACACACGACTCTCCCTAACCCACCTTCGTCCTCACCCGCCTCCCCTGACCAGGTAGACAGATGAAGTCAATCAGCCCCCACCCCCACCCCAGCAGCCTGCTGCCACCATTGCCCTGGCAACCCAGCAGCAGGACGAGAGCAAGCAAGAGTACCTTTCGGGCTGTCGGTGCCTGTCTCATCATTGCAGAAAACCAAAGAAAGCAAGGAGAGGAAAGAGAAGGGACAGAGGAGGATCGACAAACACACAGAGGAAGGACAGACGAAGGGAGGGAGGGCAAGAGACCGAACAGAGGGAAAGGCGGCGGAGACAGGAGATTAGTGCATCAAATCCCAACAATGCAGCCTCAGCTTCCCGGTGCCGCAGCTTCCCAGCCTGCAAACGGCCGCCGCTCTGACACAGAGGCCCCCGCAGATGTGCAGCTAGATCGCCAGGCTCTGGCAGGCACCGGAGCGGTGCCTGGCCCAGTTCACCAGCTTAGGCTGATGGCAGCCTCAGTGGCCGCAGCACCAGCTCCACCTGACGTCATGCACCCACCCTCCTCTGCTCCATGGGGGTGGAGCCACTGCTCCTCAGTCACCTAGCAACCATCTAGGGCTTTGCTGGCTCCTCCTCCTCAGGATGGTCATGCGCAGAGCTTGTCCTGCTTCTTTCTCCAAAGAACAGGTTCTGGCTCCTCTCTTCCCTCCCTTGCCTACCCCCAAGAGCGTGCTCCAAAAAACTGGGCCAGAGGCTATCCCAGAAATGGCACTCTATGGGGCCAGGGCATCACTGGGCAGGGACACAGGGCCTCTCCGCTCCAGCGGTCTCTCTCATCATACTCACACTCTGCCCCCCCACCCACCCACCCACCCATCCATAGCCCCATTAACTCCACTTCTGTCTCTTATACAACCTGGCAACACCCTTACAGTCTCTCATCTGGCGCACACACACATCTAGAGTGCCCCTCCAGCAACAGGACTCAGCTCTGAGGAGCACACACAGTGACTAAGAAACCCTGGGGAACATGCATCTGGGTAGCAGCAGTTCTAATGACTGTTGGGCTCCTCTCCAACCATCCCCTGGTTGTAGACAGGTTAAAGCCTGTCTCTAAAGGGTTTCCAAAAAGAACTAAGCACTTTGCAGAGACATCTGAGTTTTCTTCTGCCTTCCCCTTCAAAGCACATTCTTTTGCTCTGGAACCAGCTCCCTGATCCACATGGGTGAGAGCAGGGGCCCTAGGCTAAGTGATCTGCTTTGAAAAAAACTACTGGAGAGGAAGACTGGGGTGCCCCGGGGTGGGGGCACTCAACTGTCTGATTGACACTTTCCAACATGAGTGCAGAAGGGCAGCACGGGTGGCCTAGCCTGGGCTTTCCCACATTTCCCCAGGCAGCTGCCAAAGCCCCTGGTCAACCAGGCTGTGGAAAGAACTCCATAAATATAAGACCATAGTTTCATGCTCTTCTCTATTGAAGGCCTGAGGTGAAATGGAAACCCCAATCAGGAGACAATAATCAAAGGACAACGCCAAGTTTCTATGACTCTGAAATGGGCCCAGGATCCTTCACAGCACTATTTTCTTTATATCCCCATTTCCAACCAAAGCAATGGTTGTGGTCTCTACCATGGCAAGACTTCAAAGTGAGGACCCATCACCAACCAGGAGCTGGTTTCCTCCTGGAAAAGGCGATGTTTTCCTCTCCCCTCCCACAGCCCCAATCCAGCAGCTCTCCATGCAATGTCAGAAAGGCCTGAGATAGGCTGACAACAAGGAAATCATAGAATTGTACATACAACACAGTACATACAGGCCAGACAGGCACATGCAGGTCAAAAAGAGCTTGGGCAGAGGCCCAAGGCAAGGGCTGGTATGAGGAAGTGGTCATGGCAGCAATCGAAGAGTTTAAAGAGTCTGTGGTGGGGAGGGGAGGGAAGGTGACATGATTGAGCCCCACTCCAATGATGGTTGATGAAAGGCTGCAAGGGGTAGGAGGTAGGCCTCAGGCACACCACCAGAGGGGGAAGGAGGCAGGGACAGACTGATGGGGCAGAGTTGCGGGGTGTGGGGATATTTATGGCAGAGCCCATCCAGAGGCAGGCACATGAAGGCTCTTAGGTTTTCCAGCTTGGGACTGTTCTTACCCTATGCTCTGTTCCCTGACCTCCCATCTCCTTGCAAAACCCCATCACTTGGTATCTTCTTCAGTCCCATTCCCCCAGTCTATCCTTCTACGGTTGTCCAAGCTCGGGCTAAGCGAGAACCCACTGTAACCCAGTAAATGATCTATTTCACACTGCTGCTATTTACAGTCAAATGCTTATAGTTTTTGACTGGGGAATCTTTGACTTGGAGTCCTGGGGCAGAGAGAATCATCCCTAGTGAGTGCTACCTGGACGTGGACACTGAACCTGAAGTTCTTGCACCCTTCAAAGGAACTCTGAAAGCCAAGGCCACCATTTCCTCTGGCCATCCCAGCCCAAGGTCACACACACACAGGCATGCAGCAGCCCAAGGACATGCAGGACAGCTGGGGAAGGGGCTCATGGCTCCCATCCACCCAGGCACAAATAGTAAACACACCACCTTCTTAGGCTTCAGTCCCCGCTGCATGAGGAGTAGGAAAGGGCAGAGTTAGAGAACAGATGTCCTGGGCATAGGTGTTAAGACCAACTCAGGCATACACAGGTTAGGCTGGGGTAGGGGGTTGTCAGGGTGAAATGAGTAGTCCCTCAAAGATCAGCTTCCATGATGTTCACCCCTTGGCCCAGAGAAGCTGCAGAGTCTACAGCCCCACCTCACACACCCTTCACGGAGTATCAGAGAGGAACTAGGAAGCACCCTCTGCATCCAGCTTAAAACAGGAGGTAGAGGGTCCGACTCCTTGCCATTCACTTGTGAATAGGAGATTGCTTCTTCCTCTATCTTCTACCTTAACCTTACCCTCAGACCCTTTAGATGTTGGCATCTTTGGGTTCCAAAAGGTAGGAAGTTGGCTACACTACTTGGGTTAGACCTGTCCTTCCTATCACCCTCAGCTCAATCTCATTTGACCCTGAACTTATGGAGCCTATGAGTTTTTCCCTGCTACCACCTTCACTATAACTCTAATGCAGAAATTAATTCCCAGAAAGCCTCCTTCTTAGGGAAGCTGGAGAGATTTGAAGGCAACTCAGACTCACCTACTACTTCTACCTGCCTAGCACTGGGTATCCCCCATATTTCTCCTTCCCCTCCCTTTATTACTTCCCATTTCCACCCCCAAACCACTCACCAGTTTGCTAGTCTTTGCAGTTGTATCAGTTCCCTCTGTAGAAAGCAAACAGAAACAAAGTGTGTACTTGTATAGAGAGGTAGGGGGAGATAATAATAAAGGAATATGGTGGTGATGGAAAACAAATCTTAGGATCTACTGTGGCCCCATGTTATGAGGAGAAGCCCTGGGGACTCCTCCTGACTATGAGGAGGCAACTTTAAGTGGGTGGTTGTTACCTCTTTTGAGGACTTTTGAAGCAGAAGAATCGGGTGTCTCTGGGGAAGTAGTATCTGCTCCATCTTCAAATACCTGGATCTGAGGCCAGATTCAATATAGCCAGATCAATAGATTCAATATAGCCAGATCAAGGATGGCTGTAATATGGGCCCCTCCCCAGGCTCCAAGCAAATCAAGAGTACAGGGCAGCTTCCCTAAGGATCGATCTCGAATCTTCCCTTCCCCACTACCTTCCACTCTCCCAACCAGAGGCTTATGCCCATGCTCAGGAAAAGGAAATACCAACACATCAGCTGCACATGCAACAGATATGTGCACACACGCACACACACAGAAGAAGGGCGTGAATACCTGGGACTGGCGCACAAAGATGCCATGCCCTTCATCACAAGTGAAGTACTTCCTTCCTTGAACAGTTCCATCATTTTTGCCCTTTGCTTCATCCAGAATCACGCCTACCCATTTTCCAGTAGCAAAGAGTGTGGCTCCAACATAGGCCACAGTGCCTCGGTGGCCTTTTCCAATCACTTCTACACGGGAGCCCACCCGCAGAGGCCGGGCACTTGCCTCTGCACTCATCCTGCTGCCACTGGGCGTCTGAAAGAAAGACACAGGTAAACATAGACAGTTAGAGGCCTCAGATCAAAGGTGGCATTCTCATGTATAAGAAATGCCTCAGCCAAGATGCTGGACTGAAAAACAACCAGAATCATTTTCTTAAACCCCATTTGCAGAATTGGGTGGACCTCCAAATTCCCCTCTGAAAAAATGTCAGTGATATTCTCTTCTAAGATTTCTCCAAATTCCTCTGGAATCTGCTAGAATTTTTAAGGGTTTATATTTTTTTATAACAAATCGGAATTCATTGATCAGTCTGTGAATGTCACCACATGGCTGCTTTCTCAGGAGCACTGCCTCCTTAATTCTCCTCTCAGGAAGGGAATTAAGCTCAAGCAAATAACTCAGTTTAGACCAGGCTCCCCACAACCCAATGCCCTGACTCAGGAGTCTGAGCTGGGAAGACAGGCAATTCAGTGGGTGAACCTACAGAATCCTGTTTCCCCTTCCACTGTCACTTGTCTCCTCTGTGTTTCAAATGGTTTTCTTAGGCCTCATCCTTTCAGAGGCACACAACTGTGCCTCCTTCCAGACCCTTAAGTCACCACCTCTTCTTCCCGATCTGACTCCTCCCATTCCCATCCACAACCCACCATGAAACCCCAGATGCTTCACCACAGCCCATTCAACCATTCAACTCCCTTCTACCTGGCCTGAGTCTTGCTTGGTCAACTCTCTATCCCCAAGTTCTAGAGATTCTTCTCCATGCTATTTTGCTATAAAAAGGAAAACACAGGCCAAGTAAATTGGGTGGATCTACCCCTCACTCTGTTCCCAAGACTCTGCTCAGTGGTCCAAATGAATGGTTTATCACTCCACAGATGGGCAAGGCAAAAGAACAGACTAAGACACTTTCCTTGGGCAGCTCTCAGCTTCTGGCACACCCATGATGACTGAACACAATAGAAAATTAGGTCCCAAATAGGCCCATGGTTTAGAAGAAAATCACACTTGCCATTTTTAGCAATAGCAACTCCATGAACCAGGGGCCTTGCAGCAAACAGATGAATGAGGCATGATGAAGTGATACCATCAGCCTAAAGACTCTATGGGAGTCCCTTCTGATACTCTCATTCATAATAGCTTCAGAAGGGAGCCCTAGCAGAGCCATGGAAGAGCCAGGACACCTCCCAACCTGTCGTTGCCTAATTCCCTTCCCCAAAGAGCTCATCCAGAAAGGTGAGGATATAGTTCTCAGAGGTTCCAGGATCTCAAATCACACC
Organism: Macaca nemestrina; assembly: GCF_043159975.1. Lineage (NCBI taxonomy): Eukaryota > Metazoa > Chordata > Mammalia > Primates > Cercopithecidae > Macaca > Macaca nemestrina. The sequence goes on from NC_092137.1 coordinate 74,653,585, forward strand.
TGGAACAGCAGGATGGCTCTCATGGACCTGATAATAAAAGGAATTGCCAGTGATATAAGAGGCTGAACCCAAAGTCAGAGGCTCCCCCACTTTCCAACCCCAATAAGCCTCTCAGAACCAGGGGGCCACAACAGTAGCTACAGATTCAGTCTCAGAAGAGAAAGAAAGCAAGTAACAAATAACAAAGCAGCTCTTAAGAAAGGCTTTACTATAAGACCTCTCTGACACATCATCCCCATTCTGAGTCCCCAGGATAATCTGGACCCCCTCAGGAGCCCCTGGTATGAGGGCCAATTAGAGTCAGAGGTCAGGCCTTGCTAGTCCCCATTTAGGGATCAACTCTGTAAAGGGAAGCCTGTCCAGCATTACACCACCAGGGCTTCGAGGGCTCCTTAGAAAACACAGTCTGAGTGCCCCCAGCTGAGCTCCAGCCTATCTCCCCAGCCCCCACACCAATGATGTCCACAGGCACCCAGGCCTTCCCCAGCAGCCCTCCAGGGCCATCCCAGATTAGGGCCACTTACCCGGCTGTACACATGCCTCTTGCTCTGTGCCATGTTGCTCACCCGGCCTCTACCCCCTCCCCCAGCTGGCCAAAGACAGAGAGAAAAGGTAGAAACCTAGGCAGGGGGGTCAGGGCGCTGGGCCCTCATAGAGGGACACAGGAGTCGTCAGACACAGCCCTCCCCAGTCCATGGGCCTCACTCGGTGGCCTACACGGGTAGGGGTGGGGGCAGTGATGGGGGCTGAGGAGCAAGTCCCCTCTGCTGCCTGAGGATTCCTGAACCCAGAGACACAGAATCCTGCTTGCCAGCTGATGAGTCTCACTCTGCGCTAGTGCTGCTCTAGACTTGTCAGGAACCGTGCTAGCCTCTGGGTCCTAGTGCCCCCCTGCTTCACCTGGGCCAGGGACTAAGGGCTGGGCCTACGCCACAGACCCTCAGCACTCACCTCTTGAGTATACTGTCCTAGGGCTGGGAACAGTCTTGACAGGTCCTCCTAGTCTGTACCCACTCACCATCACTGTTCCCCTGTCCCCCAGGCCTTAGCAGGCCCATAAGCATCAAGTGACACTTCAAAGTGATCAGCTGCCTAGGGCCTCCACACAGCCAAAATAAGGGTCTCTCATCTACCTTTCTGGTGCTCTTCTCTCTCCCTCCCCTCTCTAAACTCTGGACTCAGGGTCCAAATTCATGTGATTAGGGCCTGGATTTCAATCTCAAACTGAGCCAGAGGAGGCAGGACCTGCCCAATAGGCAGCAAGGGAAGGGCAGTAATGGAGGCAACTTCACACACATAGCAAAGCAAGCCAAGTACCCCAGCCCCCTCCTACAAGGCTGGCAAAGGTTGCCACAGTCACTCTTCACCCTTTATGGTTGTTATAAGGGGCCAGGTTGTAAAACCCAAGAATATCAGACTCAACTGCATTACTAAAGGCAGTAGTCAAAAGCAGAGAGCCCTTCTTTCTTCTTGTAGCACAAGGCCCAGTCCACCTCAGCCATCTGCCCCTTGTACTCTTGGCCTTGCCTCCTAGCATCTCAGACCCGATGAAATGGTTTATTTTCTACAATTCTGTATTTCACAAAAATTCTTCAATAACCATGTATTACTTTTACAATTAAAATTGTTTAATTTAATAAGATTATGCATTCTAATGAGAGGTCTCCAAGGGACTATGTAACCATACTGCTTTCATTCACTGGCCCATCTATCATGGGCTAGGAACCAAAAGACCAGGGTCCCTGCCCCTACACAGTCAACAAGGTTGGCCTGGGGTCTGACCTATGGCTCCACTGAGTATGGTATGGATCTAGTTCCCTTGGGCCTAGCGATGCCTGTCTTTTCTGTACTGGGCTTACTTCACTGGCAGAACAGTGACTTCACCCCACTCTACAGACCTAAGATAGGCCAGGTAGCCCAACAGTAGAATGATAGCCAACATTCAGAAATATAGCCCCAAAACACAATTCCGTATCTTCAGTCCTGGCCAGACCCCCTAGGAAATCATCTCTCTCCTCCTTGCAAAATCTCCATGTTTCCCCCTCCTTTCCCTATTCACCATTACACAGGTGGGCAAGGCCAGGCACGTCCTTGCAGCCTGGACCTCACATGTTCGGGGCACTTCACAGTCTACCTTAAAAAAAAGACATTTTATAGAACCATGGTTGAGTACTGGTTCTAGACTCAAGCTACTTTCCTGGCTTTACCACTTGGTAGCTACATAAACTTGGTCTAGTTACTTAACATCTCTATGCCTCAATTTCCTCATCTGCCATGGGGAAGTAACAAAGAACATATTTCAGAGAGGTATCGTGAGGATTAGCTGAGATAATCCATACAAAGCATCCAGAACACCGCCTGGTATTTAATAAGTGCTAAATAAAAGTTAGCTAAGAACAATGTCATCATATATGGACATCAAAATAACCCCACTGAGAGGTTGGCCAGGGATGATGCTGACAAGGCAACTGAGGCTTTGAGAACTGAGCAACTTCCCTGAAGTTACACAGGCTGTGAGGAGTAGAGCCAAAACTGGAAACAACCTGACCCAGAGCCCTCTGTGCTTTCTACTACCCCTCACCATTACCACAAACATCTCTAGGCTTCCAACGCACTGCTCTTCCTGTAGGCCACACTGCCTTCAAAAATTCAAAAGAGCTCAGATCTAAAAATAGTCTCACAACTCACTAACCACATAGGTATCAACAGTCCCCCAACTTCTTGGAATCTGTTTATTTTCCTATGAAATGGAAATAATATCTGCCATATCTACGTCAGTATTATGAGGTTCAAAAAAGCTAAAGCATATACAAGAACCTTGTAGGCCAGGCGTGGTGGCTCATGCCTGTAATCCCAACACTTTGGGAGGCTGAGGCAGGTGGCTCACTTGAGACCAGGAGTTCAAGACCAGCCTGGCTGACATGGCAAAACCCCATCTCTACTAAAAATACAAAAATGGGCTGGGTGTGGTGGCGCATGCCTATAATCCCAGCTACTTGAGAGACTTTAGGCATGAGAATCGCTTGAAGCCGGGAGGTGAAGGTTGCAGTGAGCCAAGATCGCACCACTGCACTCCAGCCAAGGTGACAGACTGAGACTCAAAAAAAAAAAAAAAAAGTGCCTTGTAAAAAGTACAGAAATTATAGAAGTGCAAAGAATTACCTGACATGATACTAAATGGTATATACAGCTACACAATAAATATCGTAAGAAATTATAGAGAGAGGTAAATTAGAAAGAAAGGGGGTACCTAAGCATGCCTTGAATTATAGGGATTTTAGAAAGTATGTGGAAAGGCCTAGAAAGCCCTGTAAGTTATGAACACAGTATGAATAGAGGCAGAAATAACTTGGCTTGACCAGGGAATAGTAAAGAATACTGGCTTAGCTGAAGTAACGAACTCTAGATGAGTTATTCTATCAAACTATAAGGCTTTTGAAGCATAGCCCCCACCTTTTCCTCTTTATGATCCAATAGCCAGTACATAGCTCATGGTCAAATATTTATTGAATAAATAAACATCTTAACATTGCAATGTACTGGGAGGTAACTGTGGGTAGGCAAGAAGTTTAACATCAGGCAAACATAGATGGACTTGATCCAGTAATCACAGGAAGGCAGTCCTGTTCCTGAGCAGGAGACAGCATAGTGAAAACTATTTTAGGAAGATCAAACTGATGACACCTGCAGGATGGAGTGCAGGCAGGAGCAACCTGGCAAAGACAGGAATAACAGCAAGGAGGCTGCTGCAATAGTGAACACAGGGTAAGGAAGGCCTGAACCAGGATCAGGAGAGTGAGAAGAAAGAGGCCAATTCAGAGACAGTACCAAAAAAGCCCTGAGAAGGCCCTGTAATAGATCAAACATGAGGAAAGAGGCAGCAGGCCTACACGGGCTCTGGAGACAGACCTGAATACACCTTTGGTTCTCCTCTGAGCAAGATATTTAACTTCCTGAGCCCTGGTTACCTCAACTGCAAAAAGGAAGAAATAATGTTACCTCACAGGGACATTTTGAAGATTAAATAAGATTTAAATAAAGCATTTAGCACAATGTCTGTGTGCTCAGCAAATGGCAGATAACATCTTCATTCATTATTTTAAGGGACTATCCATGATGACTTGCACACAGTAGGAACTCAAATGCTGCAAGGATAAACGGATGGGTCAATGAATGCATGAATAAGTAAATGAATAAACTCAGGAAGTTTTCAAGCATGAGAAATGTAATAATTGAAATATTAATAGAATTGAAGAAATGGGAGGGGAAACAACATGTTAGGAGAGAGAAAATGCGTCCCATTCTTAGGGCCTTCTCTGGGGAAAACTTAATTGTATACACGAATACATGTACTTCACTATCTCCTTCAAAAACGAACCTGTGATGGTAGCCAAAACAGATTCCATTCTCTCCATTCCACAGATGATAGAACTGTGTCTCAGAAGTCAAATGACTTGCCTAAGTCTCATAGCCAAAAAATGGCAGAGGGACACATCTGAATATCTCTACAGGCAGGTGCTCCTTCCACAGCATTAGCGGGCCCAGGCCCATATCCCATGGGACAATCCTGGGTTAATGTTACCCCAGCCAGGGAGGAGACAGACACCTCTTGGATTTCTAATCCATTTTCCTCTCCAATGATATTAAGTACCACTAAAATAGCTACAAAAATGGGAAGAGAGGAGGGAAAAATATCTGTGTCTAGTAAATAAACTGCCAATAGTCTTAGAGAAATTTCAGGAAATTACAGGAAAACAAGATTTTGGAGAATTAAAAAGGAGAAAGTGAAGAGGAAAGACTCTTTTCCATCTCTACCATTTCTCCCCTGTCTGAACCATTTCTACCTTGTTTTTACTGGCACCCCAGCATTCTTTGATACCTTGATCTCCTCTTGTCTCACCTTATCAAACCTTGATCCTGGGCTAACCCAACTGTCTGCTTTCCCTGCTTTCCCACTCCTAGAGGAGCTTGTCTGAAACCCAGGCAGTCTGATAGCAAGGCAAAACTATACATCTCTGAAAGCACTAGTAAGGAAGAGATAAGTGTGGACCTAAGTCCTTCAGGAGTCAGAAAGGAAAAGTTCTGCTTATTGAGTGGTAAATGGAGGCTGGGAGACTGGAAGCTTGGAAAGCTGGATTCCAGATATTCACAGGACCCCAGAAGACAATGTGTACAGAGCTTTTTGTTCCTAGGTCCTTCTCAGTATCTGCCTTACAGATTTCATAGATAGGGCCTACACACTCAATGGACTTCCTTCCCTTCTCCAGCTCCTCATTACCCTAAAAAATGTCTACAAACCCACTCCCACTCTGAATGCAGCTCTACTCCATCTCAAAATGTCCCCTTCCCCCAGAAATATCCAGTGACGTCCAGGCCCACCTCCAAGGGCCTCTTGACCTCTTAAGAGTCAAGAAGAAAAGCTACGCTATATGCTTCACTTATCTTCAATATAGGAACTTCTGCAGGAAGGCAAGAGGCACTCAGTCCTGTACTCAAGAACTGCAATGCTCTCAGTGGTATGAGAAGTCCGACTTAGCCTGTTTGAAGTTTCTGCTGATTCCTCCCCCTGAATCAACCAGCAAGTTCCTGGCACTAGGACCCTGTAGACAGGGAACCCTGAGCCTGCGCTCTAAAGAGAGAGATGCACCATTTCACAACTTCAGCAAAAGCCAAAGCAGCCAACAAAGCCACAGCCCCATCGGCTGTACTGGGCTCTGCCTTTTGGGCAGCTCGCCGGCCACTCCCCAAAAGCAGAGCATTCCATCCTTTCTCTTTTTAAACCCACGTCATCATCTGATCATAATGGAAATCAATCTCCTCAAACCACCATGCAAAGGCGTATCCATGGCAACCTCAAAAGGAAGGACACAGAGATGATGCTTCAGTGGCTGCAGCAGGAAAAGGTAAGTCCGTTTCTCTTCCATCCACGCCATCCCATCACTCTCTCCTTTCACTCAAGTCAGGTATACAGCTTATCTACAAACTGTATCTGTCACACAAACTGAGAAAACATATAAGGTGAGTTAATAATCCTTATGTTATTATATAAGGTTTTAGATCTGCCTAGTCTCTCTGCCAAGAAAAAATTATCCTTTTCTAGGCAATAGGAACAGGGACAAGGTCTCTCTTCTTATTCACCTCTCAGGTGACACAATCTCAGTCCACAATTCCTGACAAATCACTATCGGTCACTTGTCTTTCTAGTCAGGATGCTGGAAAATCACTCAAGAATATCCAAGTTTCCCTATGTAGTTGTCAAAAGCTGACAGTAACACTGATCCCACTGTCCTGCCCCCTCCATGCCACCAGCATGCCCACAAACTGGCATGGTAAGATTCCCTCCTTAGCAACCGTAGACTCTAGGTTCTCAAGGTCCAGAAACGGAGTTGGGATTAAATTTCTGCCTTCTCTGATGCCTCAGGAGAAGGAATTCATTTCTGCAGAGGTAAGAGATTCATCAAATACAAGTGCTACTAATCCTCCATGCCTCAATTTCCTCTTCTGGAAGAAAGGGATAATAACAGTAACTTTCTAACAGGATTGTTGTAAAAATCACATGAGAATGCCTGAAAAGCACTTAGAACAGTGCCTCATATAAAGCACTCAATAAATGTCAGCCATTATTATTATGAGAAAGATGAAGGGGAGGCTTATAGCGTAGGATTTCAGTTCAGAGGGTACTCAACACTCCTGGAGCTTATTTCAATTCCACTGTCTTCCTCTTTCCTCTTAACAGTTGTTTCAAGCTTCCTTCACCATTTTTACCATTTTCAATCCTTACTCCCACCCAAGCCAACACCAGCATCCCCACCTCTCAGCAGATAACCTTGCTGAAAAAGAAAATTGGCCCTATTAGGTAAGAAGTTCTTTGCAAATTTAGATACATCTACATGCATATGTCATTATCTCTTTCTTCCTAAATTCCTTCCTTTCTTCCAACATTCCTCTTTAAAGAAAATGGTATCCCCTTCTTTTCAGGGCCCACCCTTTTCCCTCTCCTCTGAGGACCTGATTTAGCAATCATCCTTTCTCTTGTGTCTTCATTGTACCCTCTCTACTGGATCTTACATGGCATCAGAAAAGCCATAAACAAGATTCTTCCATTCTAGAAAAAACTAGTCCCTGCTACCTCCTCCACAAGCTGCCACCATTCTGTATTCTTCCTTTCTCTGCTGAACTACTCAAAGTGAGTACACATTCTCTATCTTCACTTCCCATCTACTTCTCGATCCATTGCTATCTGGCTCCATCCCTACCACTCACTGAAACTGCTCACAATTTAAATGAGCCCTGGTGACCACAATGTTCTATACAACCTCAAGGTGCATTTCCCAAGCTCATCCTAACTTGACCTCCCTGTAGCAACTGAGATTGTCAATCCTTTTCAGGAATTTTCTCCTTTCCTAGCTTCCTGGACAACACTCTCTCTTACCCTAGCATGTCAATCATACTCATCTTCTCTGTCATTATTTTCAGCCTTCTATAAGCATGGCTGGGAGAGCTCATCCATTCCTACAACTTCAACTACCACTCATACTTACTGCCCCTAGACAGAAATTCTTCTGAACTTCAGACTCATATCTCACCCCGTCTGCTAACTGCCACAGAGCCCTCAAGTTCAATACGACCCAAAACACACTTGGTATCTCCCTCACTTTAAAAAAAAAAAAAAAAAAAAGGCTCCTCCTCTATATTCCCTCTTTGCTATTGGCACTACCATCCACTCAAAATAGAAAACTGAGTCATTTGCAAAAACTCCCTCTCTTGTTCTCAACAACCAATTTAGTCATTATGTCTGGTTAATTCTGTTTCTCCAGTCTCTCTCAGATTCATCCTGCCCTCTCTGTCCCCACTGACCTAATCCTTAATCAGCCCTAAACCATGTCCATGATATTACAAGAGTCTCCCGATGTCCCTGAACCAGGTTCTTCCCCTTCAGTCTATTTCCACATTTAGCTTCCCAAAATACAATCACATCATCTTCCTGCCTAAAAGCCTCCGGTGGTTTCTCTGCCCACAAAATGAAATATTTTTAGCACTGCACTACAGGCCATTAACAACCTGGCCTTGACCAAGCACAGTGGCTACACCTGTAATCCTAGCACTTTCAGAGGCCAAGGCGGGAAGATCACTTGAGGCCAGGAATTTGAGACCAGCCTGGCCAACATGGTGAAGCCCTGTTTCTACTAAAAATACAAAAATTAGCTGGGCATGGTGGTGCATGCCTATAGTTCCAGTTACTCAGGAGGCTGAGTAGTCCCAGGTGGAGTAGCTATAGTCCCAGATACTCAGGAGGTTGCAGTGAGCCAAAATCGCACCACCACACTCCAGTCCGGGTGACAGAGTGAGACTCTATCTCAAAAAAAAAAAAAAAAAAAACTGGCCTCAAACTCTCAAACTGGCACAGCAGCCTGCAGACCCACCTATACTCAGGAGGCTGAGGGGGATCACTTGAGGCCAGGAATTCCAGGCTGTAGTGCCTGATGATCTTGCTTGTGAATAGCCACTGTACTCCAGCCTGGGCAGCATAGCGATACCCCATCTCTAAACAACAAAACAAAATACAACAACGTGGCTTCATTATGAATCCGGTCGCATCAATCACCAAAGTTCTCTTTTATTCCAGCCACTTGCATCTATCTGCCTTTCCCTTTATGCATCTGCAAATGTTACAAATATCACCAGGACCATTCTTCCTCCTCATCCTTCAAGGCTCAGCCCAATTCTCACCTCTTTCCTAAAGACTCTTCTGGCTTTTCCATGTAAAGCTAATCATTCCCTCCTCTGCCCTCACAGAGCACTTGGGACATATCTCTATTTCAATACCACATTCTATTTAAAATATCGTCTCTTATTCTACTATGAATTCCTCCAGGACAGAGGATTGTATCCATCTCAGTATCTAAGCACTCAACATAGGGCTTTGCACAGAGAAGGCATTCAATGTTGAATAGACACCTGTACCAACATCACACTCAGGATATAAATTGTCTGACAGCTTTCCCGGAGAGCAGATCCATCCCTGAAGCCCACCACCACTGGGGAAATCAATACTCAAGTGCACATACACATGCACACATACATCTCTCCCCCAGCCCTCAGTAAACATGGCTCTTTCCACTCCAGATAGGAGCCTAAGAAACTAAAAGTGCAGGAACAGCCCTAGATTCTATGGAATTTGGTAGTGATACTAAATCTCAATCTCGTATACTTCCAGGGTATACGAGAGAATAACAGAGACGGCTCTAGGTGAGGTGCAGATCCCCTGGGAAACAGCATTAGGGAGGATTTGGGGGCAGCAAGGGCCCATGCTCTGCTGTAGTGAAGCCCTTGGGGAGGCCAGACTAAACAGCTAACCTGTCCCTTGACAACATTCAACTAATATCAGCCTGAATCTCAAAAGCGAAATGATACAAAGCCAAAGTCAGAGACTCCAGGATGACAAGGACCTTAATATAGATATGAATCCGGCAATATTTCAGCTCTTACCTCTTCAGGGGACACTGAGGACCAAGTTCCTATTTTACTTGGTATGGGACGGATAGTCCAAGTGCCCCCAGTATCACCTAGTAGCTGTAGACAGGCCAAGCAACCTGGGAATCATCTAGAATCCCTCTCAACCTGTAACTCCAAGCAGCTGCTAGCAATGATAGAGCTGGCAGAGTAAAACCTAGAGTGGCAGTTGTCAATGGCATTATGATTCACCCAACTACTTTGACTCTTCCCTAACAATTTCTTCTCCTTTGTACCCTCATGGTCAGTCAGGCCCCACTTATCAATTCGTCCTTAGTACTGCCTCCTGCATCTTTCCTTTCTCCTCCACTATCACTATCATTACTTCAGTCTGCCATGTAATAGCTTTGAAAATCAAGGCAAATCATTTACCCTCTTTGGTGCATCATCTACAAAACAGCATAACAGCTGCTCTGCCTACCTCGTAGGAATATTAGATCAAATGAGATCATGCCTGTGAAAAGTTCTGTAAAGTGTCATACATAAATACAAGGCATTATTATTATCAACCTAAATTCTCTAACATTGCTATGCGAAGCCTATCCAGCTCCCTCTTCCCCCTCCTTCCCTAGTTCCAACCACCTTATACATCACAGTAAAGCAAATACATCTGCTAAAACACTGCTTTGTCCCTACACCCATCTGCCTGACATCTCTCATTGATAATCTCATTTCTTGCTATAAACAAACAATCCTGGATTCAACAGATGCAATCCCATCTCTGCACCACTGTCAGCTGCTTAAGATACTTTTCTAGTCTTGCAAGCCACACCCATCCTTCAAAGTCCAGCCAAAGCCCCACTACACTCCACACATAACAAAGACAAATTTAAGAAAGGGATTTCTTAAACATAATGGAAGAATTAAACACAATTCCACTTAGAAAAATCATAGTAGGCACAGCTGTCATCTAATACTTGGAGTCAACTTTTTAGGAAGACGGGTGACACTTTTTTTCTGTTTGATTAAGAGATAATCTAGGACCAACAGCATGGAAGTTGCAGAGATGTATTTCAGGAACATGAAGAACTTCTTTCTTGAGCTATTCCAAGAATAAAATGGGATGCCTTATGTGTAGACAATTCCCCATTATTTTAAATGTTCAAGCCAAACTGCAAAATTTACCAAATTGGCAAGAATATTTTAGATAGAATTCAACACTACAGGGATAATTAGACTAGACTCACAGAATTTTAAATCTGAAAGAAATATTTGAGATCTTGTAGTCCAGACTCCTATCTTACAGGCCTGGACAGACAAAGTGAATCTCTCAAGGCAGCACACTCTGTTCTGGAAAACATGGTCTCTAACTTTCAATCCAGTGATCTACACTTTTGCTACTCAGATTATGTTCCATGGGCCAGCAGCATTAGCCTCACCTGGGAACTTGTTAGAAATGCAGAACCAATCATAACCTGTGCTGTAACGAGATCCCATTACACGTGCACACCATTAAAACTCAAAACGCACTTACCCATACTGCCCCTTCTAAACCCTGAATTTCTATTTCTGGAACTCCAATTCCCAAACGGTTCCACATGTTAACCAGGGGAATCACCCAAGAATAACAATATACCCTAGTAAAATTTGGGAAATTCTGCATACCATACCCCCAGCTGGAGATTCATGGTAAATATTATTAGCATATTAAAGGCTCTGCAATATTCTGTAGTAAAGTTTAACCACGAATTTTCCAACAGCTTTTGAAAACAAAATGCCTTTTTAAAATAAAGTTATCGTTATCTCTTTTAACATCTCATAGCTTAGGCTTTGGCAGTACATTAAGTAAAGGATGTCAATCTCTATCTCCTAGCTTTTCGCCTCTCAGTACCTTAAGTATACCCGAGTAGCCAGTGATCAATATGGGTTTGCTGCTCTCCTCACTGCAATAAATGAGGGTAACTTTTCAAATCCCTGCCTCTAAAAACAGCAGAGATCCTTATCTGTGTGATTTAGCTGTGGTTCTGTCTAAAGATAAGGGATGCGCAAGATGACTTCAAGGATCATCTTGCCAGCTAAGGCGGACCCCAGCAGTAGGATCACACACACAAACCATATCCAGACTCCCATGCTGTGAGTCCTTTAAGATTTTTCTCCCCGTTTGACACGAATTTCTCAACCATGTGCCCACAGGAAACCTGTAGCTCAGTATGGATTCAGGGGCGCCTCGGACGCTCGCAGGAACGGAAGGGAGACCCTTGCAGTTCTGGAGGAACTCTAAGGCGCAGTCACTCTGATCCCAAGAGAACCCTGCTAGGCTGAAGAGCTGAGGTGGGTCAGACAGGCCTCGGGGCAAACGCTCAGGCGGAGCCCCCAGACCCCGGCAAGCGCCCACCCCGATCCAGCCCATCCCTGCCAGTCCCCGCCCCGCACACCCGGCTCAGTGTCTTGCCCTAGGCCAGCACCAAATCCCCAGCCCACCGCCGGCAACCTCACGAATACGTAGGGGGCCGGCGGAGCAGACGGTTGGCAGGGTCGCGCCTCCGTACCTGCACTGTCAGGGGCTCCGCGCCCAGCTCCGGCCCCACAGACGACCGACGCCCAAGACCCTGCGGGGCCGGCCCCGTCCTCCCCGCCCTCGTGGGCTGCCCGACTCGCCGCCAGACCCTTCCAGGACCGCCCAGAACCCTTCGGCCTGGAGGCCCAGAGGCGTTCTGTATCCAGTGAACGCTCTTTTCCCGCAGTCCCGCCCTGACTGAAAACTGCGCGCCGACCGCAGCCGGGATTACATCAATCAGGCACAAAGCTGGACACCTGGGACAGGCTAAGCGCACGCGCACTGTGCCTGGGAAGCCGATTAGGACCATAAGAAATCGGCGTGTCGTAGCGAGCGCCCCCTCTCGGCGGAGGGGAGAAAGCGCAGAGGGTCTGGAGGACTCAATTCCAAGTGTTAAACTGCTAATTAAAACAATAGCGATAAACCGTATCTCCTCCATTAGCCTGGGGGAGAAAATTAAGTTTTGCTGCTCCTCAGTGTCACCTGTCATATGGGGATACAGGCATTCTCATGCGCTTATGATGGGAATGTAAAATACAAATTTACATAATGGCATTTAAAAATTTTAGGCCGGGCGCGGTGGCTCACGCCTGTAATTCCAGCACTTTGGGAGGCCGAGGCGGGCGGATCACAAGGTCAGGAGATCGAGACCACGGTGAAACCCCGTCTCTACTAAAAATACAAAAAATTAGCCGGGCGCGGTTGTGGGCGCCTGTAGTCCCAGCTACTCGGGAGGCTGAGGCAGGAGAATGGCGTGAACCCGGAAGGCGGAGCTTGCAGTGAGCTGAGATCCGGCCACTGCACTCCAGCCTGGGCGACAGAGCGAGACTCCGTCTCAAAAAAAAAAAAAAAAAATTTTAGACATAGGTTCAAATTCTTTTTTTTCTAAGACAGGTCTCCCTCTGTTGCCTAGACAGGAGTGCGGTGGCACGCACAATCATGGCTCATTGCAGCCTTGACTTCTCAGGCTCAGGCGATCCTCCCACCTCTCAGCCTCCCTAGTAGCTGGGTCTACAGGCGCGCGCCACCATGCCCTTTTAGTTTTCTTTTTTCTTTTTTTCTTTCTTTTTTTTTTGGAAAGACGGAGTTTCACAATGTTGCCCAGGCTGGTCTCGAACCCCTGGGCTCAAGCGATCCAACCGCTTCGGCCTCCCAAAGTGCTGGAATTACAGACATGAGCCACCACACCCGCCTGGGCTCAAATTCTAACAGCAATTTACTAGCTGTGTGAGAGCCAGAGTTAGTTATTTACCCTCTCTGTGCCTCTGTTTTCTTATTTGTTAAAGTGAGAATGTTAATGATGGTACCTATCTCATTATGTTGTTCGAAGAATTAAGTTAATCCATGTGACGAGCCGGAAATATAACTATTGTTTTTTTTTTGTTGTTGTTTTGTTTTGTTTTGTTTTGAGACAGAGTCTCGCTCTGCCGCCCAGGCTGGAGTGCAGTGGCGTGATCTTGGCTCACTGCAAGCTCCGCCTCCCGGGTTCCCGCCATTCTCCTGCCTCAGCCTCCCGAGTAGCTGGGACTACAGGCGCCCGCCACCTCGCCCGGCTAGTTTTTTTGTATTTTTTAGTAGAGACGGGGTTTCACTGTGTCAGCCAGGATGGTCTCGATCTCCTGACCTCGTGATCCGCCCATCTCGGCCTCCCAAAGTGCTGGGATTACAGGCTTGAGCCACCGCGCCCGGCCAACTATTGTAATGTTATATTTATTTCAGTTAATCTCAGATTTGAAACCAACTAAAACATTCATAAAGCTGATGTGGGGAGCAGTAAGCAGTAGAAGGGATGAATTGAGTATTCCCTTTATTACTCCCCCCTTTTCCCTATTTCACCTTCTAAATATTTATAACTGTTATTTTGATTAGATACTACGTTTACATAGTTCAAAAATCAGAACACTATTTTAGAATATAAACAGAGAAACCTCCCTTCAACCCTGGTTCCCATCGACTCCATCCCCCTTGCCTGCTACAGGTAACGCTTGTTATTAGTGTCTTCTTGTTTATCTTTTCAGTGTTTTGTGCAAACATAAGCTCATATGAATATATAGTATTACTTCTCCCATTTCTTATGCCAAATGTAGCATGCTAGATACACTTGGCATAAGTTCTCTTCACTTAATCTATCCTGAAAATCTTTCTAAATCAATAAATTAGAGATCTTCCTCATTTGTTTTTCAGTTGCTTAGTACTCTATTGCATGGATACACATAATTTATTAACCAGTTTCTTCTAGTTACATACTTTATTTCCAGTCTTTTAGTATTACAATGTTGCAGTGAATCACTTTGAACATAATGACATTCCATATGTGAGCAGGCATATCTGTAGGATACATCTTGGTCAAATAATAAATGCATCTATAATTTTAGTAGAAATGTCTTCCATCTCCTTCAATTAAAGAAAAATGAATATAAAAGTAAATATAAAGACTTTAAAAGATACTGCATATACATATTTTTAATTGTGGTAAAGCATACATAACATGAAATTTACCATTTTAACCATGTTTAAGTTCAGAGGCACTCAGAACATTCACATTGTTGTGCAATCATCACCACTATCCATCTCCAGAACTTTTTCAGCTTTCCGTACCCAAAACAAACAAGTAAGCAAACAAAACCCTCTGTGCCCATTAAACACTAGCTCACCATTCTCCACCTACCCCAGCCCCTGGTAATCACTATCCTACTTTCTGTCTCTATGTATTTGATTATTCTAGATACCTCATACAAGTGGAACCATGTAATATGTGTCCTTTTGTGTCTGGCTTATTTCACTTAGCATAATGTCTTCAAGGTTCATCCATGTTGTAGCATGGCCAAAATATATTCCATTATATGGATATGCTATATTTTATTTTATCTATTCTTTCATCAATGGACATTTGGGTTATTTCTGCCAGTCAAAAGATAAAACTTCAACAAATTGGATTTAAAGATCTCATTGGCTTTCATTAGTAATTCAAGAATTTAGCAGCAACCCAACTAAAGATTTAGACAGGAATACCATTAGGCATGGCAGGACAGTTGAATTTCATAAAGTAACTTAAGTAGAAACAAGGAAACAGCCTAATTTTTATCTGTATTTATTTATTTATATTGAGATAGGGTCTCGCTCTGTCACCCAGGCTGGAGTGCAGTGGTGTAATCACCACTCACTGCAGTCTCAACCTCCTGGGCTCAATCAGTCCTCCCACCTCAGCCTCCTGAGTAGCTAGGACTATAGGCACATAACACCATGCCTGGCTAATTTTGTATTTTTTGTAGAGACAAGGTTTTGCCATGTTGCTCAGGCTACTCTCAAACTCCTGGGCTCAAGTGATCTTCCCATCTCAGCCTCTCAAAGTACTGGAATTGCAGGCATAAACCACCATACCTGGCCAGCATAACTTTTTAAAAATCAGATTGGTTAACACCAGGCTACTTCAGGTTATTTTCCTTATAAGGGTTAAAGCAGAAGGGATTTCCTTATCATCCTGGTTAAAAACTGGCCTATGTGGGGATTTGGCTATCATCTCTCTTCTGATTTCTCAGAAAATCAGATAAACAATTTAACTTTGGTTTGGTGACATGGAACTTTAGTTGAGTAACTCCATTTCCATTTGGTCTGTTGGAGTCTAGTGCAGGAGCTCAGTCCAAATCAATGGAGTCCCGTCAATTTTACTTAACACACCTTTTAGCCATTGCAAATATGTGTGCACATATTTTTTAGAAACAAGTGCATTTCTCACTTATTCCATACCCAAGATTCCTACCCAAATCAACTCTTGATGCCAGTTTTTTATGTGCTGTTTCAGAATTAGCCTCTGAACACAAGCATTTTAAATGCAAATTGCAGCTTCCTATACACATTGTTCTGAATTTTGCTTTTATCCCCATTGGACAATGATATGGTTTGGCTCTGTGTCACCACCCAAATCTCACCTTGAATTGTAATCCCCACAACCCCCATGTGTGAAGGGTGGGACAAGGTGGAAGAAATTGGATCATGGAAGCAGTTTTCCCCATGCTGTTCTCGTGATAGTGAGTGAGTTTTCACAAGATCTCATGGTTTTATAAGCGTCTGGCATTTCTCCTGCTTGCACTCACTCCACCCTGCCACCCTGTGAAGAAGGCGCCTGCTTCTCTTTTGCCTTCTGCCATGATTGTAAGTTTCCTGAGGCCTTCCCCACAATGTGGAACTGTGAGTCAATTAAACCTCTCTTCTTTATAAATTACCCATTGTATTAGTCTGTTCTCACACTGCTAATAAAGACATACCCAAGACTGGGTAGTTTATAAAGGAAAGAGGTTTAATGGACTCACACTTCCTCATGGCTGGGGAGGCCTCACGATTGTGGTGAAAGGTGAAGGCAGATCAAAGTCATGTCTTACATGGCAGCAGGCAAGACAGGGTGTGTAGGAGAACTTCCCTTTATAAAACCATCAGATCAGGCTGTACATGGTGGCTCACACCTGCAATCCCAGCACTTTGGGAAGCCGAGGCGGGCGGACACAAGGTCATGAAATCGATACCATCCTAGCTAACATGGTGAAACCATGTCTCTACTAAACAAAACAAAACAAAACAAAACAAAAATTAGCTGGGCGTGGTGGTGCGCACCTCTAGTCCTAGCTACTCAGGAGGCTGAGACAGGAGAATCACTTGAACCTGGGAAGCGGAGGTTGCAGTGAGCCAAGATCGTGCCACTGCACTCCAGCCTGGCAACAGAGAGAGACTCCATCTCAAAAAAACAAAAAACAAATATCAGATCTCATGAGACTTATTCACTATCATGAGAAGAGCATGAAAAAGACCTGCCCCCGTGATTCAATTACCTCACACTGGGTCCCTCCCATGACACATGGGAATTATGGGAGCTACAATTCAAGATGAGATTTGGGTGGGGACACAGCCAAACCATACCATTCCACTCTTGGCCCCTCCCACATCTCATGTTCTCACATTTCAAAACCAATCATGCCTTCCCAACAGTCCCCCAAAGTCTTAACTCATTTCGGCATTAACTCAAAAAGTCCACAGTCCAAAGTCTCATCTGAGACAAGGCAAGTTCCTTCCACCTATGAACCTGTAAAATCAAAAGCAAGTTAGTTAACTTCCTAGATACAATGCGGGTACAAGCATTGGATAAATACATCCATTCCAAATGGGAGAAATTGGACAAAACGAAGGGACTACAGGCCCCATACAAGTACAAAATCCAGTGGAGCAGTCAAATTTTAAAGCTGCAAAATGATCTCCTTCGACTTCATGTCTCACATCCAGGACATGCTGATGCAAGAGAGGTGCACCCATTACCTTGGATAGCTCTTCACCTGTGACTTTGCAGGGTACTGCCCCTCCCGGCTATTTTCACAGGCTGGCGTTGAGTGTCTGTGGCTTTGCCAGACACATGGTGCAAGCTGTTGGTGGATCTATGATTCTGGATCTGGAGGATGGTGGCCCTCTTCTCACACCTCCACTAGGCAGTGCCCCAGTGGGGAGTCTGTGTGGGAGCTCCAATCCCATATTTTCCTTCTGCACTGCCCTAGTAGAGGTTCTCCATGAGGGTCCCACTCCTGCAGCAAACTTCTGCCTGGACATTCAGGTATTTCCACATATCCTCTGAAATCTAGGTAGAGGTTCCCAAACCTCAATTATTGATCTCTGTGTACCTGCAGGCTCAATACCACATGGAAGCTGCTGAGGCTTGGGGCTTCCACCCTCTGAAGCAATGGGCTAACCTGTACCTTGGCCCCTTTTAGTCACAGCTGGAGAGGCTGGAACTCAGGACACCAAGTCCTCAGGCTGCCCACAGCAGGGGGGCTCTGGGCCCAGCCCATGAAACCATTTTTATCTCCTCAGCTTCCTGGCCTGTGATGGGAGGGGCTGCCTGTGAAGGTCTCTGACATGCCCTGGAGACATTTTCCCCATTGTCTTGTTGATTAACTTTTGGTTCCTCATTACTTATGCAAACTTCTCCAGCTGGCTTGAATTTCTCCTCTGCTTCTTTTTTAAGTTCCAATTCTAAATCATATATTTGTGAATATATAAAACTGAATGCTTTAACAGCACCCAGGTCACCTCTTGAACTCTTTGCTGCTTAGAAACTTCTTCCACAAGATGCCCTAAATCATCTCTCTCAAGTTCAAAGTTCCACAGACTCTAGGGTAGGGCATGATGTCGCCAGTCTCTTTGCACAGCAAGAGTGATCTTTACTCCAGTTCCCAGAAAGTTCCTCATCTCCATCTGAGACCACCTCAGCCTGGACTTTATTGTCCATATCACTATCAGCATTTTGGTCAAAGCCATTGAACGAGTCTCTAGGAAGTTTCAAACTTTCCCACATCTTCCTGTCTTCTGGACTCTCCAGGTTTCTAGGAAGTTCCAAACTTTCCCACACTTTCCTGTCTTCTTCTGAGCCCTCCAGACTGTTCCAACCTCTGCCTGTTACCTAGTTCCAAAGTCACTTCCACATTTTCAAGTATCTTTACAGAAGTGCCCTACTACCCAGTACCAATTTACTGTATTAGTCTGTTCTAACACTGCTAATAAAGACATACGTAAGTCTGGGTAATTTATAAAGGAAAGAGGTTAATTGACTCACAGTTCCACATGGCTGGGGAGACCTCACAATCATGGCAGAAGGTGAAGGAAGAACAAAGTCACATCTTACATAGTGGCAGGCAAGAGAGGGTGTGTAGGGGAATTGCCCTTTATAAAACCATCAGTTCTCATGAGACTTATTCACTTTCAGGAGAAGAGCATGGAAAAGACCTGGCCCCATGATTCAATTACCTCCCACTGGGTCCTTCCCATGACATGTGGGAATTATGGGAGCTACAATTCAGGATGAGATTTTGGTGGAGACACAGTCAAACAATGATATGGTTTCAGGTATTTCTTCATAGCAGTGTGAGAACGGACTAATACAGACAATATATCTTAGAAGTTGTCCATATTAGTACATACTGAGCTGCCATGAAATAAAATACAGTTGGCCCTCTGTATTTGTGAGTTCAACCATCCTTGGATTGAAAATATTAGGGGAAAAATGGATGGTTGTATCCATAGTGAACATGTACAGACTTTTGTCCTTGTCATTATTCCCTAAACAATACAGTATAACAAGTATTTACATTGTATTAGGTTTCATACATAACCTGAGATTATTTAAAGAAACAGTTCCCAACCTCTTTGGCACCAGGGACCTGTTTTGTAGGAAGCAATTTTTCCACAGACTGGGTTGGGCAAATGGTTTTGGGATGATTCAAGTGCATTACGTTTATTGAATACTTGATTTCTATTATTATTACATTGTAATGTATAATGAAATAATTATACAACTCAGCATAATGTAGAATCAGTGGGAGCCCTAAGCTTGTTTTCCTGCAACAAGACAGTCCCATCTGGGGGTGATGGGAAACAGTGACAGATCATCAGGCATTAGAGTCTGATAAAGAATAAGCAACCTAGATCCCTTCCATGTGCGGTAGGGTTAGTGCTCCTATAAGAAACTAATGCTGATGATGATCTGACCAAAAAAACTAAAGTATACGATAGAATGTGTGTAGGTTATATATAAATACTACGCCATTCCATGGATTTTGGTATCCAAGGGGTGTCCTGGAACCAATCCCCCAAGGACACAGAGTGACTACTATATGTATCTCCTGAGTGACTTTAACATTTAACCTGTGTGCTGAGTCTTTACTTGACACCAGGAGTTCAAGACCAGTCTGACCAACATGGTGAAACCCCATCTCTATTAAAAATACAAAAAAAGTTAGCTGGGCATGGTGGTGCACACCTGTAATCTTAGCTATTTGGGAGGCTAAGGCAGGAGAATCGCTTGAGCCTGGGAGGCAGAAGTTGCACAGTGAGCGAACATTGTGCCACTGCACTCCAGCCTGGGTGACAGAGTGAGACTCTGTCAAAAAACAAACAAACAGGCCGGGCGCGGTGGCTCAAGCCTGTAATCCCAGCACTTTGGGAGGCCGAGACGGGCGGATCACGAGGTCAGGAGATCGAGACCATCCTGGCTGACACGGTGAAACCCCGTCTCTACTAAAAAATACAAAAAACTAGCCGGGCGAGGTGGCGGGCGACTGTAGTCCCAGCTACTCAGGAGGCTGAGGCAGGAGAATGGCGTGAACCCGGGAGGCAGAGCTTGCAGTGAGCCGAGATCTGGCCACTGCACTCCAGCCTGGGCGGCAGAGCGAGACTCCGTCTCAAAACAAACAAACAAACAAACAAACAAAAAAACCCTATTATTGAGTTTTTTATATAAAGCTGCCAGGTCTCAGTTGGGATAGGGTGGTGATTCAGGAAAGACCCAAATGTTTCTCAGCATCATGAAAGAGATCCTACTGAATCATAAGGACAGGATGTGCTAATAGGAGAAATATTGAATTTTTTTTTATATTTGATTAGGCTGAGTGGTCTTCAAGGAAAATTAATATTGTCTTTGTCCTGTGTTTTTCTTTATAGGTGCTGTTGTAAGAGACCCAGCCTGCCTTTGGCTTCCTCCAACGGGGAACCTGAACAAGGACCCCCAAACTCCTACTCACATAGCTAGAGCCCTTTCCCCCAACCTGTGATGCTGAACAGAGAAGAACATCTGTGCTCACCTGGGTGGAATCCTAGGCATTATAGAATGTGGGGAAGAAACCAGGGGAGAATCCTCCCCCTGAGGAAAGGGATGCTGTTTTCCAAGAGAAGGTGGGTTTTCAAACTGAAAGGCTTGGAGAGGGGAATCAATAGAGAGCAAATCAAAGGTGACGAAGCCATAGGGAGGACATGTGTGGGAGAGAGAAGCATCTAGATTAGCTATACCAGCACTGCCCAATAGGCATAAATGTAAATTTTAAAATTGTTTTTGGTTGGGAAATAGGTTAATAAATTTTAAAGAAAATTTCTGGAGAAAACTTAATTCTTTTAAGACAGGGTCTTGCTTTGCCACCCAAGCTAGAGTGCAGTGGCGCTTTCATGGCTCGCTGCAGCCTCAACCTCCCTGGCTCAAGTGATCCTCCTACATCAGCCTCTGGAATAGCTGAGAGACCAAAGGCCACCATGTCTGGCTATATTTTAAACTTTTTTGGAAAGACAGAGTCTCACTATGTTATCCAGACTGATCTTGAACTCTTGAGCTCAAATGATCCTCCTGCCTTGGCCTTCCAAAGTGCTGAGATTACATGTGCCAGCAAAATAAAATTTTATATAAGCCAGCCACACATATAATTTAAAATTTTTTAGTAGTGACAGTTTGTAAAAGTTAAAAAAAAAGGTGAAATTAATTTTTTTTGTTTCTTTTTTGAGACAGGGTCGTGTTCTGTTGCCCAGGCTGGGGTCCAATGGCACGATCTCAGCTCACTGCAACCTCCACCCCCCAGGCTCAAGTGATCCTCCCACCTCAGCTTCCTAAGTAGCTGGGACTGCAGGCACATGCCACCATGCCTGGCCAATTTTTGTGCTTTTTGTAGAGATGGGTTTTTGCCATGTTGCCCAGCCTGGTGAAATTAATTTTAACAACATATTTTATTTTACCCAGAATATTCAAAATATTATCATTTCAACATGTAATCAATACAAAAATGAGGCATTTTACATTCTCCTCTTTTGTACTGTCTTTAGAATGCAATCTTTATTTTGCATTTATAGTACATCTTGCTAAGTTTTCATGGGACATCGTTGATCTGGTTTAGATTGCATAAAATTTACAATTGAAAAAGTAGATTTTTTTATTTATTCATTCATTAATTTCAGAGATAAGGTCTTTCTATGTTGGACAGACTGGTCTTGCATTCCTGGCCTCAAATGATCCTCTTGCCTCCGCCTCTCAAAGCTGAGATTACAGGCCTGAGCCACCAGGCTCAGCCTAAAAATGTAGATGCAGGTATGCAACTTATTTCAAACATTTTAATATATTTTCCAATAACTGAGCTGAATATTTAAATGTATATATTTTTAAACATAAAATTAATTAAAAATAAATAAAAATTAAAATTCCATTTCTCAGTTACATTAGCCATATTTCAGGTGCTCAATTGCCACATGTGGCCAAGGGCTACCATATTGGTCAGTACGGAGATAACGCTTTAGTCCTTCATCTCCCCACTTTGTTACACTTTTATGAGAGGGTCTGGCCCTTCAGGAAAGGACCACAGGTGTGTTCATTGCCTGGTTTGTTACAACATACAGGTAGAGTATGAGGAGACAAGTTGGCTTAGGGAGAGCCTGACCTACTGTACCCCGTTTCCTTCTGAGGGGGGTAGGGAACAGCAAGAGGGTGGTCCACTCGGGGTACCTTGAAAACTGTGTGGTACAAAGAATCCACAATGTAGGATAACCCAGAACAACCATAAAAGTACAATGGGGACCTAGGACCATGCAACTTTAAAAAGTAAAAGAATTTTCAAAAGTAAAAAGAAACAAGTGAATCACCATAGAAATCATAAAGAAAATAATCTACAGATGAAGGCTTTTTGTTAAAACAAATACAGATCCTTGAAAAGAAGGCAAGATCTCATTAGATTCTCTAAAATCAGGAATACAAAGATGCCGAATATCTCTGAGTCTGATCAACACTGTATTTGAAGGACTGCATCGAGACAAGAAAAACACATATAAAAGACATAAAGATTATAAAGAAGGAAATTAAGCTGTCATTTTTCACAAATGATATGATGACTTACATGGAAAATGCCAAAATAGGCCAGGTGCAGTGGCTCATGCTAGTAATCCCAGCACTTTGGGAGGTCAAGGTGGGTGGATCACTTGAGGTCAGCAGTTTGAGACCAGTCTGGCCAACATGGTGAAACCCCGTCATGACTAAAAATAAAAAAATTAGCTGGGCATGCTAGCACGTACCTGTAATCCCAACTACTTGGGAGGCAGAGGCAGGAGAATTGCTTGAACCTGGGAGGGAGGCAGAGGTTGCAGTGAGCCGAGACTGCACCATTGCACACCAGCCTGGGCAAAGAAGCAAGACTCCACCTCAAAAAAAAAAAAAGAAGAAGCCAAAATAATCTGCAAATTATTAGAATTGATTAGAAAATATTTAGCAACATGGCTAGGTATAAAATCAACATGCAAAACTCAATTGCATTTCTCTAACCAACAATGAAAAGTTAAATTATATAATTTTTGAAATGAAACTGATGCACCTAGTAATAAGCAACAAAATATGTGCACAACCTGGTCGGGCTCAGTGGCTCACGCCTGTAATCCCAGCACTTTGGGAGGCCAAGGCGGGCAGATCACGAGGTCAGGAGTTTGAGACCAGCCTGACCAATATGGTGAAACCCCGTCTCTACTAAAAATACAAAAATTAGCCGGGTGTGGTGGTGTACACCTGTAATCCCAGCTACTTAGGATGCCAAGGCAGGAGAATCGCTTGAACCTGAGAGGCAGAGGTTGCAGTGAGCCGAGATTGTGCCACTGCACTCCAGCCTGGGTGACAGAGAGAGACTCCATCTCAAAAAAATAAAAAGACTGAGAGAGATGAGAGATGTGCACAACCCAAAATTATAAAATTGTATTTGGAAACATATATTAAAGATAGCCTGTGGCTCACGGCTGTAATCCCAGCACTTTGGGAGGCCGAGGCTGATGGATCACTTGAGGTCAGGAGTTCGAGACCAACCTGGCCAACATGGCAAAACTCTATCTCTACTAAAAGTACAAAAATTAGCCGGGTGTGCTGGCACCCGCCTGTAATCACCCGAGAGGCTGAGGCAGGAGAATCACTTGAACCCAGGAGACAGAGGTTGCAGTGAGCAGGGATTGTGTCACTGCACTCCAGCCTGGGCAAAGAAATGAGATTCTGTCAGAAAAAAAAAAAAAAAAAAGCTTAAATGAATGACAGATACAACACATTCATGAATAGTAAAATTTAAAGTCATAAAGAAGTTAGTTGCCCTTATTAATAATATGTATTTGAGATAACTCCAATCAATATTCTATCAGGATATTCTAGGAACTTGACAACAAATTACTAATTTTGTAGAAAAAAAGCAAAAGGCAAAAAAATTAGCCAAGAAACTTCTGAAAAAAAGAAGACAGTTGACATGGTGAAACCCCGTCTCTACTAAAAATACAAAAATTAGCTGGGCATGGTGGCGGGCGCCTGTAGTCCCACCTATTTGGGAAGCTGAGACAGAAGAATCACTTGAACCCAGGAGGCGGAGCTTGCAGTGAGCCAAGATTGCACCAGTGCACTCCAGCCTGGGCAACACAGTAAGACTCCATCTCAAAAAAAAAAAAAAAGACAGTTGAGGGTGTGGGGGTGTGTGTGTGTGCTTATTTTAAAGTTTATTAAGTAAAGCAATGTGGTATTGATGTAGGGATAGAAAGAGTCTAGATCTAAAAACAAACTAACACATACACCTACAAAAGCTTCATTTTTCAAAATTATTATTATTGTTTTAGAAACAGGTTCTTACTCTGTGACCCAGGCCAGAATGTAGTGGTGTGATCATAGCTGTAACCTGTAACTCCTGGGCTCAAGCAATCCTCCTGCCTCAGCCTCCTGAGTAGCTAGGATTGCAGGCACCCATCACCACACCTGGATAATTTTTTATCTTTATTTTTGTAGATACAGGGTCTTGCCATGTTACCTATGTTGGTCTTGAACTCCTGGCCTAAAGTGATCCCCATACCTTGGCCTCCCCAAGTGCTGGAATTACAGATGCAAGCCACCACACCAGGCCAAAAACTCAATATATGACAAAATTTGTATTATTGATCAGTGAGAGAAAGATACACCATTCAAAAAATGGTGCTGGAACAATTAGGTATTCAAATGAAAAAGCAAGCAAGAAAGGAAAGAATAAAAGAAGGGAAAAAGGGAGGGAAGAAGAGAGAGAGAGAGGAACAAATTGAGTGCTTCCATTTCTGGTGCTACCGTGGACTAAATATCACGGAAACTTCTCCTGATATAGTGCAACTAAAAATACTAGATATAATATTTAACAACCACACACACTCTTTCACCATACGGATCCCCAGTCCACCCCCTCAACTTTCTGGGTCAGCCTGTGATCCCACCAGCTACAGGTTTTTCCCAGCAAGACTGAACCCAAACTGGGGCCTTGAACATTTCCAGGCACTGTTAAAGGTATCTAGGTTGCCCAAAATATTGAAAGAAACTGGCCCCAGCCCTGTGCCAAATTTCTTAAATCCCCATTTGAACTCCATACCCTGACCCCTCCTTGTGGACTTACCTAGGTAAGACACCACGTTTTTCTCTCTGTCCATCTTGAAAATATGCTGCAGCACTCTATATGTGAGTTCTTCAAATAAATGCTTTGAACCAATACCCCAAGCATTTACTGCTTCCTTCTTTGGAATCCCAACCAGCCCCATCTCAAGATGGTTTGGGGGCCTCCCTTGTGGGAACTCCCTTGCTTTGGGGTCAACTTGGGGTGACTCCAGCTGCAGGTTGGGAGAACAAAACATACACACACACACACACACACACACAACTATATATATTGCCTGACTGGACTGATAGGAAAGTAAGAAAATTCTTCAGAGTATAGAGATGATAGGAAAATATGAATCCCAAAACACAGGTGATCACTGGAGCCAGTGTTTGCTAAGTAGTCAACCTCTGGTGGTCTGGAACCTGGGTTTAAAAGTCCATAAGAAGGCCGGGCGCGGTGGCTCAAGCCTGTAATCCCAGCACTTTGGGAGGCCGAGACGGGCGGATCACGAGGTCAGGAGATCGAGACCATCCTGGCTAACATGGTGAAACCCCGTCTCTACTAAAAATACAAAAAACTAGCCGGGCGAGGTGGTGGGCACCTGTAGTCCCAGCTACTCGGGAGGCTGAGGCAGGAGAATGGCGTAAACCCGGGAGGCGGAGCTTGCAGTGAGCTGAGATCCGGCCACTGCACTCCAGCCTGGGCGACAAAGCGAGACTCCGTCTCAAAAAAAAAAAAAAAAAAAAAAAAAAGTCCATAAGAAGTAACAGAATGCCAGGCATGGTGGCTCACACCTGTAATCCTAACACTTTGGGGAGCCAAGGTGGGAGGATCACTTAAGCCCAGAGTTTGAGACCATCCAGTGAAACACTATCTCAAAGAAGAAAAAAAAAGGTCAGAGGTGGGCAGGGGATAGGGACAGAAAATGAAATCATGGAGGGTTGGAATGGAGAACTATACTCCGCCACATACATAGGCCAGGAAAAAGAGTAACATCCTCCAGAGAGTGAAAAACAACAAAAAGGAGTCCCTTCCAGAGGGAAGCAGTAAGGGTAAAAGCCTATCTTAGAGGTGAGGAAAAGAAATCTTCTCTGATTATTCAAATAATAAGTGTGTACTCATACAAGTTTAGGACCAGAATATATATATACACACACACATATATATATATAAAAAATATATATGTATAGAAAAAAAAGGGCCGGGCGCGGTGGCTCAAGCCTGTAATCCCAGCACTTTGGGAGGCTGAGATGGGCGGATCACGAGGTCAGGAGATCGAGACCATCCTGGCTAATACGGTGAAACCCCGTCTCTACTAAAAAATACAAAAAAAAAAACTAGCCGGGCAAGGTGGCGGGCGCCTGTAGTCCCAGCTACTCGGGAGGCTGAGGCAGGAGAATGGCGTAAACCCAGGAGGCAGAGCTTGCAGTGAGCTGAGACCACGCCACTGCACTCCAGCCTGGGCGACAGAGCGAGACTCTGTCTCAAAAAAAAAAAAAAAAAAAAAAAATATATATATATATACAAAAAATATATATATAGAAAATATATATATAGAGAAAATATATATAGAGAAAATATATATATAGAGAAAAAAAAAATATATATATATATTTTAAAAGTCCCAAAACAAAAATTTAATTTTAAGTGGTACCAAGTTGGTTAGTACTCCTGGGAACCTGGCCAAACGAAATGTAATGAGGGAATGCCTCATTACATTTCCATTACTGGAATTATTTAATTCCAGTCTTAAATAATTTCTACAGCTATAGTTCCAAGAAGGATGAGTTTACAGTCACTAAAAACACAGGAAACAAGCCACCATAAACTGTTCAAGCCTGCAAAGATTATAGATACTGGAATTTTCAGTTACAGTATATAAAATGAATAAGCTAAGTATGTTTTTAAAACACATAGGAGGATTTAAAATATAAGAAAGGAACAGGAGAGTATCAAAATTGACCAGGTAGATTGGAATATAACTAATTATAAAATCTAGTAATAAAAAAATAATGGGCTGGGCATAGTGGCGCTCACACACCTGTAATCCCAGCACTTTGGGAGGGCGAGGCAGGGGGATCACCTGAGGTCAGGAGTTTAAGACTAGCCTGGCCAACAGGGTGAAACTCTGTCTCTACTAAAAATACGAAAATTAGCCGGGCATGGTGGCGGGTACCTGTAATCCCAGCTACTCAGGAGGCTGAGGCAGGAGAATCACTTGAACCCAGGAGGCAGAGGTTGCAGTGAGCTGATATTGCGCCACTGCACTCCAGCCTAGGTGACAAGAGTGAGACTCCATCTCAAAAAAATTAATTAATTAATTTAAAAAAAATGATTGGTAACATAAGGTTACTGGATGGAATAAACAAGAGATTGGCCATGGTTGAAGAAAAAAATTAGTAAGTTGGAAAATAGATCTTTTTTTTTGAACTAGAAGTGTCTATTGCAGAAATTTGGCTAAGGTTCGAATTGGGGGCCCAAATAGAGCTTTTAAAAAATGAACTTAAATGTAACTTTAATGTATACAGAGAAGGAAAATACGAAAGAGAAATTAAGAGACATAAAAGATAAAGTGGGAAGATCTAGCTTTTATCTAAATTGCAATTCTATAGAGAGAGAAGAAAAAGGTCTAGGCACAGTAGCTCACTCCTGTAATCCCAGCACTTTGTGAGGCCAAGGCAGGAGGATTGTTAGAAGCCATGAGTTTGAGGCTGCAGCAAGCTAGGATTGTGCCACTACACTCCAGCCTGGGTGACAGAGGAAGACTCTGTCTCAAAAAACAAAAAAAAACAAAAAAAAAGAGAGAGAGAGAAAATGGGGGGTGCAAAGGAAGGAAGGAGGGAGGGAAAAAGGGAAGGAAGGAAAGAAAGAAGGAAGGCAGACAGGCAGGCAGGCAGCCAGGCAGGCAGGCAGCCAGGCAGGCAAGGAAGGAAGCTAATAAAGAAGAGATTGTATTTAAAAGAGTAATACAGGTTAGATACATATCCTCAGATTCAGGAAATCTGAGGAATTTCCACCAGAATAAATAAAAAGAAATTCACATGTAATAAATTCGTGAGTTTATTACGATGAAACTAGAAAAGCAATGACAAAGACAAAATCTTAAAAGGAGCAAAAGAGAAAAGGCAAAGTCCCTGCAAAATAACTGTTAGATTAACATTAATTTATCAATAACAATGAAAGCCAGAAGATGTAGAAATACTATATTTGTACGTGGGTGGTGGCTCACACCTGTAATCCCAGCATTTTGGGAGGCCGAGGCCGGTGGATCACCTGAAGTCAGGAGTTTGAGACCAACCTGGCCAACATGGTGAAACCCCGTCACTACTAAAAATACAAAAACTAGCTGGGCGTGGTGTCAGGCGCCTATAATCCCAGCTACTCCGGAGGCTGAGGCAGGAGAATCGCTAGAATCCAGAAGGCAGAGGTTGCAGTGAGCCGAAATTGGACATTGCACTCTAGCCTGGGCAACAAGAGCAAGACTCCATCTTAAAAAAAAAAAAAAAAAAAAAAAAAAAAAAAAAAAGGCCGGGTGCAGCGGCTCACGCCTGTAATCCCAGCACTTTGGGAGGCCGAGGCGGGCAGATCACCTGAGTTCGAGACCAGCCTGAACAACATGGAGAAACCCCATCTCTACTACAAATACAAAATTAGCCGATCATGGCGGCGCATGCCCGTAATCCCAGCTACTCGGGAGGCAGGAGAATCACTTGAACTCGGGAGGCAGAGGTTTCGGTGAACCGAGATCGCGCCATTGCACTCCAGCCTGGGCAACAAGAGCGAAACTCCCATCTCAAAAAAAAAAAAACCAAAAACAAAAACAAAAAAAACTGTTGGCCAGGCGCGGTGGCTCAAGCCTGTAATCCCAGCACTTTGGGAGGGCGAGGTGGGCGGATCACGAGGTCAGGAGATGGAAACCATCCTGGCTAACACGGTGAAACCCCGTCCCTACTAAAAAAAAAAAACAAAAATTAGCCAGGCGTGATGGAGGGCGCCTATAATCTCAGCTACCCGGGAGGCTGAGGCAGGAGAATGGCGTGAACCCGCGAGGCGGAGGTTGCAGTGAGCCTAGACCGCGCCACTGCATTCCAGCCTGGGCGAGAGAGAGAGACTCCGTCTAAAAAAAAAAAAAAAAAAAAAAAAAAGTACTCATAACAGCAAAACCAGGCAATTTCAACATAAATAAGGAAAAATACAAGCCAATCTCCTTTATTATTTATTATTTTTTTATTTTTATTTTATTTATTTGGGCCAATCTCCTTTACGAACATAGTAAAAAGTTCTTAAAAAAAAAAAAAAAAAAAAAAAAAGCCTGTAATCCCAGCACTTTGGGAGGCTGAGACGGGTAGATCACGAGGTCAGGAGATCGAGACTATCCTGGCTAACACGGTGAAACCCCGTCTCTACTAAAAAATACAAAAAACTAGCCGGCCGAGGTGGCGGGCGCCTGTAGTCCCAGCTACTCGGGAGGCTGAGGCAGGAGAATGGCGGGAACCCAGGAGGCGGAGCTTGCAGTGAGCAGAGATCCAGCCACTGCACTCCAGCCTGGGCAACAGAGCGAGACTCCGTCTCAAAAAAAAAAAAAAAAAACCATGAGCATGCTGTTTAGCAATGCATAAAAAAGGTAACACTATTACAAAGCTGGGTTTATTCCAGAAATGTAAGGTTGTTTCAATACTAGAAAATCTATTACGGTTTTCTAGAAAAAGAAATGAGTTAGAATAGTTACAAAGGAAGAAATAAAACTGTGATTATTCCTGGATGATGTGATTTTCCATGTAGAAAAACCAAGAGAATCTATGGATAACTTATTAGAATTAGATAACTTCATAAAGTTGTTTGATGTAAGATCAATATGAGGCAGGAGAGGTAGTCAAGGAAGTGACCAAGTAATCAAGGCAGCAACAGTGGTGACTGTACAATCAACACAATAAACCTCAGCATATACATTGTAACTGAGCTCATTCAAGCAAAGCTATCCTCAGTAGGGAATTTCCCCTGTAGACAGCATGTGCAGTTTGATTTTACCTGTCCTCAAACTGACCCGTTGCTCATTTTATTAGTAAAAAGCACACCCCTGGATATTGAAGATGCTAATGAGACATGTGACATATGAACAAGCATATACAGCTACTGAGCATCCACACCCAGAGGACCACCCAGAACATGCTTACTAGTAACACCTCTTGCCACCTCATGAATAATCATGTCAGACTTCCATAAAGGGAGTCTCGCTAGTGCCAGTCTTTGCTGTCTCATCCTTATAAGCAGCCTGCCCTGAATTCTCTCCCTCTCTCGGTATACTGCCTGTTCTGCACCTACCTTTCAAAATATTTTTTCTTTTGCAATAAATACTCTATGCTGCACTTCTTTTGCTGTGTGTCCCGTGTTTAAATTCTTTTAAACTAAGAACTGAGGTTTCACACAGCCATCAACAGATATACACATTTTAAAATATCATTTATAATAGCATAAAAATGAGAGTGCCTGAATATAAATGCAGTAAAACTTCTGTGCAAGATCTTTGTGGATAAAATTATTTAAAGTTTTGTACAGGTATTAAGAAGATTTAAATAGATATGAGTCAACCTTGTCCACGGTTGGGAAGACTCAATCTCATAAAAATGTCAATCCTCCCAAGTAGATCTATAGATTCAATGCAATCCCCAACAGGGTGTGTGTGTGTGTGTGTGTGTGTGTGTGTGTGTGTGTGTGTGAAATTCAAACAGCTGATTCTAAAATTTATATATATGAACAAGGATCCCAGAAAAGGAGCAATGGGCTCATACTCCCTAAATTAACTGGATCACCCAGAGCAGGCTCAATATAATACTAGCTGGGAGACAACAGCCTATGAGGTTGGGGTGCTGTGCTATAGGATGTGGTATATGGCTTAATCCAGAGGTCACTGTGTGGGGCTGTCTTCCCCATAGGCAAGAAGCACAGGTCTGGGAATCAAGAGGTACAAATGAAAATTTCCCTTCTTACTGGTAACCCTAACGCTCCCTGGAAGCAGTTTTACTTCAAGTCACGAGATCCTAGTGCCTAAAGGATGAGTACCTCCACCAGCGAACTGGCAGTAAAGTGGAAAATTAAACTGTGTCGATTAGTTTTTTTTTTTTCTTTTTGAGACAGGGTCTTGCTCTGTCACCCAGGCTGGAGTGCAGTGGTGCCATCATGGCTCACTGCAGCCTTGATCTCCTGGTCTCAATGCAATCCTCCCACCTTACTCTCCTGAGTAACTGGGACCACAGGAACACATCACTCTGCTCAGCTAATTTTTGTATTTTTTCATAGAGATGGGGTTTCACCAAGTTGCTCAGGCTGGTCATGAACTCCTGAGCTCAAGCAATCTACCCACCTCGGCCTCCCAAAGCATTGGGATTACAGCTGGCCCCTGACTATTCTTGGCTCTCAAGTCATCAGTAAGCCAACAGGCAGAGGTCATTATATTGGACAGTGATTGGTCCTAGAAGCCAGCAAACAAAGGGCATAATCAGAGTAAGTGCTGGAAGTTAGAGGAAGGGTGACAAGTTAGGGCAGAGGTCACAGAGGGTCAGTCCAATCTTGACTAGGCTTGTCAGTCAAACTGAGGCATTACAGAGCCTCTGGGCAACATGAGGATCCTGAGAGGCTTTAATGGGAAGAGTTATCACACAGGAACTGCTGAAATATTTTCCAGAAATACCATCCTGCTCCTCTGCCAAGCTCAAGTAGAGGACTGGGAATACACTTTATTTGAGATCCTGTTGGGAGGGAGGAGCAAAAAAGAAGTCATGCCAGGCAAACTTTGGCCTCCTGGGACACACTGAGAAGTTGAACCCTGCCCCATTCCTCTAGGCCAAATCAGTTCTTTCTCCCACCCACCTTCATGAAGAAGCTGACAAGCCAGAAGAAGAAGCGGTACGGCCGAGAGAAATGCCTCATAATCCCCATGTACACAACACCGGGCTCCACAGCATTCACAGTCATTCCTAAGAAGGTGAGACACAAGGAGAGTGCAAAGTGAAGAGAGAGGAGGATGACCGATAAAAGGGGTTAAGTGGGGCCGGGCGCAGTGGCTCAAGCCTGTAATCCCAGCACTTTGGGAGGCTGAGACGGGCGGATCACGAGGTCAGGAGATCGAGACCATCCTGGCTAACACGGTGAAACCCCGTCTCTACTAAAAATACAAAAAAAAAAAAAAAAAAAATTAGCCGGGCATGGTGGTAGGCGTCTGTAGTTCCAGCTACTCAGGAGGCTGAGGCAGGAGAATGGTGTAAACCTGGAAGGCGGAGCTTGCAGTGAGCTGAGATCCGGCCACTGCACTCCAGCCTGGGCAACAGAGTGAGACTCCGTCTCAAAAAAAATAATAAAAATAAAAAATAAAAAAAAGGGGTTAAGTGTAGTTCAGCAGCATGCAAATGAGGGAAGGGTCCTTCCAAGTCTGTTGGGTAGTGTTGACCAGCGACTTGAGGGTGGTGCAGGGGACACTGGTGCTCCATAGCTTACCTTAATGGTATCCAAGCCAGTAAGGAAGAATAGGTATTGGAAGTGTTGGGTGAACTGCAGGAGGAACACGATGGATGATGCTGGTATTGAAAACACCAGCAGGAAAGAAATACTGTGGGAGATGAAAGAATGGGAAAAGGTTGAAATGATGTGAATACAGGATTGAGAGAAATAGAGGGTACACAGATGATAGTTGGAGTGGAATAAAATCCTGGTTTGGGGGCACATTGGGAGTACTTTATGGCCAGGACATGTTGGAAGGAGATGTGAAAGGTTGGGAGGTGGTGCTGGGAGTGGAGTAAGGGGTGTCAGAGGCAGTTACCTGTTCCTGGAAGTCTCTGGGCAAGCTCTCCAGTGAATGAAGTCAATAGCAGTTTGCTGCAGTCATAGTTTTGGTTAAAGGTCGAAGGGCCTCCAGCCTGTCAGATGCCCCTCATCAATGTACCCATGTGCATACTGAACGGAAGACACATTCACCCCTGGGGCTGACTCTGCCAGTTGTAGGGCCCCTGGGTAGAGATGAGAGGGACCATACTCCTTCAATCCAAGGTCTAGAGTAAACTCCCATGCTCACTCCCCAACCTGCTTCTCCAGAAGATAGGAGAGCAGGGCTCTCTAAGAAGGGGCAGTGGGGCCCCTATCCAGAAATCTGGGCTAGGCATAGGAGAGCTTAATGTTAGATGGGACCTCATTTTCATTATTAGGTGCCTTCCTAATGATCTTTTTCTTCTTTCATATTACTGTTTAGAGTTTTGCCTTGCTTTTCTTGTACGTGCTAGTTGAAGCTAACTTAATTGATCCTCATTTATATGTTTTATTTCACTGATGGCTAAGAAGGGGAAGGAGAAGCTGGAAACACTGTGAAAGTTGCTTTCATGTATTTATACATTAATTCCTTCATTTAGCCATCCCACAAATGTTCATTAGGCACCTGGAATATGGCAGACACTAAGCTAGGTGCTAAGGACATAAGGGTGCTAGGTTTGGGGGAAAAGAAATATGTGTGCAGAGATACTTGAGAAAATATTTTTAAAGAAACAAAGCTAGGGAAGGCCATCACTGGAAAACTATTGACAAGTTTAATATTAAAAAACAAAAACAAAAACAAAATTACAGTCTTAAAGTTAAATCTTTAAAAAATGTTTAAAATAGTACATAAGTGTTTTAGTCTGTTCTCACACCACTATTAAGATGCTACCTGAGACTGGGTAATTTATAAACAAAAAAGGTTTAATTGACTCACAACTCTGCATGGCTGGGGAGATCTCAGGAAACTTATAATCACGGCGGAAGACAAAGGGGAAGCAAGGCATGTCTTACATGGTCGCAGGTGAGACAGAGAGCAGGCAGGGGAAAATTGCCATTTTTAAAACCATCAGATCTTGTGAGATCTCTCTCAATATCACAAGAACAGCATGGGGGAAACTGCCCCCATGATCCAATCACTTCCCACCAGGTCCCTCCCTCCACATGTGGGGATTACAGTTCAAGATGAGATTTGGGTGGGGACACAGAGCCAAACCATATCAGTAAGTATACAAAAAAATCTGGATTGGCCGGGTGTGGTGGCTCATGCCTGTAATCCCAGCACTTTGAGAGGCCAAGGCAGGTGGATCACCTGAGGTCAGCCTGCCCAACATGGCGAAACCCCGTCTCTAGCAAAAATACAAAAAATTAGCCGGGCGTGGTGTTGGGCGCCTATAATCCCAGCTCATCAGGAGAGTGAGGCAGGAGAATCGCTTGAACCCAGGAGGTGGAGGTTGCAGTGAGCCAAAATCGCGTCATTGCACTCCAGCCTGGGAAACAAGAGCAAAACTCCGTCTCAAAAAAAAAAAAAAAAAAAAAAGGCTGGATTATATAAAGTATAAAAAATAGTTGTCACATATCAGTTTACAGTATTGTTTTTAAAATGCTAAAACTATTTCAAGGCTTACACTGAAATTAAGAATCACTCAGCAGGAGGCCAGCCTGCTGCATGGGCTGCTTCCAACACCTGTGCCTTGTCTCCCCAGGAAAAAAAAAAAATTAATACAAAATAAAATTTAAAAATTACAAATTATAAATGAAAAACTGAGCAGGTGGTATTTAGCCAAAATTTGCTGGAAAGAAAATTATTCTTTTTTTTTTTTTTTTTTTTTTTTTTTTTGAGACGGAGTCTAGCTCTGTTGCCCAGGCTGGAGTGCAGTGGCCGGATCTCAGCTCACTGCAAGCCCCGCCTCCCGGGTTCACGCCATTCTCCTGCCTCAGCCTCCCGAGTAGCTGGGAGTACAGGCGCCCGCCACCTTGCTCGGCTAATTTTTTTTGTATTTTAGTAGAGACGGGGTTTCACCGTGTTAGCCAGGATGGTCTTGATCTCCTGAACTCGTGATCCACCCGTCTCGGCCTCCCAAAGTGCTGGGATTACAGGCTTGAGCCACCGCGCCCGGCCGAAAATTATTCTTAAAGAAGACAATGGACTTTAAATTTGCAGACAGTGACATAGAGACCAAAAGCACTCTCTGCTCAGTTGGAGAGACTGATCCTCACAGAGCAACATCAGTGCAGTCACAGAGATGTGTCCAAGGGGGCTAATGGAGCCCAGTAAATGGGGGTGACTGGGGGAGGTGAAGGTTGTGGAAAGATCCACAGCAGAGGTGATATCTGTGCTGCATCTTGGCAGGTGAACTAAAGTTAGCCAGGCCAACACGATGAGAAAGGATATCCCAGGTAGAAGGAACCATATGTGCAAAAACACAGCAAGAGGGTGAAAAAAAAAACAGACCATGGTCCAAGAGCTGCAGATTGCCTGGCTGGAGACTAGGAGGTGGGTTAAGGAAGGGCAAAAGGCAAGGCTCTCAGCCAGTGGAGGGGTTTTTGTTTTTTTTTTTTTTGAGACAGAGTTTCACTCTTGTTGCCCAAGCTGGAGTGCAATGGCGCAGTCTCAGCTCACTGAAACCTCCACCACTCAGGTTCAAGCAATTCTCCTGCCTCAGCCTCCCGAGTAGCTGGGATTACAGGCATGCACCACCATGCCCGGCTAATTTTGTATTTTTACTAGAGATGGGGTTTCTCCATGTTGGTCAGGCTGGTCTCGAACTCCCGACCTCAGGTGATTAGCCCACCTCAGCCTCTCAAAGTGCTGGGATTACAGGCATGAGCCACCACGCCCGGCCTAGCACAGGGCCTTCTAAGTGGAGAAAAGGGGCTTAGAGTTCATCCTACAAAGGAGAGGGGTACCTTCAAAGGATTTTAAGCAAGAAAGTGTCATGACGAAAAGTGATTACTAGATGTGGCAGTGGGGATAATAGATTAGAGAAGAGGAGACAGGAAAGAAGTTTAAGAAACTGTCACTAAGCAAGATGCAGATAGTGTCATGACATGTTACAATTTGTGGAAAGGGACAAAAACAATCATACTTGCAGGTGCATAGAGTTTTGTCTTTGTTCACTTTCCAGTTGGGATTAATTTAGTTGACCACGAAAGGATACGTGAGACCCTGAGTTGCCTCTCGGTGGGGGAACAGGTGGTTGATGTACAAGAAGAGTAGTTTAAAAAAAAAAAAAAAAACTCTATATCCTTTTGTACACTTTCAATTTTGTATTTTGGATATGTATTACCTGACCCCCCCAAAAAAAATTGCTTTTCTTTTAAAGAGGCTATCACATTGCAAGGGGATGAGTAATTTAAAAAAAAAAAAAAAAAAACAAAAATAATAAAGGGGCTATTCTACAATCTAAGAGAAAACATCCGGGAGAATGTGCCTGCCACCCACTCCCCAAACCTTTCCCCGGAGGAGCCAAACTTTCTCAATCAGAAAGGGCCTCTTCAAAGGACTTAGGCCCAAGGCAGTAATGCATCAACTGTATCACCTGTATGGCCTACACCTCTGGCCAACCCTGAGAAAATAAACTGGGTCTTCTTGCTTTCTCTGTTTCTGATGCCTAGTATCCCCCTCAAGAAGCCTTCGTTGCAAAAACTGACTGTACTGGTCTGGCTGGAACTAGGGGATGGGAGGAGATCTGGGATCTCATATCCCCTTGCTGATTATATTTTGGGCTGAATGATTCTTCTACCAGCCTTCTAATACTGGCTTGTGCCAGCTGGGCCTCTCTGATGTATAACACAAAAAGTGTGTTGGGTCACCACTCAGCAAGCAGTTGGGTGCCAAGAGGCAAGAGGTGGTCCTGGGAGACAGTCACTAGAATGCCAGGGGTACAGGGAAGAGGGGCAGCACAGAAGGTGCCCATCCTTCCTTACCTTGGAGTAGATTTGTGAGCAGAAAGGGCCCAACATAGTTAGTGACAAAGGTAAGATCCAGGCCCTCTGGGGTAAGTGTCTTGGGGAATCCTGGGAGGAAATGAAAACACTGGCATTGAGTGATAAAGGGACCACCTTGAGGGAGACAAGGTCTGGGAGGGACATATTACCTTCAGCAGAAATGCCACAGGGGCATGTACATGCAAAGATGGGGGCAATGAAGTTTAAGGCTATAACTCAATGTTGGCTTTTTAGGGGAGGGTATGGATTAGTGTATTCTGGTAAGATTGCATACGTTAGGCTTTGAGGACACCTGTTTTAGGGTTCCTGAGCTAGAAAGGAGGCTGCAGAAAGGTGTTTGGAGAAGCAAGCCAAGGCACATACAGCATTGTTTACCAGCAGATGTATCTCAGGATTCTCCTGTAGAAGCCTCCAGGCAAAGCTCCGAATAGAGGTCATGGAGCTAAGGTCCACCTCACCAAGCAGGAGGCCGTTACTGTTTGAGGCTGCTTGAATCTCAGCCAGGGCTTACCGTCCACATTCCCTGCTCTGACAGGTAAGGATCACTTGGGCCCCACACGGAGCTAGGTCCTGGCATACAACCTTCCTGATGCCTGTGGGAGGACAGCTTTGGCTGGGTGGTGACTACAGTGAATAAGGGACACTCTAGGGGAGGAACCAGGGTGTTGATAGTGGATGCTTCTTCCTGCCTTCCCTGTGAGAGTTGTTGTAGGCTGAGGACCACAGTGAGGATTCGGGGTGGCAGGAGCACTCACCACTGTTGGCCCCAGTCACTATGGCTGTTTTCCCAGTCAGATCTGTGGAGCAGCGCTGGAGGTCCCAGGGATGAGACTTCTGCCAGAGCAGCACACATAGTTGAAGCAGGAGGACCAGAATAAGGAAGACAGAACCAGGGCCCCAGACTAGGATGCTGAGTGCAGCCCACAGCAACACAGCAGAAACTTCCTGGGCCTGCTGGGGAAATGCTGTAGGAGGAAGTGGGTGCAGGATAAATCTGGGCAGAGTGGAGACCAGCAACAAGGCAGGTGTGGAGCCTGAGATAAAATTTAAGGAGGCACTGACTCTTGAGTTTGTTCAATATACTGTTTGAATTTGAGAGTTCCTCCTTAACTCCAAAAGTGAAATTTGGATTTGCAGTCTAAGGTGAAGTGACCAAGCTCCAGGGACGGGGGAAGCAAGAAATCAAGTTCTTCATATCTCGAATCACTCTTTGCTTATGCAGGGCCATCTCCTTCCTCCCCTACTGAAAGGAGACTCCAAGTTCTCTCTACAGAGCCAGACCTGCTGGCAGCCCTTATGTGTACTCCTTTGGAGGACGGGGATTTCTCTACAATACCTCTGCGATGGGCCAGTTTTGGCCCTAAAGCAGGGTCTCCTAAGGGTGGCGAGAGGATTATTTCCTGAACCCTGGTTCTATCTTCTTCTAGGCCTGCAGGATAACTGCTCCCCTTGGAGTTCAGTGAGAGGGTGGACACCCTT
Source organism: Macaca nemestrina (assembly GCF_043159975.1). NCBI lineage: Eukaryota > Metazoa > Chordata > Mammalia > Primates > Cercopithecidae > Macaca > Macaca nemestrina. The sequence goes on from NC_092137.1 coordinate 74,692,012, forward strand.
GGAAGAAACTGACAAGAGACATCAGACTAGTTCCTAAGGCAACTCAGGTGTTTATTTCTGGCAAGCAGAGGGAGGGGCCTGTTACCACTGCCAGAGGCTAAGGGATCAGAGTGAGGCAGCGGGCTTAGAGGAGTGTGACCACACTTTGGGGGTTGAGTTCTTCATTAGCTGTGCTACGGTCACCTGGGGCTTTGGGGCACCTGTCTGGATGGGGTGTTGCTCAACGGGAGGAAAGGTGCTACCTTCTTTGTCCTCTTGTTCAGGCACACCCGAGCTGAACAACATCTGGGTGCTCCGGTTCCACATGCTCACACCAGGGGCCAGCTTCAGGGCTTCTGGCAGCAACAGCGGCTTCCACATCACCTGGGAAGTGGCTTCAAGGACCGGGGGTGTGGTTCGAGGCCATCTGCCAGGATCCTGGCCCTCCCTGTCTGCCAGCTCCAGACCCTGTGGAGGCACACGGGTCCGGCCAGTCCACAGCTCGCCCAGCAGCTCGGCCTCCCCCTCCCAACCGCTGGGCCACCTGGCACTGGGCCACAGCTTGGGGCTAAGGCTGCGGGCCACATCAGGGAGCACCGGGTGTGCGGTGAGGAAGCGGATCCTGGAGTCGGGGAGTGACAGCTTTGACCTGAAGGATGGTGACGATAGGCCTAAATTTAAAGTGGGGAACTGGAGTGCGGGGCCCGAGTCCAAGGCACGGAAAGGAACCCCTGGCCGGAGAGGGAAGAACGCTGCCGGGGAGACACGGGTGCTGGGGCCGAGGGCTTGGAGTTCGGCCCGGGCCTTGGTCTTCTCGCCCCGCTGGCGTCCGCGGTAGGCTTCCAAGGGGCGTGTTTGAGAGTCTGGGACCAGGACCTCAGCCACAGGGCACACCCAGTGGCACGGGAGCTGCGCAGGGTCCAGGCGCTTCACGGCCGCCTTGCGGCGCATCCTGTGGTGCTGGGCGCTCAGCCGCACATCCGAGGATCCGGCCCGCTGCTGCTGGGAGGACTCCGAGGGGCCGGTGGCGCCGCCCACAGAGGGGCAGGACTCCGACACGCCCGAGGCAATGCGGGGCACCCCCTCCGACCTGAGTTCCAGCCGATCCCCAGCCGCGTCCAGTTGGGGCATGCAACAGTAGAGGTCCTCCAATGACAAATGGAAGTCCAGCGGCTGTCCCCTCTCGGTTAAGGCCTGGGAGCTGGCCACCAGGTACGGCTCCAGAGAAGGGTCGGCATCCTCCGCAGGCGCCTCCTCCACCGACAGTTGGAAGCTCGCGCTCAAGGACCCGGCCGAGGAGAGGCCTCTAGACTGGTCGTCCGTTTCCTCTACAGGACCGCCGGGCCCTGCCTCCTGAAACAGCTCTGACGTAGCAGGAGGGGCAGAGGTGACTTTCAGCTCCGGAGAAGGCTCCCAAGATTCCATCTGCTCCTGGGAGCCTCGACCCATCCATGACCTTCCTAAAGGGATCTGGTCCACGCCCCCAGGGTCCTGGGGAAATGCACTCGGACAGTGAGATGTCGGAAAGGGGAGAGCAGGAGTAGGGGCAAAGGAGACCGGAGAGGTTCCTGAGGAGTGTACTTCGCCTTGGAAGTTCTCCAGGCCCTCCGAGGTGGGCGCGTGCAGCACGGGCACTGAACCCTGAGCCCAGGAGTCTGTCGTGCATGCCGAAGGTTCCTCGTCCTCACCCCATGTAGGGTCCTCAGCCACTGCAGATTCTCCCTCGTCCCGGGCCAGGAAGCGCCACTCCGTGATCTGCAGCATGGCCTCTCGGGCCTGGCTGATGGTGAATGGAATGCACTGCGGAGGCGAGAGAGGGTCTCTCAGGTCGGCAGGGAGAGGCGGGAGAGGGAGGAAATGAGTCTGAAGGACCCGAATCCCGGCCCACCTGCTGAGTCAGGTAGACTTTGAAAGCAGAGTCCATGACTCGAGCCAGCAAGTCGGCCAAGATGTCCCCTACCACGTCCTCGCCCTCCTCGAGGGCGGTAAGCGCCATCCACTCGGCCTCATTGAGCCGCCCAGGCACAATATCCACCTGCGGCACTGGCACAGTGGGCGGCCGTACTTTTTCCGCCTTGGACCGGGTCACCCCGCGGTCTCGGACCTGCCTCTCCTGCCTCTGTGAGAACAAAACAGGGCAGTCAGAGCAGGAAACCAAGAAGTGGAACGTAAGAGTAGCTGTAGGTTAGAAGGAAGCTTTCTCCTGTTGTCTAGTGGGAAGGAAAAGGGCCAATTGAGGAAGAGCCCATATGTGACTGATACTTAGTAGATGTTTCACCTAATAATTTTCATTAACAGCCCACTAACCACAATTGACAGATAAACTGAAGTGGGGAGGCTGAGGCAGGAGAATTGCTTGAACCCAGGAGATGGAGGTTGCAGTGAGCAGATTGCGCCACTGCACTCCAACCTGGCGACAGTGAGACTGCGTCTCAAAAAAAAAAAAAAAAAAAAGAAAAGAAAAGAAAGAAAGAAAAGAAAAAAAAAGAAGAAAGAAACTGACAGAAGTTAACCATCCTTGCTTAGGAGCACACAGTGAGCAAACTCAGGCAATGTGAAGGTTTAACTTCATGGCCCTTATACCACTGCAAAGTGTTCAAAATTCTTCAGTGTTCAAAGTACTTGAGAAAGACAATTCAGTAAACGGTCCTGGAATTATTGGTGCTATTTAGAGTCTTCTCCACATTTTGTTTTCCAGAAAAGGATTTTTTTTGTTTTGTTTTTTTTTAAATTCAAGTAACTGCAAATAGGAAACCAGAGGGGGAGCCCCAGGCTGGGACAAATAATGGCTACCCCTCCCTGACAGACCAGGGGAAGGAGGTGGCCCCTACACCCTTTATCGTGGATTCGGGCCCCCTTGCTCTCTCTGGGGCAGCATCCTAGGGGCAGGACCCCGACTGGAGTAGTCGGTCACCCAGCCTGCCATGCCCCAGCCCCTCTTCCCCACGAAGAGTAACTTGGGGGAGGGGATCATGTGCAGAGCAGGAGGCAATGTGGATGAACAAATATTTAGCGCTGGTAGCAGCAGCAATGATGGATGTCAAAGAATGGAACATTGAACCAAAAACAAAACAACTGTCTGGAGGTAGTTTGTGAACAAAGGAAAAATGGAACCAGAACCTTGGGGGGTGGCAGGAGCAGGAGGGTTGGGAGTGGGAAGGGTGGTTTCCTTGTTATTGGTGCCCCATCTGAGGAGGGGGAAATGGCCAAGTGGTAGAAGCAAAGTAGGGGTGGGGGAGCAGCCCCAGCCCACCTCAGGTGGCTGCCACAGGGCTCATGGGCCTCACCTGGACAATAGGTGACTGCATCTCCATCACTGCAATATGCACTCAGTACCCAGGCAGAGGGTAAGGGGGCTGGGGCCACTGCAAAGAGGGAGTAGGGGACTCACACCCCTCCTGCTTTCCTGTAGCCAATGGGGGCTGTCCAATCTAGTGCAGGGACTAGGGAAGGTGGGGAAGGATGAAAGGTGTGAGCCTCACATGGTGACAAAGACAGTTTGGCTGGGGGAATCCTGGGGGCCAGCACCCCCCTCCATTGGCCACACCTGCTGCTGCCAGGACAGTGGAGTGGGGTGTCCCAGAATGGGGGCTTGGGCCCCTTTTAAGGCCAGGGGAGCCCTCCCAGGCCCCTCTATGGGAAGCCAGAGGGAACAGTGGAGGAGCAGAGAGGTGGCCCCCAAACCAAAAGCGCAGAGAGCAATGTCCCCACCACCAAAGGAGTGGGGACGCAGCAGGTGCAGGGTGCGGCTAAGTGGGACATTAGACTTGTCCAGGAGGGCACATATGTATGAGTGGGTGGGCGGGGGTTGGGGGTGGGAACAGGCCAGGGGAAAAGTCCTCCCCACTCAGCCTATAGGGACCCTGCAGCGGCTGGTGTGTTGTGTAGTGTGGTGGTGAGGGCCAGGTGGAAGATGGGGGTGGTGGCAGGAGGCGGTGGTGATGGTGGGTGTCGGGAGGGGGTGGAGGGTGTGGCGTGGTGGGAGTGGATCAAAGCTGTCCAGTCCCAGAAGGAAGCTGCTCCTTCGGTGAGGAATCCTGCGAGATGCCCTTCTCTTCCTCCTTCTCCAGTTTTTTGGGTCTTTCCCTTGGTTTCCTTCCTGGAGTTGTGGTGGTTTTCCGGGTCTTAGCAGCACCCTTGTTTTTGCTTCCCTTTGGTCGGCCCGAGGTCTCTTAGGTGTTGGCATTTCGCTGGGCTCCTTCTGACTCCATACCAGCAATGTCCCGGGACTCACCGGAGGCTGCTAGTGGGGCCTGCCACGGCCCCGCTTCTCAGTGCCGTCCTTTTTCTGCTTGGAGGCCAAGGGCTGGCTAGACTTTGAGCTTGACTTGCTCATCTTCCCTTCTCTAAGAAGCAGGTGGAAGAGTGATGGCTGGGATGGGCGAACTCAGCCGCCAGCCTGTGGTGCATGCTCCGGTTTGGCGGGAGCGGCGGTGCTGGGCGCTGAGGCCCGGCCAGGCTCCACCGCTGCCACCCCTGGTCGCAAATGCGGATGCCTTCCTGGAGCCGCGCCAGCGCCAGAAATAGCCCAGGCTGGGAGTCCCCCTTAGGACAGCGCAGCCCCGCCTCAGGGGAGCTAAAAAGTTCTCTACATTTTTTTTTTTAAATCAACTATTCTTATCTCCATTTTATGGTAATTTACCCAGTATCACACAAGTAGGAGGTAGTGAAGTCAGAATGCATTCACATGCAAGTCTGACTCCAGAGCGTCTCAACCAAAGACATTTGCAACAAATATGAAAAAAAGATAAATATCCCGAGTAAATTAAAAGCTCATATTTAAAAAATGGCCGGGCGCGGTGGTTCATGCCTGTAATCCCAGCACTTTGGGAGGCTGAGGTGGGTGGATCATTTGAGGTCAGCAGTTCGAGATCAGCCTAGCCAACATGGTGAAACCCCGTCTCTACTAATAATACAAAAATTAGCCAGGTATGGTGGTGGGCGCCTGTAATCTCAGCTACTAGGGAGGCTGAGGCATGAGAATTACTTGAACCCAGGAGGCAGAGTTTGCAGTAAGCTGAGATCATCCTGTCGAACTCCAGCCTGGGTGACAGAGCGAGACTCTGTCTCAAATAAATAAATAAATAAATAAATACTAATAAAATAAAAAATAGAAGAAGAAAAATGGCCAGGCACAGTGGTGCACACCCATAGTACCAGCTGCTTGGGAGGCTGAGGCAGGGAGATTGCTTGAGCCCAGGAGTTCAAGTCCAGCTTGGGCTACATTGCAATAAAAATTTAAACTATAAGAAGAAAAACCATTTGAGATCCCAAAGATAAGCAAAGGACGTGACATTTCACAAAAGAGGGGCTGTAGATGACTAATAAATATAGTATTGAGATTCTGATTTCTAGTTCATCAAATTAGAAATTATTTTAAAAACAAGAATACTCAACATTGGCAAAGGTTTAGTGTGACATCATGCTGCAACAGTATGCATGAAGACATCAAAAAATGTTTTCACTTCTTCAACCCTGCAATTTCAGTTCTATAAATACAACCAAAAGGCATTTTCTGAAATGAATATAAAAATATATTCTCCAGGCCGGGCGCGGTGGCTCAAGCCTGTAATCCCAGCACTTTGGGAGGCCAAGACGGGTGGATCACGAGGTCAGGAGATCGAGAACATCCTGGCTAACACGGTGAAACCCCGTCTCTACTAAAAAATACAAAAAATGGCCGGGCGAGGTGGCTCAAGCCTGTAATCCCAGCACTTTGGGAGGCCGAGACGGGCAGATCACGAGGTCAGGAGATCGAGACCATCCTGGCTAACACAGTGAAACCCCGTCTCTACTAAAAATACAAAAACTTAGCCGGGCGAGGTGGCAGGCGCCTGTAGTCCCAGCTACTCGGAAGGCTGAGGCAGGAGAATGGCGTGAACCCGGGAGGCGGAGCTTGCAGTGAGCTGAGATCCGGCCACTGCACTCCAGCCTGGGTGACAGAGCGAGACTCCGTCTCAAAAAAAAAAAATACAAAAAACTAGCTGGGCGAGGTGGCGGGCGCCTGTAGTCCCAGGTACTGGGGAGGCTGAGGCAGGAGAATGGTGTAAACCCGGGAGGCAGAGCTTGCAGGGAGCTGAGATCCAGCCACTGCACTCCAGCCTGGGCAACAGAGAGAGACTCCGTCTCAAAAATATATATATATATTTTTTGGTTCTTAATATATATATATTCTCCAACAAATTCCCTGTGGTATTTTTATAATAGCAGAATATTGAAAATATGTCTTTAAAAAGAGAATAAATAATTGACTATGCTATATATACTGAAATATTACGCAATGATTAAAGGTAATCTTTTCTGTTTGTTTTTGTTTTTGAGACGGAGTTTCGCTCTGTCACCCAGGCTGGAGTGCAGTGGCAAGATCTCGGCTCATTGTAACCTCTACCTCCCAGGTTCAAGCAATTCTCCTGCCTCAGCCTCCTGAGTAGCTGGGATTACAGGCGCCTGCCACAAGGCCCGGCTAATTTTTTTTCTATTTTTAGTAGAGATGGGGTTTCACCATGTTGGCCAGGCTTGTCTTGAACTGGCCTCAAGTGATCTCCTCACCTCGCAGGCGTGAGCCACTGACCCAGCCATTAAAGGTAATCTTTAGAAAGAATTTGCAATGGCATAAAGCAAATGTTTATGATGTAATATTAAGTGAAAGAAGCAGGATACAAAATTACATATCAATTATGATTTCATATATGTAAACCACTATGTGTTCAACAAAAGGAAAACATCAAAATGATAACAGAGAGTACATTTCCTTCCTATGCTCTTTTCTATTTTGTAAGTTCTCTACAATGAGTTTGTTTCCTTTCCTTTTGTAATCACTTAAAAAAAAAAAAAAAGACTAGTCCCCAAAACTCACTTTAGGGACATAAAAAGTTTACAAACAATCTCTTGGGAGCTCCCTCAATTCCCCACAACAGTCTCCCTGAACCTGGTTCCTTCCAAAATGCACCTCCAAATGTGATCTTCCCAAACCTTTGCTTATTGCCCTGTAAAACTTTGTCTCATATCTGTTTCCTAAAATTCATTATCTCCCCAAATCTGCTGTTTCCTAAGTCTTGCACTGAACTCAAAATCCCTTAAGTCTCATTACCCCATCCACCAGTGAGAAGAGCCCTGTGGCAAGCACCAGGAGTGGCCCACAGCCCAGGCCAAGCTTGACTAGAGCAGGGCTGACTGGACTGGGTAAAGAGAGTTGGTTCCTTAGACCTCCCCTCCCAGCTTCGCATCTGACACCCGTGATGGTGACCAGAGGGGACAGAGATATTTTTGCACAAAGGCTCTTCAAATCCGTTTTCTTTTTTCTTTTTCTTCTTCTTTTTTTTTTTTTTTTTTTTGGAGACAGTCTCTCTTTGTCACCTAGGCTAGAGTGCAGCGGCGGGATCTCGGCTCACTGCAACCTCCGCCTCCCGGGTTCAAGCGATTCTCCTGCCTCAGCCTCCCCAGTAGCTGGGACTACAGGCACCGCGCCACCACACCCAGCTAATCTTTTGTATTTTAGTAGAGACGGGGTCTCAACATGTTGGCCTGGCTGGTTTTGAACTCCTGAGCTTAGGCAATCCGCCCGCCTCAGCCTCCCAAAGTGCTGGGATTACAGGCCTGAGCCATTGCAACCGGCCCCGTTTTCTTTATTTTAAAATTGATTGGTTCTTAAACAATTTAAGAACCGATTGGTTCTTAAACAATTTAAAATTGATTGGTTCTTAAACAATTAAACGATTGGTTCTTAAACAATTCAGAGGCTGACTTTCAAGTGCAGCCTCTGAATTATTTAATATATTTCTTCCTCTTGAAATTCTAGAGATAGATTTTTTTGTTATCTTCTCTCTCTAAATGCTTATCCATTTAAATACGCACCACCATGTAAGAGACTTACTACATTCATTAGCTGTTTCAAAATCCACTTCCCGTTCTCGGGCTCTACACCACCCACTGACCCTTTCCCTCATGGCTTGAGTGTGACAAAGCGTTTGAGTGGGCACCGTGCAGGTGTAGGTTTTCTGCCCGAGTACCGACGTGGCTTCCTAGGTCATCTAGAACTCCCGCGCGGTGGGCGGTGGCAAGTAGGCGCACTGGGCGGCCCAGAGCCAGCCCACTGTTCCCGACACCGTCCTTAACGGCCGACCCTGGCTCTGGTACATCCCCAGCTGAACTGAAGCTCACCGAGCCTTCGTGCGCCATAGCCAACGCTGTCGCAGCAACTCTGCCGTTTCTGCTGCGTCCCGGCCGCGCCGCGGCCTAACAGTCGCCTCGGCAACCACGCGCTCGGGGTCGCTCGCCCCGCCCACAGTTGCCCCGGCAACCGCGCCACGTTCCGGCCGCTCACCCCGCCCAAGGGCCGTGCGTATGTGCGTCGTCTCTATGGTGGCGGTGGATTTGGAGGGACCCTACGAACCAAGAGTCAGGCGAGCCGATCTGGGGGCTGCGGGTGTTACTTCTGACCTAGGCCGGGGGCTTCAGGGATCCGAGCCGAGGTAGAAAGCCTTGGGGTCTTCATCACACTTATTTGGCTCGCAGGCTTGGGGCCATCGGGTGGTCCTGTGTCATCACCATTCCTCCTCTGCGATTCCCCCGTCGCCCCAAAACAGCCCCGGGACTCCCCTGTCTTGCTCCTCGAGACCCTCCCCACGCCATGTGACCCTCCCCCATCACCGTCGTCAGGGCACCCCATCCTGTGACCCAGTATCAGGCATCTTTCGAAATGCTCGATGATAGCCTCCCTCGGACATCTCCGCTGCGTCTGTTTGTAGCGCGCCTGGTGATTCGGAGGCACCTCCCTACAGAATGTTCCGCTGGGAGCGCTCTATTCCCCTTCGAGGCTCGGCCGCCGCCCTGTGCAACAACCTCAGTGTGCTGCAGCTGCCGGCTCGCAACCTCACGTATTTTGGTGTGGTTCATGGACCAAGCGCCCAGCTTCTCAGCGCTGCTCCTGAGGGTGTGCCCTTGGCCCAGCGCCAGCTCCACGCTAAGGAGGGTGCTGGAGTGAGCCCACCACTTATCACTCAGGTGAGGCATGGAGTTAGCAGTTATGTTGCTGAACCCAGTCCTACCCCCAGCCTTTTCTCTCCAAACCTTCAGGAGCAGGCATGTTCTAACTTCAGAATCTCCACCTTTCTGCCCGGCGCGGTGGCTCACGCCTGTAATCCCAACGCTTTGGGAGGCTGAGACGGGCACTTGAGGCCAGGAGTTCGAGACCAGCCTGGCCAACATGGTGAAACCTCTTCTCTACTAAGAATACAAAAATATTAACGGGGTGTGGTGGTGTGCACCTGTAATCCCAGCTACTTGGGAGGCTGAGGCAGGAGAATCGCTTGAACCCAGGAGACTGAGGTTGCAGTGAGCCGAGATGGTGCCACTGCACTCCAGCCTGGGCAAAACAGCAAGACTCCATTCCCCCCCACCCCCCGCCAAAAAAAAAAGACTCATCTTCCCTGCTTTGATTTTCTCCCTACACTGATGCACCTCCCTCCAGGTCCACTGGTGTGTCCTCCCCTTCCGAGTGCTGCTGGTACTCACTTCACATCGAGGAATACAGGTAAGAAGAGGACTCTCCTGCTTGCCCCACCAGAGCCTTCTCAGCTCCCCTCCAGGCTTCCAGACTCTTCCCCACTTGCCTCTGAACACTTCCAAACTTTTCACATGCTTGGCCCACTTACTTTTTTTCTATTTCTTATCTTCAATCTTTCCATCTTTTCCAGTTCCCAAGTGTCACCTCCAGTATCTGCCCCTTTACTAGCTGTGTGTTCTTACACTATTAACTTCTCACTCTCACTGTTATCCTCTGAAAAAATTAGGATAAAAATAGTACCTACATCCCAGATTTGTTTTGAGGATTAAATGGGCTAAGGCTAACATGGATATGTGAAGTACTCAGCAGAGGTCAGTTGGGTTATGCCCCCTGGTTCTTGCCCTTGTCTTCCAGATGTACGAGTCCAATGGCTACACCATGGTCTACTGGCATGCACTGGACTCTGGAGATGCCTCCCCAGGTACCTGCAGGACCAAGTGGGGTAGGGGCAGAGAGTGTTTGCTAGGGCTGCAGGAAGGGATATTTCTGATCATTCTTCCCTTTCATATTCAGTACAGGCTGTGTTTGCCCGGGGAATTGCTGCCAGTGGCCACTTCATCTGTGTGGGTGAGGGAGCCAAGGGTAGGGCATGGAGGGGTGCTGGAGCATGTGGGTTGTGGCCAGGAGGATAATGAGGGCCTGAGGAAACTGTGGAAAGTTAGAGGGAAGGGTGGAACTGGAGTGGAATCAGAGACTCCAGTAAACCATGGAAGGGTTCAGAGGATCAGGGTGGGATAGGATGAGGATAGTGAATGAAGGGGCATGGCTGTTGGAGCAGTGAGAGGGGGTTTTGTTACTATGGTTTCTGGGATGGAGTAAGTGTTGAGTGTGGTGACTGGAGACCCAGGTGGGTCAGGAAGTCATCACTGGGGTACTGGTTCTGGCTATAGGAACATGGTCAGGCCGGGTGCTGGTGTTTGACATCCCGGCCAAGGGTCCCAACATTGTACTGAGCGAGGAGCTGGCTGGGCACCAGACACCAATCACAGACATTGCCACTGAGCCTGCCCAGGGACAGGTGAGTGCACTTCCCCTACCCAGCTGGGAGCCTTCCCCACCCTGGGAGGGAGGGGACCTGGCTCTGAGTCTTGGCTCTGCCACTAAACAGGTGGATTGGCAAATCTGCATTTTCCTAGTCTTTAGCAACCAGGTTCGGTGATAAAGCCAGAGATACTTTACATTTATGTAGTATTTTATAGTTAACTAAGGCTTTATAATACTGATGTGAAATGAGGAGTTGGAACAAATGGTTTCTAAGATACTTTCCAGCTCTGAAATGTGCAGCCTCCTTCTCTAGGGCAAGTCCCACCTATTCAGGCCCAGCTCTAGCGCCATCCATCCTCTCCAGGAAGCCTTCCCCATATTCTAGCTCCCACTGATCTCTCTTAGCTGAAACCTGAATTGGCACTGCCCTCAAAAGACAACTCTTGTCTCCCCAATTAATTTGCAAACCTCTTGAGAGGAGGGTATTTTCTTATTCATATTCTCCATTGTACCTGGCATAGGGCTAGGCCCATGGGCTGTGTTGGCTGCCTGGTGTTGGGGGTGCAGGGGCCCAGGGTCTAGTCATGACTGTGACTGGTTCACTACAAGACCTCCAGAAGGTCATGACACTGTGGCCTCAGTTTTATCATCCATCCAGTGAGGCAATTATGCAGCCCCTCCTAACGTGTTACTGGGGGATGGGACTCCACGAAGAAATTCAAGGAAAGCAGTTCATGCTTCCTAAGGGAACGCTGGTGGTAGGGGTGGTTTCTGATGGGTCTAGCTAGTGAGACCCATCTTGCCCTTTGCCTGGAGAGGCAAAGATGCACACATTGCCTCCCTTCCCCTCCTGCCCTGTATACAGGACCATAGCAGGGGAGAAAGGGAAGGGCTGATCTTGCCTTTCCCTTCAGGATTGTGTGGCTGACATGGTGACGGCAGATGACTCAGGCTTGCTGTGTGTCTGGCGGTCAGGGCCAGAATTCACATTATTGACCCGCATTCCAGGATTTGGGTAGGTGAGGCAGAAGGGGTAGAGGGCTTCCTGAGGTAGCTTCAGGTTGGGGAGTACGATTTGATCTGGCAAAACAAAGTTGGGTGTCACCCTTGCAGAGTGCCGTGCCCCTCTGTGCAGTTGTGGCAGGGGATCATAGCAGCAGGCTATGGGAACGGACAAGTGCATCTGTATGAGGCCGCCACAGGAAATCTACATGTCCAGATCAATGCCCATGCCCGGGCCATCTGCGCCCTGGACCTGGCTCCTGAGGTGGGCAAGGTCAGTCTCCTCCTCTGTCCCTACATACCCTTTTTCCTGGCAGTGGAATGTTGAGAGAACACCACAGGCTTGTCTTTGCAACTCAGTGCCTCCCCGGGGCACCTCGACTGGGGATTCCATCTTATACCTGTCCCCTGTCAGGGCATTCTGACTCCCCCCGCTTCCTCTTCCACAGCTACTCTCTGCAGGTGAGGACACCTTTGTGCATATCTGGAAGCTGAGCAGAAGCCCAGAGAGTGGCTACATTGAGGTATGTGTCATGGGGTGGGTGGAATGGGGGGGGCCCAAGCATGGGGCAGCAGTCCCTGACCAGCCCTCTGCTCTCCCAGGTGGAACACTGTCATGGTGAGTGTGTCTCTGACACCCAGCTGTGTGGTGCTCGATTTTGTGATTCCTCGGGCAGCTCCTTTGCCGTAACTGGCTATGACCTTGCGGAGATCCGGAGATTCAGCAGTGTGTGAGAAGAGCAGCCTTCCTTTGTCCCTGTGGTATTCATAAAGTACCCACTCCACCCAGCGTTAGTCTGATTACTCAGTATCACAGTCATATTTCACAGCTGGTAAACTACGCTCCAGGGATGAAGTGAGGCAGGTCTAGACCAGGCAGAGAGAGGCACCCTGTCCTCAGGAGCCAGGTGAAGGCTGCTGTTAAATAGCTTTAATGGTTGATGTGGGAGTCACAAGGGAGGTATGTTTCCTCCAAGGGTTCTTCAGTGCCATCCTCAAAGCTGGTTAGTGCAGGGAGGTAGGGCAGAGTTGGTTCCAGTTTTCTTCCAGGAAGGGTTTAGGGAGGTCCCAGCCAGCCCCAGGAATGAGTCCCTCAGTACCATGGCAACCACAATTTAAGAGGGGCTCCTGCCCACCCCTGCAGCCTACCCCAGGTCCAGCAGAGGAACAGGAGGCCAGACTGGCCAGCTTGCTATAGACAGCGCCGTATCCAGAGCCCGACTGTGCATGGGTCATTTTCTCTTCTGGGCAGATCCTATGCCAGCACCTTTCTCTCTCACACTGGTGACTGGAGCCAAGTGCGAGGTTGGCCTTTACTGCAGAGGCCTCTGGTCCGTGGGGATCGCTGAGGTGGGAGGGGGGCAACCGAGCGAGCCCTCGGGGAGTGGTCTGGGGGTACAGCATCCAGGGAAAAGGTTCGGGGTCTCCCCCAGGGCAGGGGGTGGGTCCAGGCTGGGGCTGGGGCCACTGAGGCAGGCGAGCAGGGGTTAGGCAGGGCAGGCTGGTCTGTAAACATTGCCAGCCAGGGTGGGGGTGTTTCCAGCCTTGCGCCCTCCCGCTGGGTCAGGATGTCTGTCACCGCTGCGATGTCATCCAGCGGCTCAATAGCTGTGGCACCAGGAAGGGATTGGGGGAGGGGTGGGCTAGTCAGAGCTCAGGCCCCAAGCCTACCCAGCCCTATCACCTGTCACTGTAATAGGAGGAAAGCAAAGCCTGGATCTCAGCCGAGATTGCGTTATCCTGCAGGAGCAGCCCCTCACCTAGGCCCCCTGGGGCTATAGGCTCTGATAAAACTGTGGGATGAGGGGCACAAGGTAGATGGGGATGGGAAGGGGACGGGTGGGGAGCAGAGGTGGGTGAAGAAACCAAGAAAGAGGAGAAAACGAAAGCGGTGCCAGGCAAGTGAGGGGTCAGAGGAAGAGACAGGAATCCACATGCAGAAAGGGAAACAGAAAACAAGAAATTAGGAAAGAAATCAATGAAATGATCCTGGCTTATTGGGGTTTTGTTTTGAACTTTGATGGAGGTGGTTCTAAGAAGAGTTGGAGAAGAGAAAAGAACACACAGGATTGGGTGAGAATTGGGTCCCCAGAGATCTGGTGTAGCCCAGAGTGTGCTTTCTCTGTTTCCATTATCTGGTTTCTCTTGAAGTCCCCAACCCTACTTCCCATTAGCTTCCTGGAGTGCACATTCCTCTCACTTACCCATCTCATGGTACAAGGACCCCTGCTTTGCCAGTGCTTGGGGTGGTTTCCGGGAAGCAGGAGTTTCAATTTTCATGATTTCATCACAACACTGCTTCCACTGGCCTGGAGGAAGAGCGCTGATTAGAAGAGAAGGCCAGGCTGCCCTTTCTCCTGCTACATTCCCTTCCACACAATCTTGAAACAGAGACCTTTAGGAAAAATGACAAAACTCCAGTCCTTCCCAGAGGTTCAACCCAACCCCCTTCTCTCTTACTCATGTCAAAGAAAAGCTGCCACAGAGCCTCCATCCAGCTCTGCAGGGCTTCCCGACTTTCTGTCTGAAGGGTGTGTGTCACCTCATCATCCCCATACTGGTTACTGATGCTTAGCGTGAAGGGCCGTCCTAGAGCCTGGTCCAGCTCCCCTGCCCGGACTCGAGTCTCCTGCAGGAGAAAGAAGAGGTCTACCTTGGTCACAGAAGTTGGCAGTGACAATCAGGCAGCCTTGATCACCCCTGCCTTAGAAGAATGAGCTTGCGGGGCTTTTGCTGAGCCCTCTCATTTGCCTCCTACTGACCAGAGTAGGAAGGAATGGCAAAAAAGGGCTGGAGATGAGACAGCCAGTCCTGAGTCAGGGGAGGAAGAGCAGCTTGAGACAGGGAAAGATGGATTGAGCAAGGCAGGGAAGACACAGAGGTAGGCAAGGATGCTCCAGCCAGAGGTCCCTCAGAATTGCCAAAAAGTAGGCAGGAAAGCCAATAAAAGGGATGGGGAGCAAAGAAGGGCAATTGGACCTGGAGAGAAATGGGAAGTGGTAAAATAGATACAAATTGGAATCTGAGGGAGAAGAGGGAGAGAGGATGAAAAGCCCTGAACTGGCAGGCGGGAAAACCCTCTCTGAGACTTGGCAGGGACTGAGGATGGCAAATGAATGGGACAGTCCTCTCCCAGTGATGCTGTGGTGGGGAGAATACGGGCCCCAGAAGCTGGATGTGGCACTGTCAGGAGCAGGAGGCCTGCTTCTATCTCTCTGAGGTACGTGCCCACCCTCCTGGGGCCTGAAGGAGAGGCTCCTGGGCCTGTGCCTTTGGTGGCCTTACCACAAGGGACCCATCACCTTGTTGATGGCAATAGTAAGCAGCGGCTCTTCCCCAGTGTCTGCATCCTCAGGTCGCCGGTAACAGAAGAGGTTTGTGCCTTTTAGAACTCCATGCACTTGTGCCCAGTTCTGCATCTCCCCAGCTGGCTGCACAAATGACTCAACATTTTCTGGGGAAGTCACACCCCCCAGTATCTCTCTTCTCAGCCCCCCTTTTGTCCACCCTGCTGTCCATTCCTCCCCTCATCTGGTCATATCCCATTTCTTCCACCCAAATCTTGATTTTTCATTAGCTCTTCTATTCCTGGTTATCCAGCTCTCCTCTGCCTTCTCCCTGCTCCCTTCCACTCCTCAGGGCCCTCTCACCTCACCTGCACCCTGAGGGTACCACTTGCAGTAGGCTGAGTCATGCAGAGAGGCTGAGCTGCCAGACGGCAACACACACTACCATAAAGGGGTAGCCAGGCAGGGTTCTCCTCTGGGGGAGGAGGAAGTGCAGGGTGAGGTAGGGGAATGAGAAGGGGACCGTCCCACAGCCCCTCTTCTCACCATCACATGTGTGTGTCCCCCATGCACATACATGCTTACCATGACTGGCAAGGGTGAGGTCATGTGTGCGGAATCCATCTTGCACTGCTGCCAGGGTGAGTGTGGTGTGAGCCAAGAGGTGGTAACGAGGACCACTAAGGGAGATAGGAGAGAGCATCAGCCGAGGGAGGGGCGTTTTGGCCAGCAGGAACTCTAAGGGCTGAGCACATCTGCCCCATTGTTCAGGCTGCCCCACAGAAAACTCGCTTGTCTCCCCAGAGGGTTAGGAATGAACATTTACTGAGCTCCAGCTAAGTGTCAGGACCTATGCTTTATATGTTTTATCCCACTGTATTCCTATGACAGCCCTGTGAGGTTGGTGGCATTCTTCAACTAGATGAGGCAACTTGAGGCTTAGAGAGGTTAAGAAACTTGCCCATAGTTTGTAACTGGAAAGTGGGGGAGTTTGAATTTGAACCCATATCTGTGTCCAAAATCAGTATTCTGTTGACTACCCAAAGGTTCTCAAACTGCTTCTCAGAGTCTCAGTGGTCCCATGAGGTGTCTCCGGGTGCATGTAGATACCACCACAGGTCCAGGGTACTCTGCTCCAACCAAGAAGCTCTGCTCTATCCACATAAAATGTATTTGCTAGGCTGAGTGCTGTGGCTCATGCCTGTAATTCTACCACTTTGGGAGGCCGAGGCGGGAGGATCACTTCAGCCCAGGAGTTCGAGACCCCGTCTCTAAAAATAAAATGTATTTGCTGCTACTAAAAAGTTAAGACCCCAAGGCCTAAGTCTCCCTGCCTTCCTACTGGTATTCTGGACTGGCTTCAGCCCAGCTCTGGGGCGTGGGCTGGAATGCCTCCCAGCTACGTGGCCACTGCTCATTCATGTCTGTCTGCACATCCTGGCAGCAATGCAAAATGGGTTCTGCACACTCAACACAGTTCAAAGGTCACCTGTGGGCCGAATATAGGCAGCTGAGGGTAGTGGCAGTGTGCAAGGCCTTACCCAACAGCTGGGGTGGGAAGCAAGATGGGACTGCTCCCTGAACCCCCAGCACTGTCCAGCGATGCCCGGACACGCCTCCCTGAGGAGCGGCCCAGGGAGCTGCTGAGTTTGGTGGCAAGCCTCTTGGGGGCACCAGTCAGGGCCCCCTCTTCTTCCACACAGGCCCCATACAGCTCTAACCGAAGTTCAAAGTCTGGCCCCGCCTCAGCGCTGGTGGGAGGAAGGAGGGTGATCACAGGAAAGTCCAGGGAGGCAGAGGGTGGGGGATGTGGGTGGGGCAAGTGCAGGACAGCTCCACAGGGAAGGCCAGGTGCCCCCCACCCACAGCTTCCTCCCCTGGAACTTGCTCATCTAGAACTGGAGCAGAGTGGAGGAAGGGAGCCACAGTTTGAGGTACTCACAAGAGCACATTGCTCTGAAAGGAGATGTCTGTAAGGGTCCTGTCCACCAGGATCATCTCTGTGTCCTGGATGTGTTCCCCCAGCTGCAGTAGCAGGAACACAGCCCAGCGGTGCAAGTCTAGGAACAAAGAGGGCAAAACTCAAAAAACACGTCCCACAAGAGCCTCCTACGTCAGGGTCATTCCCCTGAATCTGTCCCAGGGTGTGTGGAACTCACCACCTTTGTTCTTGAAATATTCTGTGTCCTTCCACATGAGTGGAATCCGGAGGTCTAAGGGGCAGGGGGGTAGGAACAGATGTTGAGATGGGGCAAAAGGCCGTGTGCTTGGGCAAGGGGTGCCAGCAGCTGGGGTAGCTGTGCTTCTTACCGGAGATGCAGACCCGGCCGCGGCAGGGGGAGCGCTCAGCGGGCGGGCCACTGTCAGAAGGCCTGTGGATAAATAACAATGTCCTGGCCTGGCCTCTAGCCACTATTCCCCCTTGCTCTGGTCCCAAGGACTCTAGGATCGCCCTGGTCCCAGGGCTTCAGCCACCAGGTCCCCAGCCAGGCTGACAGGCAGGGCTGAGGGACTATAAAGGGAAAGTTGTCCATTGAACCCAGCAGTTTGCCAGGCTTGGGGACACCAGGGACACTCAAGCCACGTTAACTCACACATAAGGCACAAGCTCAGGGCTCCTCTCTCCAAGCACCCTCCCTGACCACCTCTCCAGACCCCTGCCAAGGACAGGTGTGGCCTTGAGGGGACAGGTGCCCACAGAGAGACTTCATTTCCAGGGCTCTCCATTAAACCCCTGCCTTAGAGGCATTTCCAGGCTTTTTTTTTTTTTCTTTCTGTTTTCTTTTTTTTTTTAACAATAGGAAGGCTGCTTATTTCCCACTATCCCATCACTGCTTTGATATAGGAGGGTACTGGGTCAGAAAATAATTTGGCCAACGTTTGTTCAAAGGGAAATCACCAATAGGGAAGAGTTACATTCTATTCACTACAGACCCTTTTCCTTCCCTACCACTCCCCAACTTTGATTTCTCCTTTTTCCTCCTGGCCCTATATGCTGTACCCTACTAGTGCCCCAAGTTCTGCAGCCCCCTACCCACCCCACTGCAGGGCCCAACACCCCACCTTCCTTCCCTCCCCGCGCATCAGGACTCACCACATGTGTCTCTTTCCTGAAGCGACTGCCAGTTCATCTGTACTTATCCATAATGCCACTAAAGTAATTACTGACTTAGTAGAGCCTTAAGCTAAATGATGTGGCACTAATGGCAATGTGTTTAGCTGCCAGGCACTTGGGGTGTACCTCAAATCACCTGTGTGGGCTGTGTGAGGACTTCGGCAGGACAGAGTCTGTCCATGCTGCTTTTCAGGAGAGGCTGTCCCCCCGCCAGCTTGCCCTTCCTCTAGCTTCATGGGATAGCCATAGAGTGGGTTTTCTGCCTTCTGGTAGCTTCATGGGTGAGCTCCTGGCAACCTCCCCTTGTGTCAGCCTTCATGGGTGGAATGAGCACCACGCCTGTGAGGGGCTGGGACTAATTCCCCAAGCAGCCTCAGTGGAGTAAGTAGGCCACTTTCCTAAAAACCAGTTCTCCAAATGACCTCTTTATCCAAATTGGCATATTCTTAGAATAATTTGCCAAATATTTTCCCAACTATTTTGGTTTTATCATGGCATCACTTAAGTCATTATAGACTTGTCAGATCAACAGTCTAATGTCAGTGTTGCTTACATTTTACGTCCAGAAGCTGCACCCTTTTAGAATGCACAATCTAATTTGTTTGAATGGGTAGGCTTTCCTTAAGTGGTTTCTTATTTCCTTTCCCACTCCCTGCCTCTGATGGTGAACCCCGGATAACAAACTATTGTCGGTATGTGGTAAATTGGCCATTTTGTGAAGCAGCATTGAGGAAATTAATTTTCCAAAAGCCAGGTAGCCAGTCTTACTGGATCACAGACAGGGCTTAGCAAATTAGTGCTTTTGCATTACTTGCTACCCTTCAGATCAGCTACCTTTCACTAGACACACTGACTTTCCTAAGTCCTGCCCTGCCTACTCACAAATGTGCCTCTGGGCAACACATAATGGTGGTAAAACACCAAGGTCTCTCCCAGGTCCCTGATAAGACTTCATGGGGAAGTCATCTTTAAGGTGGTCCACATGCCACACATGCACACACTGCACCATCACCACCCAGAAGGCCTCCTGCCTCCATCAAGGCCTTGCCTCCCCCTTGCTCACCGCCGGCCTGTCTTCCCCAGCACCTGCGCCTCCTTGCGCCGCTGCAGCTCGCCCATGTAGCTGAGGATGCGGCTGTTGCACACTAGCAGGCTCTTGGTGGCCTCCAGAGCCTGCTCTCGCTGGGAGCAGGCTGCCAGCAGCTTACAGGCCCCTTCCCTCATCCGGATCTCATGGTCTAGCTTCCTCTGCAACTCCGTGTCCTAGCCAGGGTTGGGGGAAGGGTGAGAAGGAAATGTCAGTCAGAGGACAGGCTAAAGCACTCCCCAGTCCCCAAGTGGGCTGTGGCCAGTAAAACTGACAAGAAACTAATGTTTTAGGCAGTTCAAGAGCAGGCATTGGGTGTCAATCTCAGCTGCCCACGAATATCCAGAGAAGCTTTGTAGCCAGGTGCAGTGGTGTGTGAGGGAGGCTGAGGCGGGAGGATCCCTTGAGCCTAGGAGATCAAAGGCCAGCCTGAGCAACATAGTGAGACCCCACCTCTAAAAAATATATATAACAAATAAGAAAAATAGAGATGCCCTCATGCATTTGATGGTTGGAAGTATAAATTCCTTCAGCCTCTTTTGAGTGCAATTTGGAAAAAAATCTATGAAAACTACAAATTCATATATCCTCTAATCCAGCTATCCAATATCTAGGAGTTTATCTTACACATATAGTTTCACATATAACTAGGTAAAGCCATACATACAAAAATATTCATTGCAGCATTGTTTTAAAAATCAAAATTAAGGCCGGGCGCGGTGGCTCAAGCCTGTAATCCCAGCACTTTGGGAGGCCGAGACGGGCGGATCACGAGGTCAGGAGATCGAGACCATCCTGGCTAACACGGTGAAACCCCGTCTCTACTAAAAAAAAATACAAAAAACTAGCTGGATGAGGTGGTGGGCGCCTGTAGTCCCAGCTACTCGGGAGGCTGAGGCAGGAGAATGGCATAAACCCG
Source organism: Macaca nemestrina (assembly GCF_043159975.1). Lineage (NCBI taxonomy): Eukaryota > Metazoa > Chordata > Mammalia > Primates > Cercopithecidae > Macaca > Macaca nemestrina. Next base: position 74,711,950 of record NC_092137.1, read on the forward strand.
GGAGGCGGAGCTTGCAGTGGGCCGAGATCCGGCCACTGCACTCCAGCCTGGGCGACAGAGCGAGACTCCGTCTCAAAAAAAAAAAAAAAAAAAAAATCAAAATTAAAACCCCCTCAGTAGGACATTGGTTAAGTAAGTAACAGCACATCTGTACCCTGTAGTATTGCAGACATTAAAGAGGTATGCATTTGTATACAGATATGAAACAATCTCCAAAATAAATTATGTGAGGAAAGAATGGTAGTATTACACATACATGTATGATATATATGTGTATGCATGCATATATATAGATATGCATATTTATGCATAAAATATTAGTGATTTTAGGCCTGGGAGCCAGGAATGGAAAACATTTATGATACTTTTTTTTTTTTTTTGAGACTGAGTCTCACTCTGTCACCCAGGCTGGAGTGCAGTGGCGCGATCTCAACTCACTGCAACTTCCGCCTTCCAGGTTCAAGTGACTCTTGTGCCTCAGCTTCCTGAATAGCTGAGATTACAGGCATGCACCACCATGCCCAACTAAGTTTTGTATTTTTTTTTTTTTTGAGACTGAGTCTCACTCTGTTGCCCAGGCTGGAGTGCAGTGGCATGATCTCGGCTTACTGAAACCTCCACCTCCCAGGTTCAAGCAATTCTCCTGCCTCAGCCTCCGGAGTAGCTGGGATTACAGGTGTGAGCCATCACACCCAGATAATTTTTATATTTTTAGTAGAGACGGGGTTTCACCATGTTGGCCAGGCTGGTCTCGAAATCCTGACCTCAGGTGATCTACCCGCCTCAGCCTCCCAAAGTGCTGGGATTATAGGCATGAGACACCACGCCCGGCCGAACTTTTGTATTCTTAGTAAAGATGGGGTTTCGCCATGTTGGCCAGCCTACTCTCGAACTCCTGGCCTCAAGTGATCCTCCCGCCTCGGCCTCCCAGAGTGCTGGGATTACAGGCTTGAGTCACCATACCCAGCCTAATGATACTTTATATATACTCTTTGTACTACTGGAAATTGTATTTCCTTTAAAAAATATTAGATCTGGCCGGGCGCGGTGGCTCAAGCCTGTAATCCCAGCACTTTGGGAGGCCGAGACGGGCGGATCACAAGGTCAGGAGATCGAGACCATCCTGGCTAACCCGGTGAAACCCCGTCTCTACTAAAAAATACAAAAAACTAGCCGGGCGAGGTGGCGGGCGCCTGTAGTCCCAGCTACTGGGGAGGCTGAGGCAGGAGAATGGCGTAAACCCGGGAGGCGGAGCTTGCAGTGAGCTGAGATCCGGCCACTGCGCTCCAGCCTGGGCGACAGAGCGAGACTCCGTCTCAAAAAAAAAAAAAAAAAAAAAAAAAAAAAAAATATTAGATCTTTGGAGTTTAAAAAAAAAATGACCAGGCCCTACCTAAGATTTGCAGAATAAGAATCTCTAGGAGTAGGGCATATGTACTTTTGGAAAAGTCCCCAAGTGATTCTGAGGTACAGCCAGGTTGAGAACCACCAACTTATGGGAATGGATAGAAGGAAAGGCAAATGAGAGTTATCCCTCAGACTCAAGTGATGCTGGGGACATCTAGTTGGCAAGGGATCAGTGGACAAGGAGCATACCACCTACAGTGTTCACTGATGCTGCACAGAGCCCTATACACCCCAAATTAGAAGACTAGAAGACCCAACACCTACTGGCCCTCTGAGCTTGGGAGATAAGGTCAGAGGCAAGGAATGGGGATGGGAAGGTAGGTGGTCCAGGAGTGAGAGACTGTGGATAAGGGCCAGCTGAGAGGCACTGGGAGAGACACCAGGATTCTCAGGAACATTCATTTGGAAAGGAGCCCTTCCTGCTTCTTAAAAAGCAATGGGCAATTAGCTCAACCTCCTTAAGCCTCAGTTTCCCCATCTGTAAAGCAGGAATGGAAATAGTCCCTAGATCCTAGGGCTGTGAGAATTCTGTGAGGCAGGAACTTAAAGCACTTAGCACAGTGCCCAGCATGCGGCATACATCAATGGCAGGGATGCTTATTTTCATGATGCTATACTTTGGCGGTAGCAGCATTTACTCACTGGAGCATTCCTGTGCTCTGCAAGGCTGTACATTTAAAATCCAGCTGGGAGATGAGAGATGACAACTTTAATGGCTGCTCCATAAGTGCCATGTCATGGCACAATCATGCTCACAAGAAACAGACTCTGTTTGCTTCTGGCTGAGGTGATCAAGGAAAGCTTCAGAGAGGAGTTGGAAGACTAACTCCATCACAGTGTACAGATTGGTTCAGGAGACAAGTCGAGCCACCCATTTGAAACAGGGGAACTAATGTGACCACCCCAAACCTGTCTTTTTCCTCATACCAGCTCTCCTCCATACCCTGTGCCCTTGTATCTGTCCCTAGTGGCTCCAGCCTTCAAGTCTCTCAGACCTGAACACCCTAATTTCCCTCTTCTAAAACCCCTGTCCTGCCTGCCTACAGATGCTTCCTTGGCTATTTTCTGGGCCACCGTGCTAGGCCGGACTTTTATCACATTCCCCCATCACCATCCACCTGTTTTCCTTCTGTAATAAGCCAACTCTTTCCCAAAGTCCCTCCACCAAGAAGCCCTTTCAGACTACATAGGTCCTCCCAGTCTAGTTTTGTCTGCACCAGGGTTCTACGCTGCCTGCCAACCCCCACCCTAGTCTGCACCCAGCTTCAGCCACAAACATCCCAAATGGGTGAGCCCGGCAGGAAGGGGACACAGAGGTGTCCTCAACCCCCATCTTGGCTAGTCTCATCCCAGTCCCAGCACTCACGGATCCTTCCCCAGCCCTGTCCATTGCGAGAGGCGCGCACAGGCGCGCGAAGTCCAGAGAGCTGCACTGGCCTGGGGAGCCGGCGGGGCCCGAGGGCCGCGGGAAATCGGAGGAGCCAGGGCGCCGGCGTAGCTGCACCGCCTCCAGCCACAGCGATCAGGGCGCCGGTGACATCAGCTCCCAATTGCCGCGAGAGCAACTGAAGGGTACCAGGGCGTTGGAGGTCCCTCCGGGCACCTGGTTGGGCTTGGCTCAAGGCGGTGCTTCCACCGAGACTCCGTCGCGGCAGGAAGGGACCTCCGGGAGTGCGCCCCACCGCCCTGGAAAAGCTCCTGGCCTTCACGACGTGCTCCAGCTCCGGGAGGCCCCTCCCGCGTAGCGTTTGCCCTCCAAGTTGACCCCTTGCCTGAGAGTATGGAGGGCGGATAGTGTATACATTAGGAGAGCTGGGGCCCTAGGGAGGTCGCTGGGCCTAGCATGGATGAGCGGGACCACAAGCCCAGACACCTCCTCTATTTCCTTACTGCTCTCCAGCCCCAAATCCACTCTCCCAAGGCCCAAGGCCGGGAGCGCCCTAGGAAACTGGCTCCCACCTTTTCACGCAGAGGAACTGGGAATCCTGGCTTAGGATCTGGACCCTTGTGCTTCTAGCGTTTCCCCACCCCAGGGATAGTTCTTTGTTGCCCCCTCCCCACCCAAACGCACCCTCTCCCTAAGTGGGCATCATTTCCCCAAGGCTCCCCTGGGAAAGAGCCCAGAGCTGGGTGTCAGCTGGACCTGGGTCAGATCCCAAGGGGCTAGAGAATGAGTCATGTGCCCCCCACACATTAGGCCCCCTGTTGATATCCCTTCCACCCCTCCCACTCTCTTCTGTCTCTGACTTCCTGCTCTGCTTCTCACCACCCTCTGTTTCCTTCAGAATTTCCACCAGGGCTAAGTACAAATCCTGGCTTAGGGACTTGACAAGCCCAGAGAATTTGACCCCTGGAGCCTGATTTGTAAAATGGGGAGTATTCCACCTCCTTCGTAGCACTGTTTGAGAATTATATGGGAAAGTCTCATCTCTACCCAGGCCTAGCACATGTTTTAAAACAAGCTCCCTTTACTTGCAGCTTGAGTCACTTCCTCCAGAAAGTCTTCTGGGATTTACTCTTCCATGACTCTCTCTCTTAACATTCCCTGAAACATCAATGGGTCTCTCTTTTGAGGACCTGCTGAACTTGGTTGAGAAAGAACACAGCACCCTCAGCCACTCTCCTAAAGGAGAGTGACCAAAGTGAAACTAAGCCTCTCCTCTGCCCCAGAACTTAAACAGGCCTCCCACAGAGAAAAATTACATTTTTTGGAGGAGGGCAGGATGCAGAATTTAAACATTTACATACCTAGACCAGCTCTGTCCAATAAAACCTTCTGCGGTGATGGAAATGTTCAGTAGCCATCTAGCACTTGAAATATGGCTACAGCAACTGTAACTGACATGGACACTGCAGAGGACTATGAATGGCAAATAGGTTTTATCTCATGCACTGATGGAGGATAATTAGGTAGAGTCCCAACGAGTTCACTGGACACCTTTCTACAAATTAGGAAAAGTTGACCCTCTCCAGGCAAAAAAAATAGATAAAGGTGCTCCCTCCTGATGCAGCTGAAACCAGACCAGGACTCTCACCTCTGGCTGGCACCTGTGTGAAGGACAGACACAACCTGCACAGTTTATGCCAAGATGGTCCTGAGAAAGATTCTGAGGCCGACTCTGGGCTCATTGATAAAGAGTGCCAAAATTGACCAGTAACATCTACTATGATCCAGGGAGTAGGGGCAGGGCTTGAGCAGGGCAGCACATCCTGATCTAGACTCTTTGCAGTCCTGCCTCTGACCTCTCAGCAGCAGCCCCTGCCTGGTCCAGGCAGTCACTTCCACAGCTTCCTCCATCTTCCCCACCTCCGTAAACAGCCACACCACCCAGTTGCTTAGCCACATACCTGGGAATCATCCTGGAGTTCTCTTTCTTTGCCTTACCCTCCCCCCCCCCATTCAATCCATCAGCAAATCCTGTCAGACCTACCACTACCATTTTAAATCTACTCCCTTTCTCCACCATGAGCATTTTAATTCACACCACCAGGTTTACTACCCTATTACTGAAACAGCCTCCCACCTGGACATTTGCGACCTCTCTTGCCAACCCTCCACGCCCAACCCTACCATCAACTTCCCACCAGCCTATTCTCCATAGCAGCCATCATTTAAAAACATGACTCATGGGTCATTCCCTTGCTTAAAACCCTTCCATGGCCCAACATCACACTTAAGGTGAAATCCAGGTGCTTTATCATGGTCTTCAAGGCCCTGCATGATCTGGCCCCTGCCCATCAGCTCCACCCCAACTACTATATTCCAGCCACACTGGCTCTCTTTCCCACAAATATATTACCCTCATCCTCATCTCAGGGCCTTTGCCCTTCCTCCAATCTTCACGTATCTCCAAATCCTCCTGAGCTTAGCTCAAAGATCTCCCAACAGAGGCCTCCCCTGACCTCACATCTAACATTGCCTGCCTCATCTGATTTTCATTACATCCCCATTTTCATCATAATTTCTTTACGTGATATTATTTATGTGTTTGTATGTATATTTCTGTTCTCCCACTACAATGGAACTTTCTTGTCTTGTTCACTGAGGTATCTTATGGTCTAGAAAGGAGCTTGGCACATAGTACATGTTCTATACATGTGTTTAAGAATACATAGGTAGGCCGGGCGCGGTGGCTCAAGCCTATAATCCCAGCACTTTGGGAGGCCGAGACGGGCGGATCACAAAGTCAGGAGATCGAGACCATCCTGGCTAATCCAGTGAAACCCCGTCTCTACTAAAAAAATACAAAAAACTAGCCGGGCGAGGTGGCGGGCGCCTGTAGTCCCAGCTACTCAGGAGGCTGAGGCAGGAGAATGGCGTGAACCCGGGAGGTGGAGCTTGCAGTGAGCTGAGATCCGGCCACTGCACTCCAGCCTGGGTGACAGAGTGAGACTCCGTCTCAAAAAAAAAAAAAAAAGAATACATAAGGCAAGGTGCCGTGGCTCACACCTGTAATCTCGACATTTTGGGAGGTCGAGGTAGGGAGATCGCTTGAGCCAGGACCAGCCTGGGCAATATAGTGAGACCTCGTCTCTATAAATAATTGAAAAAAACAAATACATGAATAAACAGCACCTTGCCATCTCAAGGGCCAGCAGAATCCTTACTCATAGCCCAGAGTCCTTCTCTTCTCTAGTAAAGCTACATCCTTTCTGCAAACCTCGCTCACACTGAACTCCTCTCTTCTTCCCATACCTAAAAGGAACCCTTGTCCCCAGAACAGACATCTACACTCACCCACAGAGCTTCCTGAAATAGGTGTAAAAACCCTGCTGCAAACATAAGACTACGATGGGCAGAACTGAGCCTGGGTCCACACACTGCACCCAACACAAGGCATAGGGAACCACCTGTCCCTCTCCCCACTTTAAGCAGGCCTGGCTCTCCCCACCATGCTCTAGCAGGAATGTGCAGGGCAGACATTGGGGCTGGGATGCAAGTGAAGAAAGTGTATACTCCAAGGGTCGGGGGATTACCTCCAGGCTGAGTGCCATCTGCCGAATGTAGAGCATATTCAGGTCCTCCAGGATGTGCAATCTGTCCTGCATCTCTGTGCCCCCCGGTGCCCTTTCCTTTGTCAGCCCCTCCAGAGGGGGGACAGACAGGTACCACACTGTCCCACAGTTCCTCCTCCCACTGTTCCCTCAGTCTTTAAAGAGGTGGCCAGCTCTTGGGCAGAGGTCAGAGGCTGCCCTTATCCCTCTGCACTCCTGTTAAACCTCTCTGGCTGCTGTGACAAATTTTCCTCGCCCACTGCTGCTCCGGGGCCCTGCTGTGAGCCAGGCAGGGAAAAAAAGGAAAGCGAAGTGAGGATGAGTGGGGTCCCAGGAGGAAAGGCCAGCTGCAGAGGGGGCTCTAGGCACAGTGTCCAGTCTCGCTTTGGTGGCAGCTGTTCTCCCAGCTGTGGAAGAAAAAGGCCCTTTCATTCCGACTCTGGCCGCTCCCCAGCCCCCGCCCACATCCCTGGCCTGGTGGACAGAGAATCTATGTGTGGAGAGGGCAGTGAGGGGCAGGCACAACTGGAAGGGGGCAGGGAAACGACGCCTCATGCAGGTTCTAGAGCCATAGGGCTTGCAGGAGGTTGGAGCTTTCCGAGAGGGGTTCCGGCTTAGTTTGAGAAAGTTAGGAAAAAGAGCCACAGAGGTGAGGACCTCAGGGGAGAGTGAGCCCAGGGAGCCCAGGACAAAGGGGTGAGTTGGTAAAGCAGCCCAGCCCCAGGGCCACCCCTTCCAACTCAGGGCCCCCATCCAGCCCGCTCCACCCTGGACTCACAATTACCTCGCTTTTCCAGAGAAGGGAGGAGAGGGAGGGAGGAAAGCAGGGGTGTGCCTGTCTGCTGCTGTCCCGCTCCCTTCTGCAGGCCCCTTCCCTTCCAGACAGGAAACCAGCCCCGAATCCCAGCCAGCTGCAGCCTAGCGCCCCCGCCTCCACGCCAGGCCCACGGAGTCACACTCCACTCGGCGGCCGCCGGGCTCTGCGGCTCCGCCCCAGCTCCTCCGAGCTGTCCCCGAAGGCCAGGCTAATCCCAGGGGCGGCCCCAGCTCCCAGGCCCCTCCTCCTGGTCCCAGGCCTCGCCCCTTACTGCCCCACGCTGGCCCCACGCGGGTTCCTCGGGCCCAGTCGCTTGGGGGCAAGGGGACCCGACAAAGGCCCCCTCTCCGCAGGCCCACCAGCTTCTGAATCAGAGAAGGCACGGGACACCGGGACAAGGGTGTGAAAGAGCCTTTGTTCTGGGCAGGCTGGAGGGAAAGGGCAGAAGCCAGGCCTGGAATCCCAGCCGGGAGGGCGAGGGGGCGGGAGGAAGGCCCACCTCACTTAACCCTTTCCAGACCCGGAAAGGAAGGCTTGGAACTGGGCTCTCCTTGGGCGAGTGTGAGTCTGACCTTGGGGACAGAAGAGTCTTCGGGATAGCTATTCGCCCTGTTAGTCCCCGCTCAACCACACACCTTCAGCCCCGCCCTAGCCTCTAGGGCTTTACAGGTGGGGCTCCAACCGGTTAACGCGTGGACGGTGGACGGGGGAAACGCTCAGCCTAGGGGCTGGACTCCTCTTAGGCACCAGGAAAGGAGGCGGAAATTTTGCGTGTGGGAAGTAACCCCAAAGAGTTAAAAGCCCTGCAGGGGCATAGAGGAGCCTTTGAATTGGGCTTCCGAGAAGCGAGCCACCCCGGCCTAAAGTCGGGATTGATGACAGGCTGGCCCAGATGGCTGCGACAGGTTGTGGGATGGGGCTGGCGGCAGGGGAACAAGCGGGAGCCCAGGCCAAGAGTCCGAGCGTTTGGGGCCCGCCTAGTTGCCCACTGCCCTTGGCCTGGGGATACCCAGGACATTTTGGGGTCCAGGCACATTTTGGGAGTCGAGCTGGGGCCCTACAAATGGAGACCAACCTGGCTTTTTCCAGGCTCAGGCAAATCATCCTAACCAGGCCGGGGAATGGGCAGCACGGATCCAGTGAAAATGCAGACCGTCCACACCTTACTTTTCAAGTCAACAACTCCGTCGGGTTTGTACCCAGACAGTGCGTCCCCGTCCCTCGGCGTCCACGCGGGCGAGGGAAGGAGGCCGAGGTGGCTGGGGCTGCCCCCGGGATTCCGCGGAAGGGGAAGGCAGGGACGCGGGTCTCTCACCTCGGGCGGGTCGCTGAAGAGGCTGAGTCGGAAGCGGCCGCGTTTGAACTCCATCTCCAGGGCGGAGCCCCTGGCCACGGTGACCCGGCTCCGGTGGTTTCGGGAGAACATGTTGGCTGCCCTGCGACTTCGCCTGCGCAGTGCGCTCCCCGCGCCGCCCGGCTTAGTCTCCTCTCCGCGGCTTCTGTCTCTCGACGCTCGCCCGCCAGTCCGGCCGGGAATCTCCCGCTGCGGGGCTCCAAACCCCGCCCCCGGAGACGACACCTGGGCCGGGCAGGGCGCGGCAACCTCCTCTTCCACCCCCGCCAAAGGCCCAGCCCGTCCGGCCAGTCCCTGGGCGCCAAGCCGACCTGGCCCGACGGCCCCGGAGCCAGAGGCGCCCTGCACCTCGCGAGCACTGCGGAGGCGCGTTCTCCCTGCCCGCGCGGGTCGCGAGCGCTTACCTGGACTTGGGGCGGGCTGAGAAGCCCTGCCCCGCCAGCCGCCCCCGCCTGGCAAGCCTGGCTTCACGGGCGCTGAAAACCCCGTGGCCAAGGGATCGCCGCGTAGCACGTTCCGGCTCTACTCGGGCCCCGGGACCTTGCCCAGTTTCAATCCCGGCAGGCTCTGAAGAGACCATTTCAACATCCCACAGTCCCGAATATTCCTTCTTCGTCCCCCTCCCCACTTAGGCTCCTCTGCGAGGCTATCCGCCAAAGCCTAGTGGCCACAACTGATGAGGCGGTGCTTAAACACGTCGTGAAACCCCAGCTCTGCCACTGACTCACCTTGCAGTCATTGACTTGGTCCAGTCATTGGCCTTTCTGAGCTTCAGTTTTCTCATCTGTTCAGTGGGAATACTGTAATTATCACCTCTTCTCAAGTTGCTATGAGGATTACCTAGAAGAATGAGGGTAAAATGCCCAGCATAGTGCCTGGCACAAGGCAAGTGCCCCATATTTGCAGCCATAAAGAGCAGCTGGGCGCGGTGCAATCCCAGCACTGTGGGAGGCTTAAGAGGGTGGATCACAGGTTCGAGACCAGCCTGACCAAAATGGAGAAACCCCGTATCTACTAAAAATACAAAATTTAGCCGGCCGTAGTGGCGCATGCCTGTAATCCCAGCTACTTGAGAGGCTGAGGCAGGAGAATTGCTTGAACCCGGGAAGCAGAGGTTGTGGTGAGCTGAGACTGTGCCACTGCACTCCAGTCTGGGAAACAAGAGCAAAACTACATCTCAAAAAAAAAAAAAAAAAAAAAAAAAAAAAAAAAAAAAAGACTGGGCACAGTGGCTCAAGTCTGTAATTCTAGCACTTTGGGAGGCCCAGGGGGACTGATTACTTGAGCTCAGGAGTTGGAGACCAGCCTGGGCAACATGGTGAAATCCTGTCTCAACAAAACACACACACACAGACACACACACAAATTAGCCTGGCCTGGTGGTGGTGCATACCTGTAGTCCCAGCTACTCGGGAGGCTAAGGTGGGAGGATGGCTTGAGCCCAAAAGCTCAAGTCCAGCCTGGGCAACATAGTGGGACCCCATCTCTTTTTTTTTTTTTTTTTTGAGATGGAGTCTCGCTCTGTCGCCCAGGCTGGAGTGCAGTGCCCGGATCTCAGCTCACTGCAAGCTCCGCCTCCCGGGTTTACACCATTCTCCTGCCTCAGCCTCCTGAGTACCTGGGACTACAGGCGCCCGCCACCACGCCCGGCTAGTTTTTTTGTATTTTTTTTTAGTAGAGACGGGGTTACACCATGTTGGTAAGGCTGGTCTCCAACTCTTGACCTCAGGTGATACACCTGCCTCGGTCTCCCAAAGTGCTGGGATTTCAGGCATGGCCCATGCCTGGCCAATATTATCTACCTACCTATCTATCTACCTATAGATATAGATATAGATATAGATATAGATACAGATATATCAGCTGCTTTGCTGGATGGCTGGACTTACCCAGCTGGACTTATCACTCCCTGCTTCCATAAAAACAGGGTTCCCTTCTTGCCCACTCCGGGGAAAGCCCAGTGGAAGAGAAGGAAATGGTAAAGAATTAGCTTGCTGACCACACATAAAGGGATCTCCTGAAGGTTTCAGAACACAGACAGAACTTGAGAAAGGGTGAGGCTCCTACATAGCAGGCTGGCTGGACCCAGAGATATACCAGTCTTGAGCTCCTAGAGAGTCCAGATTAGAAATTTCTGCTACAGCAAATCATTCAAGATTCTTTTGGAAAAGCTGACTGAAAACTACTAAAGCAAAAGGGGAAATGTATTGGCTCCTGGAACTGAGCCAATACAAACAAATGAGCCAGGGGTCAAGCTTTAGATGTGGCTTGACCCACTCATTGAGTGTCAGGAAGATCCAGTCTCTTCCCAACACTTGGCTCTACTTTCCTCCATGTTGGCTTCACTCTCTACAGTGTAACGAAATTGCTGCCCAAAATTCTGGGTCTACATCTTTTCAGGCTTAAATTCATCTGAAAAGAGCATCTGTGTCCTGAGGCTCCTACACATGTCTGGGATTCACTGTGAGACATTTAGGATCATTCATCCATCCCAAACCAATCACTGGAGTCAGAGGGTGGCCAGATATGAACTAATTGCTGTGGCTAAGGAGGTTCTAGGTGCCAGCTGGCCAGGCCTGGGGTCACTTGCCCACTCCTGGAGACTAACCAGAACCCAGTGAACTGGGAGGGAGAAGGTGGGGGAGGGTTGTTTCCCAAAGAATGTTCCAACCACTACCACCAGAAGGTGAGAGAATGGAAAATGAACAGGAAAAACAATGAACATCCCCTACACACAAAATTTTATATGGAGAAGAGAGTTCTTCTGGTCAGTAGGAAAGGCAGATGAAAAGATTTATAAAGTCCATGGCATCTGAGATTAACCACAAAAGATGTGTGAGGGGAATGAAAGGGAAAGATATTGTTCCTTAATTTCTTCAAATATTCATCATCACTCATCTGAACTGTAAGCCTTCCAGGGAGGGGCAGTCTGTCTTGTCCCCAGTGCCTGGCACATAGCAAGTGATCAATTAACATCAGTTGAAGTAAATAAACAAAGGAGAAGCATGCAGATTTGCGAGTCCTTGACTGAGATGTGCCATCCTCTTGGACTAAGACAGTTCATTTCAAATGTTTGCTTTTAAGCAACAGAACCTTTTTTTTTTTTTTAATGAAATCTTACCTGAAATGTGTGAAATCAAATCAGAGCTGCTATGATAGGAATAGGTGCTGGAGCCTCATGCCTTGTCTACCCACAGGTGCTCAGCCACTCCCTGCTCCCCCAGTGAACACAAGCTCTATGGAAGAGTTTGAAAACCCCTGGCCTGGCCGGGTGCGGTGGCTCATGTCTGTAATCCCAGCACTTTGGGAGGCCAAGGCGGGCGGATCGCAAGGTCAGAAGATCAAGACCATCCTGGCTAACACGGTGAAACCCCGTCTCTACTAAAAATACAAAAAATTAGCCAGGCGTGGTGGCGGGCACCTGTAGTCCCAGCTACCCAAGAGGCTGAGGCAGGAGAATGGCATGAACCCGGGAGGCAGAGCTTGCAGTGAGCCGAGATTGCGCCACTGCATTCCAGCCTGGGTGACAGAGCGAGACTCCGTCTCAAGAAAAAAAAAGAAAAGAAAAAGAAAACCCCTGGCCTGAGACCCAGAAAGGAGGCAGAGGAATGGAGGATCTTCGAAAAGGAGGTTGAGCTCAAATCCTGCCTGAGAGTTTGTACTCAGTGTGGCTGAAGATTTTGGGGAAGGAGGGACATGATCAGGTTTATCTTATATTATATAATATATATATTTATATTATATATATATATATATATCACTCTGTTGCCTAGCTGGAGCAAAGTGGTGCCATGATAACTCACTGCAGCCTCGAACTCCTGGGCTCAAGCAATCCTCCTGTCTCAGCCTCCTGAGTAGCTAGGACTAAAGGCATGCACCGCCATGTGAGGCTAATTTTTAAAATTTTTTTGTAGAGACAGTATTTTACAGGCTAGTCTTGAACTCCTGGCCTTAAGTGATCCTCCTGCCTCAGCCTCCCAAAGTTCTGGGATTACAGGCATGACCACTGTTCCTCAGCCCAGAATTAACTTTAGAGATTGTAATTTGGCAACCTTTTCCATAAATCAGTTGGAGGAGTTGTGACTGGAGTCAGGGAAGCCAACTAACACTGCACTCAACTGAGGGAGGAGAGATAAGGGTCAAAATTTCTATGTTTTTTTTTTTTTTTTTTTGAGATGGAGTCTTGCTCTATCACCCAGGCTGGAGTGTAGTGGCGCAATCTTGGCTCACTGCCAGCTCCGCCTCCTGGGTTCATGCCATTCTCCTGCTTCAGCCTCCCGAGTAGCTGGGACTACAGGCGCCAGCCACCACGCCCGGCTCATTTTTTGCATTTTTAGTAGAGACGGGGTTTCACCGTGTTAGCTAGGATGGTCTTGATCTCCTAACCTTGTGATCCGCCAGCCTTGGCCTCCCAAAGTGCTGGGATTACAGGCGTGAGCCACTGCGCCCGGCTGGATTTATTTATTTATGTATTTATGTAGGTATGTATGTATGATTTTTATTTTTATTTTTGAGACGGAGTCTAGCTCTGTCCCCCAGGCTAGAGTGCAGTGGCGCAATCTCGGCTCACTGCAACCTCTGCCTCCCAGGTTCACACGAGTCTCCTGCCTCAGCCTCTTAAGTAGCTGGGATTACAGGCACGTACCACCACGCCCGGCTAATTTTTCTATTTTTAGTAGAGACGGGGTTTCACCATGTTGGTCAGTCTGGTCTTGAACTCCTGACCTTGTGATCCACCCACCTCGGCCTCCCAAAGTGCTAGGATTACAGGCGTGAGCCACCGCGCTCGGCCAGATTTATTTTTTAAGTTAAATTTTCATTTGAAAAATATTTGAAAGTACAGGTACAGTTTTTTAAACACTATAAATGCCACTGTTTTTTAAATAATGTAAATGATGAAAACAATGAATAAAAGTATGCCTTCCCCACCCTCAATTATTCCACTTCCAGAAGAAAACAGTGAGACAGTTTGGTGCATTCAAGTGCTGAAGCTCACACCAGCAGCTCGTGTTGCTGACTTTTCTGGAATTGGGCATGCCAGTTGCTAAACATTGCCTTAATTAAAAATTAAATTACCGGCTGGGCGCAGTGGCTCACGCCTGTAATCCCAGCACTTTGGGAGGCCAAGGCAGGCAGATCACAAGGTCAGGAGTTTGACACCAGCCTGACCAACAAAGTGAAACTCCATCTCTACTAAAAATACAAAAATTAGCTGGGCGCTACTTAGGAGGCTGAGGCAGGAGAATTGCTTGTACCTGGGAGGCGGAGGTTGCAGTAGGCCGAGATTGGGCCACTGCACTCCAGCCTGGGCAACAGAGCAAGGCTCTATCTCAAAAAAAAAAAAAAAAAAAAAAAATTAAATTACATTACATTACATAAACATATAGCTAAATAAATTTTATTAAAGCAAAGGTGATAAATATTCAAAACTCATCACTTCCTGAGTATTTTACTGCATTTCACTATGAGGTCTTGAGTAGTTTCCATCTGTAGTATCTGTATGGAGGGAATGCTATATATGCCAATGCACATCTCTTTCCAACTCTGTATTCAGTGATGTCTCATTTGAAATTGGCCACGGTGGGAGTACTTACACAACAGAAATAGGTGAACATAACAAATTCAGCTTGTTGTTTGTTTGTTTGTTTTCCCCAGGGAGCTTTTGTTGAACATTTACCAACATGCCACTGGTTTGGTGCACAGTCTTTCCAACTTTATCCTTTCGTTTATGTCTGTATCTGTATCTCCCCAGCTACGAAATAGATATGTGGGAAAGGGGCTGTGGGTCACCTAGGGTTCAAATCATCTTATATTTCTGCACAGTTCCCCACTGTGGACAGTATTGACAGAATGAGCTCTAGCCCCTTTATGGTAGTTGGAGAACATTTATTCTTCTTCCCACTTTTTCACAGCCTAAAGGTAGGTACTTGGCCTAACCCAACTAACTGGAATGTTTCCAACTGGACTTTGAATATTGAGGGAGTGCAGACAAGACCTAGCCAGAGTTCATGATATACACTCAGTGCACCTGCAGCACCTGAGAAGGGCGTATCAATGCCAGTAGAAGATTCTCACAGCAAGTTCAAGTGGCCTGACTTCAGTGTGGCCTTGGCATAACTTTAGCCATAGGTTCGTGCTGCCTGGCCTCCTTTGAATCTTGCTTCTTATCCAGAGAAAGTATGAGACGAGCCCCAGAACATTTTATCCAGGGAAATTTGAGTCTCACTTCTTATCCAGGGAAAGTACGAGATTAGCCACCTGGCATGGTGGCTCATGCCTGTAATCCCAGCACTTTAGGGGTTGAGGCAGGAGGATCACTTGAGCCCAGGAATTTGAGACCAGCCTGGGCAACATAGTGAGACTCTGTCTCTACAAAAAATAAAAAAGATTGGGCGTGGTGGCTCACGCCTGTAATCCCAGCACTTTGGGAAGCTGAGGCAGGTGGGTCACTTGAGGCCAGGAGTTCAAGACCAGCCTGGCCAACATGGTGAAACCCCATCCCTACTAACAACACAAAACAATTAGCCAGGCGTGGTGGCAGGCACCTGTAATCCCAGCTGCTTGGGAGGCTGAAGCAGGAGAATTGCTTGAACCCAGGAGGCAGAGGTTGCAGTGAGCTGAGATCGCACCATTACACTCCAGCCTGAGCGACAGAATGAGACTCTGTTTCAAAAAAAATGAAAAAAAGGCTGGGAGCGGGACTCATGCCTGTAATCCCAGCACTTTGAGAGGCCGAGGCGGGCGGATCATGAGATCAAGATCACCTGGCCAACATGGTGAAACTCCATCTCTACTAAAAATATGACAATTAGCTGGGCATGGTGGTGCACACCTAAGTCTCAGCTACTCGGGAGGCTGATGCAGGACAATCGCTTGAACCCGGGAGGCAGAGGTTGCAGTGAACTGAGATCGCGCCACTGCACTCCAGTCTGGTGACAGAGCGAGACTCCGTCTAAAAAAAAAAAAATTAAATTAAAACAACAAAACAAAACAACAACGACAAAAAACTACAAATAAAAAAGTAGCCAGACATGATGGCACTAGCCAGTCATCCCAGCTACCTGGGAGGCTGACAAGGGAGGATCACTTGAGCTTGGGAGATTGAGGCTGCAATAAGCCAATAAGCCATGATCGTGCTACTGCACTCCAGCCTGGATGACAGAGCAAGACTTTTCCTTAAAAAAGAAAAAAAAAAGGCCGGGTGCGGTGGCTCAAGCCTGTAATCCCAGCACTTTGGGAGGCCAAGACGGGCGGATCACGAGGTCAGGAGATCGAGACCATCCTGGCTAGCACAGTGAAACTCCGTTTCTACTAAAAAATACAAAAAACTAGCCAGGCAAGGTGGCGGGCGCCTGTAGTCCCAGCTACTCAGGAGGCTGAGGCAGGAGAATGGCGTGAACCCGGGAGGCAGAGCTTGCAGTGAGCTGAGATCTGGCCACTGCACTCCAGCCTGGGTGACAGAGCGAGACTCCGTCTCAAAAAAAAAAAAAAAGCTCAAAGAATGTTGGAGACATGTCAAAATGATACAGAAACCAGCTTAAAGGAATACTCACTGGCCAAACCTGTGAGAAATTTCAACATCAAGCCAGGCGTGGAGGCTCCTGCCTGTAATCCCAGCGCGTACGGAGGCCAAGGCAGGAGGACTGCTTTTGCCTAGGAGTTAGAGACCAGCCTGGGCAACATAACCTGAACCCTACAAGAAATTTAAAAAATTAGTTGGGCAGGGTGGCACATCCCTGTAATCCCAGCTACTCAGGAGGCTGAGGTGGGAGGATCAGTTGAGGCCAGCAATTCGAGGTTGCAGGGAGCTATGATTTGGCCACTACAATAGAGCTAGACTCTGTCCACCTCTAAAAATTGAGCATCATAATAAGTAATGACAGCAATGGATTACAACTCACTGCTTAAAATTGGAACCCATACTGAAACAAATAAATATATATGTAAATATAAGGAGAGAAAGCTCTTATAGTAGAATGCTAACTAATACATGTAACTGCAATAATGGAAATAGATCACCATTTGGCAATTATTATAGTAGAGTTGATTCATACACTAGTCATCAATGGATACAATGCCTGGTGGGTGAAGGTTTGATGGGGAATGGGATATTAGGGTAGTTGCAGAGTATTTCCCAGAAAATACTTATTAGTTGGAAAGGTAAAAATGGCGACGTTACAGTGGAGGAAATAGGCAGACAGCATCTTGACCAGGTGATCAAGGTTAATATCATCAGTGGTGGGAAAGGCTGACATCATGGGCCTCCCAATATGACACACTGAGAAGAACACAGCATAATGTTTTTGTGGGCCGGGCACGGTGGCTCACGCCTGTAATCCCAACACTTTTTGAGGCTGAGGGAGGAGAATCACTTGAGCCCAGAAGTTCAAGACTAAACTGGGCTTGAACTTTTTGAGACCCTGTCTCAAAAAAAAAAAAAAAAAAGAAATCAATTTTTTGTGTGTGTGGTGTTCTTGCCAAGAATTTATAAGTCTAGGCCAGCCATGGCGGCTCATAGTGTAATCCCAACACTTTGGGAGGCTGAAGTGGGCAGATCACTTGAAGCTAAGAGTTCAAGACCAGCCTGACCAACATGAAAACTCCATTTCTACCAAAATATACAAAAATTAGCTGGGCATGGTGGTGCACGCCTGTAGTCCCAGCTACTCAGGAGGCTGAGGCACGAGAATTGCTTGAACCCAGGCAGCAGAGATTGTAGTGAGCCGAGATCATACCACTGCACTCCAGCCTGGGTGACAGAGCAAGACTCTGTTTCAATCAACCAATCAATGTATAAATCTAGACCTGAGGAAACACCAGACAGACCCAAGTTGATGGCCATCCTATAGAATTAAAGACTTCTACCCTTTAAATTTGTCAAGGTCATGAAAGACAGGATAAGAGTGAGGAAATGTTCCAGATTAAAACAGATTAAAGGGACTTAATTTAAAAATGTAATACATGATCCTAAATTTGGATCCTGGATAAAAAGAAAAAGGAGGACCAGGCACAGTGGCTCATACCTATAATCCCAGCACTTTGGGAGGCTGAGGTGGGTAGATCACCTGAGACTGGGAGTTCGAGACCAACCTGACCAACAGGGAGAAACCCTATCTCTATTAAAAATACAAAATTAGCACATGCCTGTAATCCCAGCTACCCAGGAGGCTGAGGCAGGAGGATCACTTGAACTCGCGAGGCGGAAGTTGCAGTGAGCCGAGACTGCGCCATTTCACTCCAGCCTGGGCAACAAGAGCGAAACTCCATCTCAAAAAAAAAAAAAAAAAAGAGGCCAGGTATGGTGGCTCATCCCTGTAATCTCAGCACTTTGGGAGGCTGAAGCGGGTGGATCATGAGGTGAGGAGTTCAAGATCAGCCTAGTCAACACGGTGAAATCCCATCTCTACTAAAAATACAAAAATTAGCTAGGGATGGTAGCAGGCGCCTGTAATTCCAGTTACTTAGGAGGCCAAGGCAGAGAACTGCTTGAACCCAGGAGGTGGAGGTTGCAGTGAGCCGAGACTGTGCCACTGCACTCCAGCCTGGGCAACAGAGTGAGACTCTATCTCAAAAAAAAAAAAAAAAAAAAAAGGGAGGTATTTCACAGTTTCACTGTTGCTGAAATTTGAATGGTGTCTGGATTAATGTTGTATCAAGTTAATTTCCTGATTGGGACAGTTGCACAAAGCTTATAGAAAACTGTGCTTGTTTGAGGGAAATACACACTGAATGATTTAGGAGTGATATGACATCATGTCTGCAACTTGCTCTCATATTGATCAGAAAAAGAATAATGATGTAAACCAAAAATAAAATTCTGAGTCCCCCAACCATGTTGGGCCATTCCATGTTAACCTGAAAAACTAGTATGGGCCATGATGGGAAAGGGGGGGGCTGGACATGCCTTGTTATACCCTCCTCCCTTTTGTAAATACTGTTATAACAGACTCTTTAAGTCTGATAAGAAACATTTACAATGTATTCTCTCTGAAGTCGGCTACCTGGATGGTTCACTTGCATGATAAAATCTTGGTCTCCACAACCCCTTATGTCAACCCAGACATTCCTTTCTATTGATCCCAAGTCTCTAGACAATAATTTAACTCTTTTTTTCTTTTGAGATGGAGTTTCACTGTTGCTGCCCAGGCTGGAGTCCAATGGCTTGATGTCAGCTCACTGCAACCTCTGCCTCCTGGGTTCAAGCGATTCTCTTGCCTCAGCCTCCCCAGTAGCTGGGATTACAGGCATGTGCCACCATGTCCAGTTAATTTTTGTATTTTTAGTAGAGACAGGGTTTCAACACATTGGCCAGGCTGGTCTCAAACTCCTGGCCTCAGGCGATCCACCTGCCTTGGCCTCCCAAAGTGCTGGGATTAGAGGTGTGAGCCACCGCAGTCAGCCAATAATTTAATTCTTTCAACCAATTGCCAATCAGAAAACTGCATCTACACAATACCTGAAAGCCCCCACCTTCCAGTTGTCCTGCCTTTCCAGACCAAACCAACGTACATCTTACATGTATTGATTGATGTCTTATGTCTCCCTAAAATGTATAAAATCAAGTTGTAGTCAGATCACTTTGGGCACATGTTCTCAGGATCTCTTGAGGGGTGTGTCAAGGGCCATTAGTCACTCATATTTGGCTCTGAATAAATCTCTTCAAATATTTTAGAGTTTGACTTTTCATTGACAATGATAATGGGCATAAACACAGATAAATGTTAACAATTTCAGAATCTGCCCCACCCCCCAACCATGTTGGGCATTCCATGTTAACCTGAAACACGTGGAATGTTTAAGGAGTTAAGAAAGTTTTGGCCCGGCACTGTCGCTCACACCTGTAATCCCGGCACTTTGGGAGGCTGAGGCAGTAGGATCGCTTGAGCTCAGGAGTCTGAGACCAGCCTCGACAACATGGCCAAACCTTGTCCCTACAAAAAAAAAAAAAAAAAAAAAAAAAAATAGAAGAATTAGCTGAGCATGGTGGTGTACCTGTAGTCCCAACTACTTGGGAGGCTGAGATGGGAGGATCACTCAGGCCTGGGAGTTTGAGGCTGCAGTAAGCCATGTTTGCACCACTGCATTCCAGCCTGGGAGACAGAGCTAGACCCTGTCTCAAAAACAAAACTAAACTAAACTAAATAAAACAAAAACGTTATTAGAGAAAGTTATTTGTATTCATCTTGCAATTTTTCTGTTTGAAGTTACTTCAAAATAATTGTTTAAAATAAGACTAAGAAATCTTTCAGAAAGAAGAGTGCCTCTCAGCCTACAAACATGCTCAAATCTCTCTCACTGTAAACAAAGCAAAACTAAAAACAAACAAAATAATGAAGCCAGTTGTCACTTACTGTTGCCACTTCCTCCCTACTGGGCATCATGATGCACAGGAAACACCACTGGGCCAGGTGTCAGGAAGCCTCTGTTTGAGTCTGGCTCTGCCACTCCCTAACTTTGTGACTTTGGCAAAAACATTTCTTTTTCTAAGCCTCAGTTTCCTCATTTATAAGATGGAAACAATGGTATCTCCCTTATGGAGATGCTGTGGGGGCCAAGGGAGAGAAGGAATATAAAGGCAGGTTATAAACTCGAATGTATTCTACAAATACGAATTGCAAGTGATCCCTCACTGTAACTCCCGGTGAAAAGAGTATTGCCTTCACACCGTGATAAAAGCCATTCTCTTCTTGGAGCTCAGCCTGCCCTCTGAAGGACTGTACCCAGCTGATCACAGCCTTAGTCCCTTGATACTTTCTGCCTGTCCTGACCTTCTCAACCCTGTCTGGCCCCTCTGCTCGGCTGTGCAGGACAGGTGCTCACTTGTTTCTGTTCCTGGTTCTTTTCCTATTATCTACTTACTCTTTCTGGGTGTCTCATCTGCTTCCATCACTTGGGGACCTCCAGTATTACGCTGATGACATCCCCACTCATACTTTCATCCTTGGCTTCTCTCAGCTATTCCACCTCCACCCAGGCATTCCCACAGGCACTTCAAATTCACCTTGGGCAAAACTAAATAATTCTCTTCTTAACTTGCTTCTCTTCCTATGTTCTCTTCCTTACTGAAAATACCATCTTTTTTTTTTTTTTTTTTTTTTTTTTTTTTTGAGACGGAGTCTCACTCTGTCGCCCGGGCTGGAGTGCAGTGGCACAATCTCAGCTCACTGCAAGCTCCATCTCCCGGGTTTATGCCATTCTCCTGCCTCAGCCTCCTGTGTAGCTGGGACTACAGGCGCCCGCCACCTCGCCCGGCTAGTTTTTTGTATTTTTTAGTAGAGACGGGGTTTCACGGTGTTAGCCAGGATGGTCTTGATCTCCCGACCTCGTGATCCGCCCGTCTCGGCCTCCCAAAGTGCTGGGATTACAGGCTTGAGCCACCGCGCCCGGCCTGAAAATACCATCTTCCCACTAAATACTTGGGCTAGAAACCTATAAATCACTTATTATTATTTGCTTACTGAAGCATCTACTATGTGCCTGTGCCTGCTGATACCCTAGGTATCGTGCGTTCTTGATTTCCTCTATTCCTTGAAAGAGCCCTCATGGGGTGGATCCTACTGTATTCCATCTTACAGAGTTGGATTCTGAGGTTCAGAGAGCTTAAATAATTTTAAGCCCAAGGTTGCATAGCTAATAAATGGTGAAACTGGGATTTGATAATAGGCTTGTCTGACTCCAAAATCCCTTTTCATAATCACATACTACATGACTTCATCCTGGATTCCCCCAATATAATTGCTCATCGATTCTTAGTAATTTTATCACTGAAATGTAAGAGACAAGAGGAATGAGTTCTTTCTTTTTTCACTGCTGTTACCTTGCTCAGACACTCATATATATTTAGATATATGTATATAGGTGTTTTTTTCCAATTATAAACGTGATATATATTGGCTGTAAGAAAATACATTACAGATCTAGATAGTGAAAGTTCCTAAACCCCAACTTCTACAGTTAACCAATATTAACAGGTATACATTCCTCATTTTTTTCTATGTATTTGCTAGTATATTATGCTTTTAAAAATCAGATCACATAATCCTGAAATTTACTTTTCTTTTCTCTTTTTTTTTTTTTTCTTTTTTTGAGACGGAGTCTCGCTCTGTCCACCAGGCTGGAGTGCAGTGGCGCGATCTCGGCTCACTGCAACCTCCACCTCCTGAGTTCAAGCGATTCTCCTGCCTCAGCCTCCAGAGTAGCTGGGTCTACAGGCGCGTGCCACCACGCCAGCTAATTTTTTTTTTTTTTTTTTTTTTGTATTTTTAGTAGAGACGTGGTTTCACCATATTAGCCAGAATGGGGAATTCACTTTTCTTATTTCATGTATCAACACATACAAACCTACCTGTTTTTATATCTTTTTAAAAATGAGGTAAAATATACACGTTTTATACAAAATTCAAAAGACGCAAAAGGGTATAATAATAAAAAATAGGTGGCCATCCACCCTTGTTCTCCATCTGCTCATCAGCAAATGACTCTTACCAATTTCCTAGGTAGCCTTCTGGCGCGCCTCATTTCTTTTCCAAGCTACTTGACATCCCACTGTATGGATATACCAAGTTCATTAGGACACTTAGACTGTTAAAATTCTGTGTCAATCTCATTAATTACTTATCACTCAACTTTTCTTAGCAATATGGTGTTCCACATTGTACAGCTGCACCGTAATTCATTTATTTATTCCCCTACTTATGAAAATTGAAGTCTAAATACCTAAGAGCATGTGCTTTGCTCTGCTCTTAGGGCACTCGTGCTGTTTAAGCATTTCGGCCATTTTGTCATCAGTATAGTTTATGTATTCCTCCACCCAACTGTGAGTTCCTCAAGGACAGGGGCGGTGTTCATATTCATCTTTGCATCCTCTTAGACTAGCTTCCCGCACTTGGTCTGGCGTATACATTCACCAAACTCGAGTTCAATAATTGATTCACCCGCGTTGAGTTCTGAAATCTAGTGTGGGGAGGCGGAGCCAGGGGAAAGCCCTGCCCATCTGGGCGGTCCCGACCTCAGAGGGACCGGAACGTTAGTTGGAAGGATTCTTGTTTCTCAGGGACGATTTTGGACGCGAAGCGTGCCCCGCACAAGGATGGTTGCTACGAACGGGAAGTAACTGGTTATTTTGCTGGCTCCAGTTTTTCCGCGGGGCGGAAAAGGCATGTCTGCGTGTGTCCCAACCATTTCTAGTCCCCTTTCCTTGCAGGACCTCATGAGTAAGCTGTGGCGGCGTGGAAGCACCTCTGGGGCTATGGAGGCCCCTGAGCCGGGTAAGCGCGGATAGATCAAGCAATTTAGGCCGTGTTAGAAAAGAAGTCCCGTTCTTTCTCCTCGGAGAGTTCAGGGTACTTCGGCCACAGGTGGGAAGGAGAAAGGCGGTGCTGTTGTTATGGTAACAGAGAGTATTGCGGAAAGGGTGGGATCGGTAGGGGCTTAGGTTATTCAGGGCTTCCCCTGCCACCCTCCGGCCGAACACTGTCGACAGGCGTTCCTTCCGCAGGAGAAGCCCTGGAGTTGAGCCTAGCGGGTGCCCATGGCCATGGAGTGCACAAGAAAAAACACAAGAAGCACAAGAAGAAACACAAGAAGAAACACCATCAGGAAGAAGATGCCGGGCCCACGCAGCCGTCCCCTGCCAAGCCCCAGCTCAAACTCAAAATCAAGCTTGGGGGACAAGTCCTGGGGACCAAGAGGTGAGGCCAAGAGGGTCAAAGTTTTATAAGGGGAACTTTAGGAGCAGAGAAAGTAGTTAGAAGCCGACTGGGCTTTCTAGAAGACCGAATGGACACTGTGACTTCAGGGTCCAGGTTTAGGCAGCAAGAGTCTTAAGAGGGTGGGGAAAGTTGGGTGGAGCTACTGCGTAGGAGGAGGAGACGCTTGCTCATTTTAAAGAGTAGTGTTGCTTCTCTGCAGTGTTCCTACCTTCACTGTGATCCCAGAGGGGCCTCGCTCACCCTCTCCCCTTATGGTTGTGGATAATGAAGAGGAACCTATGGAAGGAGTCCCCCTTGAGCAGTACCGTGCCTGGCTGGGTGAGAAGGATCTGGAGGTGGGGAAACTGGGTTTCTTATTATACCCGCCTAAGGAAAGAAGGTTGGTTCTGAAATGGGTTAGGATTTTCCATATCCCAGTATTAACTCAGCCAAATTAGGGTGCACCATCTGAACAATTCTATTTTTCTTTCTCCAACTTCCTTCCCAGATGAAGACAGTAATCTCTCTCCCTCTCCACTTCGGGACCTATCAGGAGGGTTAGGGGGTCAAGAGGAAGAGGAGGAACAGAGGTGGCTGGATGCCCTGGAGAAGGGGGAGCTGGATGATAATGGAGACCTCAAGAAGGAGATCAATGAGCGGCTGCTTACTGCTCGACAGGTATGTTGGTCATTGTTTATTCACTCACCAAAGTATACTGTATTGAGAACTCTCCACAACCCAAGCACTTTGCGTGGTAGTGGGGATATCGATAGTGGAGAAAAGACAGACAAAGTTTCTGTTCTCCTGGAGCTAGTATTCTAGTGTGTGTGTTGGGGGGCTGGGAAGTAAATAAGTAAATAAATAATTTCAAAAAGCTATATGGTTTATGACAAAAAGAATAGGGTGATGAAATAGAAATGGCATAAACAAACAAATAGAAAATGACAGAAGAGAGACATTAGGGTAGTTAGAGAAGGCTTCTCTGAAGAGATAACATTTGCAATACCAGAGGAGCTTTTCCAGCAGAGACCAACAGGCGCACAGACCTTGAGACTGGAACATGTCTAGCAGAGTAAAGGAGAAGAAAAACTGCACAAGCCACTGAAGAGCTGTACGCAGAGAAGTGACAAACTTGGTTTACATTTCAATAGATTACTCTGGCATCCTTGTAGAGAATGAATCTCCGTGGAGACGAGATAGAAGTATGGAGACCAACTAGGAAGCTGTTGAAGTAATCAGCCGAGAGGCAGTGGTTGCTTTAACCAAGACCAAAGTGGTGGAGATGGAGAAAATCATATGAAATATGGCTATATTTTGGAAGTAGATACTTGTGGGGAGGGGAATGGAGAGAAAATATATCAAGGCTAAGCCTGGGATTTTGGCTTCAGCAGTTATCCAACTGATACTCTCTACTGAGATAAGATTAAAAACAACAGACCTCTGGGAAAGCTGGTACAGTTTTGGTGCACAGGTCAGGCAGGCAACATTATTGATGCTTCTCCCCTTGAGAGTTAAGGACCTAAAGCTGAATGTCAGGAGATCTGGGATGAGGCAGTATTTATGAAGAGGAACCTATGGAAGGTGTCCTGGAGAGGGTGCTTATTAATATCCCGTCTCCCAAGGCCTGCGCTGCTCAAGACCCTGCCTTCCATGTCCCTGCTTTCCCCTTCCCCGATCTGACCGACCTCGCCTCTCCATCCTCCTCCGTTTTCAGACAGCACCCCGTCTCTGTCTCTCCCTAGCGAGCTCTGCTCCAGAAGGCGCGGAGTCAGCCTTCCCCGATGCTGCCGCTGCCTGTGGCTGAGGGCTGTCCAGCTCCTGCTCTCACAGAGGAGATGCTGCTGAAGCGCGAGGAGCGGGCGCGTAAGCGGCGACTCCAGGCGGCGCGGCGGGCAGAAGAGCACAAGAACCAGACTATCGAGCGCCTCACCAAGACTGCGGCGACCAGTGGGCGGGGAGGCCGGGGAGCTGCACGGGGCGAGCGGCGGGGAGGGCGGGCTGCGGCTCCGGCCCCCATGGTGCGCTACTGCAGCGGAGCACAGGGTTCCACCCTTTCCTTCCCACCTGGCGTCCCCACCCCCACGGCGGTGTCTCAGCGGCCATCCCCCTTAGGCTCGCCTCCGCGCTGCTCTGTCCCCGGCTGTCCCCATCCGCGCCGCTACGCTTGCTCTCGCACCGGCCAGGCACTCTGCAGTCTTCAGTGCTACCGCATCAACCTGCAGATGCGGCTGGGGGGACCCGAGGGTCCTGGATCCCCCCTTTTGGCTACGTAAGGCCCTTACCTAACCTGGACTCTGCGCCCTGTCCCATGCCCTCTCTTGAGTGTCTTCCCCACCCTATTAAATTTCATCCGGTGCTTTGGCTTGTACAGAACTGGGGGAGTGGGATGTTGTGGGCAGACCAGTCTCCGGTATACACATATTTTGCCCCTGTCGGAGCTTGCGTCGATGCCTGGGGCTTGGA
The DNA here is from genome assembly GCF_043159975.1 of Macaca nemestrina. NCBI lineage: Eukaryota > Metazoa > Chordata > Mammalia > Primates > Cercopithecidae > Macaca > Macaca nemestrina. The sequence goes on from NC_092137.1 coordinate 74,737,676, forward strand.
AAGCACCGCAAGAAACTGGGCTGGTTCGCGGCCAGAGTCCGACCGACTTTTGGGACCCCGCCTCTTACAGGCGGGATTACCTGGCGGTCGCCGGCATTTGGCGTCATTCCGAAAACATGGCGCAAGCCAATCAGCGGTAACCTTGGTCTTCGGGGCGGCTGTTCGTTGGTTGATATGCCAGAGCCTGTTCTGCTGTCTGTATTGGCTATTGCCGCTGTCAGTCAGGGCCGTGGGTCGAACCTTCCCCTACTCTTTGTCTGTACAAGCTCATGTTGTCTGGGAGAGCGGCGAAGGCGCTGCTGTGGATTGGTCACAGGGAGAAACCTCTTATCTGTTCCTATTGGCCTGTCCGTCAAGGGACGATGCTGATTGGTAGGGCAGAGCAATCTGAGTCCTAGTTGGTGGAGTTCTCCCCGGATGGAAGCTCAGGCCGCGTAGTGATGGTGGCGGCAGCGAAGATGGGCCGGGCAGGGACCATGGCGGTGGCAGCAGAGGTGGCAGGGGCGGGGCGGCTGGCGGTAGAGGAGGCTGTGGTCCTCAGGGGGCTGTAGGTGGAGGCATGGCTCGGGCCAGCAGCGGGAACGGCAGCGAGGAGGCCTGGGGGGCACTTCGGGCATCGCAACAGCAGGTATCCCAACAGCTCCAAAGCCTATCACGACAGCCGTTTGTCTCTTTCCCCTTTCCTTGTCCCTTCCTTTTTGGGGGTGGGGGAGGAACTCACGGAGCCAAAGGTACTGTGAAGTTCCTAAACATGTTCCACTCTTTGTCTAAACTTTGTAACGTAGATGCAGCTGACTTTTCCTGTAGCCTCATAGACCCCATCCCATGGCTGCAGTGGAAGCTTGCGGTGGCTCGCCAGTGACCAGAGGCATAGTGAGGCAGGCCCCAGGGAGGCTCCCTCTGTCTTGCAACAGTTATTTGTGATCTTTTTCTATGTGCCTGTTGTCACAACAGAGTCCGGCAGCGTCTTCTCTTGAGGGAGCAATTTGGAGAAGAGCTGGAACCCAGACTCGCGCCCTGGATGCCATCCTTTATCATCCACAGCTTCCCATCTGGTTGGGAGCACTGCTCTGGGTCTCACACTGCCCCTCCTCTGTCCTAGGGAGCCTGAGGCCCAGGGGTGGAAAGATCCAGTTGGGGGTGGGGGTAGTGAACCGCGCAGGATAATGAAAGCAACTTGCTTTGGAAATGACCTTCCCCTACCCGTTGTCTGAGACTATCTCAGACTGTCTTCTGGCTTCTGCCAAAACACTCCCATAACAGAAAGCACCGGGGGGATGGGGGTAGGGGGGTTGGGGAGGGTGAGGCTTGAGTGTGAAGGAAGTCTTATATATGCAGACCTGAAATCTCCCTCTTTGTATGTCCACACTTTTGTCTTGTTCTCTAGACTGATTCTTGCTATTCCAAATCCTCTTCCACGTTGACAGCCCTTCAGATATTTCAACACTCCTCACAGCATCCTCCACTTCCCCCATCTCTCCAAGCTGAACTTGGTTCACAGGGTGGGATTGTGTATGTGCATGCAGGAGGTGGGGGTGGACAGTGCCCTGCGCTGGAATCCCCCTTAGTTCTAAGTGCCTCCTTGCCCCCAGCTTCGAGAGCTGTGCCCAGGAGTGAACAACCAGCCCTACCTCTGTGAGAGTGGTCACTGCTGTGGGGAGACTGGCTGCTGCACCTACTACTATGAGCTCTGGTGTAAGTCTCCAAGAGGGCTGTTTCCAGGTCCCTGTGCCCACCCTCCCTTGGACCTCAGAATTTCGGCCTTCAGGGCCCCTTCTCTGCATGAAAGATGCCTGAGTCGCTCCCTCCTTGCCTCTTGCAGGGTTCTGGCTGCTCTGGACTGTCCTCATCCTCTTTAGCTGCTGTTGCGCCTTCCGCCACCGACGAGCTAAACTCCGGCTGCAACAACAGCAGCGGCAGCGTGAAATCAACTTGTTGGCCTACCATGGGGCATGCCATGGGGCTGGTCCTTTCCCTACCGGTTCACTGCTTGACCTTCGTGAGTGACTTGATGCTCTGGGTCAACTACCAGTGGCCCTCCCCGAACCAGGACCCCAAATCATCTGACATTCCTTTTTCTACACATTTCAAAGTATTTTTCCCTAATATAAAAGCTAGCACCCTATACCTGGTTGCCTTCAACGAATTATGCCAATTTTCTCCCCTGCAGGCCTCCTCAGCACCTTCAAGCCCCCAGCCTACGAGGATGTGGTTCACCGCCCAGGCACACCACCCCCCGCTTATACTGTGGCCCCAGGCCTCCCCTTGACTGCTTCCAGCGAACAAACCTGGTGTTCCTCCTCATCCAGCTGCCCTGCCCACTTCGAAGGAACAAATGTGGAAGGTGTTTCCTCCCACCAGAGTGCCCCCCCTCATCAGGAGGGTGAGCCTGGGGCAGGGGTGAGCCCTGCCCCCACACCCCCCTCCTGTCGCTATCGCCGTTTAACTGGTGACTCCGGTATTGAGCTCTGCCCTTGTCCTGCCTCCGGTGAGGGTGAGCCAGTCAAGGAGGTGAGGGCTAGTGCCACCCTGCCAGATCTGGAGGACTATTCCCCTTGTGCACTGCCCCCAGATTCTGTACCGCAGGTCTCTCCCATGGGGCTGTCCTCCAGTGAAGGGGACATCCCGTAAGTAAGTTTTGAGAGGGTGGGTGGGTTACTTGCCCACCAGAAACAGCCCTAGTCCCACCTCCTTGCGTTCCCTTTGGCCCCTTCCTGCCTACCTAGATCTGCCCGAAAGGGCTGGAGCCCTGAGGAGAGGGGCAGTATTTGGGGGATTGTGCTAGCTTTACCCCCGCAAGGCATCAAGACATATACACAGGAGCCTTTGATCTCATTAAAGAGATTTGAACCAGCCACTTGTGGATTTGGGTGGACTAAAGCTCAACTCACTGCATTGCACTTGACCTGACTGGGTTTGAAGGGGACAGGTTATGGTCACTTGACCCCACCTTCCCTGAGGACAGCAGACAATCCTGAGGCCTGGACTGACCTAAGGCCTCTTGGTGAGGCAAATCTGGCAAAAGCAATAGAGTTCAAAATGTTTTTTCCAATTTATTTAGAAAAATAGACTCTGAATTCACATTCACCCCAGGGCTATGTGGGATGACAGTAAGGAGACACCTGAGATGAAATGAGGAAGGTTTGAATTACTGGTATCCAAGGGACTGGGGGCAGAAGCCAGAAGCCTTTGTCCCTCTAGAGCCAGAATGGTATGAGTGGCCTGGCTCCCCTCCTCTCCCTCCCTTCAGTAGTCTTCAGCCATGGCCAGTAAGACAAGGCTGGTCCAGCCGTGGAAAGGGCGGCAGCCCATGCCTCGCCCATCTCGGTCACTATACTGCTCCCAGAGAAAGCCTGTAGCCTGGTACTGGCGCCATACATTGCCTACCACATTGGCACGGAGCTCACTGTGAAGTTTGGCAGCCCGAGCCTGGTGAGGACCCTCCAGATGCCCATAGTGGTGGAGTGCTCCCAAAGCCAGGTAGTTGACATTGAGCCACACAGCACCCCGCCAGTAGGGGGGATCATGCTCTGAATTGCGCTGGCCATAAAAGGAGCTGGAGGCTGCAAGGGAGCGTAAACCAAAGGGGCTCCAGAGATGGCGGCTATCAGCTAGAATGTCCAGCAGGGGCCCAAGGCGGGATGAGTTGGGGTCCAGCAGTCGCAGCAGCAAAGGAAAAAGACTGACATAGCCAAGGGCATCTACATACTGCAGTCGAGGTTGGGGCCGGCCCACCACCCGAACCAGCCCCTGAGGGGGCCTGGGCTTCAGCTGTACTGCTTTTGTGTGGTTCCCAAAGTCTGCAAAGACTCCTAGCTCTGGGGCCCAGTGCAGCTCATCCAGGCTCTCTGCTGCCTCCAGTGAGGCAGCCAGTGGGCCCAGCTCAGCAGCTACCTCAGCCTCACCCAGATACTCTGCCAGCTGCGTCAGCACACGGGCACCCAGTGCCACCCAACATCGCAGGTCTAGGTGCCGTTCGGTGACTGAAGGGTGTGAAGCCCGGGGATAGTCATCCAGCCCAGAGGGTAGGGTCTTGGGGTTCAGTAAGGTTGGTAAGGCAAGGTCCCGTCCCCGCCAGCGGTAAGATAGTGGAACTGGGCCTGCCTGGCTCTGATGGAGCCAGGAGAACCAGGCATGCAGGCGGGGGAAGGCCTTTCGGAGGAAGGCCAAGTCGTCAGGGTCACCAACCTCTAGCATATGGGCTACAGGCAAAAGTAGGGTTGGGGGGTTGGCATGGACTGCTCGTTGCACTAGGAATTCTGGAGGTACCCGGGCTCGGGCCTCATCCCCCAGTATCTGCTCCCTCCCAATCCAGCCATCAGCATTTAGCAGCCCCAGCCAGTGGCCTAGGGCTTCCCGGGTGAGGGAGGGATCCCACCGCTGAACCACCAGCTGGTGAAAGCCCTCATCCCAAAGGAAGCCTCGTGGGAAGAATGACCGGGAAGGCACTGCTGTAAAAAGGGGTAGGGGTGGAAAGAGGGCTGGGTCCACCTTCTGCTCAGACCCTTCCACCCCCATGTCTGGCAATACCAGTCCTTGTCCATAGAAGTAGCCAATTCCACCAAGGAGGCTGCTGAGGGCAGCCTGACCCAAAGCCTGCTCGCCAGGGCTCAGGCCCTTCTCCTTCAGCTGGAAGGTCTTCTCAAAGCGTTCTCTAAAGGCCTCAGCATGGCTCTCCAGGGCATGGGTCAGTAGACTGCCTGCCAGTCTTGGTAGGACTTGATTTCCTCCTGCCTTGGCACTGCCCGATTCAAACACAAACTCTATGGAAAAGGGAACTTTCAGGGTCACCTGTTGTATCAAGAACTGCCCCTGCCCTTGCCCACTTGGGCCTCTGTCCTCCCACTTCAGAGATCCTGGCAAGCCGAGGTAGCGTTCAGGGGAGGCCCCTGGGGGCCGATGCTGAAACCAGCTATTTAGGCGACTCTTTACCATCTCTGTCAGCAGGGGCAGTCCTGGGTTGGAGGTCCAGAAGACATTGTAGCTTGAAGGGGAGAAGATAAATAGGAAATATTATTCAAGAGAAGGCAGTGGGCATTATAAAGAGAAATACGAAATGTTCAGGAGTCAAGTTGGGAGGTCTCAGGCAGGGGACATGGAGACTGGTGAAAATGGGAATAACCACCCCTTCCATCCCTGAACATTCTCTTCCCCCAATTACCTGCCATACTTGGGGGCTGTATCCCCTGGACTAGTTGGTGGCAGAAGTGTAAAACGGAAGTCACCAAGTTCACTGGTGTGCCCACTGATGAACTTCAACTGCCCCTTGGACCCAACCTCTGGTATTAGGACTTCATTGCTATCTGTCACCACATAGAAGAACAGGGAGACCAAAGGGATGGCAGAGGTACCTGAGGCCTAAGTGACCAAGGAGGACAGAAAAGAACAGTGTTAGACTGGCATTCTCTCTTAGGGAAAGGAACAGCAGGCAGGGGTAATGTAAACAACATACATCTGGCAGTACTGAGGGTCACTGAGGGTAACCAGGTACACCCAAGTGGGATGAGATAAAGAGCCTTGCACTGGGTGCCCTGGAAGATAACAGTATACTTTGTACTATGTCCTACACTAAGAAATCTACACAGTTTATTTCATTTAATTCTTTTTTTTTTTTTTTTTTGAGACACAGTTTCGCTCTTGTTGCCCAGGCTGGAGTGCAATGGCACGATCTTGGCTCAGTGCAACCTCCACCTCCTGGGTTCAAGCAATTCTCCTGCCTCAGCCTCCCGAGTAGCTTGGATTACAGGCATGCGCCACCATGCCCGGCTAATTTTGTATTTTTAGTAGAGACGGAGTTTCTCCATGTTGGCCAGGCTGGTCTGGAACTCCCGACCTCAGGTGATCTGACAGCCTCAGCCTCCCAGAGTACTGGGATTACAGGCGTGAGCCACCGCGCCCAGCCTCTTTTTCATTTAATTCTTACAGTCCTGTGAGTTAGGTGCTATTATTATCTACATTTTACATTTTACAAGCAAGGAAATCAAGGCTTAGAGATGCTCATAGAGGCAGCTGTTTAAGGCAGGATTTAAGCCAGGCAGCCAGAGCCCACTTCATGCTGCATTTGCTGGCAGCAAGGGAAGGATAGAGGGGGTCTGGGCTGAGAAAAGGGTGTCCTGAGGCCCTGACCTGAGGCTCTACAGTCACTCTCCAGCTCCAGTCCCCTCCGTGCTGACCCCCAGGCCTCTTGACGAACTCAGTGGTGAGCTTTAAGGCCCCATCCTGGATGTGCTGCCGCCCGAAGGAGAGGCCGTCGTGGAACTCCCAGCCATAGGGACCCACACCGTCCCCCTGCTCACACGTGTGCCTGAGCTTAGGAGTCCCCGGGGTGGTGCCCTGCTGCGCCCACATCAGTCCTGGGGGTAGAATGGCCACGTAAGTCAACGAGCAGGGGACCTGTCCCTCCGGGTCTCTGGGTCATCCCTCTTCATAACTCTCCTGATCCATTCCTCCCCACCCTTGATCTGGCTTCAAGCTGGGGCGCCCAGATTAGGAGTCCGCCTGCCTGCCCGCCCTGGGGCCCGGTTACCGGTGAGGAGTGGCTTCGGGCTGCGGGTCTTCATGCCGAAGTAGACGTGAGGGCGGTAAGTTCCCCAGAAGAGGTCCGGGGCCACGGCGGGGCTGGAGGAGTCGGCAGGCAACACAGGAGGCGCGGAGTGCAGCGTGACCGCCCGCCGCGCACGGTGCCACGCCAGCACCCAGCGCCCCGACATGCCCAGGGCCAAAGACAGGACCACGACGGCCAGAGCCACTCCTCCAGCCGTGCTACGCGGCCCGCTGCCCCGGCCGTCCCGTCGCCCGGGGCCTCCCCGAGCCGCCCTCTCGACGGTACGCACTCCCTCTGCCGGCACTGCGCGGCGCCGCCGCTCGCCCCGAGCCATTCTGGCACTGAGGTCCGCGTCGCGAGAGCTCGGAGAGGCGGCAGTGGAGCCGGAGTCCTGCCTCGCCTCTCCGGGTCCAGCTTCTCGCCCCAGCGACCACCGTCCGGTCAGCGACACCTGCCAGCCCGCGCCTGCGCCTCCGCCGCCGCGTCAGCCTCCCGCCGGAAGTCCCGCCCCGCCACATTAGGTTAAGTCCCAGAGTCCGGAACCGCTGCCTGCGGTTTGGCATAGGGTTCGTCTACGGCATCCGTCCTGGGCGTTGGTCCACCGGGACTGCGCTTATCTGGCAACTCCATGGAGTTCACAGGCTCGGAAAAACCAATCTAGCGTTGGGCTGAGGCATGAGAATCATTTGAACCCGGGAGGCGGAGGTTACAGTGAGCCGAGATTGTGCCATTGCACTCCAACCTGGGCGACAGAACGAGACTTCGTCTCAAAACAAAACAAAACAAAACAAAACAAAACAAAACACTGATGTGGCCAGGCTTGGAGGCTAACATCTGTAATCCCAGCACTTTGGGAGGCCAAAGCAGGTGGATCACCTGACATCAGTTCGAGACCAGCCTGGTCCACTTGGTAAAACCCTATCTCTACTAAAAATACAAAAATTAGCCGGGTGTGGTGGTGGGTGCCTGTAATCCCAGCTACTCGGGAGGCTGAGGCAGGAGAATTGCTTGAATCCGGGAGGCGAAGGTTGCAGTGAGCCAAGATCGGGCCATTGCACTCCAGCCTGGGCAACAAGAGTGAAACTCTGTCTCAAAAAAAAGAAAGGAAAAAAAGAAAGAAGGAAGGAAAGGAGGAAAGAAAATACTGATGCTTTATGCAACACGACCACTTATATTTCACTATAATCTGACTTCTGGCCCCACTCTCCACTGGTGGTAGACTTTTTGCTTATTAAACAATCATCTGACCAAACCCAGTGGTCAGTCCTATTTTTGTCTTTCTTGCTACCATTGCATTTGTCTACATCCTTATTGTAGCACTTATTACATACCTGTTTCATTATTCATCTTTGTATCACAGTACTAATCAATTATAGGCATAAGGTAGATGCTAAATATTTAGAAATTCAACAAATGTTTATTGTATACCCTATATTGCATTATGCAAGGTGCTGGGGACTCAGAGAAAATGGCCCCAACCTCAAGTTCACAATCTTGAAGCACAATGCCAGCGCTCAGTGCATGTGCAACCATCCCCATTTTTTTTAATTTGATTTTTTTTTTTTTTTTTTTGAGACAGAGTCCCGCTCTGTCACCCAGGCTGGAGTGCAATGGCGTGATCTCAGTTCACTGCAACCTCTGCCTCCAGAGTTCAAGTGATTCTTCTTCCTCAGCCTCCCGAGTAGCTGGGATTACAGGCACCCACCACCATGCCCAGCTAATTTTTGTATTTTTAGTAGAGATGGAGTTTCACCAGGTTTGCCAGGCTGGTCTCGAACTCCTGACCTCAGGTGATCCAACCACCTCAGCCTCCCAAAGTGCTGGGATTACAGGTGTGAGCCAACACACCTGGCCAGGCCACCCCCATTTTTACAGATGAGGAGAGTAGTTAAGATTGACCCAAATAACAGCCAGTTAATTTTGGAGCTGGGGAACTCAAATCCAGGTTGTTCTTTTGACTTTAGAATAAGGCCTCTTAGGCCGGGTGCAGTGGCTCACGCCTGTAATCCCAGCACTTTGGGAGGCCAAGGCGGGCAGATCACCTGAGGTCGAGAGTTCGAGACCAGCCTGACCAACATGGAGAAACCCCGTCTCTACTAAAAATACAGAATTAGCTGGGCATGATGGTGCATGCCTGTAATCCCAGCTACTCGTGAGGCAGAGTCAGGAGGATTACTTGAACCCAGGAAGCAGAGGTTTCAGTAAGCCGAGATCGTGCCATTGCAATCCAGCCTGGGTGACAAGAGTGAAACTCTGTCTAAAAAAAAAAAAAAAAAGAATAAATAAGGCCTCTTAGATATGCTCCCAGCAATATTTTAGGCACTTTACAGATATTAATTCATTTAATCTCAACAGTCCAATGAGGAAAGTACTATTATTTTCATTTTACAAATGAAATAGGCACTGAGAGATTAAATAATTTGTCTAAAGTCATACAGCTACATAAGAACAAAGCTAGGATCTCAACCCCAAGCAGTCTGGCTCATTACAACAGTATACTGCCTCCTCCTAGCTTTCTTTTTTAAAGGGGGAGGGGAAAAACAGTCCTTTGAAGATAGCACCCTTTTAGACAGGGAAAAGGTATAGTAATGCTGCTGTAGGAGGGTTGTGGGAAATGTATCCGGCAAAGTACACAGCAGGCCACTGACTACAGATCTTTTGTTACCTAGCTGAGCATTCTGAAGGTGTCTAAAGCAGTGGCTTTCAACCATTTTCCTACAACCCACAATAAGAAATAATTCCATAGTGCAACCCAGTATGTGCAGATACACATGCACACACAACTTATATACAGGATTACAGACTTAAAACGAGTTTCCTAAAAGAATACTTCCAACTGGGTGTGGTGGCTCATGTCTGTAATCACAGCACTTTAGGACGCTAAGGCAGGAGAATCGCTTGAGTTCAGGGGTTCTAGGAGGAGACCCCCCCCATCTACAAAAAAATTAAAAATTAGGGTTGGCCAGGTGTGGTGGCTCACGCCTGTAATCCCGACACCTTGGAAGGCTGAGGTGGGTGGATCACCTGAGGTCAGGAGTTCGAGACCAGACTGGCAAACATGGTGAAACCCTGCCTCTACTAAAAACACAAAAAATAGACGGGCATGGTGGTGCGCACCTGTAATCCCAGCTACTTGGGAGGCTGAGGCAGGATAATTGCTTGAACCTGGGAGGCAGAGGTTGCAGTGAGCCGAGATGGCACCATCGCACTCCAGCCTGGGGTGACAGAGCAAGACTCCGTCTCAAAAAAAAAAATTTGGGAGGCCAAGACCAGTGGATTACTTGAGATCAGGAGTTCCTGACCAGCCTGGCCAACATGGTGAAACTCCGTCTCTGCTGAAAATACAAAAATTTGCTGGAAATCGCTTGAACCCAGGAGACGGAGGTTGCAGTGAGCCAAGATTGTGCTCCAGTGCACTCCAGCCTGGGCAACAGAGCAAGACTCCATCTCAAAAAAAAAAAAAAAAAAATTAAGCCAGGCATGGTGGCTCACGCCTGTAATCCCAGCTACTTGGGAGGCTGAGGTGGGAGAACAATCCCAGCTACTTGGGAGGCTGAGGTGGGAGAACTGCTTGAGCCCAGGAGATGGAGGCTGCAGTGAGCTACAATTGTGCCACCGCACTCCAGCCTGGGTGACAAAGCATGACTTAATCTATTTAAACTTCCTATTCTAAGTGCCATGCAGTCTGATTTTTTTTTTTTTTTTTTTTTTTGAGATGGAGCCTTGTTCTTGTCAACCAGGCTAGAGTGCAGTGGTGCCATCGGCTCACTGCAACCTCCACCTCCCGGGTTAAAGCAATTCTTCTGCCTCAGCCTCCCAAGTGGCTGGGATTACAGGTGCCAGCCACCACGCCTGGCTAATTTTTTGTATTTTTAGTACAGATGAGGTTTCACCATATTGGTCAGGCTGGTCTCGAACTCCTGACCTCAGGTGATTTTGCCCACCTCGGCTTCTCAAAGTGATGGGATTACAGGCATGAGGCACTGAACTCAGCCTCAGTCTGAAAATTTTTATTCTATTTTTTTTTTTTTGACAAAGTCTCACTCCATCACCGGAGCTGGAGTGCAGTGGCATGATCTTGGCTCACCGCAGCCTCTACCTCCTGGGTTCAAGCAATTTTCCTGTCTCAGCCTCCTGAGTAGGTGGGATTACAGGTGCCCGCCACCACACCCAGCTAATTTTTTTGTCTTTTTAGTAGAGACAGGGTTTCATCATATTGGCCAGGCTGGTCTCTAACTCCCAACCTCAGGCAATCTGCCTGCCAAGGCCTCCCAAAGTGCTGGGATTACAGGCATGAGCCACCGCACCCAGCCTACCTTTTTTTTTTTTTTTTTTTTTTTAAGAATGGTTTAGGCTGGGTGCGGTGGCTCACGCCTGTAATACCAGCATTTTGGGAGGCCGAGGTGGGCAGATCACCTGAGGCCTGGAGTTTGAGACCAGCCTGACCAACATGGAGAAACCCCGTCTCTACTAAAAATATAAAATTAGGCATGGTGGTGCATGCCTGTTATCCCAGCTACTTGCAAGGTTGAGGCAGGAGAATTGCTTGAACCTGGGATGTGGAGGTTGCAGTGAGCCGAGATTGTGCCATTGCACTCCAGCCTGGGAAACAAGAGTAAAACTCTGTCTCCAAAAAAAAAAAAAAAAAGAATGGTTGAACTCCCTAAATTGATTGCATGGTCCACACTAATGAGTGTTGAGGAAGTATGAAAAACACTTTAGGAACTTTTTTCTTTTTGAGATGGAGTCTTGCTCTGTCGCCCAGGCTGGAGTGCAGTGGTGCAATATTGGCTCACTGTAACCTCCGCTTCTTGGGTTCAAGCGATTCTCCTGCCTCAGCCTCCTGAGTAGCTGGCATTACAGGCACCCACCACCATGCCTGGCTAATTTTTGTATTTTTAATAGAGATGAGATTTCACCATGTTGGTCGGGCTGGTCTTGAACTCCTGGCCTCATGATCCACCCACCTTGGTCTCCCAGAGTGCTGGGATTACAGGCGTGAGCCACTGCACCCAGCCGGCACTGTTTTCTTAAACAGGGAGTACTGAGAGATAAAACCAATCGCATGCTTTGGAATGATAAAATTAAGTAGCAGCAAAAATGTTTAGGAAATAGACTGGGTAGCAGAAGGCAATAATGATGAATAGAGTGAATGGGAACGGAGAGATCATTTCAGAAGTTTTTTTTTTTTTTTTTTCTTGAGACGGTATCTTGCTCTGTCACCAGGCTAGAGTACAGTGGTGCAACCATAGCTCACTGTAGCCTTGAATTCTTGGGGTCAAAAGATCCTCCTGTCTCAGCCTTCTGAGTAGGTGGGACTACAAGTATGAGCTACCTTGCCCGACTTTCAGGCACGTTTTTAAAAGACAGAATATTCTGAACTGAGTGACCAGATATGCAGAGACAGAAAGGAGCAGAACTAGAGAACACTGTGGTTTCCAGCCCAGGTGGCTGAGTAGATGAAGTGCCTGTTTTTAAAAAGGAATGGGTAAGTCAGGGAAGAGAGGCAAGTATATGTGTATGTAAGATTATCAATTCTATTTTAGACAAAGATAGTTGGTGGGATTTGGAGGGAATTGGTAGCAGGTAACCTGACTATGCACAGAAGTTGGGATTAGAACCAAAAGAAACAGTTTAACCCCAGAAGGTGTAATTCAAGTTGTAAAAGAGGATGAGATGCCCCAGAAAAAAATAGAGAAAAAGAATGAAGGTAGAACACCTGTGTAGTTCTAAAGAAAAAGGACCCAAGAGGGAGAGAAGTTCCACAAATGCGTGAATTAAGAGTTGCAGGCCGAGCGCAGTGGCTCATGCCTGTAATCCCAGCACTTTGGGAAGCTGAGGGGGGCAGATCACCTGAGGTCAGGAGTTTGAGGCCAGCCTGGCTGACATGGCAAAATCCCATCTCTACTAAAAATACAAAAATCAGCCAGGAGTGGTGGCACATGCCTGTAATCTCAGCCACCCAGGAGGCTGAAACAGGAGAATCACTGGAACCCGGAAGGCGGAGGCTGCAGTGAGACAAGGTCACACCACTGCACTCCAGCCTGGGTGACAGTGAGACTGTCTCAAAAACAAACAAAAGAGTTGTCGATGTGGCCAGGCATTGGTGGCACACGCCTGTAATCCCAGGGCTTTGGGAAGCCAAGGCAGGAGGGTCACTTGTGTCCAAGAGCTAGAGACCAGCCCATGGAACAGGACAAGACCCCCCCCCAAAACAAGTGACAGATGGAACTGGGATAGAAAGACGAGAGCTGAAAAAACAACACTGTCTGTGTGTGTGTGTGTGTGTGTGTGTGTGTTCTGAGACAGAGTCTCACTCTGTTGTCCAGGCTGGAGTGCAGTGGTGTGACCTCACCTCACTTCAACCTCCACCTCCTGGATTTGAGCGATTCTCTTGCCTCTCTCGGCCTCCCGAGTAGCTGGGATTACAGGCTTGTGCCACCACACCCAGATAATTTTTTTGTATTTTCTAGTAGAGGTGGGATTTCTCCAAGCAGGTGATCTGCTGGCCTCAGCCTCCTAAAGTGCTGCGATTACAGATGTGAGCCACCGTGCTCAGCCTATCAGTGTTCTTTCACACTGGATTTGGTAAAAGTAAGAGGGCTGGGCACAGTGGCCCACGCCCAACACTTTGGGAGGCCAAGGTGGGAGGATCACTTGAGTCCAGAACTTCAAGACCAGCCTGGGAAACAGCGAAAATCCTTCTCTACAAAAAACTTAAAAATTAACTAAACCTGGTGGCACGTGCCTGTAGTCCCAGCTTCCCAGTTACTCGAGAGGCTCGACTAAGCCCAGGTTACAGTGAGCTATGATTATGCCACTGCACTCCAGCCTGAGTGACAGAAACAGACCTGTCTCAAAAACAAACAAACAAACAAACAAAAGTACCTTGAGTGAGTGGTAGGAGAAGCCAGAAGCCAAATTCAAAAGGGTTAAGCAATAAGTGATGATAGTAAGAAAGTGAAATAAATCCAGGTTCATCCAGACACCTCCCTGATCTAGTCTTTTTCCAGAAACATTGTGGTAGCAGGGTTTTACATTTTATTTTGCGCTCCGCGGCCCTCCAGATAGTGATTTGAATGATTAAGTGAAACTCTTCTTAGGTTAAGTGTCCTAGTCCACGCTAAAATCATCTTGTTGGTCTCTCTGACGCTGTCAGCGACTAGTATCAGCGCCCGGCTTGTCCGCGCTGCCCGCCGCGTCCCTGGCCCGGATATGGGAAGCGAAGGCAGTGAGCATTTCCACAGCGGTGAGATGAGCGCCGCGCATAATCAGGCGATGCCCGTCTCCTGGGGAAGAAACAAACGAGTCAGATAGGGAGGGACGGCAGTGCTGGGGCTTAGGGGCGCGCGGGCTGTTTGCTGTCCCCTCCTGCCCGTCTCTCCACCAAGCCCACCGAACAGCACGTCCACGCAGGGATCGGAGCCGTCGTGCCTCACGTCCGCAATCACTGAGCAGTTGAGATTAGTGGAGCGGACCTTCTCGCTGCTCACTGCTTGGAGGAAGGTCCTACGGTGGAAAAACAGAATGAGCGCCAGGCTGAGGGCTTAAAGCCCCAGCTGAAGGAAGGCACACCACTTCCCGCTTCTACCCACTTCCCCTTCGTACCTCGTCGATTCCACGTTTTTCTCGAAGGGGCAGAACTGAACCCGAACCTCCTTGACAGGCCGCAGACCAAGCCGAGCCAAGGCAGCTGCCATGGTGACCTCCACCCCGGAAGAGCTCGTGCAGGCGGAAGTGTCGCATTGCGTTAGGCCGTGAATGGCTGCGCTTCTGCGGGATAGATACTTCCGGCCGTCGGCAGGCAAGTAGGCCTGCGAACCGCAGCTCAGGGCTCCCGAGCCCAGGCGGAGGAAGTCAGGAAGGAGAGAGGTGGTTTCGGCACAATGCATGGGGGAGCCTAAAGTAGGCGGTCAGCAAATACAACCTATCATTAATAGTCCTCTCATACAATGGTGAAAACCATAAATAAATGGCGCCAAAAACCTTTTGGCACGAATATACGCCTGTTTTCTGCAGCCTTTCCCCTTCTGTACCCTGCTGGGCCAGATCTAGGCTAACTCGAGCTGAAGTCCTGGCTCCTTCCAAAGAGAGAGCACTAACACAAGCCAGGATGATCCACACCAGAAGGTAAACACCATTCAGGTAACTGAAGATTAAACACAGTGAGCTCTGAATAGCCAAAGCTTCAGCGCGAAAATACTACAGCCTAATATTCGTAAATGACTGAAAATAGTAATAGGAAGGGCAGTACAGGGTAATACAGTCCTTGGGGCTGATCCAGGTGTAGAAATGCCTATTACACCTCTGTAGTTCCCCATGAATTAGCCTGGCTCCGAGGACTTAAGTTGAAGTGCATTCTAGCCTGTTTTCTTTTTCTTTCTTTTTCATTTTTTTGAGACAAAGTTTTGCTCTTGTTGCCCAGGCTGGAATGCAATGGCGCGATCTCGGCTCACTGCAATCTCTGCCTCCAGGGTTCAAGCGATTCTCCTGCCTCAGCCTCCTGAGTAGCTGGGACTACAGGCGTGTGCCACCACGCCCGGCTAATTTTTTGTATTTTTAGTAGAGGCGGGGTTTCACCGCGTTAGCCAGGATGGTCTTGATCGGACCTCGTGATCGGCCTCCCAAAGTGCTGGGATTACAGGCGTGAGCCACGGCGCGCGGCCGAGCACTCAACTCTTTATCCCTGAGATGTCTTCAGTGATGGAGAACTAGGCCTGAACCTCCCAAGGGTGCTGACCTTCAGGTTCCAGGCTGTGGTCTTGCGGTCTTGCTCTTTACTCTGGATTCCAGGTGCTGGAGTGATTTTTTTTTTTTTTTTTTTTTTTTTTTTTGGAGACAGAGTTTCACCCTTGTTGCCCAGGCTGGAGTGCAATGGCACAATCTCAGCTCAGCGCAACCTCTGCCTCCCAGGTTCAAGCGATTCTCCTGCCTCAGCCTCCTGAGTAGCTGGGATTACAGGCATGTGCCACCACGCCTGGCTAATTTTGTATTTTCAGTAAAGACGGGGTTTCTCCACGTTGGTCAGGCTGGTCTCGAATTCCCGACCTCAGGTGATCCACCTGCCTCAGCCTCCCAAAGTGCTGGGATTACAGGCATGAGCCACCATGCCCTGCCTAATCTTGGATTCTTTTTTTTTTCTTTTTTTTTTTGAGACGGAGTCTCTCTCTGTCACCCAGGCTGGAGTGCAGTGGCTCAGTCTTGGCTCACTGCAAGCTCCATCTCCCAGGTTCACGTCATTGTCCTGCCTCAGCCTCCTGAGTAGCTGGGACTACAGGCGCCCACCACCACACCCGGCTACTTTTTTGTATTTTTAGTGGAGACTGGGTTTCACTGTGTTAGCCAGGATGGTCTTGATCTCCTGACCTCATGATCCGCCTGCCTTGGCCTCCCAAAGTGCTGGGATTACAGGTGTGAGCCACTGTGCCCAGCCCCTAATCTTGGATTCTTAAACCCAGGCTCTTTGTAGCTTATTCTCCAGTATGCTTTCCTCCAAGCTTCCAGTTCTAGGCTTCTTTAATATGTAATTCCAAATGTCTGGATTTTTCCAGCTAGAGATGGGGAGCTCTTAACTTTCTGGCTCCTGGTCCCAGGCTCCTTAGGATTCAGGACTAGTTCGCAGGCAGGAAAAAAATGGCAGGTGCCAACGGGGTCGCTGGTGTTGCCTGAGGGCAAGCCAGGCCTGCTGATTTCCCACTAGGTAGCCCTCTGGGCTAGGTCCCCCTCCCTCTAGTGTGTTTTGCAGCTGAGCTGTCTGGGCTGGAGATGTTCCAGGCTGGAGAGGGGGCTCCAAGCTCTCCAGGCTATTGAGGCAGCTGCTGGGCAATTCCGTGGTCTGGACCTCCTGACAAGCACCTGGTAAGGCAGAAGCAGAAGGCAGGTGGCTGGTGGGGATATACTGAAGCCAGATCAATGGTGAGAATGGGGTTTGGGACACACAAAGCGGTGAGCGAAGGGGAGTGACTCACAGCAACAGGGGGGCCTCCTGTGGACTTGAGACTTGGGCAAGGGCTGCTGCAACAGACACAGCAGGGCTCCATCCAGCTGCTGGAAGATGCTGAGCATAAGCAGCGTCTGGCGGAGATCAGGGGTCAGGCTCCACTGCTCCTCTTCCAGCAACTCCCTGACCACTCCAAAGTCTTGTCTGAGCTGC
Organism: Macaca nemestrina; assembly: GCF_043159975.1. Classification (NCBI taxonomy): domain Eukaryota; kingdom Metazoa; phylum Chordata; class Mammalia; order Primates; family Cercopithecidae; genus Macaca; species Macaca nemestrina. The sequence goes on from NC_092137.1 coordinate 74,754,373, forward strand.
AGCGCTCCCTGCAGGCTGAAGGCAGAGGTACAGTATGGCCACTTGACCCTCCTGCCTCTCCCACTTATCCCCTTCCTTTTCCCTGTTCCATTCACCCCCTGCCACTTCCGCCTTTACTCCTGACCTGAACCGAATCCCATGGGTAAGAATGTGGTCGAGCCAGGCACCCACGATGGCTGTCAGTGCCTGACCAAGGGCAGGGGCCTGGGCTTGGGGTGGCAACCCTTGCAATCCTTGTAACACAGGCTCCAGTACGGTACGGACCACTAAACCAGCATACTCACTAGGAGCACTGGGAAGTTCTGGAGTAGAGAAGACAGAATATAAGGCTGTGGAGATCCACTGAACCCCTAAATGGAGTGTTTGGGAGAAGAGGGTAGGATTTCAGCAGGGAAGGGAACAGAAGCTGAGGACAAGGATGGAGACAGTGGAGGGGAATTGGGATTTGGCAGGGCTGAGACACTATTACCCTCTTGGAACCCTGGAAGGAGAAGCTGGGATGAGGAGTTACCAGGACAGAGATGAAGCCGCCAGTACCGACCCCGTGGCATGTAGAGCTTGAAACCTTGCATGGCTTGTTTATGACATTCTTGAGAAAAGAGACTTAGTGACTCTTCAGGCAGGAGCTGTAGGGATAGGGAAAAAGTAAAAGGGGCTTGTCAAATTATGATGATCCTGTATATCTAAGGAGCTCTATGTCCAACTTGACATCCATAAAACCCCAGAATTGTTGCAGAGTTGTGTATGCCTGGCCATTTTTTGAGGAGCAATGCCATAGTTGTCATTGGGTTTTCCAAGAGGTCTGGACCCAAATTATGAACAATTGTCCTAGGGTTACCTTGCTCTCCCCAGCTTGGTTCAAAACATGGAAAATCCTTGAGGTTAATTTTATTATACAGGAGCTTTCAGGAAAAAGACATACCCTGCCCCCACCCCCACAACACACACACATAGTACATGCCAGAGAGAGGGATTGTATGATCTGCAATGGGCCAGAGGTTGAGGGAAGAAAGGGGAATTACAATGACCTTTTATTTTTGAGACAGAGTCTTGCTCTGTCACCCAGACTGGAGTGCAGTGGCGTGATCTCGGCTCATTGCAACCTCTGCCTCCCAGGTTCAAGTGATTCTCCTGCCTCAGGCTCCCAAGTAGGTGGTACTACAGGAGTGCACCACCACACCCAGCTAATTTTTGTATTTTTAGTAGAGACAAGGTTTTGCCATGTTGGTCAGGCTGGTCTTGAACTCCTGATCTCAGGTGATCTGCCTGCCTCTGCCTCCCAAAGTGCTGGGATTACAGATGTTAGCCACTACACCCAGCCTACAATGATCTTTTGGTTATCACCTACAAAAGGAAGACAATAACTGTATGTAGACCAGAAGCAATGACTATTTGAACGTTCTGAGACTCAGGAAGTTTTGGAATGTCCTTACATTGAAGGGCATTATTATTATATATTATTATTCTTGACAGCCCACTCCAGAGCAATATAGCAAGAAAAGGCCTATATGCTGGTTTTGTTTCTTTGGTTTGATAGATTGTTTTTGGAGGGAAAGAACACAGCAATAAAGCTGGTTTCTGCTCTACAGCCCATCTTGAGGGAGAGGAACCCCAATAAATGTGGTTAATGGCAGCTGCTCTGTAAAGAAATGGTAGATACCAGGGAGCCTGAAGACGGGATAGACCTGGGTGGGGGGCAGACATGGAGTGGAGTCCATATGGCTCCTGGCACATCTGACAACCTGTCTAAATCCAAAATCTTCCTCTCTTCTCCAGTAAATGCAAACCCCCTTCTCTTTCCTTATTTATGTCAAGGAAATTACCCTTTTGTCAATGGACTTTTGTTAGGAGCCTCTGCACTCAACACCAAGGGAATACAAGGTGCAGAGTATGTGACAGTCTCTCCCCGAACCACTGGGATCTTACAGTCCAAACAGGGAGAAAACTCATAATGCCTCTTTTTTTATTGAGACGGAGTTTCACTCTTGTTGTCCAAGCTGGAGTGCAGTTGTGCAATCTCAGCTCGCTGCAACCTCTGCCTCCCAGGTTCAACTGCTTCTCATGCCTCAGCCTCTTGAGCAGCTGGGATTATAGGCACCCGTCACCACGCCCGGCTAATTTTTGCATTTTTAGTAGAGATGGGGTTTCACCATGTTGGCCAGGCTGGTCACAAACTCCTCATCTCAAATGATCCGCCCATCTCGGCCTCCCAAAATGCTGGGATTACTGCCCTTCTGCTCTTACAATGTCACCCCATCACTCATGAGGTAAAGCCCAAATTCTTGGGGCTGGTGTTCATGCCCTCCACAATTTGATGCCAAATTGCTTACTACTTTACCCACACACCCAACCCCGGTGAACATACCCACAAAAGGAACCTCTGCTCTGGTAAGACCACCTCTCTGCTACTCCCCCAAGGATCGACAAACTGCCCACTTCCAGTAACCCCAGCCACTCCTCCGAGGCTTCCCAGCCACCATCTCCAGCAGTAGGCCATGTATGGAGCCTTCTGTAAACCACATGCCCACTATAGCCTTCCTTCCTCAGGGCTCTATGACCGTCACTGTGTGCAGTACTCATGATAAGCCAGCTCTGGGGCATGTTGAGTTTAAGTAGATAGCAGTAAATTGAGGTAGAAATGCCCAACAGGCAAATGCAGATGTTTGACTAGAACTCTGGGAGCCAGGCTGGGCGCGGTGGCTCATGCCTGTAATCCCAGCACTTTGGGAGGCCAAGGAGGTGGATTGCTTTGAGCTCAAGAGTTCAAGAACAGGGCACATGTTTTCAGGATCTCCTGAGGCTGTGTCACGAGCCAAACTTTTTTTTTGAGACAGAGTCTCGCTCTGTCACCCAGGCTGGAGTGCAGTGGCGTGATCTCGGCTCACTGCAAGCTCCGCCTCCCGGTTTTACACCATTCTCCTGCCTCAGCCTCCCGAGTAGCTGGGACTACGGGCGCCCGCTACCTCGCCTGGCTAGTTTTTTGTATTTTTTTTAGTAGAGACGGGGTTTCACCATGTTAGCCACGATGCTCTCGATCTCCTGACCTCGTGATCCGCCCGTCTCGGCCTCCCAAAGTGCTGGGATTACAGGCTTGAGCCACCGTGCCCGGCCCAAACTTTTAATTAAAACAAATATATATATACACATATATATATAAATATATATATACACATATATATACACACACATATATGTGTATATATATATACACTCTGTTGCCCAGGCTGGAGTGCAATGGCATGCTCTCAGCTCACTGCAACCTCCACTTCCCAGATTCAAGTGATTCTCCTGCCTCAGCTTCCGAAGTAGCTGGGGTTACAGGCGTGCATCACAATGTCCAGCTAATTTTTGTATTTTTAGAAGAGACAGGTTTCACCATGTTGGCCACGCCGGTCTTGATCTCCTAACCTCAGATGATCTGCCTGCTTCGGCTTCCCAAAGTCCTGGGATTACAGGTGTGAGCCACTGCACCTGGCCAAAAAAGTTTCGTTTTTTGTTTTCTTTGAGACAGAGTTTTTGTTCTTGTTGCCCAGGCTGGAGTGCAATGGCGCTATCTCAGCTCACTGCAACCTCTGCCTCCTGGGTTCAGGCGATTCTCCTGCCTCAACCTCCCGAGTAGCTGGGATTACAGGCCCCCACCACCATACCAGCACTTTTTTGTATTTTTTTTTTTTTTTTTGAAACGGAGTCTCGCTCTGTCACCCAGGCTGGAGTGCAGTGGCACGATCTCGGCTCACTGCAAGCTCCGCCTCCCGGGTTCACGCCATTCTCCTGCCTCAGCCTCCCGAGTAGCTGGGACTACAGGCGCCCACAACCGCGCCTGGCTAATTTTTTGTATTTTTTTAGTAGAGACGGGGTTTCACCGTGGTCTCGATCTCCTGACCTTGTGATCCGCCCGCCTCGGCCTCCCAAAGTGCTGGGATTACAGGCGTGAGCCACCGCGCCCGGCCACTTTTTTGTATTTTTAATAGAGACGGGGTTTCACCATGTTGGTCAGGCTGGTCTTAAACTCCTGACCTCAGGCGATCCACCCACCTCGGCCTCCCAAAAAAGTTTTTAAAAAATATTTTTAAAAAGAGTTCAAGACCAGCCTGGGCAACACGGCAAAACCTTGTCTCTACAAAAAAAAAAAAAAAAAAAAAAATTTAAGTAGCTGGGCATTGGCCAGGCAGGGTGGCTCACACCTATAATCCCAGCACTTTGGGAGGCTGAGGCGGGTGGATCACCTGAGGCCAGGGGTTCGAGACCAGCTTGGCCAACATGGTGAAACCCATCTCTACTAAAAATACAAAAATTAGCCGGGTGTGGTGGTGGGCGCCTGTAATCCCAGCCACTCAGGAGGCTGAGGCAGGAGAATCACTTGAACCCAAGAGGTGAAGATTGCAGTGAGTGGTGATCATGCCACTGCACTCCAGCCTGGGTGACAGAGTGAGACTCCTTCTCAAAAAAAAAAAAAAAAATGTAGTTAGGCATTGTGGCTTGCATCTGTGGTCCCAGCTACTCAGGAGGCTGAGGTGGGAGGATTGCTTGAGCCCAGGAGGTGGAGGTTGCAGTGAGCCAAGATCACATAACTGCACTTCAGCCTGGGTGACAGTGAGACCCTGTCTTAGAAAAAAAAAAAAAAGAACTCTGGGACCCAAGACACTGTGGGTAAACAGGACTACAGAGAGAAAAGCAGAGAGTTAAGGACTGAACCCTACAGCCATGCCCCTATTCAGGGCAAAGAGGAGAAAACTGAGCAGGGAAACAAAAACCAGACATCTTCGACATAGGAACAGATAAATGTACAAAATGGGGAAGAGAAAGTATAATGGCTTTATTCATAAATATATAAGAAAATGTTAGGAGAAACAGGCAAACATGGATGAAGGTTACTACTGTGAAACAGAAATCAGAGGTGGGTGAGGGCAAAGTGCTATTTTTTCATTAGTTTTATAAAATAATATTCTATTTCACTTTTTAAACTATAGACATGCATTATTTTATTTTTTGAGACAGGATCTCTCACTGTATTGCCTAGGCTGGCTGAAATGCAGTGGCTATCATAGCTTACTGCAGCCTCGGCCTCCTGGGCTCAAACGATCCTCTTGCCTCAGCCTCCCAAGTAGCTGGGACTACAGGCGCAGCCACCATGCTCAGCTAAATTTTTTAATTTTTGTAGAGATGGGGGTCTGTGTTGCTTAGGGTGGTCTCGCTATGTTGCCCCTGGTGGTCTCAAACTCCTGGCCTCAAGCAATCCTCTTGCCTTGGCCTCCCAAAGCATTAATAAAAATACAAATTAAACTTTTAAGAGAGGAGAAATGTGCCGATAACTGGTAAGTAAAGGGAAAGATGCGATCATGTATCCTGAATTTTCTCTTTAAAATATACCTAAGAGTAACCAAATCATTAATGAAGGCAAGTTTTTCTTCATAGGAGTAATCCAACTCATAAATGAAGTAGGAATGATGAGAACTGAAATGTTACCCCTTTACAACCTCTAATGAAATAATGAATCAAGGCAATGATCCGCTGGTGCCATCACAAAACGAGAGTCTGGCATTACTGGGGAGAGGATGGGGGATACACAGATGAAATTGACCATGAGTTGATAATTGTTAAATGCTTGGTGATAGACATATGGGAGTCCATTATATACCTCTCTCTACATTTGTACATGTTTGAAATTTTCCATAGTAAAATGTTAAAGGGGCCAGGCATGGTGGCACATGCCTGTAATCCCAGCGCTTTGGGAGACCAAGGTAGGTGGATCACTTGAGCTCAGGGGTCCAAGACCAGATTGGGCAACATAGTGAAACCCTATCTCTACCAAAAAAAATACAAAAGTTAGCCAGGTGTGGTGGCACAAGCCTGTAGTCTCAGCTACTAGGGAGGCTGAGGTGGGAGGACCGTTTGAGCCCAGGAGGTAGAGGCTGCAGTGAGCTGAGATTGTGCCACTGCACTCCAGCCTGGGTGACAAAGTGAGACCCTGTCTCAGAGAGAAAAAAAAAAAGTTAAAGAGAACAAAAAATAAAAAATGAACAGAGCAAAAAAAGATAAATTTAGCAGAGACTCCAAGGAGATTCCAAGTTACTGAGATGCTCTACTCTTCCCACCCCTGATACTTGGCACAGAACACAGGGTCTTAAACTGCCACTGTTAAGGCCCCTGTTCTCACCTGGATCTGTGCAGTCAGCTTCTGGATCTCCAGGCCCAGCTGCTGCTCCACTTCCAGAGCTAAGCTTTCCTCTGAGGCCAGGCTAGACAAAGCTTCTGCCTCATGCAATAGAGGCTTTGGGTGGAAACAGGAAGTGAGGGCTCAGCCTAGCTCAGGCTGCTCCCCTCCCTACTCCCCAGCCACTCACAGGTAAGTCCTTTTGGATCAGGAGCAGGAAGGAAGCTGGGTCCCATGCTGCCAAGTACTGCTGAGCTCTGCCCAGGAACCAAAGCAAGGTGGTCTGCAGGGTACAGAGACCTAGGGCGACAGGCGCAGGATCTGGGGATTTGAGCAGTAAAGTGAGTATCTTAGGGGTCATGGAGTACCTTTGGGAAGAGGCAGACTTCAGAACAAAGAAAAGAGATATCCTCAACTGCTTTGTCTCCCCAGACCCAGCCCCTTGTCTCACCTGCAGGCTGGCAGAAAATCAGTCGTAACCTGGGCTCTCGAAGGGCATCCAAGAGAGGAGGAAAGAGCTGCTGCAAAAGTTCAGCAGTGCGAGAGGATGTGGGAAGGCTGCTCTGACCCCCAAGAGCTGATCCCAAGGCCTGGCAGAAACCTGAGGATGAGAGACTATAGTGTGGTGGGGAAGCGGTAACCTGGGATTTATGTCACCCCCAGGGCCCCTTCCTTCTCACCTTGGTCCCAGTTCCAGATAAGCGACTGATGAAGTAAGCTGTGACACAAAGAAGCCAGCTCCTTCTCACACTCCTGAGGCAGGGATGCTAGTGGGAGAAATGACTCTGGAGCCTGAAAACAAGGTCTCACTTTCCACAACCCCTGCCCACTCAATGATGAGGGAAGAAGGCATGCTTCCTCCAAGACTCAGGACTGGGGTGGAAAGCAAGACTTCGCCTTGAAAGTTCAGAAGATATAGTCTGAACCCAGGGATGTTCATTCTAAAGGGCCTGCCTTTGCCTTCAGGATGGAAGGTGAGTGAGTTTGCCAGGGGGAAGAGACCCCAGCCTTCCCAAACGCCCACCCAAGCCCATCACTCACCCTGACCCAGTGCCTGACTCAGCTGTTGCGCTGTTGCCCTGAGGTCCCTCCAGGGTCCCAGATTTAGGTCCAGACTCTGAGCACAGGCTGCCCACAGCAGGGTCCAATATTGGCTCCACAAGGCTCCAGCCCCTCCAAGCCGTAGTCCACAGCTGGCTGAACCCGCCACGCCCCCTACCAGGCCCAGCAGCCCTGGTAGCAGATCCCGCTCCTCATGGCACCGCCTGCGGAGCTGGTCTCTCAATCCCGATCCCCGGAGCGCCTCGTCCAGCCGACTTGCCACCTGGCAACCCCGCTCCCCCGTCAAGAGGCGGAGCACACGGGACGTGGGGAAAGGACGTGCAGCCCCCGGGACGTGGCTCAAGGTTTTTCCCTGTAGCGTGTGATAGGCGGGAAGTGCCAGGAGAAGTTCGGCAAGTTGGGATGACAGGCCTGGGCTGGCAGGCTCCCGGCCGAGAGCGCGAAGCTGCATCTCAATGACAGCCTCCAGGCACTGGGCGGCTAGTCCGATGGGGCGCGCTAGCAGCAACGGCTCGAGAGTCTCCCCAAGGCCGATTCGCAGGACTGCCCCTTGGGAAGGGTGCAGCTGCAGGTCGCGGCACCACTGGGACAAGGGGCTAGGGCCGCCGGATGGCGAGCCAGGACTCAGGGTCTTCATGAGGCGCACAGCCGCCTGTAGGTGGCAGGCGCAGTTTCGGGCCTGGAGGAGCTGCTCCCGCTCGCGATGCAGCCGCAGCAACACGGCCCGGAGACGCTGCAGCGCGGGAGGGATCGGGCCGCCACCTGCGGGCCCTCGCCTCCAGGCCGCAGCATCAGCCTCATAGTCCTCGCTCACACCCGCCGGCGTCGGCCACCACGGCGTCCCTCCAGAAGTTCCGCCCGGCCAATCGTGAACCTCCCCGCGAAGAGCGCCCGTTCGCCTTCTCTCCCACTGCTCCTCCCCAGTGCCCCCGGGTTGCGCCCTCAGCGGGCGCACGATAACAAGTGGAGGCAGGCTACCAGAGCGAGACGCCTGAGCCATGAGCGGCGGGTCCGGAACGAACCTAGCGATTCCCACTTCCCCGCACGGACCAACGCCCACCGTAGCTCGGACTTCGCCCCATTCCAAGAGCCGTTTTCTCCAGTCCAGGAGTCGCGGGGACCTTCATGGACCCTCTCGTACCCCGTAATGGGAGGCTTCTGCCCCTAACAAAGATGGCCGCCTTCTCTGTCCCACCCCGCCCTTTGGCTGGTATCAAATACTAGACTACCTTTCACTTCCGGGTCACTGTAGACGCGATGGCGCCGATTCCGAAGGCTGTGGAGAGGATCAAGCTAGGTGAGCAGTATGACAAGACCAGAGAGGGTCTAGGAGGGCAGAGGCAGCCCCTCTTGGGTCCACCTGTGGTCTGAACGTTTCGAGTAGGATTTTATGCAGAGGGCAGAGGGTGGAGAGTCGAGGGTGGAGTAGGGAGGACTCAAGCCCATCTATCCCAAGCCCGCTGACGAGGCTCCGCCTTCCTTTCCTGTAGACTGCCCTCTGCGGCCCAGCTGCCCTCTGGAGGTCGCTGCTGTACCCAAACTTTGCAAGGAATTCGGTCCAGAGGATTACGGCGAAGAGGTAAAAGCGACCCCCAGTTTCCCCCAGTCCTGCTTATTTTGGTCACGCCTCTTTTAAATCAGCTGTGCAGAAACCGGCGACGGGTGAGCGCCAGACGGGGCCCTGGAGGCTTTGGGGAGTTGTAGTCTCCGGCCATGCCCTTGAGGATCGTAGGCAAGTGAGGGGCAGGGGACCAGGAGGATGATCCTGCTGTAACAGATGCTCCAAGTGGATAGAATTGAGCAGACAAGGGCCTCTGAGGTGAGGATTAGGGAGTGGGTACGAGTTCCTTGGGGAAAGATGTTATGGAGGCCGGGCGCGGTGGTTTGTGCGTGTAATCTCAACACGTTGGGAGACTGAGACGGGAGGATTGCTTGAACCCACGAGTTCGAGACCAGCCTGGGCAACGTAGTGAGACCCCATCTCTACAAAAATGTTTTTTAAAAATTTAGCCGCATGGTGGGTGGGGGATATCTGGAGCGCGAGAGGTCGAGGTTGCAGTGAACCATGATCATGCCACTGCACTCCAGCCTGGGGAACAGTGAGACTCTGTCTAAAAAAATTTTTAAAAAGCCAGGCCCAGTGACTCACACCTGTAATCCCAGCACTTTGGGAGGCTTAGGCGGGAGGATCACTTGAGGTCCGTGGTTTGAGACCATCCCGGCCAACATGGTGAAACCCCATCTCTACCAAAAATACAAAAAACTAGTTGGGTGTGGTGGTGTGCACCTGTAATCCCAGCCCCTCGGGTGGCTGAGGCAGGAGGATCGCTTGAACCTGGGAGGCAGAGGTTGCAGTGAGCTGAGATCACACCACTGCACTCCAGCCTGAGCAACAGAGGGAGACTCCATCTCAAAAAAAAGAAAAAATATTTTTTTATAGATGGAGAGGACGGTGTGAGCAAAGACAGTAAAACAAGGAAAAGTTGAGAGAACTTTACTAAAGTGAGACCAGAGTGGAGAATTTGGTTGGAACAGTAAAACATGGGGCGGGAGAGAAGGCAGCAGATAGTTTGAAAGGCTTTGACTTAGCACAGGGATTTGGATGTTCTCAGTAGGCAACAGGGTTTTTTTGTTTTTTGGTTTTTTTGAGATGGAGTCTTACTCTGTCACCCAGGCTGGAGTGCAGTGGTGTGACCTTGGCGCACTGCAACCTCCACCTCCCTGGTTCAAGCAATTCTTCTGCCTCAGCCTCCTGAGTAGCTGGGACTACAGGCACATGCCACCACTCCCAGCTAATTTTTGTATTTTTAGTAGAGACCGGGTTTCACTATGTTGGCCAGCATAGTCTCGATCTCTTGACCTTGTGATCCGCCCGCCTTGGCCTCCCAAAGTGCTGGGATTACAGGCGTGAGCCACCACGCCCGGCCTTTTTTTTTTTTTTTTTTTTTTTTTTTTTTTGAGACGGAGTCTCACTCTGTCACCCAGACTGGAGTGCAGTGGCTCCATCTCCACTCACTGCAACCTCCACCTCCCGGATTCAGGCAATTCTCCTGCCTCAGCCTACTGAGTAGCTGAGATGACAGACGCCTCCCACCACGCCCAGCTAATTTTTGTATTTTTAGTAGAGAGGGGTTTCACCATATTGGCCAGGCTGGTCTCAAACTCCTGACCTTGTGATCCACCCGTCTCGGCCTCCCAGAGTGCTGGGATTACAGGCATGAGCCATCGTGCCAGCCACTAAAATCTACTTCTGAAATGTCTCTTGACAGAAGCCCCTCATTTCCATTCCTGGTCTCACTGCCACTCCTTTAGATCAAGACTCCTTGTATCTGGCCTGAACTAAACATTACATCCATAGCCTCATCTTCCCTCAGCAGTATTTCTTTTTCTTTTTCTTTTCTTTTTTCTTTTTTTTTTTTTTTTGAGACGGGGTTTCGCTCTTGTTGTCCAGGCTGGAGTGCAATGGTGCAATCTTGGCTCACCGCAACCTCCACCTCCCGGGTTCAAGCAATTCTCCTGCCTCAGCCTCCCGAGTAGCTGGGATTACAGGCATGCGCCACCATGCCTGGATAATTCTGTATTTTTGTAGAGACTGCGTTTCTCCATGTTGGTCATGCTGATCTCAAACTCCAGACCTCAGGTGATCCACCTGCCTTGACTTCCCAAAGTGCTGGGATTACAGGCTTGAGCCACCGCGCCCGGCCACTGCGCCCGGCTGTCTCAACACTATTTCATTTGATTGTTTCATTTCCCAGATCAAGTCCACTGCTATCACTGACAAGATAAAGTCCATACTCACAGCCAGGCGCGGTGGCTCACACCTGTAATCCCAGCACTTTGGGAGGTTGGTGCAGGCGGATCATGAGGTCAGGAGACGGAGACCATCCTGGCCAACATGGTGAAACACCGTCTCTACTAAAATACAAAAAATTAGCCGAGTGTGGTGGTGGGTGCCTGTAGTCCCAGCTACTCGGGAGGCTGAGACAAGAGAATCGCTTGAACCCAGGAGACAGAGGTTGCAGTGAGTTGAAATTGTGCCATTGCACTCCAGCCTGGCGACAGGGTGAGAATGTGTCTCAAAAAAAACCAAAAAAAATTTACACTCACTGTGTCACACATGTTTCTTCACACACGGTTCCTGGCTATGTCTCTACTGGAATAGCCTCCTCACCAATCTCTTTGTTTACTCAGCACACACTTACAGAATACCACCTATGTACTGGACACTGTTGTAGGTACTGGGAGATAGCAGTAAACCAAACAGACAAAAATCTTTGTATTCAACAGATTAGGAGCATCTAATGAGGGCAGCCAGTGAACAAATAAATAAGCAACATAGTATGTTAAATATGAGAAGTACAAAGAAAAAGCAAGGAGGAGGATAGGGAATGCTAGTGGAGTTGGGAAGTTTCTCCTTCTAAAAGGAGTGGTCAGACTAAGTGTGGTGGCTCACGCCTGTAATCCCAGCACTTTGGGAGGCTGAGGCAGGCGGATCACCTGAGGTCAGGAGTTCGAGACCAGTGTGACCAACATGGAGAAACCCCGTCTCTACTAAAAAATACAAAATTAGCTGGGCATGGTGGTACATGCCTGTAACCCCAGCTACTCCGGAGGCTGAGGCAAGAGAATCACTTGAACCCTGGAGGCGGAGGTTGCGGTGAGCTGAGTTCATACCATTCACTCCAGCCTGGGCAACAAGGGCAAAACTCCACCTCAAAAAAAAAAAAAAAAGGAGTGGTCAGAGAAGTCCTCTCTGAGAAAGTGACATTTACGTAGAGATCTAAAAAGGTTGAAGGGGTGAGCTGTTCACTGGGGAAAGAGCATTCCAGGCAAAGTAAAGTGCAAAGCCCTAAGATGGGAGCACAGCTGGTGTGTTGTGGGAACTTCCAAGGACAGTACTGTGGCTGGAGGAGAGTGACAAGATAGCAGAAGATTCACAGTGATATTGGGGGACCAGATTATATGTAGGGGCCATGTAGTGAATTCAAAGAGTAGCACAGACTGTGGTTTGGGGACAGGTAGTAGAAGGTCAAGGAAATACCTGTTTGTTTTTTTTGAGACGGAGTCTCTCTCTGTTGCCCAGGCTGGAGTGCAGTGGCATGATCTCGGCTCACCACAACCTCCACCTCCCAGTTTACAGCAATTCTCCTACCTCAGCCTCCCAAGTAGCTGGGATTACAGATGCGTGCCACCACGCTTGGCTGATTTTTGTATTTTTAGCAGAGACGGGTTTCACCATGTTGGTCAGGTTGGTCTCAAACTCCTGACCTCAAGTGATCCACTCGCCTCAGCCTCCCAAAGTGCTGAGATTACAGGCGTGAGCCACTGCACCCAGCTTTTTTTTTATTTTTATTTTTTATTTTTAATGATGATTACACTGGTTTGAGGAGGAAGAGAGAGGAAATACAGTATATATTTGAGTGGCACATCCTGAGGAGGCTGCCTAACATGGGGCAGAGAGCATGCTTTATTGATTTATTTATTTATTATTTATTTATTTATTTATGTTTATGAGACAGAGTCTCGCTCTCTCACCCAGGCTGGTGTGCAGTGGTGTGATCTTGGCTACTGCAACATCTGCCTCCCAGGTTCAAGCAATTCTCATGCCTAAGCCTCCTGAGTAGCTGGGACTACAGGCGTGTGCCACCCATGCCCGGCTCATTTTTGTATCTTTAGTATAGGTGGGGTTTTGCCATGTTGGCCAGGCTGGTCTAAAACTCTTGACCTCAAGTGATCCACCCGTCTTGGCCTCCCAAAGTGCTGGGATTACAGGCGTGAGCCACCGTGCCCAGCCATATTTATTTATCGAGACAGGGTCTCCCTCTGTTATCCAGGCTTCAGTGCAGTGGCGTGATCATAGTTCACTGCAGTCTTGAACTCCTGGGCTCAAACAGTCCTTCGACTTCAGCCTCCCAAGTAGCTGGGACTATAGGCATGCGCCACCACACCTGGCTCATTATTTATGCTTATGTTGCAGTTAGGAAGGTGAAACAAACCCACCAGGAAATTGAATTTAAGTATAGGACTGATGAAGGTGCCTAGCAGTATAAGTGGAGATGCTGTTAAGCCAGGACTGTCTTCGGAGGGAAGCCTTGGATCGAAGATTGTTTAGAAAATTGAGTATACCTCAATCATCTGAAGTCCTGCCTACAGCTTTTTTTTAGCATGCTGGAGTTTCTAAGTTTGTGGCTTCTAAATCAATAAATCCAAAAGATCATTGACTTCTAAGCTTCTCAGTCAGTCCTGCTCTGTTTAGGCCTGATTAGGCAAATAGGAATGTAATCATTCCTGTCTTTGAAGCTTATACTCCCTGAGGAAATGACTCTCATCAGAACCACAGAATGTGTAAGCCAGGTCTTAAAGAGTCTTGCCTTATTTTGTGAATGAGGGAGAGGTCCAAAGAAGTTAAATGACATCTCCAGAATCAAACAGCCAGGAAGTGGCAGAGTGAAAACTTGGACAAGCTGGGCATGATGGTGCACACCTGAAGTCCCATCTACTCAGGAGGCACAGGCAGGAGGATCACTTGAGCCTAGGTGTTTCGGTCTAGCCTGGGCAACACAGCAAGACCTTGCCTCAGAAACAAACAAAAAATAGTTGGCCGGGCACAGTGGCTCACGCCTGCAATCCCAGCACTTTGGGAGGCCAAGGCAGGTGGGTCACTTGAGGTCAAGAGTTCAAGAAACCTGGCCAATGTGGTGAAACCCCATCTCTACTAAAAATACAAATGGCATTGTGGCACGTGTCTGTAATCCCAGCTACTTGGGAGGGTGAAGCAGGAGAATCGCTTGAACACGGGAGGCAGAGGTTGCAGTGAGCTGAGATTGTGCCATTGCACTCCAGCCTGGGTGACAGAGCAAGACTCCGCCTCAAAAGAAAAAATAACCTCAGATGCAAGTGGCTCCACTCCAGCACAATGCCCTTTGCAATTCCATGCTGCCTGGCCAGTGAGGAGAGCAATAGAAAGCAATCAATAACAAGGTTCTAAATTGTGTAACACAGACCACGTGGGTGCAGATTAGTTGGAGGGGGCAGAGATAATTGGAGATGAAAGGGTCTGGGAAGGTTTGAAGGGAGATAGAATTTGAACTGGACCTTGCAGGTAAGGCACAATGTGGTGAGAAAGAAGCTCAGAGTTAGGAGGGATTGGAGAGCAGCTGGGGGAAGGCCCCAAGGCTGGAGGGAGCCTGGTGGTGAGAGGGAGGACAGCAGTGAAGCAGGGGAGGATTAAAAGGAGGGCTAGAAAAGTCAGTCTGGGAGCCTTTTGGAAGGCTCTGAATCCTAGGCTGGGAACTGGGTTCAACGCTGCCTATGGCCTTGGCAGTGGGGGATTATTGGATGTCCCTAAGTAGGGAAGTAATTTCTCAGAGCTTAGCTTTGTGGAGAAACAGATGAGGTTCAGAGGAGCAGCCAGCGAGGAGCTGCTGTACTTGTTTAGGTGTGAGCTAACCTCAGGGTGGGTTATGTGGGGCTGTTCATACTGCAGATATGACAGGGGGCCTAGCTGAAAGAGCAGGTGAGAGAGCTTCATTCCAGGGGCTTCAGTGTGGCTAACTCAGGTTGAGGAGAGAAGATCCTGGATGGTGGAGAAGGCTAGGCTGAATACCATACTCAACCCTTGGGAAGGCAGGAGAGCAGCAAGGGGAGGTGATTCACTACAAAAGCCGGGGGCAGCAGATTTTGTGGTGCTGAGGAGGGAGAGGTCAGAGCCAGTGAGAGTCTTGGGCTGGATGGCTGGTTGGTGGCTGCCATGGTGGAGAGATCAAGCCAGCGAAGCCCTCGCTCTCTCCAGGAACTGCCCCCAACACCAGCCTCCCCTCCCCTCCCCCTCCCAGGACATAGTGGATTTTCTTCGACGGCTTGTGGAGAGTGATCCCCAGGGCCTGCACCGGATCCATGTGGATGGGAGCAGCGGGCGGCTGCAGCTGTGGCACCATGGTGGGGAGTGCAGGGGCTGGGCCCAGGGATCGAGGCTGGTACCCTGGGAGGGCTGACCCTCAGATGCACCCCTGTCTTATGTTCTTTCTTTCCTGTCTGTTTCTCCCTCCTGACAGATTACCTCCTGGGCCACTTGGATGATGAAGGGAAATCAACTCGACAGAGTGACGGGGGCAAGGGGGCTGAGGGACTGGGCACCTACTGTGGTCTCCGCAAGTCCTTCCTGTATCCTCCCCAAGAGTCTGAGCCCTGCCCTCAAAGCCCTTCTGCCTCTGCCACCTTCCCCAGTGTCTCAGACAGCCTGCTTCAGGTGGCCATGCCCCAGAAGCTCCTGGTGACAGAAGAGGTGAGATTCTCAGGAGAGGGCTTTGCTGTCCCCCGGGGTTCTTTCAATCCCCGTATTCCCATCCCTATATTCTCCCCTAATTGGTACCTTTCAAGATCCTTCTGCACTGCCTGCCCCCTTTCATGTTTGCTCTCCATTTCCCTGTTTCTCCCTTTTTCTGTCACCTGCCCTTCGTCCTTCAGGAAGCCAACCGCCTGGCTGAGGAGCTGGTGGCTGAGGAGGAGCGCATGAAACAGAAAGCAGAGAAGAAGCGACTTAAGAAGAAGGTGGCTAGAGCATAGCTGGAGGGTGCAGGGGAGCCAAAGTGATTTGGGAGAGGGAAAGAGGAAGCTTTGTGGGAACAGGAGAGAGCTCAAGATGGCCTGCAGTGGACTGTCTTGCCAGGAGGACACAAGGGGCCCGGGGACTGGGGGGTCTCTCACAGGCTATCTGGTGCAGTGGTTCTGGAATCCTACTGTGCTGCCTAGGTAGGAATCTGCCTCCTTACATGAGGCCTCTGGCTGGTGCCTCTCTTGTCTGCTTTTTTACCTGCAAAATGAGGATAATAACGATGCCTGTCTCATAGAGCTGCAAAGATGGAATGAGAAATCTTAGCCCAACAGATGACATACAGTAAGTATTCAAAATACATCATTATTACCATTACTATTGCAGCGTCAAAAGGAACGAAAGCGACAGGAGCGTTTGGAGCAGTACTGTGGGGAGCCCAAGGTGAGTATCTACGGCCGGTACTAAGAGCACCAAGTGCCAGGAAGGTGAGGGCCAAGAAAGCAGACAGCTCCAGGTGATCCCAGCTGTGTACCTGTCCACCTTTCTTCCAGGCCAGCGCTATCTCAGATGGGGATGAGAGCCCCCCATCCAGCCCTGGAAACCCAGTTCAGGGACAGTGTGGTGAAGAAGAGGTAAGAACCCCTTTTTTCTCTTCTTGGTCTTTGCTCATTTTCCTCCTCTTCCTCCAGAATGTACTTTATCCCCACCCCCTCCCTAACTTTCCATTTTGTTCACAGGACTCACTGGATCTGTCTAGCACTTTTGTGTCTCTGGCTTTGCGCAAGGTTGGCGATTGGCCCCTCAGTGCCCGCAGAGAGAAGGGACTGAATCAGGAGCCCCAAGGCAGGGGCCTGCCCCTCCAGAAGATGGGTCAAAAGGAAGAGAGCCCTTCAAGAAAGGAGAGGCCCCAGCAGAGTCCAAAGGCACAGGTGAGGTGGCTGAAGAACCTTTTTCAGCTGGAACCGTGGAAGGGGCACAAGGATCTGCTGGGGAGGCACAGGATCTAAGGACTGACGCAGGGTCCAGTGGGAGTTCTCTGGCCCTAGGGTCAAGAGACATGGAGTCAGGCCCTGTCACTGTCACCATGACCCCGGGTGGTTTCCTCTCTAGGAAGATAGGGCTGATACCATCTTGTAGGGCTGTCATGAGGATTACGTGAGTTGGGTAATACTAATTATAGTGTTATCTGTTTAAACAAAGGAGAAGGATTTGGGGAGGCTGAGACCTCAAGGCCTGCTTGACTTTGCACCCTATCCCCAGGCATCTCCGGGACTGCTGGCAGCTGCCTTACAACGGAGCCAGGAACTGGCAAGTGAGATCCTTTCTCTCTCCCTCCTTACCCTGCCTTCCCTGGGGTAGCCCCTTCTGAACCTTCTCACCCTCTTTCCTTTCCAGAGTTGGGTACCAGCTTTGCTCAAAATGGTTTCTACCATGAGGCCGTGGTCCTCTTCACCCAGGCCTTGAAGCTCAACCCCCAGGACCACCGGTAGGTGGGGGCTTGGCCAGGGCAGGGCAGTGTTGAGGACTCAGACATTTGGCCACCTTCTGTCTTTATCAGGTTATTTGGAAATCGTTCCTTCTGCCATGAGCGGCTGGGTCAGCCAGTGTGGGCCCTGGCTGATGCCCAAGTGGCCCTTACCCTACTGCCTGGCTGGCCCCGGGGCCTCTTCCGCCTGGGCAAGGCCTTGATGGGACTACAGGTAATAGGTCTGGGACTGGAAACAGGAGAGATTTGGGTGGGATGGAGTGGGGAGAGGGTCTATGTTGACTTTCTAGATAAGCTTCTAGTACCAAAATGTCACAATGGTGTGGTACTAGGAGCAGGGGCCAGTTTTGGAAAAGGTACTTTTAAGCTCCTTGACACCCTGACACCTAATCTTTTCTTTCTGATCCCTCTGGGACCAAAGCGCTTCAGAGAGGCAGCTGCTGTGTTTCAGGAGACTCTGAAAGGTGGGTCCCAGCCTGATGCAGCCCGAGAGCTCCGCTCTTGCCTTCTCCAACTCACACTGGTAAGGGGGCCAGGCCCACTGTCATGCTGAGGCGGGTATCGGGGAGAATTGGCTGGGATTGCAATACCAAGCCTCAGGTGGCTAAGGAGGGGGTGGGGAAGGATGGGTGGAATGAGAGGCATGGGCTGTCCTGCTTAGAAGGATCTGGTGCCCTTCTCTCTCCCTTCTCAGCAGGGTCAGCGAAGAGGAATCTGTGTACCACCTCTGTCACCTGGGGCCCTCCAGCCACTTCCCCATGCTGAGCTGGGAGCCTCAGGCCTACCTTCCCTCAGGTGCCCTCGAAGCACTGCTCCGAGGTCCCCTGGCCTGTGTCCACTCTTGCATTATCCTCCGTGTCACCGAAGCCACCCCAGCCAGCCCCTCTCCCAGACTCAGAGTAGAAGGCCCCATCCTCTCCAGCCCCAGGATTCCTCAAAGGGCTGGGACATCCTGGGACTTGGGCTCCAGCATCTACCTCAGGCCAGATGAGGGGGTACCAGTCCCTATATACATCCCATGGCGGGGGACATAGTGTGGTGACACTTCACTGCATATTTTGAGACCTTATTCTCTAGATCCATAGTTAATGATGTCCCTAGCAGTCATTCCTCTTGCCATGGGGAAGTTTCTGATGAGAGAAAGGAGCCCCACATCCATTGAAACATCCTTTGGTTCTCAAGCAGAAGGCTTCTTCTGGGGGCAGTAAGGAAAAATAAAACCCAACAAGGCTCAAGAAGGGAACTATAGGAAAGTTCAGGTTTTTAGGCTATAACAGAGACAGTGAGAAAGCATCTGGGCCTTGCTCTTCCTCTTGGTCCTGGGGGCCTCATTCACCAACTAGAGCTTGGTGTGCAGGAACAGGGTCACAATGCTGAGGGGTCTTGAGTCCCACCTTTCAGCTTAATAGATGCTCACCTCTTCCCAGCCCCAGCTCATGCCCTGTTTTTCTAGCCACAGCCCCCAGATTGCTCACAGCTCCTCATGCCATTTCCTGTCCAGATAGCTGTGTATGACTCTGACCTCTCTTGTTCAGTGGTCTGGTGCTCACCTCCTCTCACTGCTAGAATATTCACCAAGGGTTGCATTTGGGAAGTCTCTTACCAGCTCCTGCTTAGAGCTGGTAGGGCCATACATGTCTACACTCCTGACTGGTGGCTCTCCTGCTGAATGGGGCCTCAGCAGGTGCCCAGGCTGCTACAACCTTGGCCACTCTATTTCTCTACCCCACCATTGGGCATTGTAATTAGCCTTTCCCCATGTTAATTTATTCAGTTTTTCCAAGGGTCAACTGAATTCACCACTTCCTGTGTAAGAATCATGATCTCCTTTTAATTTCACCACTAAGATCCTGGCAGCTTCCCCTAGCTGGTTCCTCCGTAGTCCTACTGGGACTGTCAGCTCATTTAAATGTGGGTCTGCAGGAGGCTTTAGCTCTCCCCCAAGCCCCTTGCCTTTCACAGAGGAACCATTCATCAGGATAAATGATTATTGCTGCCCTATGGGTCTTGCTCAATACTGTTCATACCTGGAGAGAGGAGGTATTGAAACATCTCCTTTATGTGTGACTTTCGCAAATTTTAAAAACTTGTTTATGGTTTAGGCCCCTTAAATACTGTGTAGCAGGATGAAGTCTACCATTACCAACTGAGTCACCTTGGACGGGTCTGTCAACATCTAAGCCTCAGTTCCCTTGTCTATAAAAATGAGGGTAGTCCCTACCTCATAAGAGATATTGTGAGGATGGAAAGCGAAAGTGTGAGAAAATACCTCCCAAGTGCCTGGTACATAGTGGGTGCTAAATAAACCAGTTTTTGTCTGCAACTGTCCTACATAGTCATGCTTCCCACAGTAGGAAGAGAGGAGTATGAATTGGTGAGGAGAGGAGTATGAATTGGAGAGGAGGTGAATTGGTACTGAAATTCACAAAATCTATAGTTCTGGGACTGTGATTCTCAAAGTGTGGTTTCTAAGCTAGCAGCATCAGCATCATCCAGGAACTTATTAGAAATGCAATTTCTCAGGCTGGGCACGGTGGCTCACGTCTGTAATCCCAGCAGGGGAGATTACAGGGAGATTACTTGGGAGGCCAAGACGGGTGGATCAGGTCAGGAGTTTGAGACCAGCCTGACCAACATGGAGAAATGCCTCCTCTACTAAAAATACAAAATTAACCAGGCGTAGTGTCACGTGTCAAGTAGCTAGTAATCCCAGCTACTCGGGAGGCTGAGGCAGGAGAATCACTTGAACCCGGGAGGTGGAGGTTGCGGTGAGCCAAGATCGCGCCATTGCACTCCAGCCTGGGTAACGAGCAAAACTCCTCTCAAAAAAAAAAAAAGAAAGAAATGCAATTTTTCAGGCCCCATCCTAGACCTTCTATGTCAGAAACCATGGGAGCAGAGCCCAGCAATTTGTGTTTCAATAAACCAAGTGATCCTGATACACACTATTCGAGGGCTTAGCTGAGCAGACCTTGATCCAGAGGCCATTTTGGTGGGACAGGTTTGAGTTTTGTTGTCCAAGGCTTGAGTGTAAGAGGTGGCAGTGCTAGCTGGGCGAGAATTTGGGAAACCTTAACGGGGAGAGAGGTTATGACTCAAAGCCAGTTAACTTGACTGGACCCTACCTTCCTAACTAGAAGGATTTGCTGTGAGAGTTCTTTGCTTACCCCTGGTTGGGGAGCAGGATGGGCATAGGTGGTTGTGTTTGTTCAAGGGGTGATTATATTACAGTGGTTCCATAAGAGGTCTGCTCATCTGGCTTTCCGTTTTTGAGCAGGGACCTGCACGCTTTTGGGACTTCTGTGGGGCTCCTGGCCTCTCAAACAATGGCCGCCCACCACTACTCAATGGTATTTTTGCCTTCCAGCTGAACTGGCTCCTTGTTCTAGCTTCTCAAGTAAATGTTCCCTCCCCGGTACCTTAGCCTGTCCTGGACTTCTAGGTTTTCCAAGAGTCATGTGACTCCTGACACTTTGCCCCACTTTCACCCTCCTAATTAATAGGGGTCTGACCCAATAGCCTGAGTTCTGAGTTCCCAGGACTGGAAAGTTGGGTGACCAACCATCCTGGTTTTCCTGGAACTGAGGGATGTCCTGGAATGAGGGACTTTCAGTGCCAAAACTTGGAAAATGCTGGGCAGATGGAAAAGAGTTGATCACTCTACTGGAAATGTTCCAGAGAGGCATTATTTAGAAGGTATGAAGGGAGTACTGAGGGGGCAATGCAGTTGCAAAGAGGTTTTTTTTGCATATGCATAATGGCTGACAGATTCTTAGCTCTACACCAGTGGTCACTGTCTGTTTCCATGTTGCCATTTTTCTTCCAGTTGCCGACATTTGCTAGGTTGTCATTGACTCATGCAATCCTTAATCCCTGGGGCAATCGCAGATTCCTCTTCTGTGACCACCTCCCAGCCCCACCTCAAGTCTGGCCCTGAGTTCTCTGTTGTTACCTTCTGCAGTGGCCAGAGATATACTCCCTTCCTCAGGTCTCTATCAGTCTCTGATCCACCCTGCGCCCACAGCCAGATTGGCCTACCCTAAACAATGGTCTCATGTCTCTCTCTAAAACCTCCAGGGACCATGCTCTAAAGTACAATGCCTAAGTTCCTACCTGTGGCCCTTTCTCCTCCCCTCTCTCTGTAAATCCTTTGCTGCTTTCCTTTAGGATCAGTCACCTTTATAGAGACCAAGAGCATGGGCTCCTGAATCAGACAAGCAAACAACTCAGTCCCTGTGCTACCACTTGCAAACTGTCACGTGGCCAAGTTTCCTCAGGGTTCTGTGATTCAGTCTCCTTATCCTTAAAATGGGAAGAAAATTCTCTGTCCCGTTGGGTTATTTTAAGGATTAATACCTGCAAAGCACTTGGAACTGCTTAATAAATGGTAGTTAATTGTCTGAAAATGCCAGGTTCCCTTCTACCTTCCAGCCTTGTTCACTCCCCAAGGCATATCCTCTCTTGGGCCCTCCACCTGCAACTAAGGCCCTAGCTGACCCCCCTTGAACCCATGGAGCTTCCTTGAAAGTGGGGTTGTCACACTTAGGCAGAGGCAGGAGAAAGTCTGAAGAGAGCTGGAGGACTGACAGGAGAGAAGGGAAGCAGGAAAGACACCTGAGCTTGGTCTGGGACCATTGGGGAGGGGAAGGCTTGCAACTACTGAGCGTTCCCCCTCCTCTCCCCTCATACTTCAGGAGGGTGATTATCACCAGTGGAATAAATGAATGTCAGAAATGTCCACTGGCTGAGTTAGGCTGGAATCCCTACCAGGCAAGGCCACTACTCCAAGCTTCACCCCAGCGGGCCAGGCCTTTCCACCCTCTGGCTGCTGGCACCATCATAGTGGGAACATTTCCAGCCCAGGGGCCTGGCAGAGGGCTTCCAAGTAGGGGTGTGGCCTCTCTGGGCACCCATCTCTTTGCCTGTGTCCCAGCGGAGGGTTCTTTTGGCAGGATGGGGAAAGGGTCAGGCACCCATTAACAAATGACCTATGGGTAGGGAAGCAATGTCATCACCCTGGGGCCAACCTAGGGATTAGAATCAAGGTCTCCCAGGCACAGAGTAGGTGGACCAAGACCCCACTGTCTTTCACTTAGGCCCGGTGACTTCCCCTTGGTAGACTGGTAAGCATTAGCCCTGATGGCTGGCTGGATGCTGGGTCCAAAACTTGACCTTAGGGTTCTTACTTTGTAAAAATGGCGTAATTATTACCTACCTTAAGGGTTGCTATAAGGGCTAAAGGAAACATTGCATTGAAAGCCCTGGCACAGTGCCAAGTGCAGACTCCATAGCACTACAGATTTTACTGTTCTTTGTTCATGACGGGAGTCTGAATAGAGGCATGGTGCGGCAGAGTCTCGACTTTATTCTAAAATATTGGGAAAGGTAGCCTGGACAACATAGCGGGACCTCCTCTCTAAAAAAAAGTTTTTAAAATTAGCCTGAGGTGGGGTTGCACGTCTGTAATCCCAGCTAGTCAGGAGATTGAAGCAGGAGGATTGCTTGAGCCAAGGAGGTCGAGGCTGCAGTGAGTAGTGATCGCTCCACGGCACTCCAGCCTGGGCGACAGAGCGAGGCCCTGTCTCAAACAACAAAACAAACTTACCAAAAAAAAAAACCGGGAAAGGTGAGCGTCTGGACTGTGGGCCGGAAAAGGCCCAAGTGGACCTCCTTCCTCCACCCTGGAACTCGGGCAGGAGGCAGAGCACGAGGTGAGGAGTCCCGGACCCCAGAGCCCAGGGTTGGCGGCGGCTTTGTCTTCAATCGTCCACCTGTATCTCCTCGTCTGACTGGTGGGGCCGGGAGTCAGGGCCGGCGGGTCCGAGGCGGAGGCTGGGATCTGGAGCGCCGTCGGGCAGTGCTAAACTGCACAGGACTTCGGGGGACAGCGCACGTAGCGAGGCGACGTCGGCGCGCATCTCCTCCACGTCGCGCTTGAGCTTGGCTCGTCGGTTCTGGAACCAAGTGACCACTTGCGCGTTGGCCAGGCCTAGTCGCGTAGCTAGCCCGTCTCGCTCGGACGGCGCCAGGTACTTCTGGAAGACAAAGCGCCGCTCCAGCTCCAGCACCTGTTGCGCGGTGAACGCCGTGCGTGACTTGCGCCGTTTGCGGCCGGCAGGGCCAGGGCCCAGCGCGTTCGCGGCTGCCCGCCCTGCAGGGATAGGGAGGGGGTCAGTTTCCAGTCTCCGGGAATCAGGCTGCGGCCTGGAAAGAAAAATTGGGGTGGGGTTGGGCCGGTGGCGGTGGGGAAAGTAGAGGGAGAGCCAGGAAGGCGGATGGGGACCCGAACTGTGATCCCTTATCGGGAGTCAGGCCCAGGTGGGGATAGGGGGCGCAAAGCGGGCTGGCCACAAGGATACGAAAGGCAGCAGACTGAGGGCGTATTGTAGGGGCAAGGAAGTGAAGGAAGGGAGGGATGATTCAGAGGGGACCGGGTGCAGGGTCAAACCTTCTGGGGTGGAGCCTTTGAGGCTTTTAGGAGCCTCAGGCTGAGCAGGCTATAGGTTGAGGGTGACACCAGAGGCGAGTAAGAGTCAGGGCAGCCGACCCAGCGTGGCGGTGTTAACAGGACTTAGATCATGCCCTTCCATGGATCGGGTCGGGCATTCGGCTTACAGTTCCTTAGTGACACCAGAGCCCGCTCCTCGAGCCCAAAAGGGAAGATAATGAGGTACAGAAAGCGAGGAAAGGCAGAGTGCTCAGTCCCGCGCCCAATGCTGCGCCAAGGACTTTCTGCTCCTTGACTCCTCTCGAGAAGAGAGTGCCTTGGAGCGGAGCTTGGTCACACGGAGAGACTCGACCCTCTTTCCAGCGCTTTCTGTGCCTCCCTTGCAGGCTCAGTCGTTTACCGCCTGCGGCTCAAGCCTTTTGTCTCTTTCTCTCCTGCCTTTCTCTATCGCGACTGCCCTGCCTACAGGGAACAGAGCAACTGGTAGCTCAGTTGGCGACAGTCTGCCCTTTCCCTGCGGTACTGGCGGCCTTCCGGAGGCGCCGCGGAAACTAGGGACTAACGGAAGAGAGGTGAGAAGTCGCAGGTGCGAGTCCTGGCATGTGGGCTGAGGACAGGGGACGGATTAGGGTGGGTGGCCTGGGTGGGACAAAGGTTTGAGACAGGGAACCGGGAGGAGAGAGGTGGGGAAAAGGCCAAGTCAGAGTCCGCGACCTTGCCGGCTCTATACCTTCAGAGGGCTGCGGAGCGCGCGCGTCAAGTCCGCGGAAAGTTTTACTAGTCAGCTCCTCCAGCGCGCACAGCGGCGACGTTGGACCCGGACCCGACTCTGGAAGCTGCGGCGCAGAGGGTGCTCGGGGAACCATGCCCGGGGCTAGGATGTCTGCGATGCTTAAGAGTGTCCGGGGTGTTCGGGGCTCGCGTCCCGAGTTCATGGTCGGCCGGGCTGGGGCGGTCCCGCTGCCCGCTGCGCTCGGCTCCGCAGCCGCCTGGGCCCCACCGCTTGGCTCCCGATCCGGGCCCCTAGCCTCGGACCCGCCCCCGGCTCTGGGCCCGAGTCCCGTGTGCCCCTCCTCCTGCGTCCCCACCTCTCCACCCTGGGCCCTGGTGGGTTTGGAGCTCCTAGATGTCCGGGGAGGGTAATTCTGCAGGCTGGGGCAGGCGCGGAGAGCAGAAGCCGACCAAACTACCCTTCAGAGCAGGGCCGCGGGGCTGCTCCGCGCTGCGGGGTGCTGCACTGTGCACAGTCAGGCCGGGCCATACCTCCAGACGCTGTATGCCGCCGACTCCCCGCCTAGCAGCCGCTCTGGCTCATAAACTCGTAGACGATAAAATTGCCTTCTCTGGCCCCAGCGGCTGGGGATTTGCAAAGTTCTAAGGAAGGCTATCAGGGCTGACTGTGCTGGGATATCTGATCCCAGCTAGGACCTCAGTCTCCTAACCTGGCTCCCTCTTCCCCACCCCACCCCTGAGAAACGTTGTTTAAAAGGTCCTGGCGGCTGGAAGTGATTAGTGCTGCGTGGGTCGGGGGCGCAACACTTGAGAGGACCTGGCCTGGCAGAGCGACTGCAACTGGGAGTAGTGGGGATGCCACGAAGAAGCAAGCACAGGTGAATGGATTCTAGGCTGCCCCACCTGACGAGGTCAGAACACACAGAGAAGCTGCCAGGAGACCCGGGCCGCAGGAGAGAAGACCCAGGAAACTCCAAACTGGTGCAACTGCCCAGGAGGGGTCTTTGTCAGTGAGGACTGGCAAAATCAGTCGATTTCGTCTGTCTTTGTCTTCTTCTTCTTAAGCTCCCATAGTTCAGGTATGTATGGTTTCCCCAGCCTGCGGAGGCTCAGAAACTGCCAAGGGGAGCAAGGTGCCCTGGCCAGAGAGGGGTCACTCCCCATAGAAGAGAGACTTGAAGGGCAGACTTTACGAACCCAACTGGATTTTGGGACAGGCATCCTGACAACCCAGGTGCTAACTGTGAGGCCTGGTGTATTCATTCCTCTTTAATCTGGGTTTTATCTGCCACACTTATACTGGTTCTGGGCTCATACCTGGGTAAGCACCTGCAGCCCTCCTTTGTAGGAAGAAGGCAGCTCAGGGACAGCGGTGCCTCAGCAGTGGAGACCCAGCAAGGTATGGGTTTTGTTCCTACATTCCACCCCAAACAGTTGGAGGATTGACAGCCCAGAGGCAGGGAAGCCCTGCCACTCCTGAGAAGCCTGCAGCTTTGCTGCCCAGGGAAGTTAGAAACTGATGTGCTTCTAGCTTTTTAAAACAGTGCCACGAAGAACCAGGCCAGTCCCTCCTGGACTGTCCATTATGTCACTTTCCTTGTAGACTGCTGCGTCTCCCACCATCTGTGCAGTGTCCACCTGTCTATTCCCTGGGGCAACTGCAGCATGCAATTGGGGTTCCCTAAACAGGGCTTAGGAGATCCAAGGCACCTGGGCCAAAGACTCTTTGACAAAGATGGGAAGGCACCTTCATCGGGTAGTCTTGGTAAAGGGCTCACTCCAACAACCCCCCTCCCCCACCCGCAACATTCACACAATGCCCTCCTGGAAAGCTGAGCAACACACTTAAAGCCTGATAGGCCACTGCTGGATCAAAGAGCAGAGCCAGGCCATGGTGGAAAGCTGAGCTGCCTCAGGACCTTGTTAAATGGTTATTAATGGTGAGGGGCAGAGGAGGTCCTGGAGAGATCTTCGGGCTACAGGCCTCAGCCCTGGAAACCATCCCAGTGGTTTCACTTAATGTGCAATAAAGCAGCTCTCTGGAGGCAGCAGGAACTGCCCCACTGCATCCCAGGCATGTCACCAAGCAGACGCTGCAATCTTCACTCATACATCCTCTATGTGGCTTTTGTGTCTGTCTCTACCTCTGCTCTCAATTACTTGTGTGTGTCTGTGAGGAGTGCGGAGCTCCTTATGGGCCTGTGCCTTGCAGCCCCTTCCATCTCTCCCGCCTGGTTCTCCCCTCTGCAGCTGGGCTCAGGTACTGGGATTGGACAGCTCCCAAACATGAGTTTGGAGGAGGAGATGGAAGTGGAGACTAGCAAAGGGAGGAGGCCAGGACAGCAGAGGCCCCTCTAAGGTCATCATAGCGGCCAGGGACTAGTCCAGGGGATCGTGGGGCCACAGAAGGGGACTTTTCCCAGTACTGGAACTCGAGCTGGGGAGAAACCGGATCCACAGAGAGGGGTAGGAGGAGGGTGAGTGATTAATGAGGAAGATTAAGAGATTAAACCTTGTTCTAGGTTGGGGAGGGGACACTTACTCGGCTGTCCTATAGGCTACCCCCAACCCCAGCTTGGAAGCGCAGAAAATCCCGGGTGCTCGCCTCTTCCCGCCCACGGGTGGAACCCTCCCTGTTCAAGATCCTTCTCAAGAGATGCAGGGAGGCCAGCCTTCACCACTGGCCCCGCGGGGCGGGGCGGACGGTTTTCCTTCCCCGTCATCCTCAGGCAATCTCTTGTGTTTCCCACCTTCTCAGATTCCTTTTATTGTCCCTTCAGACATTTCAGGGCCCTGCACTCCCTCCCCTTGTAGAGATCCCCACATTCCAAATTCGGTCTCTTGGGAAGGCACCCCATTCCCACTTAAGGATGCTTTCTCACACCTCCCCTTTCAGATTTCCCATTCTCATCCCCCAGCCCTACCCCCACCTCATCTTGCATACCCCATCGGCGGATTCCTCCACCCAGGGCTGCCCCTGCTCAACCCAGTTCCCCACTGGTGGCACGGAGTCCTGCTCAATAAACGACCTTTAGTCTCTGATTGCCTGGCCCGGACATTCCACTGAATTCTGTGAATGTGTAGGAGGGTTGGAGTAACCCCTTAGAATAACCCGTTGGGGAGGTGGACAAGGACAGTCTCAGAGAAGAGCTTGCCCCCCTCCTCCCCACCCTTAGGGAACATCCGTGAACGGGAGTGAGAGGGAAGTGGGAGTTCAGGGAGGAAAGTCCAGGCAGAGGAGCGTGAGAAGGGGCGTCCGTCCGTCCCGCACACTTCTGGGATTGTTTTCTCTTTCAAAAAGAGCTACTGCGGAGTGAACCGATCCTTATATTTTAGTTTCATGACTTGGGGCGCGGCAGGCCTATGAGTTGTTTTGCTCCCTGGACGTTGTTTTGCAAAGATCTCTGCGCGCCCACCGCCACCCTCCCAGGTGTGCGGGTGGGGAAGCAGCCAGCGGTGGGAAACTCGGACGCCCTCCCCGACACTTTTCTCCCCCCAACTCCGCAATAATCACTTCTAGGGAAGTCCTTTTTCCCATCAAGCCCTGGGAATGATTGGCCAGGCTGAGAGAGGGACCCGTCCTCCTCTGTGCCAAAGGCTGGAGCAAATCCTGGTGCTGTCGCCTTTGCGTGTGAGTCCTGGAAATGGCGGGGTTAAGGAAGGTGGGCAGAGGCAAGGTTTGGCCCCCCAGGGGAGAACGGACGCCTTGTCCCGAAAGTGCAGCACGGCCGAGAGCGTCCGGGGGTGCAGACAGCGCCCTGGAGTGGTCCTGCCGCCGCCTCTCCTTTGACTCCGGAGCGCCGCGCCGCGTCCGGGCGCGTTCTCAGTTGCTCGAAGCCAGAGAGGACCCTGGGCGTGATTCTCCCTCCCTGGCACAGACGGAGACCCGAGTGACCCCGGGGTCCGGGTGGGAGTGGGGAATGGACCCATAGGCCCGGGACGAGCGGCGCGGAGCCCGCAGCTGGCCAGCTTCAGCCCCCTTGGGAGACGCAGTGCAGCTGCCGCTGCTGACAGACTAGACCAAGGCTCAGCGGGGCCCCACCCCAGATCCGGCCAGAGCGCCTTCCGCGCTGCTTGGCCTCAAGGCGTGAGTCACCAAGGGCCTCAAGTCCCGTGACTTGGTTCTCAGGGTCTCCGGCCTCGGGCCCATTAATCTTCAGACCTGGCTTTTTCGACGCCGAGCTGCCGCCCAGCCCCAACGGGAGGGCCTTCCAGGGAGACCAAGTCGGACTGCTCCCCAACTCCCGCAGCTGCTCGGCCCCTGCAAAGCCCCCGGGAGCGTTTCTACTCTCCCTTGAGCCCATGCCACTCCCCTGTCACTCCTAGGAAACTCGTTTTTGCGCAGAAACTCCTGGAGAACAGCCCTGGGCGCCACGTACTTGCCCGGACTGCAAAGCCCACAGAGCTTCAATTCGGAGGAAGAGGAGTGGGGAGCCCTGAGCTGGGGTGTTCCTGGAGGAGGTCGAGGAGGGGGCTAGTGGGGGAGAGGCATTCCCTGGAAACGTTTGGAAGCTTTGGTAATCTTGGAGACCATGTCAGGAAAGAAGCGTACCCATGCCGTCTGCGGTGTGCCCACCCGGGTCCCCATCAGTGCCCCACGCACTCGAGCTCTTCCTCGGCGTCTGCTGCCTCTTCATCCGCGCGGAGAGGCGGAGGTCTCCCGGAAAGCCAGTCTGACTGTAGCACCCCAGAGCGTCCAATGCGAGCTCAGGCCTTTCCCACAAGTCTGGAGTTTTCTTACCCAGTTGAGGCCACCTTTGCTGTACTCACTCCCTACCCTCCCGCCCCATCCTCTGCCACCCTACCTCCATCTTTGATGGTTAGCGCCTTCAGCCCTCAACAGCTTCGCACAACCAATCCCCTAGAAGCTGTGAAGTCAGACCAGCCAGGGTGGGACCTAGGTTTTAACTCGGGTTCTGGCTACACATGCTGCGCCTCCGTACAGTTTGTCCCAGATTTGGCAGCAGGCCGGAACTCTGCTTTGGCCTCTGTCTGTTCCTGTCGCAGTTGGGCAAGTTTCTAGCTACCCCACTAAGAGGACCATAGAACAAGGACCCTGGCATGGCATACAGACAAGGAATGTTTGCTCAATTAATGGAGCTGGTGCCTTGCAGCTTCCCTCTTGTTCCTTGAAGTTGCCCTTGCTGTCCTCCACATCAGCTCCCTCCCCTCCTCAGCTACTTATTCTCCATCCTGACTTCTAGTCTTGGTCCCCAAGTACTTGTTGAATTCTGTATGGACAGCCAAGCATCCACTTTTGACAATCCCTGTGGCCCCACCCCATTTGTTTTTTAGACTTCTCCCTCCTTTTTGTCCCCATCCCCCAAGTTATAAAACTATAACACAATTCTTTGGATTTTTTTTTTTAAATATCTCACTTGTTCAATCCTGCAGCAGCCACTGTCCAACTCCAGCCTTCTCACCACCGCTGAATTAGGACATCTCCTAAGAGGCCCGCACCCGCACTGTATGCTGCAGCACACAAGGACAGCTGAGACTCCCCTCGAGGAAGGCTTCCCATCACCAAAAAGAGTGGTGGGGGAGGCCTGGTTTCACACATATAGGGATCCTCTACCCTTCTCCTTTGGCAAGACATTGAGGACCCATGGCCATAGAGCACAGGTCCTTCTTCACAATGAAACTCAGGATTTTTGAAGAAGGCAGGACACAGCATGAGTGTGAGGCAGGAAGAATAAGGAAGAGAGGTGCTTTTTAAAAGTTTTTATTTCAAAAAATAAAGCTGCAGTTCATTTCACATAAATATCTGGGGAGGGAAGGGGAGTGGGATGGGGTGGGGGCTTGGCCCCTACCTCCTCTTCTCTTTCACACTGTATTGTAAAAGCAAAGGGGATGGCTAAGGAGAGAATGAGGAAGTAGTAGTCAGTGGGGAGTATTATTATATTATCCAAAGGGCCCCTCAGCCCACCCTTCCCCTGCAGACTGTGGGTTGGTTGGGGGGAGTCTGAAGGGGGGTGAAGCCAGGGAGGGTGGCCTGGCTTACCTTGCCGAACCAGCGGGAGAGCCATATCTGCTTCATTGTCATGTGATCAGGGAGAACTTCATTGTCAAAAAGGAGCTGCACCTAGGAGGGAGATGGGGGTATAATTTTAGGAACTTTCTGGCAGGTCAAAAACTACCCTCATCCACCCTAGACTTTGTCCCTCCTTTCTTAGCCCCTTCTCCCCTCCAAGAAACCAACTGTGAGACTACTCACATGCTGAGGGTTTAGCATCAAGCGGTGACACAGGACCCTCCGGAGATGGCGTACCTCAGCTCTAACAGAACATCGGACATACTTGTTCTGGGAGCAGGGAGGGGAGGGAAGAGGGCAAGGTGTGTGAGGGAAGGGCCATGGGAGGTGAGTCTCCTTAGAGAGGCCCTCCCCTCAGCCCTTCTCACCTGCAGGACGCTTTTATTCTTGTCTTTGCCAGAACTGGGGGGAAATAGACACAGGTTAGGGAACCCTATCTTTCCTCCTCTCCCCCACCCAGAGCCATGATATACTCTCTTCAAGGGGATAGGTACTCACTGCTTGGCCTCTCCCCCATACCCTCCCTGGCTCTGGGTCATTGGCACTGTCACCTTCTGCAACCCCTGACCTTCTCCTACCTCAGCCGCTCCAGGCACAGGTTCAGCTGCTCATCATAGCGATAGTAGTGGGCTTTAGAGTGGTCAAAGCTGCTGAAGGGGAGGCCAAGGTTGCTCAGTGCTGGCTCTGAGAAAGATAGGGTAGTGAGGTGGCTGGTGGCACACATTCCATACTCCTCTTTCCCCAGAGAGCAAAACTGGGCAAGAAGAATGCTCTGGGGGCTTTACTCTCCCGCGGCCAAGGACATACCTTCCCCACTGGGCTGGGTGACCCGGTCCAAACCTCGGGACTGGTAGAATTCCCGAATCCGTTTCTCTTCACCTAGAAGAAGGTGAAATATGAGAATAAAGTATTAGCCCCTCCTCACTCTTTGTCCTTCCCTCATCTTTGGCCTTCTGCCTACGTGATTCCTACCAAAGCCCCTGTCACCTCAAGCTGCCACTCAGCAATTAGTCCTCAAGAAGCCCCTCAAAGTCAGGTTAGTCACTCACTGTCTTGCAAGCCAGGCACCAGCTTGTACACGATGTCCTGCATGACCCGGTCCAGTTTGAGGTTGAGCAGTGGCTGTGTCTCGTGGATCTTAATGTTGCACATGGGGCAGTACTTGCTAGTTTGGAGGTACTTCACAATACAACTCTTGCAGACTGCAGGAAAAGAAAAGTAGATTCTCAGGCCCTCTGGAAACTGGATTCATGGGCTGGGTGGGGTGCCTGGATTCGTGGGGCAGGCCGCACAGAAGCTGGCAGTCGGCTTGGTGAAGACTAGGGACTGGAAGAACTAGGCAGTCTCCAAGGCACTCACAAGTATGAAGACACTCTGTGATGGTGGTGGCATCCACGAAGTAGCCGGCGCATAGGCAGCAAACAATGTGTTCATTCAAGTCTTTGATCTTCACTCGAACTTCCTCCTGAATATACACCCTCCGTCACCAACCATCCACCCTCAGCCCCCAACCCGTGCGCCTTCCCACTCTGGGGGTCGCCTCCTTCATCACATTCCACGGCCAAGCCCCGCGTCCTGCGCCATCAGCCGGGGATGAGCTCCAGGGGGCTGGCACTCCCCCTCCGCCCAGCAGAGGGCTCCGCGCACAGCGGGGGCTTCCCTCACGTGGACTCGCCTGACCCTCCTTTCCCAGGGGAGACTACACGACGTCGGCGACACAATGCGCAGGCGTCCTAAGCGGAGTTTGGCAACCCGATCGCAATCACGCAGGCGCACTGGGTACTCTGTCTCTGCGCAGGCGCACTGGGCGCCCGGCCAGCCACCGCCCGTCCTTTAGCCCGCCCCAGTTCGCACCGCTGGCCGACCACAGCAGTAACCCTGCCGCCCTTGCACCTCGTTCCGTAGCGGGTCCATCTTGTACACTGACTGGAGCTGGTTCCGAAGCCTCATCGCGATCGCAATCTGGCCCCCCTGAGGAGACGCCATCTTAAAGGCTGATCCCAGCCTGCCACTTCCGGTGCCGCCTGCAGGGCGGGACTTGTCTCCCAGCAACGAGGTTCTAGGTCTTTTCGGATTCGCTCACCCTCTGTAAGGCCCCGCCCACGTTCCTTTCTCCCCGTGTGCTCACCTGAGCCCCACCGGCCCCTCCCCTCCTCAATCCGTAATTAAGGAGTGGTGGGGGGGCATAGGGAAGGGTCCTATCTCTTCAGCCTCCTGTAGAACTCATCATAGTAGACCCTAAGCGACCTCAAGACTAACTTTTGGAGCCTGCGAAAGACTGCCCCCTCCTACCCCCAAAGGCCCGGCAGTCTTGTGCCTGCTACCCGCTCAGGGTCGTCGGTCTTCTGTGACGACTACCCTGCTGAAGAAGCCCCTCCTGGGTCCTCTCCTCGTAATGCCGCCCTGTCGGCGTCCGCGGAGCGGAGCTTCATCCAGATGGCGGGCCTTCTCCCCGCTCCACGGAGGGAGTTTCTCGGGCTTTGCAGAGTCTCGGAGAGGGTGCCGGGGGATGGGGAGGGAGAGACCCCCAGGGACTTGGTAGTGATCTTATCCCCCCATTCTCCCCCTGCTGCCGGGGATGGGGGGGGCAGGCCCTGGTTAATGATGATGATTTAATCATCGGCGCCTGCGGAGGCCTGGGACAGACTAATGCAGAGCAGATGCCGAAGGAGGAGGGGAGGACGACTAGGACACTGCCACACACAGACAGGCTTAGGCAGCGAGTGCCTGTAGTAGCATAGGCCCAGCCTCGCACTTGGGGATTACGCGGGATGCTCGAGAGCTCTACACCGCCAGCCCTGGGTACTTAAAAAAGGATAAATTTCCTTTGAGGTATTAACATCAAATGTAACTGGAGATTCGAGAAGGGAGAGATTCCAATGGAGACCTCAAAAAGGCTTTCTGGAGAAAGTGGGACTTTGGTCACAATTTAGACTTGGGGGAGGGGGTGGAAGTGTGCTGAAATAGAAAGGACGTGGAGGGGAATGACCAGAGGACAGGAAGGTCAAGATGTAGATTTGAGAGTGGTAATAGAAAAAGCAGGGCCTTAAAGAGTTGCAATTTTTAACCTGAGGGCAATTGGGAGCTAGCGGACTTTTTTGAAGGGAGGAGGTTATCCTGTGAAAGCGACATTTTTGTTCATTTCTCTTCAGAGGGAATTGGAGTGAATATGCAGCAAGAAGTTATGAGATTAGTGATTAATCAACTATTCATTACAGCCACTGTTTACCTACTTCCCTGGTCCAAGTCACTATCCTCTGTAGTGGCTTCTTGACTGTTTTCCTTGAGTCCCCCTTCGCGTGTTCTCAACATAACAGCTCAGTGCTATGTTTCTCAGAGCTAGTGATTCTGATAAAATATGAAACACAAAGGACAAAGGACAATTTTTGAGATGTGGATGTGTTTATTATTTTTATGGTGATGTTGGTTTCATGGGTATATACATATGTCAAAACTTATCAAACTGTACACTTCAAATATCTGCAGTTTATATGTCCATTATACCTCAAGAAAGCTATTAAAAATAAAGTTGAAAAATTAGGTTGTGGCGGGGCGCGGTGGCTCAAGCCTGTAATCCCAGCACTTTGGGAGGCCGAGACGGGCGGATCACGAGGTCAGGAGATCGAGACCATCCTGGCTAACACAGTGAAACCCCGTCTCTACTAAAAAATACAAAAAACTAGCCGGGCGAGGTGGCGGGCGCCTGTAGTCCCAGCTACTCGGGAGGCTGAGGCAGGAGAATGGCGTAAACCTGGGAGGCGGAGCTTGCAGTGAGCTGAGATCTGGCCACTGCACTCCAGCCTGGGCTACAGAGCGAGACTCCGTCTCAAAAAAAAAAAAAAAAAAGAAAAGAAAAATTAGGTGGTTTCTTTTTTACTGTTTAAAACCTGTTGAGAGCTTCCCTTTTCAATCAGAATAAAAGTCAAAGTCTTACAGTGGTGTGCAAGGGCCTGCATAGTCTCTTCAGATACACCAGGATATCCTTCCACTGTGTCCCCAACTTGAAATGCTTAGGCATCCAAAATGGCTCCCCCCTTCTTTCAGGTCTTTACTCATGAGGCTTCTGTAATCACTCTAGATGAATAACAACTCACCCACCCTTTCACTTCCTTTTTTTTTTTTTTTGTTAGCATTTATTAGCATTCTTAGCATTTATTATTGTTTAATATACATTTCTAATATATATTATAAATATTTTCTAGTTATTTTCAGAAAATATTTTCTAGAAAACATATTTCCTAGTTTTTCATCTGCCCTTTCCACTAGACTATAAGCTTCTCAGTGGCAGGGATTTTTTTCCTCTGTTGTGTTCACAGATACAGCTCCAGTGCCAGCTGCATAGTTGGTGTTCAATAAAAATTTTCTGGATGAATACATGAATGAATCCAAGTGGTGGTGATGACAGCCTCAATTAGGGTTTTAGCAATGGCAATGGAAAGGAAGGGCTGTATCTGAAACATTTCAAAGGAAAGTATAATAGGAGGAAGTAGCCAGGAACCTGGCTTGGTAGGCCTGGGTAAGAGGGTGAAAGAAGAGCTTTGGAGGGAAGCATGTCCTCCAGCCTGCTGGACTTATGTGGCTGCAGGGAAGCAGGGGGAGCTTGTTAGAAGGCTAGAAGAGTGAGTGGTGGGGCTAAAGTGTCAGAACGAACCAGGGATGGAGGTCTCAGAGTTATCTGGCTGGATATGAGAGTTGGGACTTTTGGAATGGGTGGAACTTGAGCAGATGTAGAGATAAAGAAAGTTTAAGGCCTGGCGCAGTGGCTCACGCCTGTAATTCCAGCACTTTGGGAGGCTGAGGTGGGTGTATACTTGAGCCCAGGAGTTGGAGACCAGCCTGGGCAACATGGTGGGA
This sequence comes from Macaca nemestrina, assembly GCF_043159975.1. Taxonomy (NCBI): domain Eukaryota; kingdom Metazoa; phylum Chordata; class Mammalia; order Primates; family Cercopithecidae; genus Macaca; species Macaca nemestrina. The sequence continues at coordinate 74,789,694 of NC_092137.1, forward strand.
CTCCGTCTCTACAAAAAGTACAAAAATTAGCCTGGCATGGTGGCGCATACCTGTAGTCTCAGCTACTTGGGAGGCTGAGGTGGGAAGATTGCTCGAGCCTGGGATGTTGAGGCAGCAGTGAACTATGATCGTGCTACTGCACTCCAGCCTGAGCAACAGAGTGAGATCCCATGTCTTAAAGAAAAAAGAAAGCTTAAGTGTGAGCTCTGAAGAATCCTCACAGTATTCAGTGGAAAGAGCCAAATCAGTGGAAGAAAAACATAAGCAGTGACTACGAAAGTCCAAAGATGTGGAATAAGATATTACAGAAGCAAAAAGAAGGGACACTTCAAAAAATAATTGATGACCAACAAAGTAAAACATGTCAGGGAAGTCCTGGAGGAGGGATACTGAACACTGGAGCTCTCTGAGAAAGGGTTACTATAATGAAGGCAGCTTGCACTGAGTTAAGAATAAATCATGATGAAATGGAGGCAGTACGCATGAAGTAAAAAGGAAAGGAAAAGCATGATCTCTTTTGAAGACTCAGGCCAAGATTTTGTCCAGATAATAAAGATCTGAGACAGTTGAGGCATAGGAAAGACTAAGTTGATGAGAGCCACGGACACACAGGACATGGTGAGACAGATCCAAAGCAATGTGTTTGAGGGGGCACTCATTCCAGCTCCTCTATCTTCAACATAAACCAGCAGGAACAATCCTTTCCCTGTGAATCAGATTCAAGGAGGCAAGAGAGGACATTTCAAGCCAGGTTGGGATGGTGGCACACACCTGTAACTCTAGATACTCAGGAGGTCAAGGTGGGAGGATTGTTTGAGCCCAGGAGTTTGAGGCCAGTCAGCCAGCCTGGGCATCATATTGAGATGTCTCTTAAAAAAAGAGAAAGTCCTAGGACTGTGGTCTGAGTGACATAACTGGATACCATCTGTTCTTGAAGTGGGGCACTAAAATATTTTTAAAACTCCCCAGAAGACTTGTATGAACTACTGAGTTTGTGACCATTCTTAAACGATTAGTTGGACAGTCTCTGGGTGGCAGTACCATCTGTGCTGAACTCAAAAGGCAGGGGTGTGTGTACGGGTCTGCATGATGTTGCCTTTTTTTTCATTTGTTGATTCACTCACGGACTCATTCAAGGATTTATTTAGGTTGGCTGGAGACACACTGGTTACCCTGCCTGCCTGCCCCCAGACTCACCCTTCAGAGCAGAGAAAGGGACTAGCAAACTCCTAACCTGCACACCAGCCCCCCATTCAGAGATTATATTTCTTTGCTGTCTCCCTAGGTTCCCTGTTCCCATCTGGGGGAATCCAGCCCTTGCTATCAAGGAAGATTTTTTTTTTTTGAGATGGAGTCTTGCTCTGTCACCCCAGACTGGAATGCAGTAGTGATCTCGGCTCACTGAAACCTCTGCCTCCCGGATTCAAGTGATTCTCAGCCTCCCCAGTAGCTGGGATTACAGGTGCCTGCCACCATGCCCAGCTAATTTTTTTGTATTTTTAGTAGAGACAGGGTTTCACCATGTTGGCCAGGCTGGTCTGTCTTGAACTCCTGACATCAGGTGATCTGCCCCCTCTTGGCCTTCCAAAGTGCTGGGATTACAGGTTTGAGTCACTGCTCCCGGCCTGAAGATTTGGACTGAACAGGTTCATGCTTCCTTGTAGCCCTCTCAACTGCTGAGAAAAGTGCATGGGTTTCTGTAAAGGGATGGGAGGTGATAATGTTGTTTGTCTTCTCCATCAAGATGAAAATACATCTGGTAAATTGGTAGGAGCCCCCATCCTCTTTCAGAACAGGCTGTGAGCACGGCTGAGGAGGGGCTGGACAAATTGGATAGTAGAGGTGGTCAAGATGGGGGAGGTTGACACTTTTTTTTTGAGACAGAGTCTTGCTCTGTCACCCAGGCTGGAGTGCAGTGGCATGATCTCGCCTCACTGCAAGCTCCATCTCCTGGGTTCATGCCATTCTCCTGCCTCAGCCTCCCAAGTAGCTGGGACTACAGGCACCCGCCACCTCGCCCGGCTAATTTTTGTATTTTTAGTAGAGACGGGGTTTCACCGTGTTAACCAGGAAGGTCTCAATCTCCTGACCTCGTGATCCCCTCCCCCCCGCCGCCTCGGCCCCCCAAAGTGCTGGGGTTACAGGCGTGAGCCACTGCGCCTGTCAGGTTGACACTGTTCCCCCTACTGCCCTCTGTCCCATTTATGGTTCATCTCCTCTAGACATAAGGCTTCGGAGAACACTGGAGGGCTGGTAGGGCTGGTGGACAGAGCTCACTCTTCTTTCTCTTCATCTTCCTGCCCAGATGCCCAAATATCATTCCTGGTTCCCAGGGGAGAAAAGACCCCCTCACCCTGCCCCAGGCACCAGGCTGCCGGCCCATCTGCTGGGGAGAAAGGAGGGGGCAGAGTCTTTCCCAGGGGATCCTGAAGAATCAGTTTGAAGATCAGTGCTCCCAGGGAGATCCAGCTACTAGACTTCCAAGGCATTTCGGTTCACACGGGAAACCAGCAGGATGGAGCTGAACAGCGGGATGGGCTGGGGACCAGGGTAGAGGGCTGGCACAGCAGAGTAAGGTCCTTTGGCTACCACGTGTCAGAGGTAGGCTGAGCTGCTCATTGGTGCCCACCCGCCATCGCCACCGCAGGATGGTAGAAGCGCCCCCCTCTCTGAGCCCAGTCTCACCGGCTCAGAGGCGCCAGGGCCCCCCCGGGGGCCGGGGCGGGCCGGGGAAGGTAATGTAATTCCGGCCCAGCTAACCCGATTACGGCGGCCTGCACCGGGCAGGGCGGCGGCGGGGGCGGGTCTAAGGCTCAGGGGCCCGTCCGGCGGGGGTCCCATCCCCGGGAAGGACGCAGAGTTCACACACTCCCAGCTCCTGGATCCACGGCCAGAGGTCACAGGGTCACCAAGCGGCTTGGGTCTTTCCCCACCTCCCTTCTCTGACAGCTCCAGGCCATTTTCTGATTTTGGGTGGGGTAAAATGTTTATGGGAAACAAGGCGGCCAGAATCCAACCAAGGCCTCAGTGAGGTCCCACGTGTCCCTTGTGGCGAGATTTCGCCCTCCCGCCGTTGAGGAGGAAGAGTGTGAGAACAGACTTCCTAGGCACAGAATGGAAGGGCGGAGTCCTGCACTGGGGACTCCCTGCACTTGGGGTCCGGGGTAGAGCGCCAGCCCCAAGAACCCACCGGCCTGATTTGGCCGGGGTTGAGCCATGGTCCAGTTTACACGGATTTCAGAAAATCGAAATTCTAAGAAACACGGGACATCAATTACCGGTGCGCATGAACAGGGCTGGGGGGAACCTGCAGGAGAGGCCGGAAGGCGCACCATGGTCGCCGGCCCAAAGCGGCCGTTCCCCGCCCTTAGCCCCTGCCGTCCCCTTCCCACACCTGTTCTCTTCCTGGGCCTGCAGCTCACCGGGCGCCGTTCCCCAGCCGCTTCTTACGCAGCCGGGAAACCACAACGAGATTTGGTCTTCGAGGGCACTTAGGCGGGGACCACAACGAATCCAGGAGTTGGCCAGCAGGATCCATCGAGAGGCGAAGAGTGGGGGCTGGGGGAGGAGGCACCTGCGGAGGAAGCCGGTGAGGCGGAGGCAACCCAAAGGCGGAGGCCAGCAAGGATGGAGGCGCGGTGAGCATCTCCGCTGACTCAGCGGCCCATGCTCGGGCCCCTCCCGCGCTGAGCCTGGTTCCTAACACCCTGGCCCCCTGTCCCCCGCCCCGCACATCTCCACCAGCCAGCCTTCCCCCTGCGCTTGGCGCAAACAGGCGTCCCTTCCCCTTTAACTGCTGGGCCCCGCCCCTGCCCTACCCCCAGCCCCCACTACCCACCCGGGCCGATCCGTCAGTCACTGCCCCAGCCGGAGCTGGCCAACCCTCTCCACCCGGGACTTGGGCAGCGGCGCCGGCAGCCCAGCGTCTATTTGCGCTTGAGAGCCAGCAAGAAAGCTCCAGGGGCCCCAGCCGGCCGTGCTCCCCCGGGATGCAAGTCCCTGCGCGGACGCCCGGCAGCGGCTGGCACGGGCGCGGCTGCTCCGGGTGCACAGGGATGCTGCTGTTCTGGGGACCCCGGCGCCCTGCCTTGGCCAGCCCCGCGGGCCCCTGAGGTCACTGTCCGGAGCGCGCCGCCGCCGGGCTTCTGGAGCTGCCTGAGGCATCCTCCCCAACCACCGAACCTCCGGCGGTTCTTCTCGGCCCGGGCCGATGGAGCCGGGGATGCTGGGTCCACACAACCTCCCACACCACGAGCCAATCAGCTTCGGCATCGATCAGATCCTGAGCGGCCCCGAAACCCCTGGGGGCAGCCTAGGTCCGGGTCGCGGGGGCCAGGGTCATGGGGAGAGTGGGGCGTTCTCGGGTGGATACCACGGAGCCTCGGGCTACGGTCCCGCTGGCTCACTGGCCCCGCTGCCCGGCAGCTCCGGAGTGGGCCCGGGCGGCGTGATCCGCGTCCCTGCGCACCGCCCGCTGCCTGTGCCGCCGCCCGCGGCGGGGGCGCCTGCAGTGCCTGGGCCCTCGGGTTTGGGCGGCGCCGGAGGCCTAGCGGGACTCACCTTCCCCTGGATGGACAGCGGCCGCCGCTTTGCCAAGGACCGGCTCACGGGTGAGGTTGTCTGACCCCTCCAGTGTCACGCCCGACTCTGACCCCGTCTCCTCATCTCTTAGCTTTCTGCTCCAACTCAAGTACCCCTTTCACACCTCCCACTAGATCCTCCCAGGGGATCCTCCCCCAACTCGAATCTCTGGGTCCTGCCTCCGAGAGGCGATGGGGAGGGAGCTGCCGTCGGTGCCCGCGCCCTCCTTTGCAGTCCCACTGTCCAGGCGCGGGGAGGGTAGGGTGAAGTTACAGGGGACGCCTCCCTAGCATCCCAGGGGAAGGGCCTTTCTTGGCTATAGGGCTCGGCTGATGCTTAGGATCCGGGTAAGGGCAGGGCGCGGGAGCTCTGCGGCCTGGACAGCGGCGCGGCCTTCTTAGTGGCACCTAGGGCTACCCTGCAAACCCTGCCCTGCTCTTTCTTCCTCCCGGTAGCTGCGCTCTCGCCCTTCTCTGGGACGCGCCGCATAGGCCACCCCTACCAAAACCGGACCCCTCCGAAAAGGAAGAAGCCGCGCACGTCCTTCTCCCGCTCACAGGTGCTGGAGCTGGAGCGGCGCTTCCTGCGCCAGAAGTACCTGGCCTCTGCGGAGAGGGCGGCATTGGCCAAGGCCTTGCGCATGACCGACGCACAGGTCAAAACGTGGTTCCAGAACCGACGCACCAAGTGGCGGTGAGGCGCGGCGCGGGCGAGGGCGGACGGTGTCCCCGGGCCGGGCCTGGTGAGAAGCGAGGCGGCGGGCAACCCCGCTGACCCCGCGTCTCCCTTCCCCAGGCGCCAGACGGCGGAGGAGCGCGAGGCCGAGCGGCACCGCGCGGGCCGGCTGCTCCTGCACCTGCAGCAGGACGCGTTGCCACGGCCGCTGCGGCCGCCGCTGCCCCCGGACCCTCTCTGCCTGCACAACTCGTCGCTCTTCGCGCTGCAGAACCTGCAGCCCTGGGCCGAGGACAACAAAGTGGCTTCCGTGTCCGGGCTCGCCTCGGTGGTGTGAGCGACGCCCGTCCGATCGGCGTGGAACGCCGGGCCCGGAGCGGTGGAGCGCGCGGCTGCCTGAGCACATGGCCTGGTGGCAGCCGGGCGCGTGAGGAGCGGCAGGCCTTGAGGCTGTCGTCGAGGGCTCCCCCACCACCGGCTGACTCCCAAGCCAGCGTTGCGCAGATGCACGGTCCGCTCAGAGGCGGCCCTTCCCGCCATTTTTCACTTCACTGCAGTTAAGCCGCCGCTGGAACCTGAGGCGCCGAGAGGGCGGGACCTGCAGGACAGTAGCCAATGAGGTGCGGGGAGGGGGCCGGGCTGGCCAATGGGAGCTGCTTTCCTGAGGGACTCGGAATTCTCCGGCGGGTGGTCGGGAGCTGGGGCTCTGCGGGGCGCTAGCGGCATTGCGCGCGGTGCACGCTGGGTCCGTACCAAAGGTGTGAAGGAAGGAAGACATCTACCACTGCGAAGTCATGGAGGGGGTGCCGGAGCGCTAGAGGCTGGCTGATTGTGACCGGAACCAGAGGGTTGTCCACCCCGGGCATCATCCCTCAACTGTAAAATAATCGCTAAGGATTCCTTCCTGACTTTGAGCCTCACGTTGTCATGTGTGTTCAGCCTGCTGGCAACATCCTCCGGCAACACGCCTGGGCAGGAGGCGAGTAGGATACTTACACACCCAACGAAAGAGAAAATCTAGAAAGAAAATCTGGCTCTGGTGTCACATAGGGACAGAGAAGGGAGAGGAGGAAACAGTGGACAAAGTTAATGGGCCCAGTGGAGTTAGGGTGAAGAGAATTTTGAAAATAATTTGGAAGTGACAAGCTTAAGAAGAATCAAAGGTAATTCCACGACTGGAAATGTGCAGCATCAGGAAATCAGTGGTGCTGTGGATGATGAAAGGGAAATTGGGAAGATTGGAGCAAGATTAACTATACAGGCAAAACTAAATGTTATACCTAGAGAAAATAAATCCTGGAGAAGTGCCTTTGAGGGAGATCAACTGACATCCACATAGAGGTGGACCTAGATAGAATGAATGAGAACAGATAGAATCTCTGAGGGAGGGCACTCTGAGGAGAAAAGCCGAGTTCTAAGGACTAAACCTTTCCACCAAATTCGACAACCACGTTTGCAATGTGCAAGATGATGGAGAATACCTAAGTCAATAGTCCAAGGGCAGGCCGGGCACGGTGGCTCACGCCTATAATTCCAGCACTTTGGGCTGACGTGGGAGGATCACGAGGTCAGGAGATCAAGACCATCCTGGCCAACATGGTGAAATCCCCTCTCTACTAAAAATACAAAAATTAGCCGGGCATGGTGGCATGTGCCTGTAGTCCCAGCTACTCGGGCAGCTGAGGCAGGAGAATCGCTTGAACCTGGGAGGTGGAGGTTGCAGTAAGCCGAGATCACACCACTGCACTCCAGCCTGGGTGACAAAGCAAGACTTCATCTAAAAAAAAAAAAAAAAAAAAAAATTCGAGGGCAGAAAAGGGGAAGGGAAGGAGGAGAACCTAGGAAGAAAGAAAGGAAAGCATGATGTCTCTGAAGTTGTTCGAAAGACTTCAGCTTGTCGGTGTATCTGGGCTGCTGGGAAGCTTGTTAATAGAAAGTCTAGTTAGCGGATGGTTGCATTAGCCTTAAGGGTTAAAAAGGAATTGGATTTAAGTTGTATGAGGAAGGGAAGAATTTATCTGATTCCTCTAGCACCCCCATCCTTTGTCCCCTGGAGACTGGTGCACTGTGACAGAGGGAAGAGAGGCCAGGCTAGAGACCAACCGTAGTCAGACAACTCATGCCTGTGCTAGTGACAACTATGTTGATCATAGAATGAAGGCCTGACTGGAGATGGGAAGAGGCTGCAAACTATAGTTGGAGGAGCTGGCCCTAGTTCTTTACTGTAGTATCATCGCTGATTTATGGATGTTGTATATGGCACTGCAGGACCAAACTAAAAACTGGCACCACAGAAAAATCTTTTATAGACCACAAGGGAGTACAAGAATGGGTTTGGCAAAGTTGAGAGAATGGGGAGCATGTCAGTCCCTCTCCAATCAATAAGAGAAGGCTAAGGAAAGAGTCCTTCCCTATGTAGACTGTGGTTTACCCCATTCTCTCCATTCCCAGCCTACCATTTCTTGGGACTCACTTTCCAGGGTTTATATTTAACCCTAAACTTTGGGCTTCTAAATCTGTCTGGGTGCTTTGGTGCCACCCTGAGGGAGAATCTAATGTGATGAGATGAACCCAGCTCCATTCCATAGGCAGGCAGGTCACTGCAGGACACAGGGATCTCTGAACTCCTGGACTGAGGATGATTCGCTCCCTGCTGAAGAATCTGCCATTCCTTCCCTTAGCTGGTTCAGGAGGTCTCTGCTCTCACTGGGAGGCAAGTTACTCAGGAAGTATGGAGGGGCCAATTCCACCAGCCTAATAGAGAGAGTCATAATTAGATGATCTGCATCTTCTCTTTCTCTGTCTCTTTTTAGAGACAGGGTCTTGCTCTGTTGCCTGGGCTGGAGTTCAGTGGCATCATCATAACTCACTGTAGCCTTAGACTCCTGAGCTCAAGTAATCCTCCCACCTCAATCTCTGAAGTAGCTGGGACTACAGGTGCACACCACCACACCCAGCTAATCTTTTTAAAATAATTTTTGTAGAGACAGGGTCTCAGTATGTTGCACAGGGTGGTTTCAAACTCTTAGCCTCAAGCACTCCTCCTGCCTAGGTCTCCAAAAGTGCATCTTCTCTTATGATGCAGACTTTTAAACTTCTCACCAGCCCTTCCACAATTCCTTTCTCTTCAGATCATGTTTTTACTAACCACTAAGATCCCTTCTTCTGTCTCTCTAACTCCCCAGCCATAATTTTGGCCCCAGGGAGAGGAATAGGCAGTGTAGGAGGATGTCAGGGAACTCACATCTGTGGTTCAATCTCAGAAACAATGGAAAGGCAGTTGTCTTTGGATATGGTGAAATTGTGGTAGAGCACCCATGGTGGGGGTCTGGCAGGAGCTCTACGACTTCGGTAGCAGCAGTATGAGGAGAGCTGGGCCACATGCTTATGGGTTAGGAGTAGGTAATTTCCAGTCCCGTCTGTGTCTCTGGCCACCTTATTGAAAGGCAAAAATATTGATGGAATAAATAAAAGGGAAGAGGCAGACAGTAGAAAAAAAGAAAAGGGGACTGAGAAAGAGTAAGGGTGGTGAGAGTATTAAAAGTAAAGCATTACCTCTAGGTGTTGTCTGGTCTCTACTATACCTCATGGCATTTTCCATAGCCCCTTGTGCCCCAAATCCTCAAGGGAAAAGTCCTTTCTGGATCTAAAGAATCTTTTGAATGGCCACCTGGACCCTGATTTCAAAGTGGCTTACCAATATTTGTTCTCTTTGCCTTTTGCTCCTTTGATCATCCTCACCCCCACCCTTTCCTCTAACCTTGAGAAAGTATCCTGACACCAGTGCTTTCTGAAGGTCTCTGCGATTCTGCTCAGAGCCAAAGGCTGGTAGGGACAAGGGAAGTTCAATTCGTTGCATGAGTTCTAGGAGCTCTCTCCGAAGTTTATGGGCTTGGCACAATGCTGCCCAATTCAGACCTCGAGCCTGGCACCAAGCCTCATCTGCTCCACCTAGGAGAAGAAAGGGACCAGCTAAACTAAAGTCCTTGAGACCCCTGAAATAACCCAACCCTTAGCCAAAGGTCCTCCTCTTTCTGAACATAGAGATCTGTCAGCTGGCTGCATAACATTTCCCCTCTTTGGACAATCTGGGATTCTATAAGAGGATGCAGAGCTCACTTTGTATAAAGGCTTCATACACCTGGATCAGAGAACTGTGGTCACCATCTGTGTGTTCCAGGGCCCGACGCAGGGCAGCTTCTTCTGCACTGAGTGGAGGACGCGTAAACCCAGGGGCAGCTGGAGGCAGAAGAGCGGAAGGTAGAATCTGCCATTTGGGAAATGGGAAGGGATAGTAGTAAAGGTGGAATGCTGAAAAGGCCGAAGTGTCCCTTTGGGAACTTTATTCAAAAGACAGATAACTTCTAGGTGTTATGCACTTTATTAAACGTTGAGGATAAACAAATGAAATACAATCTGCCATCAAGGAGCTTCAAGTCTGGTGGGAGAGACCAACAGGTAAGCAGACTTGATAAGCATGATAGGTGTTTGTATATGGTACTGTGGAAACAAAGAGGAGGATAACTAATCAAGGCTTTAGGTGGTGAGGATGTGAGTGATGTAACAGAAAAGGATGAGGACCCTTGGGTTAGTATTTGAAATCTGAGTAGGAATTAGCAGAGTGGAGAAGGGGCAGGGAGTATGTTTTAGACTGTGGCAACAGCATAGCACCTAAGTTAATAACATAGCATATTTGGGGAACTGCAAGCCATCTGGGATGGGTGGAGGGAATGAAATGACATGTTGCAGAATGGCAGGAGATAAAGCTGAAGAGGTAGGTATAGGTAAGGTCATGAGACCCTGGAGTACTGAGGAAAGGAACTATCTTCAAGGTAAAGAGTAGCTGTAGAGGAAGAGTTGTGTTTTTTTTTGTTGTTGTTTGTTTGAGGCAGGGTCTCACTATCTTGCCCAGGCTAGAGTGAAATGGCGTGATTATGGCCCACTGCAGCCTCAACCTCCCAGGCTTAAATGATCCTCCTACCTCAGTCTCTTCAGTAGCTGAGACTATAGGTACATGCCACCACACCCGACTAATTTTTTGTTTTTATAGAGACAGGGTCTCACTATGTTGCCCAGGTTGGTCTCAAACTCCTGACCTCATGTGATCCTCCCATCTCAGCCTCCCAAAGTGCTGAGATTACAGGCACAAGCCACCATGCCTGGCTGAAGAAGAGTTTTTAAGTAAGAGAGTCCATGTGTCTGAAAAAGTTCACATTAGTAGTTAGGAGGTTACTGAGGAAATCCAGCTGAGCAATGAGGAGGACCTACCATTGGCAGATCCTGCCTACCATATTCACTGGAAGTGAATATGGAGAAGGGCAGGTGAATATATATTTACTTTTACAAGATAAAAGTGAAATAACCTGGAGAAAGACTGGTCTAGAGTGATGGCAGCAGAGCAGCAGGATAATAGTATTATCTGAATCTGAGACTCTAGAGAGAGGAAAAGATTTTGTGGTGATAGTGGCGAGGGAGTGGTTTAATAGAGCATTCGAGTTCAGTTCTGAGCTGAGGTACTGTTAACTATTCTGGTAGAAATGTCCATCGGGGCTGGGCGCCGAGGCTCAGGGCTGTAATCCCAGCAGTTTGGGAGGCTGAGGTGGGTGGATCACCTGAGGTCAGGACTTTGAGACCAGCCTGGCCAACATGGTGAAATCCCGACTCTACTAAAAATACAAGAATCAGCTGGGTGTGGTGGTGCATGCCTGTAGTCCCAGCTACTTGGGAGGCTGAGGCACGAGAATTGCTTGAACCTGGCAGACAAAGGTTGCAGTGAGCCGAGATCATGCCATTGCACTCCAGCCTGGGTGACAGAGTGAGATTTTGTCTCAAAAAAAAAAAAAGAAAATGAAAAAAAGAAACGTCCATCAGGAGTTGGGATATGCTCTCTCTGTCTCTCCCTCTCTCCCCCTCTCCCCATCCCTCTCTCCATCTCTCTCTTTCTCTCTGTCTCTCAGATTCAGAAGAATGGTATTGGGTGAGAGATACAAGGCACAAGGTTTGGAAATGTTAAGGCTAAAGGTAGAACTTCAAACCATGGTTGTGGATAAACTTGCTCAGAGAGTTCAGGGAATAGAAGACAAAAGAGGCAAGAATAGAACCCTGAGGACCAATTTACAATGGATAACAAGAGGACAAAGAGCTCGAGGAAAAGATAAAGGGGATGGCCAGAGATGTAGGATGAAAACCATGAGGAGCAGCATTACAGAGGCCTAGGGAGGAGGCAGTTTCAAGGTGAAGCGGTCAGCAATTTCAAGTATAAAAGAAGGTCATGAATAAGGGCTCAAAAGTATCCACTGGATTAGGTACCTGGGAGGTCACTGGTGAGTTGAAAGCTGTTTCACTGGCATGGTAGACCTGAAGCTGGAGTGCAGTAGGTGAGCAATACACCAGTTAGAATAGGATAGAAATCATGCTGCACAGCTGAAGGGGAGGATAGGGTTGAGGAAGAGGAGTGTGTGAGTTTTAGCAATAACAGATTAGGAGAGATTTAAGCATGCTGGGGGCAAGAACCAGCAGAGAAAAAAGGCTAAAGAGACAAGAGGGAGATAGGTGACTAAGCCTGGTTCTTTAGGCATTGTGAGGGGTGGCAACTGGAGCAGAGAGGAAAGGGCTAGCCTCAGGAGCACCAAAACCCAAGGGGAAGGGCTGAAGTGGCTGCAAGAGCTACAGATTTACAGCAGGGATTTATACCTGTGAGCATGGCAGCCAGGGTGAGCATCTCGTCCACACAGTCAAACTCGCATGAGGCCAGCAGGGCTTTGGCCAGCTCAGGGGCCAGAGGGAATTCTGATAGTATGACGCCCAGATCTGACAGGTCCCCATCATCATCCAGGGCTGCCAGATAGTCTAAATCTTCCAGGGCTTGCATCAATGCTTCTGGAGCTGGTGAGGAAACAGGGCTTACAGGATGTGAAATTTCAGAACTGGGTGATCAGATGGCAATACTTGGGCAGGAGAGGTACTCACCAGGCTGGTCCAGGAAGTGACACTCCCCTGGCTCTGCAATCTGTCTCCTTTTTAGTAGTAACACCAGGGAGCTCAGATTCTCCTCACACACCCTGGGTTGGGGCAATGGTGGAGCTTCTAGTTCTAAGAAGGACTTAGGATACAGGCAGAGGCAGGATCCTGAGGGGAAAAAGACCTGGGAAAGACCACTGTAGATTTCTCAGGGCTTGCATGTTGGTGACTCTTGGGTTTTTTATTTCAGTGAGGGCAAAGGCTCTTACCTGGTGGGAACCCTCTTGCTCGCAGTCGTCTTGCCTCTGCCTGACACTTGCTGATTGGCCTCAACACTTGGAATTCTGCTCGGATCCTAGGATTGTAAACCTGTTGCCCGTGCCCCAACCAAGGCCAAGACAGATCAGAGTGGGCCATTTCTGTCTTTACTACCCCACCGCCATCTCTCTCTCACTCACACTTCGGAGCTCCAGTCCTGAGTCGATGACATGTTGGATGGAAGGGAGGGAGAAGGAGAAGTCAGCCAGCCAGTGAGTGACCACAACCTTTCGGGCATCCATGTCCTCATATACAGCCTGAACAGCTTGTCCACAGTCTGGGTGAAGGGGCAGTACTCGTGGTGGAAGCCTTTGGAGAGGCAGGGACTCTACCTCCCTGGACAAGGATTCACAGCAGAGGGAAATTTCCTGAGGAGAAGGGTGGGACATTAGGGCAGTTCTCACCTTTTTGGGGTCACAGATCCCTTTGAAAGACTGTTGAAAGTTATGGCCCTTCACTCTGAGAAAATGCAAATACTCATAAAGTTGAAGATTTTATAATTTCAGAGGTTCACTGAATCACAAATCTCTGCATTAAAGAGAATAAAAAAGTGAGTGGTAAACCTCTTTACTCTGAAATCCTCAAGTTTTTCTCTGGGACCCCAGGGGAGAGTAAATACTGCAACTCTACTGTTCCTAACAGGCATTGCTCCCATTCCCATTCCCTATGACTAGAAGATGATGAGTACCTCCTTTTGCAGGCTTTTTTTTTTTTTTTTTACCTCCTCACTGGGCAGGTACACTAGCACATCTCCTGGAGCCTCCTTCCGACACAACTCAAGCACTGCTTGGCAGGCAGCTTCCACTCGATCAGGGGGGATGGTGTCCCGGTAGATGGGGGAAGGTCTCTCACCAGCCTCTCTGGGTATATGCACAATAGGAGGATTGCCCCAGAAAGCTCGGAGCTTAGGTTCAAGGGCTGGGTCAGTAACCACAACCACTCTGAGGTCCCCCGGAAGGTTTTCCAGCCTGGCATCTTGCAGTAGCCCCTGGAGTGAATCTGATGCCACCGACCGCTCCTGAGCCTCATCTAGTACCAGCACGCCCCAGACTCCAGTGCCCCGGGTCGAGGCCACCTCCTGCAGAAGCAGCCTGTCCCAGCAGAACCTGTTGACATTGGTAGTGGGCAGAGGAATCAGTGTGGACACTGACCAGCCACACAAGCTCAGGGGAACTTCTCCGCAAGGGACGTAGATTTTGATATTGAAGGTCAGAAAAATATGCTGTGACTTCCTGAGCCTGTGGACCCATAACTGTGACCCCACAACCCCACTGAGAACACTTTGTTCACAAGGTATACTCCAACTGGGAAGTGACATTTTTCTGATGAGAGTTAGGCTGAATGTCTGAGGCCCTGGCTGGGATTCAAGGGCTTAATTTAGCCATTGTACCACACACAATTTAGAGTGAGTGGGAGTCAGGCGCGGTGGCTCATGCTTTATACTTTGGGAGACCGAGGTGGGCGGATCACTTGAGCTCAGGAGTTTGAGACCAGCCTGGGCAACATGGCAAAAAATATAAAAATTAGCCAGGCGTGGTGGTATGCGCCTGTCATCCCAGTTACTTGGGAGGCTGAGGTGGGAGGATCACTTGAGCCCGGGAGGTTGAGGCTGCAGTGAGTTGTGATTGCACCACTGCACTCCAGCCTGGGTGACAGAGTGAGACCCTGTCTCCAAAATAAATAAAATAAAAAAGAGTGAGTTGGGCTGAGGGAGGGTATGGTGAGATGCCAGAGGAATGGGTTTGTTTCTACGGAGTGAGGGGAATTAGATTTGGGTAAGGCCTGCAGAGGCCCCCACCTGAGCAGGGTGTTGGGCCCTGTGCAGTCCTCCTGGGGGATGCTGTATCCAACTTCATGACCCAGGGTCAGGTCCATCTCATCAGCAACCCGCAGAGCCAGGCTCCGGGCTGCAAGAGGGTAGGGCTGCGTGACAGTAACCTGTCCTTTCTGGAACCCTCTGGCCAGCACAAACTCTGCACACCACTGAGGGATCTGGGATAGAAGTAGGGAAGGACAACCAGTGAGGAAGTTGTAGGACTTCAGTCAGAAGTGCTCAGGGAACTATGGCCACTTTAATCTTTCTATATTTGGGGAGTCCCCTGGTCTTTCACCAGCCTCCTGGGCCAGCCTAACCCATCCCATCTCTCTTTGTTCACCTTCCTCATGACCCCACGAAGTCCAGTACCCCCCGTGCCCACGGAAAGGCCAATTCCCTAGCTCCTCCCTTTGTCCACTCCCAGAATCAGCCTGCCCCTACAACCCCCACCACACCTGGGTGCTCTTGCCAGAACCAGGCTCCCCAGACACCAGCACCACTCCAGTGGGGTTACTCTCCAACTGCTCCAAGAAGGTAAAGCGAGCAGCCCAGATGGGCAAGGTGTGGCGCTGCTCCAGCAGCTCATAGTAGCGGGAAGAGAAGGGAAGCCCATCAAAGGGGTTCACAGCCAGTTCAGATTCCCCAGGACTTGGGCCATACTCTTCTGCCAGCCTGAGAGGCTGAGAGGCCATGGTGGCTCTCTGGCAGGACCTGCAGAAGGCAGAGCAGTCAGTAAGGTCATATTTGGTGACTGACACCATCTTCCCACCTCAGCCCTGATCCTTAACCTCTACCTTTAGTTGATCATGCTCTGGGGCCCACCCTTCCCAGCATTTCCTGCTAGGAAACAGTGCTGGGTATTTTCATAAGGGGCTACTGAGAGTTAGTCGACAGTCCCTATAGTCAGGTAGTAGAAACCTGCCTGATACTAGTACTGTCGGCAGGTAGTAGAAATCTTACTTAGGCAGGGGTCCTCAAGGGCAGTAGAAATTATGTGAGACCTAGTAACCTGTGGGAAAGTCCTGAAGGGAAAAGGATAAAGAATATAGGGGGTGGGGAGAGGAACAGCAGTCCAAGTGATCCTGGATTCAAACCTGCTTGCAGCTCTAGGACGCGTCAGGACGGCAGCCAGCTCCAGACCCATGTAGTCACCACCAACCCTGACCGTGTAAGTACAAAGGTAAATTCCGGCTCTACCTCAGGGCTAGGCTCAAACTTCAAATCCTGAAGACTGCTTTTGGGGTGGGGCTATTTGCTCCACCTTATTTAACCTAGTCAGGAACCTATGGAAAACAGGCTCCAGCCACCACACTGAGCATGTGCGAATTCTACAGATGATGTGTAGTGTGCTTGTGAAAGGCATGCTGGGACTTGTAGTTTTGCAGCAGCTTCGTCCAAAACCTGGGCTGATCACCCAAGCTGGGTCTTCAGTTCAGTTACACTTCCTTAATTTATCACTCATCGCTTGGCATGAGGAGTTGATTTTAGACAGTTGCAGTCTGACTACCCCCTTCAAATGTACAAGAAGACTCTCACCCCCATCCCCCCAAGCCAAGGAATAAGGAACCCACTCACAGGGCTTTTGAGACCCAGAGAGACAACATACACCTTGAATGAAAACCATGAATTTAATGTGATATTGGGGGAGCCTCATCCTTCCCTTTTACCACCCACCCATCCAGCCTGTTGTGAGTTGGGTGAGGGCTGCCCCCAGTCTCCGTCCTGCGGCTCTGGGTGCCATCCTGTTCCTTTGAGCTCAGTCAGCCTCCTGGGCTCGTCTCTCTGTGAATCTCCTGTGGGACATAGGGAGAGACATTATTCAGGCTTTGCCATAGTAGCTCCATAATTCCATTCTCCAATTTGCCCCAACTTATTCATTGCCCTCTAACCCCCTCACCTTCTTGCGTATTCATATAGTGCTTGCTTGCGCTCCTGCAGGCTCTCCTGCCGGGCCCAGGAAGACTTGGCAAATGTTAGGGCTGTTGGCTGAGGGGTCACCGGGCCAGAGCTGGGGAACTGAGGTGATCACAATGTCAGAGGGCTTGCGGAGTCATCATCATTAAACACGCATCGAATGCCTACTTTGCAAGAGAGGCACTATGCTAGGGTCTCAGGATCAAAAAAGAAAGGTCAGGGATAAGGGAGTATGTAGCCTGCCCCCAACTCACCGCAAGACTTGGATCTGACCATTTCCTGGGTCTCACCTTGGGGGCAGAGGCTGTGGGTAGGGACTGAGTTCCCTTGGTGATGTCTTCAGGCATGAAAGCTACGGCTCCCTCAAGCAGATTAGTGATAGTCAAGTCTACACAGCCAGTCTTGGCTGAGGAGAAAAGAGAAGGGAGTCCACTCCTTGCTCACTTTCTTCCTTCACAACCCACTTTTCCTCCCTGTGCCCAATCTCCCGGTGTGGGGCCACCCTTTCCCATACCCAGGTCTCTCTGGATGACACCCAATGGCACATGGGGCAAAACTTCCTTAACTCTCTGAGCCAGAGTTGCCAGTTGCACATCAGGAGAAGTACCAGGGGAGGGAGGGAAAGAAGACTGGGCTGTGGAAAAAGAAAAAAAAAGAAATTCTGGTAAGTAGAGAACTAGGAGAGGCTAACTAGCACAGGAAAAGGGGAGGAATCACAGTAGGGTGAAAAACAAAAAACTCCAAAGCTGTAATGTATAGAGACCACATACCTGACTGGGGGCGCAATCTGGGGTGTCTTTGTCGCTTCATGTGTTCTGCTTTGTCAGCTGGAGTGAGCCGTGTCCCTGTCTGGCCCAATTCCTTGGCCACCAGCTAGGGAGAATTGGAAGACTGGAAGTGTCAAGATCTCAAGCTTTCCTCCCTCTCCTCCTAAGTAGGGACCCCACCTCCACCCTGCCTGTGCACCCGACCACCTGTTGTACACGGAGCGCAAACTCCTCATTCCCTTCCCCTAGTTGGCGATGAACAGGACGAAGCCACCTGCAAAAAAAACAATCCAGGGCTATGTTGTGGGCACCCAGGGTAGAGGCTGTCACCATTCCCGGCTTTAGTAACTCTTTGCATGGTGAGGGTGGGAAAATAGTAAATACTGTAAATACTTTGTGTTGCTTCTGTGGTAGAACTCTGATATAAAGATCTACAAATGGACAGGGCAGAGGCCACTAATTCCTTGACCTTGAGGTGAGCCTCTCCCCAGCGACCAAAATGTGAGGGCAGTTAATAATACCTTACTTGATACACCGTGAAAGGGACGAAAAGTGACCACAGCAGTTCTGAGACCCAGGAGGCGTCTGACACCGTCTGAGGGGAGGGCATGAAGTGAGGCCTAAGCCAGGGCCAGGGATGGGAAACTTCCCCTCCAAGCCCCAGAGATTCCTTGTTCAACACACACTCACCACAGAGACCAGGGGTCTCTGAACTTGCAGGGTAAGAGGCTGTACCACATCTTGGATAGAAAATGGCCAGGAACTAGAAGAGGAAGGAGAAAGTAGGATGGGAATCCAGCCAGGCTAGTCAGCAGATCATAGGTGCCTTAAAACAGGCAACTGTCAAACTCTACAAGCACACAATTGAAGAAAGAAGGCATTCAGGAGAAAGAACTAAAAGTGGACAGAAAGGAAATGAACTAGAGATGTTGGGGGCTAAGGGCCGAAGAAGGTTGTAAAAACTCAAGGGCCCACAAGCTTGACCACCTACCCAGTTGGCACCCGATACCTGTGCTAAACCCACCTGAAGCGCAGGAGCCCCTCCCGGCCATTGGTGGCCTCTTCCTCAGGGAATAGCAGCAGAGGAGTGGGGGGAAGCCTCGTGGAAGCACAGAATCTCTTGAGTGACTCCACCAACTCCCCCCGCCCATCCATCTCCATGAAGCCCCGAGACCAGCACACAAAGCTGGGGGGACTATTAAGTAGAGGCTGGGAACCAGGAGAAGAGAAAGCAAGAAGAAAAAAATTGAGGAAAATGAAAAAAAATGACATGTGGGGTAGAGGATCGGGGTTAGGGGTAAGGCTCAGTATCCTCTATGGGGAACGCGAGTGGGACAGGGGCGCCTTCAGCTGGGCCCCAGGGAACCGCCCCGTGGCGCTCTCGGCCTCGCTCTCACTCACGGTGCTACAGGTGGTGAGCAAATTGACTATGTTGTGGTCGAAAGGTGTCACGTGGTTGGAAATGAGGACCCTGACACTGTGATCCCGGAGTCCGGAGTCCTCCTGCCGGGCCACGAGCCCCAGCACCGCACACATGGTCCGCACTACGAACCTGGGGACACAGGCGGTGGTGACTGTGTGGCCTCGGGCCAGGCCCAGCTTTGACACTCCCCAAACGCCCGCGTCAGAACCTGCGAAGGACGCTGTCTGGCAGCGCGCAGCTGACCAGGAAGACGTGAATCCCGAGAAAGAGGCGCAGGACGAGGAGGCAGAACCCGACCGGCGCGTAGAGCAGCAGCGCGAGCAGCAGGAAGCAGTCACCCGGGAGCCTGGGGGCGAGAGGCGAAGTGGTCGGGCGCCGAAGGCCGAGAGGACGCAGGGGTAGGTCTCTTCCCGCCGGGTCTCTTACCGGTGCGAGTCAAAGAGCCGCTCCGGCCCCGGCCCTGAGGGAAGCTCCATAACTGCTGCTTCAGGAGCGCCCAGCCGTCGCCGCCGCCATCTTCGCGCCCGGCCGCAGGGGCTCCTGGGAAGGCGGAGTCTTTGGGCATCCGCCCGGGGTGACAGGACCCGAAGTCTTGAGGCGCGCCGGAAGGGCTAGCGGTCCCAGCATACCCTGCGGCCCCTTGGGCCGTCTCACAACTCGCGTCCCACGGAGACCACAATTCCCGGCATTCGCGGGACGGGGAGGAGTCGGCTTCCCGGAATCCTGGTCCCGACGTGCACTTCTGGAGGACTTCAGGTACCGGCGTGCCCCGCGTCCTACTGTCCGCCTGCTCGCGTCCTGGGTGCCGCCTCTGAGTAGGGCGGGCGAGGAGGCAGCCGAGGCGGAGCTGATGGCTGCGCCGAGGGCGGGGCGGGGTGCAGGCTGGAGCCTTCGGGCATGGCGGGCTTTGGGGGGCATTCGCTGGGGGAGGAGACCCCGGTTGACCCCTGACCTCCGGGCCCTGCTGACGTCAGGAACTTCTGACCCCCGGGCCCGAGTGACTTATGGGACCCCCAGTCTCTGGGCCCGGTTGTGTGTTGGGGTCCGTGAACCCCGAGCATGTCTGACGTCTGGGACCCCGGGTCCCCGGGCACAACTGACTGCGGTGACCCCAGATACCAGGACCCGGGAGGCCTCAGAGAACTCTGGAACCCGTTCGCGCGCGTGGCTGGCTGTGGCACTGGGCGCTGGGGGGGCAGTGCTGTTGTTGTTGTGGGGCGGGGGTCGGGGTCCTCCGGCCGTCCTCGCCGCCGTCCCTGGCCCGCCGCCCGCTTCTCCCCGGAGTCAGTACAACTTCATCGCAGATGTGGTGGAGAAGACAGCACCTGCCGTGGTCTATATCGAGATCCTGGACCGGTAATGGGGGTAGACCGGGAGGCACTGAAGCCACGGGCCGGAGGGCGGGCGGGTAGGAGGGGTCCTCTTATCCGTGCTTTCCCTCCATTCCAGGCACCCTTTCTTGGGCCGTGAAGTCCCTATCTCGAACGGCTCAGGATTCGTGGTGGCTGCCGATGGGCTCATTGTCACCAACGCCCATGTGGTGGCTGATCGGCGCAGAGTCCGTGTGAGACTGCTTAGCGGCGACACGTATGAGGCCGTGGTCACAGCTGTGGATCCCGTGGCAGACATCGCAACGCTGAGGATTCAGACTAAGGTGGGGGCTGGGGTAGGCCAGGTCTGGTTGGAGCTGCTTGTTTGCTCGCATCTCCAGATGACAGGTCTCTTATACCCATTCTCCCTTAGGAGCCTCTCCCCACGCTGCCTCTGGGACGCTCAGCTGATGTCCGGCAAGGGGAGTTTGTTGTTGCCATGGGAAGTCCCTTTGCACTGCAGAACACGATCACATCCGGCATTGTTAGCTCTGCTCAGCGTCCAGCCAGAGACCTGGGACTCCCCCAAACCAATGTGGAATACATTCAGACGGATGCAGCTATTGATGTGCGTCCTGATAGGAGAGAAATGACACATGATGGGGGAGTGGGGAGAGGCTGTGTGGTACAAGCACCAACTGATATATGGTGGATGAGCCTATATACAGAGCTTAGGCTGCAAAAATGTGGCCACTCATTCATGGGCTGAGAAAGAAGAGAATTTGGAGAAAGTACCTACATCCTGGTATGCCCCCAGACTTAGAATCCTCAGATCTCTTTCATGTTTTCTCCTTGTCCTGCAGTTTGGGAACTCTGGAGGTCCCCTGGTTAACCTGGTGAGTGAGACATCCTTCCTTCCAAGAATCCCAGCCCCAGGTCTGTGTGGGAAGGGTAGGTTTTCCCTAATTCAAGGATGTTTGGTCAAGTTTCTGAGCAGTTCTTTGTTGGCTATCTCTCAACATCCAACTGGATCTCCCCAACACTTGCTGCTACTTTTGTTCGGGTGCCCCCATCCCCTACTATTTGTTTGGGCTAGGGAACTGGGGGATGTATCCCTGCAGGATGGAGAGGTGATTGGAGTGAACACCATGAAGGTCACAGCTGGAATCTCCTTTGCCATCCCTTCTGATCGCCTTCGAGAGTTTCTGCATCGTGGGGAAAAGAAGAGTGAGCCTGGCTTATGGGGAAATACGGGAGGGGCATTCATTGGGACTTCCTGGAGGGTGGTCTATTGGGAGAAGAGGGCAGGGAAGGAAGGATGTAGCTGGGTGGGGCTTATTTGTCCCTCTGTCACAGATTCCTCCTCTGGAATCAGTGGGTCCCAGCGGCGCTACATTGGGGTGATGATGCTGACCCTGAGTCCCAGGTATGAGCTTTAGGGATAGTGACATGTAATATGACCAGTGTAATCAGAGGTGGGCACCTCTATTGAGTTTTGTTCTCATTTCTGTCTTTATCTAAAATGAACTGTGTCACACTTGAAATAATCACAAGAGCTGTCTCCATCATCTTGACTTTCTTATTCCACTCCACTTTGTACACCTGTCAGACTGATTTCATCCTGTTACTGCTTTGATTTCAAGCCTTCAATCCATTAACTTGGCATTTAAGGGCATTTTCCATCTGTCTGTAAATCAACTTTCTAGACCTGGCTGTAATACCTTCCTATATGAATACTCAGCCAACCTGATTTCCTACTCCCATGTTTTTTATTTATGCTGTTCTTGTTTTATATGGTTAATATTGGACCCATCCTTTTAGGCTCAGCTTAAGTTTTTTCCCCTTAAAGCTTCTTTTAGTACTCTAGAATGACATTAGTGCTATTGATTTCATACTGTTTGTCATTTGGTGCCCTCATGTGGTGTACATCTTTTATGTACATGTTGCACTTTATTGCTAGAAGACAGAAAGTGAGTTGCCGTTGTATTTTGTAGTACCTAGCGCATGTCCTGTCCATCTGTTTGCCAATGTGTTGATGAGAGACTTGAGGTGGAACTCAGGATGGGGAGAATGCCTGGGTTTGGCTAATAGGGTGATCTGTGTACTTTCAGCATCCTTGCTGAACTACAGCTTCGAGAACCAAGCTTTCCTGATGTTCAGCATGGTGTACTCATCCATAAAGTCATCCTGGGCTCCCCTGCACACCGGTGAGGGAGAGGCTGCAGTGTGATATGGGGATGGGTGAGGTGTGCATGTGTCCTTGAACTAGGCTTTGTACTCCTTCTTTTCTGTCTGTCCATTTTTCTCTGTAGGGCTGGTCTGCGGCCTGGTGATGTGATTTTGGCCATTGGGGGGCAGATGGTACAAAATGCTGAAGATGTTTATGAAGCTGTTCGAACCCAATCCCAGCTGGCAGTGCAGATCCGGCGGGGACGAGAAACACTGACCTTATATGTGACCCCTGAGGTCACAGAATGAATAGATCACCAAGAGTATGAGGCTCCTGCTCTGATTTCCTCCTTGCCTTCCTGGCTGAGGCTCTGAGGGCGCCGGGACAGAGGGTTAAATGAACCAGTGGGGGCAGGTCCCTCCAACCACCAGCACTGATTCCAGGGCTCTAAAGAATCACAGAAACACTTTTTATATAAAATAAAATTATACCTAGCAACATATTATAGTCAAAAATGAGGTGGGAGGGCTGGATCTTTTCCCCCACCAAAAGGCTAGAGGTAAAGCTGTATCCCCCTAAGGTTAGGGGAGATACTGGAGCTGACCATCCTGACCTCCTATTAAAGAAAATGAGCTGCTGCCATCTTTTGTTGTGGGCAGTTAGTCAGGTGCTGCTCTTTGTGGTGTGGTGGGCTCTGCTCTGTTCTGCTCGGTGCTGGGCCTGGGAGAAAAGATTCCCATGCTTGGCTACAGGTACTGACAGCTGGCCTCTGAAGGAGGGTGAGAACTTCTGCTTGACAGTTCCACATCCATAGTACATGGTCTGATGAGTGCGGTTGCTGACATGGGTTTCTTGGTAAGCTCCTGAGGTAATGGCAGCCTCAGACCCCTGCCATTAGGGGCCAGTGGTGGTTTGCAGAGGGCGATGGCACTTAGATAATCTGGTTGCTGGTCTGGCCAGGGTAGCGTTCAAACCTCCTGTTGGCCTCTTCACTGAAGGCATCACCTGCAGAGTGGACAGGCAATTTGGGAGGCGCCCTGCACAGAGGGAGGAAGACAGACCCACTGTGGAGAAAGATGGGTACAAGTGGAGGGACTGAGAGCTCCAGAGGAGGGTGGGAAGATGCAGAAACAAGTTACAGAAAAGAGAATGAACGTCTTTCCCTCCCATCCCCTAATCTTCCTGGGTTGCTCTTCCCATCAAATACCAATGTGGCAGTTGTGCACCCAGATTCGATGTCCATCATATTTGCAGTTACATTTCATTGCATTGTTGGTAAAGTCACTCTCTGCTACTTCAAAATTTGGGTTGATGACAACCTGTGAGTGAGAAAAAGGCCACTTAACCCAGCAACAATCCTCAAATTCAAAGGTGTCTTTAACGCTCCCCCCAGTCACCCATCTGGAAGCCCCAGACTCCAGGTACCTGGAGAATGTAGTTTCCTGGCTTCACATCTGTGATATCAATCCACTGACAGTCAATGTCATGCCGGTAGAGATCCCAGCAACCCACGGTGATGCCTTGCTCTCCAAAGTTGGCACACTCATATCTCTTGGAGACATCTGGAGGGATTGGCATATGTCAGTGTAAGGAAAGGCTGTGCGATGGATACCATGTGGTCCACTTCAGGCCCCAACTCACCCTCCTGACACTCAGTGTCTTCGAGACAGAAACTAGCTTTGTGGCCCTCAGCTACCTTGGTGCCATTTGGGGTGAGGATATCATAGTGAGTGAAGATGTCCATGCTGTGGTAATGCCTGTGGGGAGAAGGGAACTTCTGTTTCCTTCTCTGCCCCCAGAAGGTTTGCCCCATCCCCGTGGCCTTGCCTTTCTACTTGACTCCCTACCCTCTCACCCATGGCACTCGTGCCACACCCAGGAGTGGCGCCCAGCCTTGGGCCTGAAGTCAGCTCGTCCCAGGTTGTGGATCTGGGAGGAGAATCGGAGTAGACGCCGGTGACCATAGGGCCAGTTGGCTGAGCGGGCTGAGCTGGCCAGGCAGTTCTCTTCCGCAGCACAGTACAACATATGCAGGGGCCGGTCTTCGATATAGGCGGTTTCCTGCACCAATGCTGAGTGCAGCAGCAGATCCGATGCAGCTGCACCGATAAAGGAAGAGGGTGTTAGAAGTCACTGCTGACTTCACAGAGAGGGGTGCTTCCATCCCTCCCTAGTGTGTGAGACTGTTTTTTTGGTTGTGGTTTTTTTTTTTTTTTTTTTGAGAAAGAGTCTCACTCTGTCGCCCAGGATGGAGTGCAGTGGCGTGATCTTGGCTCACTGCAACCTCTGCCGCCCAGGTTCAAGTGATTCTGCTGCCTCAGCCTCCCAAGTAGCTGGGATTACAGGCGCCTGCCACCGCACCTGGCTAATTTTTGTAGTTTTAGTAGAGACAGGGTTTCACCATGTTGGCCAGGCTGGTCTTGAACTCCTGACCTCGTGATCCATCTGCCTTGGCTTCCTAAAGTGCTGGGATTACAGGTGTGAGCCACCACGCCTGCCTGGTGAAACTGGTTCTTTTATGGGGAACGAGTGCCCCTCCAGATTACAGCCCCCGTTCCCAGCAAAGGGGTGGCCCAGACCCTCCCTTCCCTGGCATGCATCACCCCCTCCTTCACTCACTCTCAGAACAGATGACTCCAGCAGTGAAGCGGGTCCCTGTCCTCTTGCAGGTAGTGTGGGTGCCATGATGGGCACACTGATCCAGGGACAGCTCAGTCCCCGTGCAGCGCACTCCACTCATCACCACCTCTGTTATATTCCCAGAGTCCCAGTACCAGGTCTCCTGGGGATATATGCAGATGTTTCTGTAAGGCCCAGGATCCAGCATCTTGGGCCAAGGGACTCATTCCTCAGCCCTCTGCCCAAAACACAGGCTTTGAGAAAACAGCCTCGGCTCCCCTCTCCTTCCCACTCACCTGCAGGCCGTGGTTGGCGTAGCCCAGACCCAGTTGCCTACAGGCCACCATGGCCTCCAGGGTCCCCCAGTCATCCCCACAGATGAGGCCCCAGCGAAGGGGCCCAGGTCCCCCTATTTGCACCTCGACTCGCCCCTCATGTTGGCTGCGGCCCCCACTGAGTCGGATCTGTAGTGACACAGAATGGAAGCGCTGGAGGAAGCTTTGAGGTGAGGTAGTGGGAGTCTGTAACATAGATGTAGCTGAAGCATGACTCAGAGGCACATAATGGGCTAGCAAGTGATGGGTCAGGTGGGAGCTGCAGGATGGCAGGGGCCAGTCCACGGGCTGGGGGCCATTGGACTGTAGATTGGAGGCCAGGCCTGGATAGGATGAAAGAGACCTCAACCAAGGTGGAGAGGATGACTGACCCTGGTCTCCGCCCCAGTGTAAGGTAGGTTGCACCGGACCCCGGCATCCTGGCTATGCGAACAATCCTCAGCTGTGATGTTCTTGTGGGGGCACTTCCAGAGGGAGAGCTCCTGTCCAGAGCAGCGAACTTCACTCAGGTGGATAGCACCCATGCCTAGGACCGGATGGCAAAGATCAGGAAGTTGTAACTAAGCATATACTGTCTGCCCAGGGGACACCTAACCTTCCGAAGGAGTGTGCCCCCCAGGAGCATGTACCTCCTTCCCTCTCCCTCCCACCTCCATGCCGCCTCACCCTGCCCCATGCGAGCGCCACTCAGAGCTTCTCGAGCACTCCCGAAGCCCAGCTCCCGACACACCACGCTGGCTGCATGCAGGTCCCACTTGCGGTCACAGACTGTGCCCCATGTGCTGGCCTTCAGGACTTCTACCCGGCCCTCTCCAGGGTGGGCGCCGCTCTTTAGACGGACACGGGCCTACAGAACAGAGAAGTGCCCAACAGAGGCAAATGGCAACATCTACACGGAGAGGGCACCTAGGAGATGAGTGAGACTTTGGTGGGAGGGAGTGGGTGGTATCAGGTCTGTGGCCCACCCCCTGGAAGGCTCCTCTCTGTCCTCAAAGGTCAGGGCTGTGCTTAATCAGGGGTTGCCAGGCTAGGGGTTCTCCACCTGGGGTCGGAAAGGTCATAGTCACTGTCTCACACACCTCCCCCTGAGGCTTCGACTGTTGTTGCTTCTTCTGGCCACTGGATGCTGCGTAGAGAGGGCCTGGCACACAGCTCACCACCGCAGGGCCCCCCCCAGGGCACCTGGCGGTGTCATTGGCACGATAGAACTCCAGGGAACAGAGGGAGAGGTGGGCCTCCGTGCCCATGCACGCCACCCCATGCAGACCAAAGGAGTGTTGCTGCCGCTGGGCCAGCAGCCTGGGGGGACAGGAGTGAGGTGCAGTAGGGTAAAACAATGCTCCTGCCTCTTGGCCCCACAACCATCCTCCCACTTCAAGCCTCCACCATGCCCCCCACCCTTTTGTGACCATTTATCCCCTCTTCTTCCCCCTTCTGTGTTTCCCTCCGGAGATACGTGGGGACTGCTGCGTTTCCAGGCTGAGGGAGCCTCAACTACCTAGACAGGAGGGCCCTTGGGGACCTCCTACAGTAGAACAACCCTAAGGGAAGGATGACTAGTCTCGACTTGCCTGGAAGAAACTGTTCCAAGTGGTTTCAGGCTGCTGGCCCTAAAGGAGGCTGAGGCTAAGGCCTCAGGGAAGGGGAAACCAGGACTTTCCAGTTGGAAGAAATGGCCAGGAGGGAGTGGCTGACACAGGAAGCCTGAAAAGCCGGGGCGAGCAAGTCCTTCTGTGATGCTGAGACTGGAATAACTGAGTAAGTCAGGATGCAAAGGACTAAGGAAGTCTTCCATCTACATGGCTCTGCAGAGGCCAGAGACTCTGCAGGACAGATTAGGAGGGGCAGATGCAGCAAGAACAGACCAGCAGGTAGATGCAGGAAGAACTGGGACTGGCATATGCAAGAATGAAGATGTATAAATGCAGGACAGGTCAACGTCTGAGGGAATAAATGACCAGAGAAAGGAGGTGGATGTGAACAACAGAATGGCAGAGACATCCCAGGACCTGTGCTGTGTAAGTCTTTAAAAAGGCAGTCCATGCTTCTGCAATTTCAACATAACAGTGTCCCAAAGCCATCTGAATAGGATAATGGGACTGAACTATAGATGCTAAAGCTTGGAAATGGTGCCGAGATGTTTGAGAGAATGGGGGGACTTGTTTATTGATACCAATAGAATGAGAGGCTGCAGTGAGGCATGTGCCTGAGTGAAGTACACTCTGCCCAAAACAGTTGGGTCAAGCCCACAGAAAAAGGGAGGAAGATGAGGTCTGGTGTCAGTGGAATGGGTCTGTGAGGCTGATGTGGTCATGCATTATTGCAGTAATGTGCCCTATCACCTGATGTCAGAGGAAGGACGGAGTATGATGACTTGAAGCCACTGGCTAGGAAGACACAGGAGGAGGAAAAGTTTATACACAAAACAAAGGAAGCCTGGAGACTTTACAGAACACCTTTGGAAGCTCAGGATAAATGGATCCTGAAGATCTAGAGATCAGGCACTCTCCCAGAGTCCTGTTTGGCTGAAAGTAAAAAAGAGCCCATCACAGGAAAAAGACATCTATCTTCTAAACATCCTCATCCCCGTTGTCTACAATGAACAAAATAAAAATGGCAGTGTGTACTTTAATGTGGGGGTCAGGGAAGGCTAGAGTGTGGCCATGTTGGGCAAAGGTGACCCTAAGCTAGAAGGGCACTACAAGAACATCCCCAAATTTCTGGGATCCTTTGAAACCACCAGAGAACCTGGGGAATGAGGGCTATGAGGGGACCACTGGGTGAGACTAGAACTTGTTGAGAACAGGAGAGGAGAAAGGGATGAATTATCGATACTTCAGTCCCTGTTGAAGTTATCAGGGAGACTTTTAATGTGCAAACTGCCTTTTGAAGACAAGTTAGATGTAATCACAGGGGTTGGAAGCTTCCCACTTCGAGTTCTAAAGGAGCCCAGGAGGAAGATTAGGGAACTGGGAGCCTAATTGTGGAAAATGAGCCAGAGAGGCAGGGGCTGTCAATCTGTCCACATTCCTGGTAAAGGTTCCAAAGGGGACCCTGAGTTTCACTCCATCTTGAGTAAGCTGGTAGCACTTATTTTCAACAACTAATCAAATAAAACATTTGATTTGGGAACACTGATCCCTTAGGCAAATGTAGCCTCTTACAGGAGAGGCAAGTATGGCGTCTGAAAGAGAAAAGCACCAGGTTGTCTCCTGGAACTCACCAGGGGAAGATAAGTAAGCATGTGGAACGAGGTAGTCAGTGAGTGAAAAAACCAACAAATCCTGGGACGAGCATCATTCCTGAGACCAAGGTAAGGACCAGTCTTGCGTAACACTTTGGTTAAAGCCCTGAAAAGTGATTTCTTTTTTTTTTTTTTTTTTTTTGAGACGGAGTCTCACTCTGTCGCCCGGGCTGGAGTACAGTGGCCGGATCTCAGCTCACTGCAAGCTCCGCCTCCCGGGTTTACGTCATTCTCCTGCCTCAGCCTCCCGAGTAGCTGGGACTACAGGCGCCCGCCACCTCGCCCGGCTAGTTTTTTGTATTTTTTTTAGTAGAGACGGGGTTTCACTGTGTTAGCCAGGATGGTCTCGATCTCCTGGCCTCGTGATCCGCCCGTCTTGGCCTCCCAAAGTGCTGGGATTACAGGCTTGAGCCACCGCGCCCGGCCTGGAAAGTGATTTCTAAGAGGTGCTGCTGCTCCTCTTCTTGGTCAGCTCTTTCAGCCACACAGGCCTCCTGGACCCCCTCCCTCCCTGGCCACAGCCGGGTAACTCCGTGCTCCCTCTCCTTTCCACCCAACCTGAATTTTATTTACCTCTTGGTTGGCCCCCTGCCCACTCGGGGTTTGGGTTTGACTTTAAGCTTGCTGATTGGTCTGCAAAAAGGAGAAGGAAGTTGGTAGAGGTAGTGGTTACGTATGTGGCACAGGAAAGGTAGAGGGTTATTTTTCTGTTTCTGGGAAAGACCCTTCGCGGGCAGCATGGGGACAGGAAAAGTGAAGGACGGCCAGATTTTCCACGTCCACCGTCTGCCGAATACCACTAAACTGCATTTCAGGAACTCTTGCTGCTCTCTGGATTCAGCAACAGTAATGGGAAATCTAGCGATGTCAATCGACGTGGCAGAGTTGGGAGGGGAAGGAGGGAAGAAGAAAGGTGGAGAGGGGAGAGAATGGGAATGTGGGTGAACTAAGTGAAGTGATGGAGGGGGCAGGAAGGAGGAGGAATGAAGGTGGCTGAGGTTGGAGGGACATGTAAAGATGGCAGGCTTCTCAGCCGCTCCTACATTACTTCCTCCTTGTGTTCCCTAAGATCAAAGCTTGCCCAACCCCATGCCTGCTCCCTTCACCTCCCCACAGGAAAAGCCATTTTCCTCACATCCCTAATCCATCAGTTTGGGTTCTGGGATGGATATGGATAGGCTGCCATCCATCCATCCACCTCCTGGGGCCACGGGGTGAGCAGGAGGTCCCAGGGCTCTTGCCCCATTACCTTCCAAGGGACTTGGGGTGTCGGGCTGAGACCTTGGCCGCTTGCTTCCTCAACTTTCTGTGAGGATAAGACAATAGTAGTCAGGGTCAGTGTAGAACCAAGTGGAAAAGGCTGGTGCAACTAGGACCAGGGGCAAGATTTCTCTTCTGACTTCTTCACCAGGAAGTCAGAAGGCTTCCTAGTGGCACGACATTATAACAGCAGACAAGACACTCCTGAGACCCGAGCTTGCTTGCTTTCTTTTTTTTTTTTGTATTTTTAGTAGAGATGGGGTTTCACTATCTTGGCCAGGCTGGTCTCAAACTCCTGACCTTGTGATCCGCCCATCTTAGCCTCCAGAAGTGCTGGGATTACAGGTGTGAGTCACTGTGCCTGGCCGAGACCCGAGGTTTCATGGTTGCTTGGCCTCATCAGCACACGACCAGGTGGGTGAGCAGAAATGAAGGCCGTGGACTCAGGATGGTGTCCCCATGCTACCACCCTCAGAAATTAGATAGGGCAGATGGCAAGTAAGGACTCCTGGGTCCAGATGTTAGTGCTAAACCTCAGTGGAGGGCTAAGGGGAGCATTGTTAGGATTGTTAGGATTGCTAGACTGAGCAGGCTAGGAGGGAGAACCAGCCTGAGTCAGGCCTAGGGAGGCTACCGTGTCTTTTTTTCCTGGATGCTCTCTTTGAGAAAGAATTCTGACACTGTCCATGCCTAAGGCTGCTGGGCCAGGACCAAGAACGAAGGCTGAATATCCAAGGGCGTTAACTTGGTTTGACTGGGGAACACAGGCCAGGCTCCTCACAATGACACCGCCCTTCCTGCTGAAGTTCCAATCCCATATGCTGTGGTCATTCACAAACTGAGCTCATCTCCCTAACTTCCAGGGAAATAAATCATTTTTCCTTTTTTTTTTTTTTTGAGACAGGGTTACTCTGTCACCCAGGCTGCAGTGCCATGGTGCAACCATGGCTTACTGCAGCCTTGACCTCCTGGGCTCAAGTGATTCTCCCACCTTAGCCTTCTGAATAGCTGGGACCACAGGCGTACACCATCATGACTGGCTAATATTTTTGATTATTATTTTTTTTTTCTTGTAGAAGCAGGGTCTCACTATGTTGTCCAGGCTGGTCTCATCTCAAATTTCTGAGCCCAAGCTATCCTCCTGCCTCGGCCTCCCAAATTGCTTGGATAACAGGCATGAACCACTGAGCCCAGCCTTAGTTGTCCTTTCTTTGAACATGTTCCTGCTCTGCTGTTTCTCTTGAGGAGTCATATTTCAACACAGTACAGCTGGCCTTCCATATCCATGGGCTCTGCATCTGTGGATTCAACCTGCATCTGTACTGAACACGTACCAACTTTTTTTCTTGTCATTATTCCCTAAGCAATAAAATATAACAACTACTTATGTAGCATTTACATTATGTTCGGTATTATAAGTAATCTAGAGATGATTTAAAGCATACAGAGGATGTGCATAGGTTATATGTAAATACTATAGCATTTTATATCAGGGACTTGAGCATCTTTGAATTATGGTATCCTTGGGAGGTTCTGGAACCAATCCCCCATGGGTACGGAGGGATGACTGTTTAATGTGTGAAGACACCTTGGGATTTAAATATATGTATATATTTTATTTTTTTTTTTTATTTTATTTTTTTTATTTTTTTGAGACGGAGTCTTGCTCTGTCACCCCGGCTGGAGTGCAGTGGCAGGATCTCAGCTCACTGCAAGCTCCGCCTCCCGGGTTCACGCCATTCTCCTGCCTCAGCCTCCCGAGTAGCTGGGACTACAGGCGCCCGCCACTTCGCCCGGCTAGTTTTTTGTATTTTTTTAGTAGAGACGGGGTTTCACCGTATTAGCCAGGATGGTCTCGATCTCCTGACCTCATGATCCGCCCGTCTCGGCCTCCCAAAGTGCTGGGATTACAGGCTTGAGCCACCGCGCCCGGCCAATATATGTATATATTTTAAACCAGTCAGAAGCTGTTTGATATTTCCTGCCTCAGCTTCTTCCTGAGGATCTACTTAGTTGGTCTCTTTGTCAAAGTGTCCAAAATGTTGGACATTCTTGGCAAAGAATATACAACTTTCAGGTCCCTTTACTGAGACATTACTAGTAGTTAGACTCTTTCATCTTATAAATATGGTGTGAAATTTTTTCTCCAAATGTATTTTTCTTAAACATGTCTAAAATGTGCAAAATGAAATACACTTGGCCTCTTCACCAATCAACCTGGAGAGATCACCTTGATCTCCAGAGTAGTACTCAAACATTTTGGTATTGTCTAGAAATTTAGAAGTACCTCTTCTCTAAATTATTTAAGGACATTATATCATAAGGTCTTTGTATTATTTATATATATATACCCGTACATATATGTAATCTTTTTTTTTTTTTTTTTTTTTTTTTTTTGAGACGGAGTCTCGCTCTGTCGCCCAGGCTGGAGTGCAGTGGCGCGATCTCGGCTCACTGCAAGCTCCGCCTCCCGGGTTCACGCCATTCTCCTGCCTCAGCCTCCCGAGTAGCTGGGACTACAGGCGCCCACAACCGCGCCCGGCTAATTTTTTGTATTTTTAGTAGAGACGGGGTTTCACCGTGGTCTCGATCTCCTGACCTTGTGATCCGCCCGCCTCGGCCTCCCAAAGTGCTGGGATTACAGGCGTGAGCCACCGCGCCCGGCCCATATATGTAATCTTATTTCATATTTATATAAAAGAGTTTAGACCCTTTTATCTTATAAATATTTTATATATAAAATTATATATAAGTTATGTTAAGGACTTTGTCTTATTGAGGACCAGTGCTGTTATTTGTCTTGATTTAAATTTCTTCACTCACAGATATGTTTGTTTCCACCTACCATTTGTTCATTCCTTCAACCATAAAACATAAAAACCTATGTATAGGCCAGGGACAGCGACTTATGCCTGTAATCCCAGCACTTTGGGAGGCTGAGACAGGAGGACTGCTTGAGCCCAGAAATTTGAGACCAGCCTGGGCAACATAGTGAGACCTCGTCTCTACAAAAAATTTAAAAATTAGCCAGATGTGGTGGCTCGAGCCTTTAGTTCCAGCTACTCATGAGGCTGAGATGGGAGGATTGCTTGAGCC
Organism: Macaca nemestrina; assembly: GCF_043159975.1. Classification (NCBI taxonomy): domain Eukaryota; kingdom Metazoa; phylum Chordata; class Mammalia; order Primates; family Cercopithecidae; genus Macaca; species Macaca nemestrina. The sequence continues at coordinate 74,822,182 of NC_092137.1, forward strand.
CAGGAGGTCGAGGTTGCAGTGAGCCATGATGGTGCCATTGCACTCCGGCCTGGTCAACACAGACAGACTATATCTCAAAAACAAAGAATCAAACAAACAGAAAAAAACCCAAAACAAAAACCTGTCTATATTTGCATATCCTCTTCTCATTCCTTTCAACTATCTTTCTTCTCTAAGTCTACTGTCCCTAAATGTTTCTAAATTCCATCTCTTACAATTTCTGTCCTGCACACAATTTCTTTTTCTCAACTGAATCCTTTTAAACATTCAAATCACTCCTACACACACACAGACACATATATACACACACACATACACACCCTCTACTCATCTCTCCTCCCCTTCATAGTAACATTTTTCAGGAGCTGTCCATATTTACCATCTTTATATCCTCTCTTCGCACCGTTTTTTTTTTTTTTTTTTTAGACAAAGTCTCGATCTGTCATTCAGGCTGGAGTGCAGTGGTGCAATCTTGGCTTACTGCAACCTCCGCCTCCTGGGCTCAGCAATTGTCTTGCCTTAGCCTCCCAGGTACCTGGGATTACAGGCATGCACCACCACATCCAGCTAATTTTTGTATTTTTAGTAGAGACGGAGTTTCACCATGTTGGCCAGGGTGGTCTCAAACTCCTGACCTCAAGTGATCCACCTGCCTTGGCCTCCCAAAGTGCTGGGATTACAGGTGTGAGCCACCACGCCCAGCCTCCTCTCACTCATTCTTTAACCCACTTCCTCTGGTTTTCCCTACCTACTATCACTCTGCAAACTTCTATTTTGTTAAATCCAGCAGACATTTTTCAGTCTTTATCTTACTGACCTCTCTGCAACATCTGACTGTCCTCTCTTTCTTTGGCTGCTATAACACTACAATATCCTGGTTTTATTTCTAATTCTGCTTATTATTATTATTATTAAAATATTTTTAATTTCCGGAGTGGCTCCCCAGGGAGCAGGGCTGACTCCTAGGCAGTGTGCCCAGAGCCGCCTATTCCTAATTCTGGTTGCTCTTTCTTGGTCTTCTCTGCAGGCTCCTCCCCTATCTGGTCATTAAAATTTGTGGAGCTCTTATCTTAGGCATTCTGTTCTCACTTCATATAGGGCCCTCTATATGGTCTAATTCACACCATAATCTAATACACACAATATAAAGTGTATCCGTAATCTTATCTATTTCATTGTCTTCTTGATGTTTCTAGGTAGAGATCTGAAAGTAATCTAAAATGTAATGTAGGTCAAAAAAAAAAAAAAAAAAAGAAGAAAGATAATTATCTCAGCAAAATCCACTCCAGAAACCTAGGGGTTAATCCTGACTTCTCCCTTTCTAGGATCCCAAAGTCAATCAATAACCAAGTCCTGTCAATTTTACTTCCTAAATCTCTCCAATCCATATATCTTGCTCCTCTCCCAACCATTCTCAGAAATAGAGTCAAAGGCCGGGCATGGTGGCTCACAGCTGTAATCCCAGCACTTTGGGAGGCCAGGACAGGCAGAACACTTGAGGTCAGGAGTTCAAGACCAGCCTGGGCAACATGGAGAAACCCCATCTTTACTAAAAATACAAAAAAAAAAAAAAAAAAAAAAAGCAAATTAGCCAGGCACGGTGGTGCGTGCCTGTAACTCCAACTACTCGAGAGGCTGAGGCAGGAGAACTGCTTGAACCCGGGAGGCGGAGGTTGCAGTGAGCCAAGATTGCACCACTACACTCCAGCCTGGGTGACAAAGCAAGGCTCTGTCTGAAAAGAAAAAAAAATAGAAAAAAAAAAGAAAAATAAATAGATTCAAAATGATCTTTTGGAGTCACAAACCTGATCATGCCATCTCACAGCCCTCCCCATTAAAACACTTCAATGGGCCAGGCACAGTGACTCACACCTGTAATCCTAGCACTTTGGGAGGCCGAGGCGGGTGATCACAAGGTCAGGGGATCGAGACCATCCTGGCTAACACAGTGAAACCCTGTCTCTGTTAAAAATACAAAAAATTAGCTGGGAGTGGCCACGGGCGCCTGTAGTCACAGCTACTCCAAAGGCTGAGGCAGAAGAACGGCGTGAATCCGGGAGGCGGAGCTTGCAGTGAGCTGAGATCAAGCCACTGCACTCCAGCCTGGGTGACAAGAGAGACTCCGTCTCAAAAAACAAACAAAGAAACAAACAAAAAACACTTCAATGGCTGGGAGCGGTGGCTCACGCCTGTAATTCCAGCACTTTGGGAGGCCGAGGTGGGCGAATCAACTGAGATGAGGAGTTCAAGACCAGCCTGGCCAACATGGTGAAACCTCGTCTCTACTAAAAACACAAAAATTAGCTGGGCGTGGTGGTGGGCACCTGTAGTCCTAGCCACTCAGGAGGCTGATGCAGAAGAATCACTTGAACCTGGGGAGGCGGAGGTTGCAGTGAGCAGAGATTGTGCCACTGTACTCCAGCCTGGGCAACAGAGCCAGACTCCCTCTCAAAACAAAAAAACAAAAAAACCCAAACATCAATGGCTTCCCAATCCTTTTATTATAAGGACCATAAGGTCTTGTATGGTGTGCAGCCTAATAACCTCTCTTGTCATTTATTCACCTTTGTATTCTCAGCACCTTGCAGAGTACTTGGCAAATAGGAGTTCAATAAACATCTGTCAAGCTGAAATGAACTAGAAGAGTGACTTCTTAAATAGCACTGAAGCTCTTAGAGCCTCAATTTCATTACCTGTAAAAGAGCAGTAAATAGTTCAATTATCTGTACATTATTTTCTTATTCTAAAGTTCTACAACTTTTACACGTTCTAGGGTAGAACTACCAAAACAAATTGAAAAATGTTTAATACATCAGGTTTTGATTTTCTCATTCCCTAAATCTTACTTCCTCTAAAAGCTAGCAGATCCATCTTTTTTCCCCCTAGGGAGGGGAGAGTTGTTCACAACTATCTTGCCTGTCTTTCATAATTGTATCACCTGCGAGAATGCTCCCTCTGCTGGGCCTGACCTGTGAAGGATCTAGATCATAGCCCCATCACAGAATCTCCCAGGACTCCCGCAATCTCTTTCCCCAAGAAAAATGGCCTCTGCGCTTTAGTGTATCTCTTTCCCCAGGCTTTATATCCCAGACTTAGTATGGGATTCTGATATATCCAACAAATATTCCTGATCTCTAAAAATTATTTCAGCTTTGCATACCTGGGCACAATTCCTGTGTCTCAAACTTTCCAAAGACGGCCCATCTCTAAAGCTAATTCATATTAACCTGAAGCCCAGAGATGGCTGCTGGTACCATCCTTCTCTCAGGCAGTGTCGGAATCATTTTAGGTGTCTCTTCTCTCATCTCTATGTTCTATCAGTCATCCTACATCTATTTATTTTCCTCCATCTTTGTTGTTACCCTCCTGATAAGCTTCAATTTTAGAACAAACTCCTGGCTGGTTTTACTGCATCCAGACCCTCCTCTCCTCATCTACTACTATCAGGCAAACTTTCAAAAACACTGGCTTTATTCTTGTCCCATACAAATACTTTTATTTGTAATTTTTCTATAAGGCAAAGGCCAAGCTCTCCAATTTGGCACCTAAAGCATTCCATTTTCTGGCCTCCCTTTATCTAGATCTCCCACTATTTCTCAGTATAAACCTACTCTTGCTAACTTACTGTTTTCCAAATATAAGCCATTCATTATCATCTCTGTTGGGGACAACAGTGACTTCCCTGTTGCTAAATCCAGCATTTGTTTCTCAGTCCTCATGTTTTTAGGTCTGGGCAGCACTGACTCAGCTGGTCACTCTCTCCTCTTTGAAGCACTTTACTTGGCTCCCAGGCCACTACACTCCACTGGTTTTCTTCCTACCTCACCTCACTGTTTGCATTTCATCTTATCTTCTGACTTTTAAATATTTAGTCTCCCCAAGGTTCAGTCTCTGGGCCTCTTTCTCTCTGTCTTTTAAATTTACATTCACTTCCTTGGTATGTTGTCCAGTTTCAGGACTTTATATGTTTTACTCAACTGAACTCCGAGTCCTATATTAAATTGCCTAACTTAGCCTCACCACTTCAATGTCTTAAAGAATCTTAAATTTGCCGGGCGTGGTGGCTCACGCCTGTAATCCCAGCACTTTGGGAGGCCGAGGCGGGCGGATCACAAGGTCAGGAGATCGAGACCACGGTGAAACCCCGTCTCTACTAAAAATACAAAAAATTAGCCGGGCGCGGTTGTGGGCGCCTGTAGTCCCAGCTACTCGGGAGGCTGAGGCAGGAGAATGGCGTGAACCCGGGAGGCGGAGCTTGCAGTGAGCCGAGATCGCGCCACTGCACTCCAGCCTGGGCGACAGCGAGACTCCGTCTCAAAAAAAAAAAAAAAAAAAAAAAAAAGAATCTTAAATTTAACAGGTCTAAAACCAAGTTCCTACCCTCCACCCCCAAGCCCATCTCCCAACAAAACATGCTCCATCCACTATTTTGCTTGTCAGGTGAGGCCAATTCCATACTTAGCTGGGGCCAAAAACCTGGAGAGCCTTAACTCCTCTCACATCACAACTATCTATAAAACTTGATCATTTTTCACCACTTTCGCTGGTCATCATCATCTTTCACTTTCTTTACGTGGCTTTCAGAAGACGATAACCCCATAACTAGCCACCTGACTTCTTGCTTCTACTGCATCCCTTACAGTCTATTCCTAATAAAGCAGTGAAAGTAGTACTGAAAAAAAATGGAAGCCCAATGTCACAACCCTGCTCCAAACCCTCCAGTGGTTCCTTATCTCCCACAGAACAAAAGCCAGCTTCCCCCAGATGGCCCATAGGATCTGGCTCCCCATTCTTTTCTGATCACCACCTACACTGCATGTCCTACCATTTTCCTCTTTTTCACTCAGCTCCAGCCACAGTGGCCTCCAGGAGAAGGACAAGAATGCCTTATCTCATCACCCACTACACACACACACACACACACACACACACGCACACACATATACAGGCACACACACCCCAGAATATTTTCATTTTTGATCCTTCTTCCTGGAAATGTTTATCTAGAGGTCTGCATAGCTTGTGCCCTCACCTCCTTTAAGTCTTTTCTCAAATGATGCCTTCTCCAAGAGGCCTTCCTTGACCACTTATTTATTTACTTACTTTATTTTATTTTTATTTGAGATGGAGTTTCGCTCTTGTTGCCCAGGCTGGCGCAATCTCAGTTCACTGCAACCTCCGCCTCCTGGGTTCAAGCGATTCTCCTGCCTCAGCCTCCCGAGTAGCTGGGATTATAGTCATGCGCCACCATACCCGGCTAATTTTGTATTTTTAGTAGAGACGGGGTTTCTCTGTGTTGGTCAGGCTGGTCTCGAACTCCCGACCTCAGGTGATTTACCTGCCTCAGCCTCCCAAAGTGCTGGGATTACAGGTGTGAGCCAACGCGCCCGGCCTTAGTTAATTTATTTTTTGAGACAGGGTCTTGCTCTGCCACCCAGGCTGCAGTGTAGTGGCATAATCACGGCTCACTGCAGCCTTGACTTCCTGGGCTCAAGCAATCTTCCCGCCTCAGCCTCTCAAGTAGCTAGAACCACAGGTACACACCACCATGTTCAGCTAATTTTATTTTTAAAAAATTATCTGTAGAGACAGGGTCTCACTATGTTGCCCAGGCTGGTCTCGAATTCCTGGGCTCAAATAATCCTTTCACCTTGGCCTCCCAAAGTGCTGGGATTACAGGCATGAGCCACGGCTAGAGTCTACAACAGTACCTGGCACACAGTAAGATCTCAGTAAATAAATATTGGGTGAATGGATCTCTACACCTTTGTTCATGCTATCCTCTTCACTGGAAATGTCTATTTAAATGCTATGCATCTTTCAGAACATGGGGTTTAAATTAGGGAAGGTAAGCAGCACAGAGAAGGAAATGCAGCCCCAAGATGGATGAAAGTAAAGAGGCACAGCACATGTTTGTTTTAAAGTGGTTTGAGTGTCCAAGCCAGATAAAGTACTGAAAATCCTCAGTACTGAAAGACATTTCAGATGAGCCTCAGAGCCAAGTCAAAGAAAGTGTGAGCAGGTATAGAAAAGACCGGAGACTGGATAATATCCTGACTTTCAAAAGAAAAAAAAGGCGAAAAAGGATTCCTCAATTCCTCAATCTACACATAAGTAATATTCTAGAATAAATTATTAACTAGAAGTTTGTGAGCATTTAGGAAAAAATAAGGTGATTCTTAAGAGACCTAAAAGGATTTCAGTAAAAATAGGCTCAAACTACTATGATTTTCTTTTTTGACAGGGTTACTAAATTGGAAGGCTGGAGAATGACTGTGAATATAGCATTTCTGGAATTTTTTATCAAAGACTAACAAAATCTCCCATGATTTCATTACAGATAAGAAGTATGTAGATAGATCAGGTGAAATGTTGGTTATATCATTGAAGTGTTCTGTTTCTTCCCAGTTGGTGGAAGGAACATATTTTACAGCTGATGATTAGAAGCTTGATGAAAATCTGCAGGAACATTTTGCAAGAAGAGTTAGACTTTGGTTTTAAACATTTTCACAACAACTTTTAGCCATTTGGATGAAGCCAGAAGGCAAAGCTGCCATGTCTGTTCAGCAGAGGAGGCTGAGAGGGATGACAGATGGAAAGTCACATCAGGACTCAAGATAATCTCATGGGATCATCATGGCTTTTTTATGGCTTCTAAATTCTGTATCAAAACAAATGTAATAGGGTAAACGTCACCTATACCTGGGTTGGAAAAGGCTGCTCTATCAGTAGGAAGCATAGGGAAGACCTGAACTGGTTTTAGGTGATGACAAGTTCAGTATAAGCAGTGGGAAGCTGCCGCAGTAGGAAGACAGTGTAATCCGAGCATGCTTCTGTCGGAGTTGAGGATTTCTATAGTGGCTGGCCGCATCAGACCCCATCTGCAGTAGTGTGCCCGCGGAAAGCTATCCAGACATCAAGTGGCCTTTCAGCAATACTGATCTAGGGAACCACTGAAGAAAGGGAGGATTTTTGACTTGCAAAGTAGATTACAGAGAGAACGTGTAAAGATTTCCAAATAAATGTCTGGCTGTCAATGGCAGTTTCTCAAAAAGATCAAAGGAGATGCTCCAGGGAAGGGAGACACTAAGCACAGACAGTTCCCAGGGTGATGCGTTTCCCTGGAAGCCGGACTGGACCCCAGGGCTCCAACGCAGGTGGAGAGGTTGGGCCTCGCCAAAAGAGATTCTGGGAAACTCCAGGACTTCCAGGAGTCCGAGGGCTCGAGCGCTCACACACGCGCCCGGGGGCGGCCCGGGCAGAGGGGGCGCCGTGTCTCCTGGCGCCCTTCGGCCACCGCGCGCCGCCGTCCCGGGGTCCCCAGACCCTGGGCGCCCAGCCCGCGCGGGACACACCCAGGCGCCGCCTCCCAGGGGCGGCCGCGTCCTTGCTGAACTCGGAACTCGCTGGCCGGCGGCGCCAGCGTTGGAATCGCCCCAGGGCCTGGGAGTGGCCTCGCGAGGCCGCGCACGCCCCGGGCCGAGGAATCTGCCTGCCCAGCCAGGCGTCGGCCGCGAGAGAGCGGGACCCTCACTAGTCCCCATTTCAGGTACTCCCTTGGGGCACCTTTCGTGGTCCCACAAGATTTCCCAACAATCCAGCTTCGCAACGGCCTCCATATTTTCCCGCGCGTCTCGACCCCCGGCTTCTCCCGTGCCCCGGACCTGCTCAGATGTCTCCCAAGGCTATTCATCAGGGAGCACCCCAATCCCGGCCCGCTCCGCCCGGTGCCCGCGGCCCCTCACCTGTAGAAGGCCGCGTTGACCCTCTTTTCACTGGGGAAGCCCAGCATCCCGCAGACCACGTGGCTGTTGTGGGCGCTCCAGCCTTTGTCGCACACTTGCGACCAGCCGTCAGGAAGCCTGACTTCCACCAGCCCCTCCGTCACGGGCAGGGGTCGTCTGCCCCACCCAACGGCGGGTCGAATTCGCACCTCCTCCACTTGCAGGTGATGCTCTACCTGGGGGCGGGGCCACAAGCAGGGAAAGAATCCCAGTGGCACCTTTCCTGTCCTGCCACTCTTAAGGAACCCTGCTTGGTGCGCCTGCTGTAAACCCAGTGGCCAGATGGGCCCGAGGCGGCACTGAGAGAGCGGCCACAATGGCCGCAGTCCGCGGTGTGGACTCTCTTGCAGCCAGCAGCGCGGGGGGATATGCTTGCTCCCAGAGAGGATTCAGGGCACTAGGAAGGAGCACCTCCCTGTGCCTGGAGCAGGAGGGCGCACTTCAGAGAGGAAATGGCTTTGAAGGAGGAGAAAGTCAGAAGGAAGATGTCTCAGGAAAGCAGGAACCTTTGAGGAGGAGAGCACCAGGTGCCCCAGGGGTGACTGGGGATGAAGCTGGAGAGGCTCATGCCAGGTGTAGCCCCTTGAATGCGAATGCTAAAAACCCTGTTGGATTTTACAGCATCTGGGAGCTCTATCATTTGCTTTTCCAAGCCTCCCACCAATCCAAATGATCCCCCAGTGGTAACTACTTTCTAATGTCTCCCCTAACCACCCCACAGTCCTCTTGGCTATCCTGGGTGGTATGTGTGTGTATGTCTAGGAAGTGCAGACCTCAATGACATTGGAGTCTGAGAAGCCAGGGAGGCGCTGGTCCTTGCAGATGACCCCAGCATCCTCATCGTGCGTACAGTCACTGTTCCCCCAGCCCCGGGAGGCACATTCAGTCACGCTCTGCTCCGTCCCACTGCAGCTCAGGTTGTCCAGCCAGATGCGGCCTGTGGAAGGGGAGACGAAGGGACAGAGAAGCTTGGGGAGGGAGGATGGGGGAGTAATGGGGATGTTGGAAAGAGTGAGTGCTGATGCCTCCCACCTGGCCATGATGATCCCATCTTTCTGGTATGATAACGGGTTAAGGGACAGGGGACCCTGGCAGGGAATAGGAAGGGGGCATAAGATTGAGGGAAGTTTGGTGTGATCTGGGGGTACTCAAGAACCTGATAGGGTGAATAAAAAACCAAGAATCAACCCTGATGTTCTGATTAGTCTCTACCCATTCAATGATAGCTACAATTAATCAGGTACCTACTGCGTGCCAGGTTTTCTACCATGGTGTGCACATATGTGATCATTCTTAGAACAGAGCTGCCAGAACACCGTTTTATAGAAAGAAACTGGAGTTTAGAGAAGCTAAGTAAATTGCTTAAGACCACACAGCCAATACATGGGGGCTTAGGAGTTTGATCTATCTGTTAGGCTTGGACATCCAAGATCCTTTCATCACATCCTTGCATTCTCTTCTGTGCTCGCCCTGTCTGTGCTGCCCTTGTTCTTCTCTCTGTCCGAAACCCGATTTTTTTTTTTTTTTTTTTTTTTGAGACAGAGTCTCACTCTGTCGCCCGGGCTGGAGTGCAGCGGCCAGATCTCAGCTCACTGCAAGCTCCGCCTCCTGGGTTTACGCCATTCTCCTGCCTCAGCCTCCTGAGTAGCTGGGACTACAGGCACCCGCCACCTCGCCCGGCTAGTTTTTTGTATTTTTTAGTAGAGACGGGGTTTCACCGTGTTAGCCAGGATGGTCTCGATCTCCCGACCTCGTGATCTGCTTGTCTCGGCCTCCCAAAGTGCTGGGATTACAGGCTTGAGCCACCGCGCCCAGCCCTGATTTTGTTTTTTAAACGAAGTCTTGTCCTGTCGCCTAGGCTGAAGTGCAGTGGCATGATCTCGGCTCACTGCAACCTCCGTCTCCCAGATTCAAGCAATTCTCCTGCCTTAGCCTCCCAAGTAGCTGGGACTATAAGCGCAGCCACCATGCCCGGCTAATTTTTATATTTTTAGTACAGACAGGGTTTCACCATGTTGGCCAGGCTGGTCTTGAAGTCCTGACCTCAGGTGATCCACCCGCCTCAGCCTCCCAAAGTGCTGGGATTCCATGCATGAGCCACCGTGCCTGGCCTGAACCCTGTGGAGTATCACTGACTTCCTCTCAGAATTAGGCGCAGCCTCAAAGGTCATCTGTCCTAGCCAATGTTCAAGGTCATCAAAGTCCTTGTGACTCTTCGTGACTTTCCCCCACCACATCTGATTCAGTCCTTTGGTGCCAACCAGAAAAATCCCTCAGCCACACGACTGTCCTTCTCATATTTGAAAACAACCATTATGTCATTGCTATTGCAAGGCTTTTACTTTCCGTATCAATTCCCTGATTCTTCAGCAATTCCTCGTTGAAACTTGGCTTCTGAATCTTTCACATCTAGGCAGCTCTCCTGTGAAAGTATTTCCATTTTCTACTGTCCCTCTTAAAACACAGCATCTACAAATGACACTTAATTCCACAGGTGGTCTAGCCAGTGGGAACTGGGGGATCAGCTGCAGGTTGCACCTGCTTCTGTCCATCAATCCCACTGTGGGTTCATACCATGGGCGCAGTCCTAGGCCTCACCCAGGGAACTGCTCTTAAGCCTCCACCACCCACACTCATACTTGTCCTAGATTTTATACTTGTCCTTAGACAGTACCACCTTGTTAATTTTAGCTCTGGCCTATAGCCTGATTTTGTTAACTGCAGTGTCTGTGACCCCTTATGACTTTGGGACATCCAGATATCATTTACCTGCTCTTAGCGTCCCATGAAACCAACTGTACTTTATTTGTACAGGGCTCACCTGTATCTGGGCTATTTTGCGGATGGCTTTGTAGGATCATACTTTTGCAGCAGAAAAGAACTTAGACATCATCTAGTCATTTTGCACACACGGCATCCAAGGCTCAGAGAAAGCACCAACTAGCCTAAGGTCACACAGCTCTGAGAAGTAACTATGTTGCTTGGTTTGTCACCCATGGGTTTACTCAATGCTGGCTGTTCTTGATGTCATGGGTCCCTATGGCTGTGCCATCCTGGTGTTCCCTTTCCCTGCACTTCAGCCACACTTAGGTAATACCTAGGATATGCCTGGATCATTGCTCACCGGTTCCAGGGCCATATTTGGCACTGTGGGTCCAGCCTGTGGCCTCTGTGAAGCCCAGCTCCCGGCAGAGGACATGGGCAGCCTGCAGCGTGAAGTCATCGTCGCAGATGGTGCCCCATTCACCAGCTCGCTGTATCTCCACGCGGCCCTCGTAGGGCTTCCTGGGGAAGCCAGCCAGCCGGAACCGCAGCCCCTGGCTCCCGGCCCTCTTCTCAGGTTCCGTGGAAGGGGACGGAGACCCCAAGCACGAGCTGCACAGCAGGCACAGGAGCAGCCCCCAGGGGCTCCACTGCCAGACACTGACAGGTCGCATGGTAGGGAAGGCCTGGGTGCCCCAGAGAGAAAGTATGTGTGAGAGAAACTGAGATTGAGTGGGGCCCACAGTTAGAAAGAGAGGGAGAAGTCACGAAAGAAAAACAGACACTGAGTAAGACAGAGATCGTGAGAGACAGCAGGAGAGAAAGAGCCCCAGGGACCAAGAGAGACAGGGAGAGAAGCACATTAAATAAGGGCAGAGGCACAGGTCATAGAGGCACAGCCTGAGAGACCCAGAGATAAGAGACAGCTATGAAAGATCAAGAGTCAGAGAAGGGTCAAGAAAAAGAGACAGAGACTGAGCAAGAGACACGCAGAGAGGAAGACCCAGACAGACAGGATGTGAGAGGAAGGGAAACTGTGGGAACGAGAGAGAGAAAAACAGAAAGACACAGAGGAGAGAGACAACAGATAGAAGGTGATAGGAAAAGAACCAAGCACTCAGTATAGGGGAATGAAGCAAGCCCTGGGTGAGGAGGAGAGAGATTGACAAGAGCCAAGGGGCGGACGTGGGAGGGATCCAGATGACCCCATTTACCCAGAGGGAGGACAGACAGCTGTACTGATTGTGCAGAGAGGCACGTAAGGGGCCCTAGGCGTCCCTGGGATCACAGATCCCCTGAATGAGAGCCCAGAGTCCTAACCCAGCAGATTCCCAGGCAGGGAAGGCTGGCACCAAAGCTCACCTGGAGAGCCTGCTGCATGCCCTCCCCAGTACACAGGCTCTTAGATGCCCTGCAGGGTCAAGAGGCCCAGGAGGGCCAGGCCTTAAGGCTGGGTGGGGGATGGGGTAGGGTTGTCCCAGCCTCCTGCCAACACCACCATCGCTGTCACCTGGCAACCGGAGGCCAGGCGCTATGGCTCCTCAGCCAAGGCCTTCTCTGCCTAGGGCTGAGAACAGCCCCTCTACAGCAAGCCCCCGTCAACATGCTTCCCCCAACCCAAACAATCAATCCAACAAGGCAGCTTTGTTCTGGGGACATTTTGGCTTGGGGACCCAGGGGTAGGGCCTCCCGGAGGAGCCCCCTCCCTTAGGGCGCGCCTGGTGGCCCTGTTCAGAACACCCGGAGCCCCCGCCTCCGGTATGTGCCTCCTCTCTGTACTCTGTCTCACATGCCCTTAGACAAGAATCAAACTCTCAGTTGGGTGGCTTCCCCTCGACTCCATCCCACACCGCCGTTTTCTCTGGTCCCTCCACATCCTCTCCATCCCCTACTCTCTCCCTCTGCGGTTAACGTGACTCCCCCTACCTTGGCAGAGCAGGACCCTAAGGGCTGGGAGAAGAGTGCTGGTCCTGGAGATCAGTCCTAGGACTTCCAAAAAAAAAAAAAAAAAAAAAAAAAACGATCGGCCAGGGGAGACTAGACCCCCCTCTCTCCCCCTTCTCCGTTCTTCCCTCCCACATCCCCCTGAGCCCTCCCACATTCCGCCTTCTCGCTCCATTCCTCCCGGCCAGTTCCCTCCTCTCCTCCTCTGGGTCCTCCCTCCCTGTGGAGCGGGCCACTGCTGCGCCCCCTCCCCCTCCCCGGCCCTCCCGGCCGGCTCAAAGAAGCTTTCTCTTCCCGCGGCATGGAGGCCAGGCCTCTGCGGTCAGGGAGCTGACATGCAAGCGGCCGCCGGGCGGCGGGGCGTCCCCGGTGGTGGCGGGAAGCGGTTCAGTCCCAGCCCTCCCTCCGAGTCCCGGGTCAGCGGAGTGTAAACAGCCCGGCTCGGGCGGGGCTGGGGGCGGGTCCGCCCAGGGGAACTGAAGCTCTGGAGGCCCGTGTGGGTCTCTCCGGTGCCTCCGGGGGCTTTCGGGGTGAGGTCATGGCTTTCACTCTGATGTCACGTTGGACATATGACGTCACGCGCAGCCACCACGTCCAGAGGCCAGGGTCCTTGCGCCAAAACCGAGTACTTTCGGTGGAGCTACCGGCGCGCCCCTACGACGGCGGGTAGGGGCCTGGGTAGCGCCAGGCTAATCCGGGGGCCTCCACCCTTCCCTCTCGCTCTTCTCCCTCACCCCACCGCGACCCCCCAGCGGCCGCCGGTGGGGGCCGGGGAGGGGCGGAAACGCCTCCAGGGAACCCGGCCCCGCCTCCCGCCCCGCCTCCCGCCGCAGGGCCAGGAAGCGCGGAAGGAACCGCCGGGGGCCATGGACGGAGCCGTGATGGAAGGGCCGCTGTTTTTGCAGAGTCAGCGCTTTGGGACCAAGGTAGTCTGGGGCACGGATGCCGAACCTTATCCGGGCTAGTAGTGGGTGAGAGAGCCCAGAAACAGGGAGAGGTGGGCAGCAGGCTGGAGCGCGGCGCGGGCAGTTGGAGAGCCTGTGACTGTCCTGCGAAGTTGCTTTGTACGCTCCCAGGAAGCGTCTCTAGTCTCGGGGTTCTGGTCCTGGGGAGACGGAGTGGCATCCTCCTTGGGAAACTTCGCCCCCCCGTTTGGAAGCCCCAGACCCCAAATCGACCTGCGCCGCTCCCTCCTTCCCCGTCGGGACCCGGGCCGCCCGCGCACGCCACTCACTCTCCAGCCCTCTCACTCTCTCCCTAGAGGTGGAGGAAGACATGGGCCGTGCTCTACCCGGCCAGTCCTCACGGCGTAGCGCGGCTCGAGTTCTTTGACCATAAGGGGTCGAGCTCTGGGGGTGGCCGAGGGAGCTCGCGCCGCCTGGACTGCAAGGTGATCCGTCTGGCTGAGTGTGTGAGTGTGGCCCCTGTTACCGTGGAGACCCCGCCTGAGCCCGGCGCCACTGCCTTCCGCCTGGACACTGCTCAGCGCTCGCACTTGCTGGCGGCCGACGCGCCGTCCAGTGCAGCCTGGGTGCAGACGCTGTGCCGAAACGCCTTTCCGGTGAGGAGCTGCGGCGATGCGGGGTGGGGGCAGTTACAGAGGCAGAGAAATGGGGCTGGCTCAGACCGACACCCACTCCCCGTTGAGAAAATTACAGGTCTCTCGATGCTCTCTCTCTACTACAGAAAGGCAGCTGGACTCTGGCGCCTTCAGATAACCCACCTAAGCTTTCTGCCCTGGAGATGCTGGAGAACTCCTTGTACAGCCCCACCTGGGAAGGTAGACGCCTAAGAAGCCGGGGCAGGGATGGAGTGAGGAGGAGGGCCTTTGGAAAGTGGGTGGATACCCAGGGGCCCATGGGGAAGTAGGAAGGCCCTGAGATCTGGCTTCCAAGTGAGTGCTTGGACATTACGCTCATGAGTCCTCTGGGTCCCCACTGCTGCCCCCGCCCCTCCCCCAGCAGCTGTCTAATCGTATATGCCTTCCAGGATCCCAATTCTGGGTAACGGTGCAGAGGACTGAGGCCGCCGAGCGCTGTGGCCTGCATGGCTCCTACGTGCTGAGGGTGGAGACTGAGAGGCTGACTCTCCTGACCATGGGGGCCCAGAGTCAGATACTGGAGCCACTTCTGTCCTGGCCCTACACTCTGTTGCGTCGCTATGGCCGGGACAAGGTGCAGGGGCTGTCCGGGAGGGCTTCCTGGGTTGGGCAGCTGTGGGAGGGGTGGGGCAGGACAGAAGGTGGGAAGCGCTGACCTTTGGATCCCCCTTTCTTGCCTACCCGGTGACCCCAGGTGGTCTCTTCTTTGTAGATACCCTAACTAGTGCAGGCCTGTGACTCACTTCCTCTGATGGCTCCTGGTAATGTGTTTCCCTCTCTACCCTCCTCAGGTCATGTTCTCTTTCGAGGCCGGCCGCCGCTGCCCCTCCGGCCCTGGAACCTTCACCTTCCAGACAGCACAGGGAAATGACATCTTCCAGGCAGTTGAGACTGCCATCCACCGGCAGAAGGCCCAGGGAAAGGCCGGACAGGGGCACGATGTTCTCAGAGCTGATTCCCATGAAGGGGAGGTGGCAGAGGGGAAGTTGCCTTCCCCACCTGGCCCCCAAGAGCTCCTTGACAGCCCCCCAGCCCTGTACGCTGAGCCCTTAGACTCCTTGCGAATTGCTCCATGCCCTTCCCAGGACTCCCTATACTCAGACCCCTTGGACAGCACCCCTGCCCGGGCAGGAGAGGGAGTGCAACGGAAGAAACCTCTCTATTGGGACTTGTTTGAGCATGCGCAGCAGCAGTTGCTGAAGGCCAAGCTGACGGACCCCAAAGAGGACCCCATCTATGATGAACCTGAAGGCTTGGCCCCAGTCCCTCCCCAGGGCCTTTATGATCTGCCTCGGGAGCCCAAGGATGCATGGTGGTGCCAAGCCCGGGTGAAGGAGGAGGGCTATGAGCTCCCCTACAACCCTGCCACTGATGACTATGCTGTGCCACCCCCTCGGAGCACAAAGCCCCTCCCTGCTCCCAAGCCTGAACCTGGTACTGCAACTGGCAGTGGCAGCAAAAGCTACAACTCAGCCCTATACAGCCAGGTCCATAAAAGCGGGGCCTCAGGGAGCTGAGACTGTGAGCTGTCTAGAGTAGGGACTGACAAGACTGGGGTCAAGTCAGAGGCCTCTACCTGAGAAGGAGGGCAAGGCTGAGGTGGCTAAGGAGGACCATGGGGAGGTGGCACTAGGGATCTAAGAAAATGGTTAGAACCAGCAGAAGCCAGAAGGTGGGAGGGGCCGTGCTGTATGAGACCAGGGGACCAGAGGGATAGGGGAGTCAAAGGAAGGACAATCCCAGGAAGTCCTAAGAAGTGGGGCAGATGGCAAGGCTGAGGGATGGGCTCTGTATCCTCCTAAAGCTGTCCCTTCTCCACTTCCCCAAAGGAAGGGACAGCTGCGGGACCAGGTCTGTGGAAAGTGGTGCATGGTCAGAGTGGGTGCAGTTTGAGGGGCCCATGTGGAGGCCTCAGGGAGATGTTGGACTGTGCCTGGATTCTTACTCCTGCATTGTTCTTTGCCAGAGACCTATTTAAAAATTTTAAAATTCTCATTAAAGTCAGCTTGGGTTTAAGAAGTTTATGTGTGTGAACAGAAAAAGAGGGGACACAGTGGTTGGGTTGGGTGTGGTGGAGATCAAGAGGACAACAAGGAATGTGTTGAGAGTCACGGAAAGGCGTCTAGGAAGGGAACAACAGGAGTGTGGCGGTTCAGTGCCTGGGGAGTCAAGTCAGGCTGCCCTGGGCTAGACATGAGCTCTGTGGCCCTGGGTGAGTTGTATAACATCTGCAACCCTCAGTTTCCTCTGTGCCCCTCTGTAAAATGGGAAAGCTATAATGGGCCCTACCTCACAGGGCTTTTTGTATGAAATTAGATACATTATAAGTATATAGTGTAATCTGAAGCACAGAGTGGTTTTTTAAAAAAAATATTTTTTATGTAGAGATGGGGGTCTCACTGTGTTGCTCAGGTTGGTCTCGAACTGCTGGCCCCAAGTGATCATCCCACCTCAGTCTCTCAAAGTGTTGGGATAAAAGGTGTGAGCCACTGCTCCCAGCCCAGAGTAAACATTTTATAAATGGTAGCTATTATTCTGTGGATGGAGGGAGCAACAGGAAGGTTGGTACATGTAGGGAGAGAGTAACAGGAAAGGAGTAGGTCTTTTTTACACCATCCTCTCCCCTGTTCTGGGCTGTATGGCAGCCCTCCCACCCCACAACACACACACTTTGCATGTAGGTACCAAGCACTTGTCTTTTTGGAGGCTTACGCCTGGTGGTGTAGCGGGAAGGGCACAGGCTCTGCAATGAGGCCTGGATTTCAATTCTACTTGTTTTTTATGAGCTTTGAAAACCTCATCCTTGTTCCTGAGGTCCTGTTTACCAAAGGTGATCTGACCTCATCCACCTGCTTACACAGAGCTACAAGAAGAAATTCTGGGTTAGGAATGCTCCTAACAATGGTGGAAGCTTACTGGGTGTTTAATCTTCACCTGTGTAAACAGTATCAAATGATTCAAAAGAAAATGAGAGTCCTTGCTGGAGAAGGGACAGGCTCGGGTGTGTCGCTTCCCGACTTGAGGAGTGGGACAGCAGCGAAACAGAGGAGGGGAAGGCTGTTGTTTCCCAGTCAGCCCTCACTCACAGAGGCTCAGGTGGATAGAAAGCAGGTCTGACCACACACAGATAGCCATTATGTGAACCTGAGCATGGATGTAGTTAAGCTGGGCAGCTGGGCTCTGGTGCTGGTGACTTAGGGCCCTGAGGGATCTTCCTCCCACTCTGAAGGCAGAAAGAAGGCATCTGAGGAAGATTTGCTGACTGCTGGCATCTTGGAGGCTCTGCCTGGGACAGGAGTTATAGGCAGGGGGGCCACAGTGGCTCGAGCTCGGTTGGTCTGCAACTGTCCAGTCTGCAAAGAGAGCAACCAGAGTCTTCTCTGAAGATCAGAGTTTCTGAGCACCTATCCCATTCTCTGTTGGGCTTCCTGTCCTAACTCTTTCGTAAGTCCCATCCCTGGAGTGACAGCCTCAAGGCCCAGGACAGTGATCTGGAGTCCCTTGAGCCCAGCCTCCACAGTGCCTTTCTCCTTGCCCAGTGTCCTACCTCTGGCAGCTTGCCCAGCAGCTAACTTGTGGTAGCCCCTGCTCCTACCTCTAGTTTGAAAATGAAATCCTGTAATTTTAGCTAAGACAAAATGACTTTTTTTTTTTTTTTTTTAAGACAGGAACTTGCTCTGTTACCCAAGCTGGAGTGCAGTGGCACAATCTTGGCTCACTGCAGCCACAACCTCCTGGGCTCAAGCAATCCCCCGACCTTAGCCTCCCAGGTAGCTGGGACTACAGTGAGCACCACCACTCCCAGCTAATTTTTTGTATTTTTGTAGAGGCGAGGTTTTGCCATGTTGCCCAGGCTGGTCTCAAACTCCTGAGCTCAAGCGATCCACCTGCCTCGGCCTTCCAAAGTGCTGGAGTTATAGGCATGAGCCACCATGCCTGGCCCAAAATGAGAATTTTTCTAAAGGCTGTGTTACTAAGAAACTGAGAAAAAGTTAATAAGGGCAGAAGGAAGCCCAAATATTATATAGAACATGGGTCTCATAAAAATATTTCTCCATCCTCAATCATTCTTCCCTCTTCAACCCCAACTGTCTTCAATCCCAGTCATGGGAGTCCTCTCGAGTTACTAACCTTGGTCAGCCTCCTTTCCTCATCTATAAATGAGCAAACACGTACCTTGCAGGGATGCTGTGAGGATTAAATGAGAAAAATATATGAGCAAGCACTTATCATAAAACCTGGCAAATGACTGGTGCTCTATAAATATTAATTTCCCATCCCTTGGGCATTTCTTTTCCCACCTTTCCTTCAGCCTTTTCTTTCAGGAGGACTGTGGTCGTAGTTCCTGTGTAGCCAGTTTGCTTAATGGGACAATAGTCTGGTAAATGACTAATGAGTTATCATAAACACTACAATTAAAACACCTAAACATTATCATATGTAAATGCCCTAGCAAACAGGCCTCCCTACCCAGTAAGAGTTCTAATTTTCCCTTCCACCAGGGGTGGGATCCAGGAAGAGGGCTACTCCCTTGGATGGGGGTGGTGTTGGGATGGGGGAGGAGGGCTTTCTAGGACTCTGGGCATGAAGGGGAGGGAGGGGAAATAAGGAAGAGGAGGGAAGGAGAGGAGTGGTACCTTTCTCGGGGCTCGGCTCTCCCAGTGTGGGTGGAGCCGCCCCTGAGGCTTGGCATAGATGTTGCTCAGGTGTGAGTACAGGTGGCTCTGAACCTGCAAGGGGTTGTAGGTGGGCTCCAGCTCCAGGCTATCCAGCATGCTCTGAGGAAAAGAAAAGAGGGGCCTTACCCAGGGAACTTGAGGTCACAGAACACAAGATGTCAGGCAGTGATCCAGAAGTGTGAGGGGCTGGAGGAAGTGTGAAACCCCAGGGCTGCCATGAAGGCTGTGAAATAGATGCTGTCCCACTGGGTGTTCTGGCCTGAGGTCCAGTGCTTGTGATGTAAGGGCCAGGCATGGGTAGGAGAAGTAGGAAAAACCCTAAGTGGTTAGGAACACTGAACACTCTGGCCCCAAGACGCATGTCCAGGGGTTCTGAGGGGGCCGGCGCACATGAATGCTACAAGGGATCCCCTGTGAGCACGGAGGGAGAGTGTGTCAGCGGGCTACACAGCAGGGCGGGGTGCTCACAGCCTGCAAGGCGAGTACATGGAGTTCTCAGCCTGGAGGTGAGCTGAGCTGAATGGAAAGGGAGGAGGGGATACAGGAGTACAACATTCCTGTGCAGTCAGGTTTTCCGGCCACAACATCCTGTGCCAGGAACCACTGGCCCCAAAGTGAGACGCTGAGCGGGCCATGGCCATTTGTGCCCACCTCTCTCTGTGTCTCTGTGGCCGCCAAGCCAAGAGTACAATCCCAGGCCTTGTCCTTGCTGCGTTTAAGCCAGCAAGCCAGCAGCAATGTGGTTCCAGTTCTCCCTACCCAGAGCCATCCCTCCTACCCTTAGCCTGGGGAGACTAGCAGAGCAAATGTAGAGAATCCAGATCCCAGGAGGAGGAGGAGGAGGAAAAAATGGCCTTTGCATCTACATCCATCTCGTCTCATTTTGAAGCCCTTCCTATTTTGGGCACCTACATTGGCTGCCTTTTCCTCCTTTTCTCAACAAACATAAATGAGCGCAACACAGGTATACACATATGCACACATGCAATGCAGAAAGTTAGACCCCTAAGAATACACCAGCACAGATATGCACAGGCACATCTATACCCACTGCCACCAATTTGGAGACCCAAGCGCTGACACATTCAAAAAATAAACACACAAAGACACGAAAACCCATACAAAGAATGATTTTTTGGGTCTCCTTTTACACCCTTCTCCTTTCTTTTTTCTTCTGTCTTCCGCTGTTGTCTTCTCCTTTCCTTTCCCTCCCAATGTTCTGCTCTCCCTTGTCTAACATCACAATCTCCTCTCTGGGGAGGAGGTGGGGGCAGGAGAACCAGTCTGTGCAAAGACAAAACCGACAAAACAAGTGTCCAGTGCATCCCCAGGAGCTGGAGCTGCCGGTGCTGTGGCTTCCTCCCCTGCTTCCCTGTGCCCTGGCCTGCCATCAGGCTTCTACTCTGTGATGCTCCCTTTTCTCCTTCACAACCACCTATTCCTCAGATTTCAGGTCCGTGTGCATGTCGTGAGTCCTCTAGGATGACTCTAATTCCCAGTCATCACTGATGCCAATATCCCTTTTCTCTCCCAGTTTTTTCTTCTCAAGTCTCATTTCCCTCAACCCAGCCTCCATTCTATTTCACTCCTTACCCTGCTGCCATCATCTAAGTGTTTACTTCCTTCTTCTGGCATCATTGCCTATTCTTGCTTTCTCTTCTTACTGTCTTACCACACTCCTTCCTCAGCTCCCCATCCATTCCCTCCTGGGCTCACTCCTCTCCCTCCTCCCTTTCTCAAACTCCATTCGCTTCTAGATCTGTCCCATGAGATCTGGGCTCCACTTGCCTCCACATTCTTAAGACTGTCATCACGTGGGTCCTCAGGTAGCAGGGGGAAGGTGCTGGGAAGCATCAGTTCCCGTGTGGCCACCGCCTTCACCAGCAGTGTGAGGGAGCGTGATGGCATGATCACATAGAAGGTGCTGGCAGGAATTCTCTGGCTGTGTCCTGGGCCCAGTGGTTCCCCCTTGGCTAACAGCAGCCATTCTCTTTTCTGAAACAAGGACATACAGAAATACTGGTTCATCTTTAGTCTATGGCATGATTTGAGGATCAGTCCCAATTGAAGTTTCCCTGACTTCCAGGGGTGCTGAGGGGGCAGAGCCATTTAACTTTGGCCCTGGTAGGGAGGGACTTCCTGCTTGAATCATCAATATCACGAGGTACTACTCTTCCTGCCTGGTCTGGGATATGCCAGAGAGAGTACATAAAAGGGTCAACAATGGAGAGAAAAGTTAAGAAATGCCCTGTAACTTGAAGTAGATGTTCATCCCAGAGGGGCCTACCATATTCAACACTACATGTGGACTTTTAAGAATTATAATTCTTAAAAACAGAGTCTTGAAGCCCATGGTGCGTGACTATACTCCTAGCTACTCAGGAGGGTGAGGTGGGAGGATCCCTTGAGCCTAGCAGATCAAGGCTGTAGTGAGCCATGATTGTACCACTGCACTCCAGCCTGGGTGACAGAGTGAGACCCTGTCTGTCTCAAAAGGAAAAAGAAAAAAGCAGTATCTTGAAACCAAGACTTGTATGAAGTGTTGTCTGTTGTAGAAATTCAGTTCTTCTTTTGAGGGTAATAAAGTCTGGTTTGTTAACAACTGGGATTAGAACGGGCTGACTGGGGAATATCCCTGGAATGTCCAGAGTGTACGAGGTAGTAAGGCCAGATGTGGTGGCTCACATCTGTAATCCCAGCATTTTGGGAGGCCAAGGCAAGAAGACTGCTTGAGCCCAGGAGTTCAAGACCAGTCTGTGCAACATACCAAGACTCTACAAAAAATTAAATAAATAAAGATAGATAGATGATTGATAGATAGACAGATAGAGAGAAGGCAGTGAAAGCAGCCTGCAAAGTGGGAGGAGAAAGAGAGAGCAGGGCCGGGAGCGGTGGCACACACCTGTAATCCAGCACTTTGGGAGGCCAAGGCGGGTGGATCACCTGAGGTCAGGAGTTCTTGACCAGCCTGACTAACATGGTGAAACTCCGTCTCTACTAAATACAAAAAAATTAGCTGGGCCTGGTGGCACATGCCTGTAATCCGAGCTACTTGGGAGGCTGAGATAGGAGAATCGCTTGTACCTGGGAGGCAGAGGTTGCAGTGAGCCAAGATTGTACCATTGCACTTTAGCCTGGGCAATAAGAGCGAAACTCTGTCTCAAAAAATAAAAAAAACATAAATAAAGAAAGAGCAGAGGGAGAGGTGGGTGGGTGCAGGGCCCTTGAGATCATCTTAGCCGATCACAGGACAAGAAGAGTCAGGATGCTGGGGGCAGTGCCGCTGTGGATGACGGGTATTATGGAACAGAGGGTGGCACTTTGCCATATGCCATGGAGATGGCAGAGGTTAGGGCATGGGTAAGAATAAGAGACAACCAGACTTCTGAGAAGATTTCGTAGGTGTATCCTTTTAAATGAGCCATGAAAATGAGGCAATTTTTTTGTGGTAGCTTTTCAACAAAAACCACAAAACTCCAGGAAATATGGAGTTAGAACTATTATAATCATCTCAAACTGTGTCCTCTTACTGGGGGTGATCGTTAGTTACATCTGGTACAAACCATAACAACCTCCCTGCTACATAAGATGGAAGAAAACACAATGAGTTCTGGCTACTCTTATATGAAAAGTTGAGACAAATAAAAAAATAGGAAAGGCAAAGCAGGGGAAAAGATTTTCAGAGAAAGAGGAGTATCAGTGTCTTGGGGAAGACAAATAGAAAGAGACACAGTGAGACAGAAAGTACTTGCTGTACCATTAGAGTTAGACCCCAGCGGGGAGGTGCTGGGGTGGTCATAGGGGAGGCTCTGCACTTTGAAGCAGTGTCATCATTCTGTGCAGTGTGGAGCTCTGAGGAGGTCTGGTAGGCACAGCAAGTGGTAGGAAACCTGTTAACATCTCCAAGAAAAACAGGTATGTACCATTCCTGTGGTTGCTGACCTTTGTGGGGTAGGACTTGACTGATAATTCGGGAGGCATGATGCATCCTCATTAGAAGGTTTCAGGGGTGGGGCAGATGATTTGGGCATGGGAAAATTAGTCATAATCATAATTACAAACTTTAATGGAATGCTTATCAGGCACCAGGTACTGTGCCAAGAGCTTTATGCATGCCTTCAGAAGTTCATGCTTGCTTAGTGCTTTGCTTCTATCTAGAGATGTGCTGTCTTCCTGAAGAACAAATTCAAATGTGCAGGAAAGTCAGCTTGATGCTTAGAATCCATCACACTGGGAATAAATGGTATAGAAATCATGGTGTGTGTATATGTGGGTGGGCGGGGGGGAACTGCCACTGCTCTGAGGACATGGCCTGTTTAAGCCTGGAAGGGATAGTAACCAGGAAGTTTCAGGGGACTCCATTTCAGTTGGCTTAAGTAACTTCTGATGGGGCTCAGGGGCTCAGGATTTGGATTATTAGTATTGTTTTAAATCTTCTATTTTTACATTGATTCCTGCATTTGCTTGTGAATTTTTTGTCTATTAAGAATTTATTGGCCGGTCACGGTGCCTCACGCCTGTAATCCCAGCACTTTAGAAGGATGAGGTGGGCGGATCACCTGAGGTCCGGAGTTCGAGACCAGCCTGACCAACATGGAGAAACCCCGTCTCCACTAAAAATACAAAATTAGCTGGGCATGGTGGTGCATGTCTGTAATCCCAGCTACTCTGGAGGCTGAGGCAGGAGAATGGCTTGAACCTGGGAGGCGGAGATTGCTGTTGGCCGAGATGGTGCCATTGCATTCCACAGCTAACCTCATACGTGGTGGTGAAAGAGTGGATTCTCTGCCTGTATCATCAGAAACAAGGCAGAGATGTCTGCTCTTGCTACTTCTATTCAGTATTGTCCTGGGAGGTGTGTTGAAGACCAGAAGGCCATTTCCCACATTTTCTGACCTGTTTTAAGCTCCTTGGATTTTGGGTATGATTCTAGGGGGAGAGGCACCCATAAAGATATTGAGTGTGTCAACATCCTGGCCCTTGGGAACCAATGTTTTCTAAATTTGATTTAGAAAAAATATAGTAATGTGACATTTCTCATATCAGAGAGCTATGGTGCAAAAGGTCTAGATAGATGTGGCAACAAGTACATGGGTGTGGAAAGGCAAGAAAGATGAATGGAGACAGGCTGTGGTGGAGGCAAGAAAGGCTTCGTAGTGAAATTATTTAAGCAGCATCTAGAAAAAAATGAGTAGATACTTGTCAGGTGGACAGAGGCAAGAGGAAGGGAACAGCATGAAAAAAGGTGTGGAGGTGTGAAACAGTTCAGCATATTTGGAGAACATTCAGTCATTTATTAGTGTGGCTGGGGTGGAGGATGCGAGGGGCGTAGGTGAAAGATGAAGCAAGAGAAACAGACAAAGCTGGGTCACAGGAAGCCCACTGACTCATGCTAGGCTGCTGTTCTAGCACCTGTCCATCCCCTGACCCGCCCAGATGCTACACTCTAACCTCATTCTGTTCTCGAATGGCTCCTGACCTGCCATCACCCCACTCTCAGCTTGGATTCTTGGTCTTGAGTCTTCGCCTATTTAACCAAGGACTTTCCGTTTCCCCACCCAGTTATAGCCCAACTGGCTCATTGCCTGTGTACTTAGACTCCTGCTGAACACATCATGGCTTGAATCCTGTAACTTCTGTGGCCAATTAGGGCAGACATGGACTGTAAAGCTCTGGAATGTGTCTCCAGAGACTCTGACATTTTAAGTAGGAAACTGAAAGACCTAGGTGGTATTTTCATTTCTTTTTCTAGCTCACACAGATATGACTTTGTAATTGAAATGAGGATGTGGAAAGTGAGTCACTAGCTACATAACTAGGACTATACAGCAAGATTTGGTAATAGAAATGATATTTTCCTGGCAATGGATAGATTGATCTCATAAAGACTTGGAAAAAATTAATTTTATTTATATATTTATTTCCTACCACATTCCACAAAACAGCTACGCCAGTTTAGAAAAATGGAACAGCATAAAAAGATAAAATAAATAATTATGGGGACTGGGCAAAAGAAAAATAAAATAGGGCAATAAAACAGCCAGGATTAGATAAGCTCACAGAAATACAAACCACCTACTTTTGCTAGAAGGGAGCCCCATAGCTTTTCCTGATATAAAATGTGGGTGAAGCTGTCTGTGGCTTATTGAGTAGTGAATATATTTCAGAGCACTCCTGCAATCAATATGCTGATAAATTTCACGGAGCTGTAGAGTGGTGTAGAGTTTGGGGCCTGAAGCCAGCCTTTCAATCCCAACTCTACCATTTACTCTCTGGGCCTCAGTTTCCTCATCTGTAAAACAGGGATAATAATTCTTACTTCATAGAATGGTTATGGGGATAAAATAAGTTAGTAGCTGTGAAGTGTTTAGAACTGTGTCAGGTACATGGTAAGCACCATGAAGTGTTAACTTTTCAAAATTAAAAATACATTTAATTATGAATGTTTATTTAACTTGGTTAAATTAAAAATACTTGAATAATTCTTAGATATAGATCTATAAAAGCTCCAAATAATGCTGCCAAAACACATAGCTCTCTTGTGGTCTGTATTAATCTAAGAGTGACATTTATGGGAGTGGTGGACAATACATATTTTTCAGAAAAGACTGGGAAAAGTCTTGCCTATCTGATGAAGTGATCATTTTCCGAGGAAAAGCAAGGAAATACCTGAATACAGCAAAATAATCTATGAGGAAGACAGAAAAAATTTCCAAGTGAAAAATCAGGGAATGAAATAACAAGGCTGTGATTGATGAAGGCTTAGAGTATGTGTAAAATGTAATTTGAAAAGTTACACAACATTTATAGTCGATGAGGACTGGTGGGTTGGCACTAATCATTACGACTTAATTATGGCAATGTGAACTCTGTTCAGAAGAACTGCTCAAAAAAAAAAAAAAAAAAAAAAAAAAAAAAAAGAAGCGCAAGTGAAGAGGCAGTGGTTGAATAAACTGAGCTATACCCACACTTGTAAGGAAATCCACGAGCCTGAAAATGAAAATATGGTGAAGCCAGCCAAATGGCTAAGGGGAACTTAGAAGATGTGCTGTATGTCTGAACAGATAGCAAAGGGGGAATAAATGAGCATTTAATAAACATCTACTTCTGCATCTAAGTGGGTTGGAGTGGCCAGAGGCAGACTGGTTCTCCTGCCTAGAACAATCAGAAAAGCTGGATAATTTGTTGGAAGGCATTAAGGAGTTGCTGAGGCAATGAGATCTAGAGGTATCTAAGTCTCTAGAGAAGGAAGAGTCCACAGAGATGAGGGAATTATTGCAGCTGCTTATACCCTGGGAGTATATGTTGATTCTGGGACAGAGGGCATGCTGGTAGTGGTGGCTGGAGGAGCTGAAAATCCAAGACTTCCACCTGTGGAGGCAAGTATAGGAGAACAGAGAAACTAGCAGATTTTTTGGTGGAGCCTTGGTGGCGGGAAGGGATGGGAATCAAGTTAATTTTCCCCCAAACACATTTGCCAAATATTAGGGCTGCATGGAGCAAAAGGCAAAAACACTTAAGGAGAAAGATTCCAAAAAGTAGAATGTTTGAGCAGACTTGGGCGCCAGTGATTAGAGGTGGGACCTTCCAAAGGGAGGGGATACACATAATACACCAGGCTTTCAGTGGAAAACTCTGGAGGGCCAGGAACAAACCCTGGATAGATTGAGCATTAGCAGGACTGCAGCCCAGCCTTGACTCAGCACAGTTTCTAGTGAAACAGGATGCTCAGCCACCACTCTATCTGCCTAGTGTGGGAAGGGTGAGCCCTCTCTAGAGAAAGCTAACACCAGCTGGAGTCTCTACAATTTATTTATATATGTTATTGCCAGGTGTGACAAAAGACATGTGCCACATGTCTGAACACCAAGAGAAAAAAGAGACAATAGAAACAAATACATAAGTGATCCAGGTATTGGGGTTAGGTGACAAGAACCTTAAAATTACCATGATTAGTATATTTAAGAAATTAGGGCCAGGCGCGGTGGCTCATGCCTGTAATCCCAGCACTTTGGGAGGCCAAGGTGGGCGGATCATGAGGTCAGGAGATCGAGACCATCCTGGCTAACACGGTGAAACCCCGTCTCTACTAAAAGTACAAAAAATTAGCCGGGTGTGGTGGCAGGCGCCTGTAGTCCCAGCTACTTAGGAGGCTGAGGCAGGAGAAAGGAGTGAACCTAGGATGTGGAGCTTGCAGTGAGCCGAGATCACATGACTGCACTCTAGCTTAAGCAACAGTGCAAGACTCTGTCTAAAAAAAAAAAGAAAAGAAAAGAAAAAAAAAGAAATTAGATGAAAATATGGAGAATTTCTTCAGAGAATCAGAATCTACAAAAATAGAAACAAATGGAAACTGTAGAACTGCTAGCCAACCACTGTGTGGAAATCATGTGCTAGACATGTGCTGGGTGCTTTACACACCCAATATTTAATCATCTCAAAAACCACATGAGGTATATTTTATTGTCTATATTTTATATGTGATGGGACAATAGTTACCAATGTGTGTGTCATGCACCTTCTCCCTTACTCTACTTTTTTTTCTTTTTTTTTTTTGAGATGGAGTCTCACTCTGTCACCCAGGCTGCCAGGCTGGAGTGCAATGGCGTGATCTCGGCTCACTGCAACCTCCGCCTCCTCGGTTCAAGTGATTCTCGTGCTTCAGCCTCCCAAGTAGCTGGGATTACAGGCATGCACCACTACCACCAGCTAATTTTTACATTTTTAGTAGAGATGAGGTTTCACCATGTTGGCCAGGCTGGTCTTGAACTCCTAACCTCAGTTGATCTGCCTGCCTCTGCCTCCCAAAGTGCTGGGATTAGAGGTGTGAGTCACCGTGCCCGGCCCTCCCTCACTCTACTTCTATTGATTAAAGAAGAAGCTTTATCAGCTTTAGTTCTTAGTATTTTAAATAGGTAGAAGGAGACAGGACCTGAGAGAGAGGAGGACTACATTATGTCAGAGAGGCTAAGTCAATTTATAATATATGGCTAAGAGAGGGAGGAAGAGGATTGAGAGAGAACAGGGACTGAGGAGGTAGAGATATTTTGTGTATGTATATGTGTGTGTGTGTGTGTGTGTGTGTGTGTGTGTGTATGTATACCTGTGTGTGTGAAAGGTTCTAGGAACAGCTTCAGGTTAGAGATAATTGGGTGGGGGAAGAATATTTGAGAAATGTCATCGTGGGTTATGAACTAGATCCTCTTTGCTGTCCTTTGAATACACAAATCACTTTAAAATTTACTTTTGGGCCTCTGATAGTGCTTCCATATATGCCATTTGTGCAGAGACTAAGCCACATAGGGGCCATTACATTTGTTAGGGTTACAAATAGATAAATACCCCAATGCTTAGTGAGGGTAGGCAAGTTGCCTAAGTTCACACAATTGGAAAATGAAAAAAGCTGTCAGGAACCTAAGGCCATGTGATTCCACAATCCAGGATTTTCCTGGAC
The DNA here is from genome assembly GCF_043159975.1 of Macaca nemestrina. Taxonomy (NCBI): domain Eukaryota; kingdom Metazoa; phylum Chordata; class Mammalia; order Primates; family Cercopithecidae; genus Macaca; species Macaca nemestrina. The sequence goes on from NC_092137.1 coordinate 74,850,406, forward strand.
AATACAAATTATATTTTACTACAACATATTAGAAAACTGCCTTGCCTTGACTCCTCCAAAAAGAGAAGTAAGAACGGGGGAATTTCTACTGTGGGCCTAAATTTGACCAAAGCCTAGGAATTGGTTAGTAAAGTGGGGGAGTGGTAGAAAAGGCACTATGTCAATCTGGAGTTTGGGTAGTCAAATTATATCTTTGACTTTAATCTCAAACATAGGATCATATACTTAAAAACCTACTTGAAATATGCTTTTCTCCAAAAAGAAACAGCATACAAATGTCTAATGACAAGTGGAAGAAACTGGAGAGCTCTCATTCAAGAAGTACCACTTGAGCTTGGTCTTTCAGGATAGGGTAGGATTTGAACACATGGAAATGAGAGAAAGGTCAACATGAACAAAGGCTCAAAGGCGGAAAAATTTAAGGTTTTTATATTAATTTGATTGGAGTGTATGGTTAACGAAGGGGAATAATGGGAGATAAGGTGGGACCTTGAATATTAGGCTAAGGAATATGGACTTTATGGATGAACAATGGTAAGCCACAAAGTATTTTTAAGCTGAGTAGTGGCAGAATCAGTGCTGAATAGACTAATCAAAAGATTAATCTGTTGGCATTATGCGAAGTGGACTAGGAATGGGAAGCACTAAAAGCATTGAGACAAGTTGAGAGATTATTGCAGTATTAAAGGAAAGGTTAAAAGGGCTTGAACTAGGATAGTGATAACAGATGCTATAGGGATAGAATAGGCAAGGTGTAATATGTGATTGAATATTGATAACATAGAAAAACATGTGATAGGGGAATGCTTCAAGGAAATTAAGCTGGTGCCAATGTGCAGGGAAAAACAGAAGAGAGAGAGATTGGAGGCAGGGAAGCCTGTTAGGAGTTTACTGAAGAAGTCCTGGTGAGACAAGCAGTGGGAACAGGAAGTAAAGGAGAGTTAACAACTCATGTTATGAGTGGAAAATTGATGTGACTTAGTGATGAAGTAGGTGTAAAGGGTGAGATGGCTGAAAGTGACTGAGGTTTCAAGCCTGGGTGACTAGACAATGGCGGTGCTGCTATTAACAGAAAGGCAGAAGTTAGAACGAGAACTTGGCTGGGGGGGAACATCACAATGAAAAACAGAAAGCAAGAGAGTTAAATAGGGAGCTGACTTGAAGTCAGATTTTAAAAGAACATATGAAAAAGGTATATGAAAGAATAAAAAACCAAAGATGGAGTTAAAGAAGCATGGCAAACTTGTAAAAATAGGCTTAGGAGGTTAAAACCCTAAATAAATCTTTTTTTTTTTTTAATTGTAACCAAATGTGTGATTTATTTTGGGAAGAAAATAATTAAAACTGAGGCCTTTTTCCAAAAAAGGGGAGAAATAACAATAGCAGATAGTACCCTGAAAACCCTAAATAAATCTTGTCACACTTAAAAATATTTGTGTTGAATTAATGAGCTGAAGTTTGTGAAAAGTTTGTACTCTATAACATACTGCCATTCAGGATTTTTGCTGCTTGGAGAAAATGTCATGTGAAAAGCAAGAAGGAAGAGGCATTTAAACACTGTTTTGCAGCCAGGCGCGGTGGCTCACGCCTGTAATCCCAGCACTTTGGGAGGCTGAGGTGGGCGGATCAACTGAGGTTGGGAGTTCGTGACCAGCCTGACCAACATGGAGAAACCCTGTCTCTACTAAAAATACAAAATTAGCTGGGCGTAGTGGTACATGCTTGTAATCCCAGCTACTCGGGAGGCTGAGGCAGGAGAATTGCTTGAACCCAGGAGGTGAAGGTTGTGGTGAGCCGAGATCGCGCCATTGCACTCCAGCCTCGGCAACAAGAGTGAAACTCTCTCAAAAAAACAAAAAACAAACAAACAAAAAAACTGTTTTGCTTCTCTCTTTTCCAGAATAGGAGAGTGATCTTTAATCTAGAGGAGGTGGACCAAACAGAGTAAAGAGAACAGCAGTACAAGATGGGTAAGCAGCTGTTATGAGTACTGTGCCATTTTCAGTGAGTTCAGCTCCGCTGAAGTACAGAAGCATAGGGTGTAAGCGAAGGGAGAATTAGCTTCAGTGTTATAGTCTGTATTTATCTGGCTACATCCAGAGTAGGGAGTTCAGCAAATAAGTTAAAAACATGGGCTTTGTAGTCAATAGAACTATGTTCAAATTCTTTTTAAATTTTCTTTCTTTTTTTTCCCCCTCAGACAGGGTCTCCCTCTGTCACCCAGAGTGCAGCGGTGCAATCGTGGGTCACTGCAGCCTTGAACTCCTGTGCTCAGGCGAGCCTTCCACCTCAGACTCCCGAGTAGCTGGGACTACAGGCATGAGTCACTGCTCCTGGCTAATTTCTTAATTTTTAATAGAGACAGGGTTTCACTCTGTTTCTCAGGCTAGTCTTGAATTCCTGGGCACAAGTTATCCTTCTGCCTTGGCCTCCTAAAGTGCTCGGATTACACGTATGAGCTAGGTCCTCAAATTCTGACAAGACTACTTTGGCAGCCGTGTGACCTTTGGTAACTCACTTGGTCTTTTTAGGCCTCAGCCTCCTGCATCTGCAAAAGTTGGGATAACAATCCCTATTTCACAGAGTATTGTGAGGATTAAATGAGGTAAAGTATGCAAAACACCTGGTTAAGTGACTACCACTTAGTAAATGCTCCAAAATATGGGTATCTACTAGTGACAGGTCAACTACATCCCTGTCCTTTTCCATGAAAGAAGACTAATAAAGAGGTCTCAGCGGGGCGCGGTGGCTCACGCCTGTAATTCCAGCACTTTGGGAGGCCAAGGTGGGCAGATCCTGAGGTCAGGAGATCGAGACCATCCTGGCTAACACGGTGAAACCCTGTCTCTACTAAAAATACAAAAAATTAGCCGGGCGTGGTGGCGGGCGCCTGTAGTCCCAGCTACTCGGGAGGCTGAGGCAGGAGAATGGCGTGAACCAGGGAGGCGGAGCTTGCAGTGAGCCGAGATCACGCCACAGAACTCCAGCCTGGGCAACAGAGCAAGACTCCGTCCCCTCAAAAAAAAAAAAAAAGAAGAGGTTTCTTCATCCCTACAACAGTGCTTGGCACACAGTGGTCAGTAAATATTTGATAAATAGATAGATAAATACAGATCCTCAGACCCTGAGTTTAGTGGCAGGGAGACTCTAATCTTGTGTAGGTAAGCCAGGATGGAAGGGAATACTTTTTCCTATCCTTATTATTACTTTTTTTTTTTTTTTTTTTTTTTTTGAGACAGAGTCTCACACTGTTGCCCAGGCTGGAGTGCAGTGGCACAATCTCGGCTCACAGCAACCTCTGCCTCCCAGGTTCAAGCGATTCTCCTGCATCAGCCTCCCAAGTAGCAGGGATTACAGGTGCCTGCCACCACGCCCAGCTAATTTTTTATCTTGTTTTATTTTTAGTAGAGATGGGGTTTCGTTATGTTGGCCAGGTTGGTCTCGAATGCCTGACTTTGTGATCCACCCACCTTGGCCTCCCAAAGTGCTGGGATTACAGGCGTGAGCCACCATGCCCGGCCTATTATAACTATTTTTTGAGACAGGGTCTTGCTCTGTCACCCAGGCTGGAGTGCAGTGGTGCGCTCTTGGCTCACTGCAACCTCCGCCTCCCGGGTTCAAGTGATTTTTATGTCTCAGCCTCCCGAATAGCTGGGATTACAGGGGCGTGCCACTATGCCTAGCTACGTTTTGTATTTTTAGTAGTGATGGGATTTCACCATGTTGGCCAGGCTGGTCTTGAACTCCTGGCTTCAAGTGATCCACCTGCCTTGGACTCCCAAAATGCTGAGATTACAGGCGTGAGTCACCACACCAGGTTATAGTTCCTATAACTTTTCCCCTACTTAGGACATTTGAGTTGTTTCCAATTTTTCGCCATTGTAAATAACACTAAGATGAACATGCTGGTACATATCTTCGCTCCCTTTCCTGACTATTTTCTTGGGCTACATTCCCAGCAAAAGGAAAGGGTATCATTTTCCAGAAAATTTACACCCTCTCTAGCAGTGTATTAAAATGTCAGTGTATGTTTAAAATATCAAATACTGTAAGAATGTATTGAAGCCACCTGGGAGAAATTCTTCCCAAGTGATGTATCATCTCAGATTCTGAGGAACTGGGTGGAGTAAATAGTAAACTGAGCTGTCGGGCACTAACAGTTACAACGGCTCCGTTGTCTCTGCTCTGCAAAGACAGGAGATGGGTGTTCTTCAGACAGGAAACAGGAACTCAGTGGGTGGACCTAAAGGGGAGTGTGGGCTTTGAAACAGGAAAAAAAGAAGTCTGCTTCTGATAGTGAAAGAGATGCATTGCTGTGCTGTCCTCATCATCCTACTAGGTCAAACCTTCATTCTATATCTGTCTTTGCATTCTATTTGCAGTTGTTTTAATATTGCTAAGTGTTGTGTTAGTTTCATGTGACTGCTTTTATTTTTTCCATTTCAGGGAATGACATCCATCTAGTTCAAGTCAGAAACTGGGCAGTTATTTGATACTTCCTGTTTCTCACTCCCTATATCCAATCTCTCAAACAAGTTCTGACAATCCTGTCTCTGAAATATTTCTACACTTGGTCATAGCCAAAAGGCCAAGAAACAATTCTAAAATATTTCTCTAATTGGTTTGCTCATCTCATCTTGACTTGCAATGTTCTAGTCCGAATCACCACTGTCTCTTGCCTAGACTACTGCAATACCCTCCTATCTCATTTTCATGTTTCCATTTTTGCTTCTGCAAGTTCATTTCCAAATTTCTGCCCAAGTAATATTTTAAAAACTTAAATAGATAATGTTATTTCTTATGATTTGTTTCCTTAAGTCCAAATCCTTAATTTGGCCTACAAAGCTTTGCATGATTTGACCCCTGCTCACCTCTCTAACCCTACCTTTTGTCACTCTCTCCCTTCCTCCCTGTTTCAGTCACAATGGCTTTTCTGTTCTTGATTTTTCTCTCAGCTCTTTCCAGCCTTAGGGTCTTTGCACATGCCTTTCCCTACACCTGGAATGCTCTTCCTGCCACCCTTCACCTGGTTAATTCTCACTTATCTTGTAGGTCTTAGTTTAAATGTCACTTTTATAGACAGGCTTTCTTATAGCAGCCTCTTCTTTTCCTTTATAAACTTCTCATAATTAAGAATATATACATTTCTGTTTCTTCCATTGGAGAGTGGGTTTCTTGAGGTCATAGTTAATGTCTTTTAGGTCAATACAGAATACATATCTAGGGCTTGACACAATGTCTGGCACAGACTAAGTGCTCTTCATTTAAATGAACCATAATGTCTATCACAGTGTTAGGAAGGAAGTAGGTTTTAAAATACAGGTACTTATGGAAAATTCCCTGTTGCCATTTAAATGTTAAGCTTACAAATAGGGAATTTCAAGTTTAGTGGTGTATAACTGAATTCAGGAATTATTCTCTATAGCATGAAACCAACAAAAGGCAAGTCATATTTACTCCAAATTTCAGAGTATATCCAGTTTTTTCTGTCCTCTTGAGGGTTGAGGCAGATTTAGGATTGGGCAGAGTTAGTTAGCTGCTTTTCTGTGGTTGGTACTTTAAAAATGATTCTTCTTTTTCACCTGGGGACATGGGTACTCACCAGCAGGCTGTGACACAAAGCATGGAAATGTTGCTGATTTGTCTCTAGCTCATCCCAGTCCAGCTGCCAACAGCTTGTAGGTCTGAGGATGAATGGGAGTCCATATGTCAATGACTCACAGAGCCCGCTAGATTTTAAAGCCCTAGGAAGAGATAATTACAGTGAAAGACTCCTTAGTGATATCTGGAACCTCTACCTAGATCCACTTCAATTCAGCTTAACTCTAAGATGCTACTGTGAAAGCTTTTAAATTAGTGTCTGTGAACTATCCATCTTTGTATGGCCAGCATCTAGCATAGTATCTAGCACACAGAAGATCGTCAAAGTTCAGGAACCTTTGCATGGGCACAGTGGTAGCAACTGGGAAGAGTTGAAGTGGACTCTGCCATCATTGCTAATTCATTGTGTGTGTGTATGCTTTTTTTTTTTTCTTCAAGATAAGGGCTTGCTCTGTTACCCAGGCTGGAGTGCAGTGGTCCGATTATAACTCACTGCAGCCTTGAATTCTTAGGCTCAAGCGATCCTCCTGCCTCAGCTTCCCAGAGTGGCTGGGATTACAGGCATGAGCCACCATGCCTGGCCTGCTAATTCTCTTCTACAATTGGTTCTCCTGGAAGAAGGAATTCTAGTAGTTAGAGAAATGGGAGGGGGCAGGGGTAGATCCTATGTACCACTTACTCCTTGAAGGTTGGATCTCTGTCCTGATGCTTAAACAAAGTAGTTATTCAGTAAACATTTACTGAATGGATAAACACCTTTCTAATGAGTCAAAAGAAAAACAATCCTCATGCAGACATCAGCATGTTCTACTGTAGCGCTTCTCCCACCATCTGCACATTTAGCCTCCACATGCTGAGTAGCCTGTCTTTGCTTCCTCATGCCGTAGCTGTAACTGCTACTTTGGAACTGACTCTTGCCTGCCTGAAACTTAAGAGATACCATCTATCTCTGGACCTCCTAGTCACAGAACCACTAAGAATAGCATTTGCATGGATTGGGGAGGTTCCCTTGGACCATACTTGATCACTTGGAGCTCGTAATGAGAGGTTGATGACTGGGAAGCCATCTGATAGAGTGTGATGAAGTCTCCTTTGGGGTCATCCATTCTCAAGGAGCCGTCAGCTGTGCCAGGGAGTAGGGATGGGCTGAGCAGTCGCTCTTGGAGATCACATTTCAGACACACTACAATAAAAGCAGCATTGGAGGAAGGATTGTGAGTAATAAGTTACCTTAGGCTATGCCATTAAGAGACAACATCTGCTATCCATTCCATCTCTACCAGGCAAGCAAGGGATAGGAGTAGGCAGGAGAGTGGAAAGAGGAAAGTCTGACTGGTTTGGGAAGGGAAAGCAGGTCTGGAACCTATAAGTATCTCTATCGCTCTACACAAGAGTTAACTTATTTTCAAGGGTCTGACATGATTTTTACTTGTTTTACTTCTGAGCTGGCTGAGGAGTTGTCTCATAGTGAGACATCTGGCTTGTGATCCAGTCTGAGGAACATGCATCCTCTGTGGAGGAGGTAGCTAATGCCAAAATATGCAGAGGCCCTTTGGCAATCACAGAAGGAAATCTTGCTTCTGCTGCTTCCTTGTGGCTAAGCTTTGGCAACAGTGCAGGTCAGATGAAGGAAGAGCAGGAAAGCAGAAGTCAGGCAGTCAGATGACTGCTACTGTTTCTCTGTGGGCTCATTCAGGGACATTCCGGGTGGGGGGAAAGGAATAAGTTCCTGAAATAGCTTATTTTTTAATTCCCCCAAGGAAACATGAATTTAGGACCTTCTGGGCCTTGGAGCATCACAGTGGCATCAGACAATTCTGAGGAGTGCTTAGGCTAGGTAGGAGTTACTCATCTCGGTATTATACTCTTCTGTATTAAGCTTCTGCTCCAGTAGGGAACTGCATATGCCATAGTGTATGATGATCTGTTGCACAAGCTTGAATCCTTGATATTACAAAGTTCTTCAATAAAACATATACCTGGTTTGAATACTGATAACAAACTTGTGAATATACGAATGTTAAGTATTTCTGAGAAGGCTGGTAGTTGATGTTAGTGACTTGTGAAATGACTGTACTAACTGCAACATGAGGTAAAAAAACAACATAGAAAAAAATAGAATGGCAGAACAGATGTCAGATCCAGCTGGCCCTCCTGGGCCCCGTGAATAAGACCTAGACATTAGGTCTTATCACATTAGACATTGTTAATAAGACACTAATTCTGGGTGAGACGGCCCTCAGCCTGACATGTCCCAGAGCACAGGAAGTCAGTAGGAGGGACTTTGCCTAGGACTCCAGCTTCCTCTCATTTCCTCTGTGCCTGACTTCTCCATTTCCAGTCCTGAGGCTTTAGGACTGGACAGCTGTGTTCATCGGGCTGAGGTTTTCAATTCTGGTTGCAGTAAGAATCATCTAGGGCAGCAATCCTCAATCATTTTGCCATTAGTGACTGGTTTCATAAAAGACTGGTTTTTCCACGGGGTGGTGGGGGATGGTACTGTTCCACCTCAGATCAGCAGGCATTAGATTCTCATAAGGAGTGCACAACCTAGATCCCTTGCATGTGTAGTTCACAATAAGGTTTGGGCTCCTGTGAGAATCTAATGACACAGCTGATCTGACAGGACGCAGAGCTCAGATGGTAATGCTCGTTCACCTGTTGCTCACCTCCTGCTGATCCAGTTCCTAACAGGCCACAGGGGTTGGGGACCCCTGATCTAGGAAACCTGAAAAAGATACTGATGTCTGGGCCCTACCCCAGACCAACTGAATCAGAGTCTCTGGGGGTGAAGCCCAGACACTGGTATTTTTTTTTTATACTTTAAGTTCTAGGGTACATGTACAAAACGTGCAGGTTTGTTACATATGTATACACGTCATGTTGGTTTTCTGCACCCATTAACTCATCATTTACATTAGGTATTTCTCCTAATGCTATCCCTCCCCCAATCCCCCACCCAATGGCAGGCCCCAGTGTATGATGTTCCCCGCCCTGAGACACTGGTATTTTTTTATAAGTTCCCCATGTGATTCTTATTGCAGCCTGGATTACGAACTACCCAAACTGTGGTCTCAGCAGAGTGTCCCAAAGCTGGGAAAGCTGTTTTAGCAGGGTTTGAATTTAGAAGCAGGTGTGCTTCTCCTACCCAGAGCCCAGATGCAGATGTGGCAGACACGGTACCTAAGAACAAGAAAAGAAACTCATGTGTAGCTCACCATGTGCTCTGTCAGAGGAAGGCCTTTCTAAGGGAAGCACCTAGAGATGGGGTGAAGGGCCCTAGGCAGTCAAAGAAGCAGGTGGCATCAGATAGAGAACCTTGTAAGAAGGAGTCAGAGTGAACATCTGAGACACACAACCCAAAGAGTCTAGAGGAGGAAAACTTGGGGTTTTTGTTTTCTTTCAGTTTTTGTAGTGAGCCATAGTCCAGAAATCTACATGTGTGGCAATACATAAATTTTTAAAATAATAGTGACAGCATAATCTTTATTGTGGTTGTTTAAAATCTCACATCCACCCTAGAAGAGGCCTAATTTCCCCAGACCTCATTCCAGCTGTGCCTGAACATCTGGATTCCAGTGAAGACCTCCCCAGCAGAAAAGCTGACTGCAGTCTGGATCTAAGTTCCACTCTGCATCCCGCAGACCTACAAATTTCTGAAAAAATGATTATAGATGGAGATAAATATTCTGGCTCTGACCCTGGTGCTGAAAGCTTTGGAAAGAGAGAGGGAAAGCCAGAGAAATTCCAATTCGCACCATGGGCAAATGCCATGTGATAGTGGAAGAAAGGCTGGTTACAGGAGTTCTTGACCTCTGAGGGTCCCAGCCCTCCTAATGAAAGAAGTGAATCTCTAGCCCCTTTGTTCAGAATTGCTTAGCACGAGGCAGGTTAATATAGTATATAAAAGCCCAGGTTCTGGAGGAAGACAGACCTGGGTTTATTGACATTGTCTGGGCTGAGAGTGTCAAGTGTACAAAATATAGATTTCTGATCCTAAGGTTTAAGAGTAGGCCCTGTTGCCTGACTTCAAATCTTAGCTCTGCTACTAATTTTCTGTGCAGCCCTGGGAAAGTATGTTTAATTTCTCTAAGTCTCAGTTTTCTCATATGTAAAATGGGGGTAATATTGTATTTAATTGATTCTAAGACATATTTTTTTTCATCTCTATCTGTGTCTTACAATTGCCATTGGCCAGGTAGGCACTCTAAGTCCTTACTTACTACTCTAATCTAAAAGAGCTCTCTCAATGCAGGTAAAATACTACTTCTAAGTGACAAGAAAGAGCTGTGTAATGTTTAATGGGCAATGTCTTCTTTCTTTTTTTTAAGAAAACTTTATCATTAGGAAAATTTTTTTAGAGATAGGGTCTCACTCTGTTACCCAGGCTGAAGTGCAGAGGCTCCATCACGGCTCACTGCAACCTTGAACTCCTAGGTGCAAGTGATCCTCTTGGCTCAGCCTCCTGAGTAGCTGAGACTATAGGTGCATGCCACCTTGTCTGGCTAATTTTTTATTTTTATTTTTTGTAGAGACAGATCTATGTTGCACAGGCTGTCATTAATTCCTGGCTTCAACGGATCCTCCCACCTTTGCCTCCCAGAATGCTGGCATTATAGGAGTGAGCTACTGCACCTAGCCTGTTTTCTTTCTTACTGGTACATAAAATAGTGGTGTATCTTACAATTATAGCATCTTAGATTCAAATGACATATGGTAACAGTACCTGCCTCATAGTGTTATGTGAAGATAAAATGGGATAATGCAAGAAATGAAGTTAATTTAGTGCTTGGCACAGAGGAAGGGCTTAGTAATGTTAGCTATACACTAGCTTCTGTATAAAGGTGCTGGCTGCCTTAAATAGGGAAAACAGGTAAGTGAATTCCAGAGGATAGGACAGGGAGAAATTGGTACTATCAGCCTTGGACAAAAGGGGTGGAAAGGAGGTTCTGGGAAGAATATTTTACACAAAGAAAAGACAGATTAAAATCAACTTAAGTTGGCAAAGGCATCCTGGGCACTAGGTTGAAAAGGGGGAGAGAGGAAAAGACTTGACGGCCATTCTCAGACAGAAAGGGCCTTGGGAAGCCTTAATCCTGTGTAGTAACACCTCCAAAAAGCCCTTCCCTGTCCTAAAGAAACAATGGTCATAAAGAGTTCTATAACAGCTGAAGAAAAGGAACATATATAAAAACTCAAATAGACTGCCAGTGGCCAAGAAACAGCTCTCAGAGGCGGCAGTAACCCTAGTGAATCATGTCAAAGCTTAGGAGAAGGGCTTTGGTAAACATCATGTTCAATCTATTCTTCAACCCTCAATGATCTCTGTAGCCATTACCAGTATTCTGTTCAATGAGAAAGATAGGTACAACTCCCAGCCCTAAAGAAGATATACTTTGGTCATTTCTCTTTGGAGCTGGTCCCTGAGGACTCAGCTTTCCCAACCTCAGTGTGGCTCATTAGACTGATAGATGGGCCCATCCATCTGCAGGCCCAGCCGCCCCAGGTCCTGCCTGAGCCAGCCTTCTGAGGAGATGGGAGAATGGAAATGGCCTTATTCCTGCCATCTAGTGGGACCTGGAATGAAGTATAATTGCCAGGCAGAACAGTATCTATTATCCAGGATCCTTCTGGCATGCCCAGAATACTGGATTGATTTCTTGGTTGCAGTAATTGCCTGAACTACTTTGTGAACATGGTCTTGAGCACTGGTTGTCCTCCCTGGGGCGTATCTCTGTAGGTTCTTTAGTTTTCCCCCATTTGCTGCCTCCCTAGTGAGAAGATCTTTATTTAACCTTGGTTCTCTTCCTCTTGCCAGAGGCCATATTGATATTGCTGAGGTAGCAGCATGCTCCAAATTATAATGTCAAATATATTTACCACATTAAACATAAGAATATTGAGAAATGTGATCCACTGTGTTCTTACGTAGTCTAGCCAATTCTCTGTCATTGAGGTATCTCAGACTTTGCCCCTAAACTAACTGGCCCTTGCTGGTTGGGCTTAATTAGGTTCAGCTTTCTAACTGTGATTGCTTCTTAGAACTTCTCTTCTTATTCCTCATGCTTATACTGGACAGCCTCATCCAATCCTCTTCCAGTCCCCAAACCTCAACAATGCTTTATTCCACTGACTCACCAATCTAGAGTCCTGATCCCAGATAAGAATAATCATAGCCTAAATATCTTTTGGGGGTTATGTACTTGGATTATCTCTGGGTCTGGAAATGTTGCTGAAACACTGTGAAGAAAGAAGAAGATGGATTTGTTCTTGGTCTGTTCCACCGTTATGTAGCCAGGCTTTGAAGAATATCTCCATGCTGACAATATCATTGTCTATAGTCTGAAGGTCAATGTCAGTTCCCAGAATAGAACTCTCTGCAAAAGAAAGGGAAATAAAGTGTTCGCTTAGATTGTAAATTTTGAGTAATATAAAATTTTAAATACATCCATCTTTTCTTTTTTGAGACGGGGTCTCATTATGTCACCCAGGCTAGAGGACAGTGGCTGTTCACACCCACAGTTATTGCTCACTGCAGCCTCCAAATGCCTGAGCTCTAGCAATCCTCCTGCCTCAGCCTCCTGAGTAGCTGGGACTACAAGCACTCACCACCAGGACTAATTTTTTTAAAAACTATTTTTTAGAGATGAGGTCTCACTATGTTGCTCAGGCTGGTCTCTAACTCTTGGCCTCAAAGCAATCTTCTTGTCTCAGCCTCCCAAGTAGCTGGGATTAGCTGGGATTATAGGCACTTGTCACTGGCCCAGCTTCCATATCCATTTTTTGATCCATTGACTGTACCTCTAGACATCTAGCCTACAGACATTCTTGAGTAGTACACAAAGAGACATATGCAAAGATGTTTGGTATAGCATTGCTGTAGTAACAATCAAAACCCCAAACAGGAAGCAACTCAAATCCCCTCAATAGGGAAATATTTAAATTATACACACTGAAACTATGTAGTATTATGCGTTTGTTAACAAAGCTAAATGTACTGACATGAAAAACTAGGAGATAGTAAGTAAATAAAGGAAGTTGTAGAACAGATATAACATGATCCCATTTATATAAAAATAAAACTATCTACATATAAATATACATATACGTAAATGCATTTTACAAAGCTCTGGAAGGCTATCATCAAACTGTTAACAGTGGACAGGAAGTAGAAATAGGGCAGGGTTCTGAGATACTTTCCCTTTTTACTATTCATACTTCTATACTGTTTTAATTTTATTGGCATCGTGCATTTCTTGTGTTAAAAAAAAAATCCTAGGTCAGTCATGGTGGCTCACACCTGTAATCCCAGCACTTTGGGAGGCCGAGGCGGCAGATCACTTGAACTCAGGAGTTCGAGACCAGCCTGGCCAACATGGTGAAATCCCATCTCCACTAAAAATACAAAAATTAGCCAGGTGTGGTGGTGGGCGCCTGTAATCCCAGCTATGTGAAAGGTTGAGACACAAGAATTGCTTGAACCTGGGAGGCAGAGGCTACAGTGAACTAAGATCGGGCCACTGCACTCCAGCCTGGGCGACTCCATCTCAAAAGAAAAGAAATAATAATAATAAATAAAATAAATAAAAAATAAAACAAAGGAGAAAGAAATTCACTGTGAAAGCAAACAACCCCAAAATATTCTAGAATATAAAAACAACCAAAAATTATACAGCAATGCAAATTAAATAGTTTAACAAAGGGGACTTAAGCTTCATGTTGTTGTTTTACAGTGAAAATGTGTTCTGTTACTACTTGTTATAAAAAACAAATTTAAAAAAACTAAAAGAAAAAAAGATGAATTTTTGGGCATCCCCTTATAGTAGAAAACCAAGCCCGGAGCATCAGTCATTGGCATACTGTATCTCACACGTGTGGTTAATAGCAAAGAGGATGGGGAGGGTCTAGTGGAGTGTGATTTAATTCCAAATCTGAATGAATGGAGCTGGGTAGGAGGAGTAATGAGGCTTTGCTGGTATAATTCCAGCTTCAGGCAACACTAGCTAAGGAACTGGGGTCTGGGTCTGCAGGTAAAGGTCATCAGTGAAAGCCAAATATGAGGTGGTGGAAGAAGCACAGAGCAAATAAGGGAAGAGCTAGAAAGGAGCTGAGGGGGAACCCTACTTTCCTTGCTTCATCAGGAGGGATCTCTGAAATACTTTTACAAAGGGCCTAAGAAAAGCCAGTTGCTCCAATGAATTAGCTTCTGTGTATGACTCATAGACCCCAGGGAGAAGGCTGGATTATTTCTAGAACGACATTCCTGAGGACAAGTTTGCAGAGGTGGCAGACTTTCCACAGGGAACAAAGGGGCTTCAGTCCAACATACTTCTTCCAACACAGGGGAACTGTGGTGAAAAATGACTTCATGTCATATTTAACAACTTATCCTGCAGCTGAAAAGGGGCATGAAATACATTTCTCTATGGCCAGAATGATGAAAACTCTGCCATCTTCCATGAATAGTTATGAGGATTCATTAGTTAACTAGTTAGTTATTTCATTCATTCCATCAGATATAACTGACACTCTGTGCCCTTAAGGAGTTTATAAAGCAACATGAATCTTGACCATTTTTCCCCAAATTCTCATCTGCCTCATTATGTTTTAGGGTACTACTGTGATATATATAAAGTCATTGTCAAAAAAAAACTCCTTGTAAGTAAAGAGAAATGTCTTTTTAAAAAATAATGTGAATTTTATTTTGTCACAGGCAAAACAAAAAGTAATTTAATTTTTCTAAGCCTGAAGCCTGTGCTTTGATTTGAGTAACAAGTATGAAAATGACTGAGCAGCTTCTCCTCAGTGAGGCAAAACAGTTCTTAAAGCATAAAGTGGCAGCTACTAAAGCAATGCAATCAACACCAGGCGTGGTGGCTCATGCCTGTAGTTCCAGCTACTTAGAAGTCTGAGGCAGGAGGATAGCTTGAGCCCAAAAGTTCAAGACCCACCTGGGCAACATAGTGAGACACTGTCTCAGTTGCAAAAACAAAAACAAAAACAAAACAAAACAACAAAAAAAACAAAAACAAAACCAGAATTGAGCAAAGGAGCTAAGAAAGTAGAGAAGATAAAATTGCTTAGAGTTGAAATGACAGAATTTTGGGGAAAATAAGTGTTTCTTTTCTTCCCCCCAGGGAAAGGGTGGATGATTAGACACTCCTACCACAGACAATGTGAGGGAACAATGCAAAGCCATCTCCCATCAAGAATCTGGAAGTAAGGAAAATAAAGGTTTCCTCAGAGAGTTAAACTATAAAATCAACCAGAATGGTGAGGCCAATGAAAAAGTTACCCTAAGAAGGGAGAATGGCTTATTGTCCAGGGCAAGATTTGACTGTAGCCTTATTTGACTTTTGATGTTATGGGCATATGTGTGTGTGTGTGTGTGTGTGTGTATATATATATATATATATATATTTTTTTTTTTTTTTTTGAGATAGGGTCTCACTCTGTCACCCATGTTGGAGTGTAGTGGTGTGATCTCAGCTCTCTGCAACCTCCACCTCTTGGGCTCAAGTGATTCTCCTGCCTCAGCATCCCAAGTAGCTGGGAATACAGGTGCGAGCCACCACAATGGGCTAATTTTTGTATTTTTTGTAGAGATGGGGTTTTACCGTGTTGCTCAGGGTGGTCTCAAACTCCTGAGCTCAAGAAATCCATCTGCGTCAACCTCCCAAAATGCTAGGATTGCAGGTGTGAGCCACCCTGCCCGGCCTATATTGGCATATCTAAAGAATGAATGCATCTATTGGAAGAGGGTTGGCCAAAAACGCAGAGAACGGGAACAACAGGGATGCATGCTGGCAATGCCCACCTGAGTGCAGCTCAGAGAAGGCATGCGGACTCAGTGATGTGTCCCAGTGGCAGAGATGTGTTTTTCAAGTCTCTGCTCTTTTTTGTGATTATAGTTATGCTTCTCCCTCTAAAACATTCTGGCTTATCCTTTAGTCTTGAGCCTAGGAAGGTGTGTGTCTTTAAAAGAGTGCTGGCAAAATTAACTTTCTGATCCTGCAGAGCTAAACAGCCAGGCTTAAAGCACAGCCTCTCTATGAAGGAAAATGTCATGTGGTTAGGTCCTCCTGGCAGCCAGCTAGGCAGCAGTCTTCCCTGCTGTCACCCATTAATGTTCTGACATTCCTTTCTAAGTTCTTAACCTACATGTTCTTGGAAGAGCCATGGAGCAGAACTGCTTTCTTGAAAAAGTTCTCATATAATCTCCATAGAGGTGCTGTGTCTCAGGTTTGAGTTTTCAGTTCTGCAGTTTCAGAAGGGAGTGAACACTCTCTTGGGGACAGACTTACATTATCTAAACTAGAGACTTACGTGTAAACCAGAATGTTTTAGAGGCTAAACTTATTTTCCATTTTCTTTGTCACTGGTCTAGGCATTCATTTCCTTGTGCCTGGATTATGGCAGTAGCTTCTTAACTGTCCTAGCAAACTCCATTTCTTTCCTTCCATTACTTATTATTACTACTACCAGTTACTTTTTCTGGAACATGGTTTCATCAGATCCCTCCTTTGCTCAAGAGCACACACTGCCTTCTTGTTGTCATTCACTCATCCTGTATCACTTGGTACTAATCATTATTCCACAAGTACCCTACTCTTTCCTTCCTCTGTGATGGCTCAGACTATTTCCTCCTTATCACTACCTGTTGAGATATTGGCATCCTTGAAGCCTAAGTTCAAATGTCACCTCCTTCATGAAGTCTGCCATTATTGTATTCCCTCCATTATTGTAGCCCCACAGCTTTTGGTTTACATTTGTAATATAGTTCATATTACACTTTACCTTGGTACTATTGTTATTTGGGTATACCTTTGATCTCTCCCATCTAAATGTGAATTAAAAGGTAGAAATTGTTTCTTTTCACTTTTATCCTCCCTATCAGTGCCTTGCATAGAGCTGAAGCTTAGCAAATGCCTGAGTTGAACAGTGGCTCCCTCCTCCTCAGCTCTCATTACTTTTTCCTGTAACTCTTTTTTTTTTTTTTTTGAGACGGAGTCTCGCTCTGTCGCCCAGGCTGGAGTGCAGTGGCCAGATCCCAGCTCACTGCAAGCTCCGCCTCCCGGGTTCACGCCATTCTCCTGCCTCAGCCTCCCGAGTAGCTGGGACCACAGGCGCCGCCACCTCGCCTGGCTAATTTTTTGTGTTTTTAGTAGAGACGGGGTTTCGCCGTGTTAGCCAGGATGGTCTCGATCTCCTGACCTTGTGATCCGCCCGTCTCGGCCTCCCAAAGTGCTGGGATTACAGGCTTGAGCCACCGCGCCCGGCCTTCCTGTAACTCTTGAGCTTCGTCTAAGTTAGTCTCTTTGCCACATGACTTCCTTCCTTCCTTAGTGCTTTCATTACTGTCAGCCCATGGCCTGCAGCTCTTCCAGAACTCAACTCTTTGTCCAAGAAGTTATGCTTAACTATATCCTCCCTTATCTAGCTTTAATTGCCATCCCTGGGTATCTGTGGGCTTCATTTGGGCAATATTAATCACATTGCTGATTTTTTTTTAAAAGATTTTCTTCTTTTCCCGAGTTTATGAAAGGCTTGATGGAAAGATCAGGGTTTGACGTGAAGCTTAAAAGTTGTTAGCAGCCAGGCACGGTGGCTCATGCCTGTAATCCCAGCACTTTGGGAGGCCAAGGCGGCCAGATCACCTAAGGTTGGGAGTTCAAGACCAGCCTGACCAATATGGAGAAACCCCGTCTCTACTAAAAATACAAAAAATTAGCCAGGTGTGGTGGTGCATGCCTGTAATCCCAGCTACTTGGGAGGCTGAGGCAGGAGAATCGCTTGAACCTGGGAGGTGGAGGTTGTGGTGAGCTGAGATTGCGCCATTGCACTCTAACCTGGGCAACAAGAGTGAAACTCCATCTCCAAAAAAAAAAAAAAAAAGTTGTTAGCTATGTGATTTTGGGCAATAGTACAACTAGTGGAATAGTACAATAGTGGAATAGTACAATCTATTTCTTAATAAAGCACTAAAAAGCGAGATGATTATCTATAAATGGCATCCAGTAGGTCCAACAAATATAATTTTCTTCCTTTTCTCTCATCCACAAAATGATGAACTCTTATATGAAAATAGTATGTTTTCCTTTTTTTTTTTTTCTTTTTTGAGATGGAGTCTTGCTCTGTTCCCCAGGCTGGAGTGCAGTGGCGCAATCTTGGCTCACTGCAAGCTCCGCCTCCCAGGTTCACACCATTCTCCTGCCTCAGCCTTGCGAGTAGCTGGGACTACAGGTGCCCGCCACCACACCCGGCTAATTGTTTTGTATTTTTAGTAGAGACAGGGTTTCACCGTGTTAGCCAGGATGGTCTTGATCTCCTGACCTCGTGATCCACCCGTCTCGGCCTCCCAAAGTGCTGGGATTACAGGCGTGAGCCACCGCACCCGGCCATATGTTTTCCTTTTTCAATGCTTTTTTCCCCCTTGGTCACTGCTTTCTACTCCCAACTACCATACATAGAACACCAACAACTAGTACGTATTGTGTTCCTCACAAATACAACTAAATGTGCTAAATCTGGGGATCAGGGAGGAGACTCCTCAGATGTTGAAAAATAGCTCCCTCGCTGGCAGGGGAGCAGGGCATCCGTGCACTAGATGAACAGGTCACACCAATGTCATGAAATGGAAAGGTTACAGGAGTGAAACGGTAGCCCTTTGTGTTTGGATAGTTAAAGCAGTGAGGAAGGCCTGGTTCACTGCAGCCCAAGCTGCAGCCAGCATTCACATTGTTTTTGGACTTATCCTGCCCTCCTGTGGCCACAATGGGAAAAAACTAAGAAAGCCAAATGATTGAAGATTAGGTGATACCTGAAGTAGACCCTCTCAGAAGAAAGCTTAAAATAGGGTTATAAAATTAAAGTGTGTTTAAAATAGGAGACTTTAACACACATACGTGCATATACAATGTCTGTATTTCTCTCTTCACATAAAATGTCGAAAGTAGAGGCCCAGAAAAGGTGCTCTTGCCCAATCCTCCACATCTTCCCCTGTGCCACAGGGCCCTAACCTCTAGGCCTGACCTGTTCCTTTCTGAATGACATTTATGAGGCCTGTACTTGGATGTCACGGATGGGCTTCAGACATTCTGAGAACTCCTTGAAATTATACACAATTCATCTGTACTTGCATAGATGTATTTTGGTGGGGTGGGGGAAGGGGGAAAGCCCCTAGCTTTTATCAGATTCTCAAAAGAGCTCTATGACCCCCAAAAGGTCAAGAACCACTACAGAGACTATAGAGTCACAGTATCTTAGCCTGCCTGGGTTGGTTTACAATTAGCTGTCTACTCTTTGAATACAGGATAGTTATAGGATGTTAACAACCAGGGTAAGTAATCACAGCAGATAAAGCTTAGTCAGGAACAACAGTGCAGCATCATCCAACCATTGTCTTTAAATCAACACAACATGAGAATAATCTAGCAGCTCACAACGGTGAGGCAGTCGAGCTTGTCTTTCTAAGCTCATTTGCCCCATCTGTGGAAGTGATGCTTGGACCCTAGGAAAAAAGAGAAGCCCCTTGAAAAGAGGTGGCAGGGGTGGTGGTAGTTAGTGGTTATCAACATGCGAACTCAGTGCAGAGAGGTGAGTGCAGGAATGGACCTAGTGGTGACTACCTTCCTGAAGCCCCAGTCTGTAAGAGGATCAAAACATCACCATAACTGTAATGAGATAGAGAAAATTTATATCCCAGAATTCTTTGCAGAGAGAGAACTGTTGTCATTCATTCATTCGCCTAGTCATTCATTTATTTAGTTTGTCATTGAAGTACTTATTAGTTTACTGTCTTTTACGAGCCAGGCGCTTATTGGTGTCATCAAGAAAAGAGACAAATTGCCTACTTTCGTGGCTTACATTCTAGTGAGAGAACAGATAATAAGCAAATAAAATAGAATACAATTTCAGACAATGATAGATACTATGAATAAAAATAAAGGGGTGTGTGTGTGTGTGTGTGTATGTGTGTGTGTGTGCGTGCACGCGTGCATGCATGTGAATTTTTAGCTTGGCTGGCCAGGGAAGTATTCTCTAAGAAGGTGATAGTTGGGCAGAAACTTGAATGAAGTGAAGTGAGTCATAAAAACATTTGTGCGAAGATTGTTTCTTACAGAGAGATGAGCCAGTTCAAAGGTCTTGAGATGGAAATGAGTTTTTTCTTTTGGGGGATTAGCCAGAAGACTAAAGCAGAATAAAGAAGGAAGTGAGGATGAGCTAATAAGCTGCTGGGGTGAAGGACAGGACCCCCAAAGTGGCACACTAATGTATCAACAGGGCTCACTACACTTGCTTTGAAGAAGGGTGGGTTTCATTATTTGGTATTGCTCAGGAAGTGTGCAAGAATGGGGCAAAGTAAAGCAAGTTCCTTTTTCTTTCTCTTTTTCTTTGCAGCTCTTAGCTTCTAAACAATTGCTGAATTAGCATTTTAAAAATATTTGTTTGAAGGTGTGCCCAAGCTATCAGCTTGTGTGAGGTGCCACATGTCCCAGCCCAGCCTTACCGCTTATGCTTTCCTGTTGTGTGGTGCTGGCAGGCAGTGGGGAAGGAGGGAAGAGAAATCTGGGAGTTCTATGAGCAGAGCTCAAGCAGAGATCCTTCAGCTTGTAGTGGACATGCCTCTTTCCCAGCTCTGGTCAGCTACCCAGGGAATTCTATTGTTAGCAGTTGTCCATTCACCTGCCCTCATCAAGCTAATATAGTCTAAGGCAGGCTGAAAAAAATAATTGACTGTTAACTAAAGAACAAATGGTTCACAATGGATGATTTATATTAGGGATGTCCAATCTTTTGGCTTCCCTGGGCCACACTGGAAGAAGAAGATTTGTCTTGGGCCACACATAAAATGCACTAACACTGATGATAGCTGAGGAGCTAAAAAACAAACCTTATAATGTTTTAAAAAAGTTTACGAATTTGTGTTGGGTTGCATTCAAACCCATCCTGGGCTGCATACGGCCTGCGGGAAGCAGGTTGGACAAACTTGATTTACATCATTTCTGACTAGGGAATAGTGGGTTCTGTTTGGGCTGCTATCACAAAATACCATAAACCAGTTTTTTTGTTTTTTTGTTTGTTTGTTTGTTTGTTTTTAACCAAAGCCACTATTTCTCACTGTTTTGGAGGCTGGGAAGTCCAAGATCAAGGTGCTGGCAGATTCAATGTCTGGGGAGGACCTGTTTTTGGTTGATAAACGGCCCCTTCTCACTGTGTCCTCATATGGTGGAGGCGGCAAACAAGCTCCTAAGGGAACATTTTATAAAAGCACTAATCCCATTCAGGAGGATTCTGCCCTCCCTCATGACCTAAGCCAGCATTCAAAGGCCCCACCTCCTAATACTATCTTACTGGTGATTAAAGGTTTCAAAGATTAATTTTAGGGGGGGGGCGGGATACAACATTCAGACCATAGCAGACTCCCTTAGCTCTAAGATAGGTCTCAAATACTATAGTTTCAAATGTAGTATTTCAGCCTTTAGTAAACAGATGAATTGGGTAAGAAAAAGTTTAGGGAGTGTTTTGGCTGGGAGTGTAGCCTTTTTAGAATCTCTTTTTCTTAGGCTTGTGTGTTTCTAAGAGGGCAGAAGTGGGGACTGCCCTGTGAGAGAAGCTGTACTGCACCCCTCACCTCTGGAGCCACGTAAGTGTTCCCGGATTGCCAATCCCACTTTGAATTGAGCGACTTGCTCTGCCCTGGACAGCCCAGAGAGAAGATATTGCAGGTACAGGAGAGAAGGGCCCTGGTTAAGGCAGGATATACCTGCCTCTGGCACCAGTTGTAGCACCTTATCTACCTCTGTACCCACTGCACTAGCACAGTGTTCAGCATATAACAGGGGCTCAGTAAACGTTATCTTGAACAGAAGAAACTAGCCAGCGTGGTGCTTACTTTCTCTGTGACCTTAGGCCAGTCACTTCATCTCTTTAAGCTCAATTTCTCCATCTGTAAAATGGGAATGATAGTAATACCTAGGCTAAGGGTTTACTTGAATATGAAATAATGACACTTGACTCCTGAAAGCAATTTGTGGACTTTAAAGCACCATGCAACTATAAGGGATAATGGAGTATAAAGCTGCCTCCCAGCTGTCTATGTAGTAGATATGAACATTTTATTCACTAAAAACCAGTGCCATTTCTTTTGCTGAAAATTTTCTCTTCAATAAATATCTAAGTTGCAGGAAAATATATTTTATCTATGGGTCTCAATGGCTCTCTTTTCATTTTATTGGAAAAATGCAGCTTATATGCAAAAGAGATTGATCACTATTGATTGAAATATTCCAAAGTCTAAAGTAATTTTTTGACAGGAGAAACACTAGACTTAGAAGGTATTTTAAAAGTCTTCTTTTTCTACAGAGACTAATACATATATTCTATAAACCAAAAAGCATTTAATGTAAATTGCAATGCAAAATTGAAAAGCTGGGAAGAAATGTTGTCATAGGCACTGTGGTGGGGGAGGGAGCAAGGGAAGGGGTTATTTAGAAGTTTGAATCAAGAAGAAAGCAGAGCTAGGAAGGCATTACATCTTTTGACATGACCCAAGAATCACACCAAGCAGTTGTGACTCCTTAATACCTAAGGGAACTGAAAGAAAGAGCTGCCTTGAGGTGAAAATAAAAGTAAGTGGAGCCATGAAAGAAAGGACTTACTTGGGGGAGCTAAATAGAGTAAGGAAAAGCTAAATAAGACACTCAAATCAAAGAAAGTCGTAAGACATACTCTTTTATTTTTTTGAGACGGAGTCTCTAGGCTGGAGTGCAGTGGTGCGACCTCGGCTCACTGCAACCTACATCTCACAGGTTCAAGTGATTTTCCCTTCTCAGCCTCCTGAGTAGCCGGGATTACAGGTGCCTGCCACCATGCCTGCCTAATTTTTGTGTATGTGTGTGTTTTTTATTTTTATTTTTTTTAGTAGAGACGGGGTTTCACCATGTTGGCCAGGCTTGTCTTGAACTCCTGACCTAAGTGATCCGCCCACCTCGGCCTCCCAAAGTGCTGGGATCACAGGCATGAGTCACTGTACCCAGCCCTAAGACATATTCTTAAAAAAATTGTAGATAGACTGTATAACAGCTGTGCAAGAGACTCTGTGTATATATATGCATTTTTGTAGATCGGCGGGTGTATCTTCAGTGTATTACATTCCTAGCAGTGGGCCTGGTGACTTCTAGGGATAGAAGTAAAACACATATGTAATTTTGTGTTTAAAAATAAACACATGCCACTTCTATTGGTGTTATACTTTTAAACTTTTGCCAATCTAATAATGGGTAGGAAATAATATTTTGGTATATTATTAATTATCATTTCTCTAATTATGGGTGAGGTTGAACATATTTTCATGTTTAAGGACCATTTAAAAATCTGTTTTTGAATTATGTGTTTATGACTTTTGTCCATTTTTCTCTAGTGTTTTTGGTCTTTTACTCCTCAGTTTTAAAGTGTTCTTTATATATTAGTGATATTAGCCTTTTTTTTTTTTTTCCCATGGCATAAATTGCAAATACTTTCTCCTGGTTTTTCAGTTGTCTTTTGACATTGTTTATGGTACTTTCTGCCATGCCAAAGATTTTTATTTTCATATAGTTAAATAAATAAATCTTTTCTTTATTGTACCTGGATTCTGAATCACAGTTAAATGACCTTTATCTATGCTGAGATTATAAAGAAATTCGCCAATGTTTACTTTTAATACTTTTAATATTATTATTTACATTTGGATTCCTGGTCCATTTGGAATCTTTTCCAGATGGCTAACCAGTTGTCCCTGCATTACTTTTTGAGCAAGTTCATCTCTGCCTTAGTGATTTGAGATGTCTCCTTTATCCTATGCTAAATTTTTTTTTTTTTTTTTTTGAGACGGAGTCTCGCTCTGCTGCCCAGGCTGGAGTGCAGTGGCCGGATCTCAGCTCACTGCAAGCTCCGCCTCCCGGGTTCACGCCATTCTCCTGCCTCAGCCTCCCGAGTAGTTGGGACTACAGGCGCCCGCCATCGCGCCCGGCTAGTTTTTTGTATTTTTTAGTAGAGACGGGGTTTCACCGTGTTAGCCAGGATGGTCTCGATCTCCTGACCTCGTGATCCGCCCGTCTCGGCCTCCCAAAGTGCTGGGATTACAGGCTTGAGCCACCACGCCCGGCCTATCCTATGCTAAATTAATATCTATATTTGTGCCTCTTTCTGGACCTTGAATATGTATATAGTTGTGTCCCAATCAATTCTTGCACTGTACTAACTAAAGCTCTAGTGCTGGGTATATGATGGGGCTGATTTCAGACAGAGAAGTGGCCAGATTGTCCCCAGATTGGGTAATGGCAACATAAGTCATTTGCCAAGTAAAGCAGTGGTGTCAAGCATGTTAGGGGATGGGGAATGAGGACAGAAGAGGTGAGATTTAATCAGAACTTCTTTTAAGCAAAAATCTCCTAAAGACAGAGAGTGAGAGATATGACAGAGAACTTGAGCTTATTGAGTTGAAGAGAAGGCAGAAAATGAGGTAAAAAGAAAGAACCAAAATGAAGAAGAGTAAATAAGGGAATTCCAGTCTGGTTAGGTTCCAGTACCCAACCAACTGATTTTCTTGTAAAAAACAGCTATAAACTCTGAACAATATTTATTTTATTTATTTATTTAGTTATTTATTTTTTTGAGACAGAGACTCATTCTGTCACTCCGGCTGGAGTACAGTGGTGCAATCTTGACTCACTGCAACTTCCACCTTCCAGACTCAAATGATTCTCATGCTTCAGCCTCCTGAATAGCTGGGACTACAGGTGTGCACCACTGCATCTGGCTAAGCTTTGTATTTTTAGTAGAGACAGGGTTTCACAATGTTTGCCAGGCTGGTCCTGAACTCCTGGCCTCAAGTGATCTGCCTGCCTCAGCCTCCCAAAGAGCTGGGATTACAGGTGTGAGCCCCTGCGCCTGGCCTGAACAATATTTAAAAATCAACTACCTGAAGGCTCTGCAGAGTGAACAAAAGTAGACAGACTTTGGAGAGGAGTTGAAACTTGAAGTAACCAAGTAAACCAGCAAGGAATGAATTCCCCATTTTTTGCACTTTCTAAGAGTGGCTGTAGTCACAAGAGTGTGGAGGCAGCTAAAAATTGGAAAGGAAGGCCTTTGTCTTTCACTAGCATTGCCAGGGTAAGGAGTCTGGGGCAACCAGGACCTCCAGAGAGTGAGGAAGAAATCCATGAAATGAGAGAGCCAGAGCCGGAGTGCCCTAAATTATGTGTTTAAACTTGGCCTAGGTAAATAGCTGATTGGACCGTGCACTATACACATATGGGGTGAACTGAAAGCAGCTTATAGTTTAGGCTTAAAGATTGAGACTAAGATCTGAGTCCCTGCTCACTGCAGGCACAACAGGTTGTAGTTTGAGTTTAACTGAGTTAATTGTCTGAAAAATAAACACTTTTCAGAGCAATATAATAGAATCCAGAGTCTTTATAATGCAATGTTCACAAAATACAACCCAAATGTTTTGGCATACTGACACAGAAAACTGTGACTCAGTCTCAAAGGAAAATATAAGTCAACAGATGCAAACCCCAAGATGACAGAGATGTTGGATTTATCAGGCAAGTATTTTAAAATAGCATAATTAGAATTTGCTCAATGAAGAATGGAAAATATGTTTATAATAAATGAAAAGATAGGACAATACTAACCAACCAAGCAAAAAGTCACAGTCTTGGGCTGTGCAGAACAATTTAAAAAGATTTAACATGTGGGTAATTGAAGTCCTAGAAAGAGAGAGAGAAAGAATGAGGCAGACAAAATACAAAAACAACAACAACAACAAAAAAAGGCAGAAAATTTCCTAAGTTGGGTTAAAGATGTAAATTTACAGGCTGGGCACAGTGACTCATGCCTGTAATCCTGGCATTTTCAGAGGCCAAGGCGGGAGGATTGCCTGAGCCCGGGAGTTTGAGATCAGCCTGGGCAACACGGTGAAACCTCATCTCTACAAAAAAAATTACAAAAATTAGCTGGGTGTGGTAGCACGAGTCTGTGGTCCCAGCTACTTGGGGGGCTGAAGTGGGAGGATCACCTGAGCCCAGGAGATAGAGGCTGCAGTGAACCGTGATCACACTACTGCACTCCAGCCTGAGTGACACAGTGAGATCCTATCTCAAAATAAAAAAGATAATCAATTTTCAGATTCACGAGGCTCAGGAAACCCCAAATAGGATGAATTAGAAGAAATTCACACCTAAACACATCATTGTCAAGCTGCTGAATAATAAACATAAGAGAAATTTCTTGAAAGTGCTAGAAAAAATTATCCTTTACATACAGAGAAAAATGAGTTAGGGACTGTAACTTTTGATCAGAAACCATGAAAGGCCAGAAGACAGTGGAACAACGTCAAGCAATCCTCCCACCTCAGCTTTCCAAGTAGCTGGGACTACAGGTGTGCACCACCACACCCGGCTAATTTTTTGATTTTTTGTAGATGAAGTCTCACTATGTTGCCCAGGCTGGTCTTCAACTCCTGACCTCAAGCAATCCTCCCTGCTTGGCCTCCCAAAGTGCTGGGATTACAGGTATGAGCCACCATGCCTGGCCCTCTTAAGTTCTTTAAAATATGTTCTTTAAGTTCTTTAAAACATGTTTGCTTAAAGGCAAAAACTTTTTTTTTTTTTTTTTTTGGAGACAGGATCTTACTCTGTCACTCAGGCTGGAGTGCAGTGGCGTGATTATGGCTCACTGCAGCCTTGACCTTCCAGGCTCAAGTGATCCTCCCATCTCAGCCTCCCGAGTAGCTGTGATTACAGGTGCACACTACCATGCCAGGTTAATTTTCGTATTTTTTGTAGTGATGGGGTTTCACCATGTTGCCCAGGCTGGTCTTGAACTCCTGAGCTCAAGGGATCTGCCTGTCTTGGCCTCTCAAGGTGCTGGGATTATAGGCTAAAGCAAAGATTTCAACACTTTCTTGTGGAGTTTATATAGATGTAATACACATGACAATTTTAACATGAAAGATAGTGTATGTGAATGGGAGCAGTAAATGGACTTAACAGCAAGTTTTCTATATTTTACATGAAATGGTACTATATATATTAATTCTGAGTAGGCTATAAAATAGTTTTTAAAATACATTTTAATTCCCAAAAGGTCTTTATATTTTACGTGAATATATTGTAATCCTGAGGTTTCTATATTTTATATTAAATGGTATTATATTGACTCTAAGTAGACTGTAAAAAGTTAGGTATATATAATGTAATTCATAGAGAAACCACAAAAAGTGCAAAGATGAATGGCTAAATGACAATAGATAAATTAACATGAAATTGAAAAATATTTAAATAATCTAAAAGAAAGCAGGAAAGCAGGGAAGAAAAATGAAAAACAGGACAAACAGAAAATGAAATGGTAGACCTGAGTCCAACTATAAGAATATGTATGGTAAATGTTAAGGGACTCTACATTCTAAATAAAAGCCAGAGATGATCAGAATAGACATAAAGCAATACCCAGCTATATGCTGTCTATAAGAGAGAGACTTTAAGTACAAAGACATAAATGAATTGAAAGTAAATGGATGGGAAAAGATAAACCATAAAAACAGTAAGACGGCAGGGCCTGGTGGCTCACGCCTGTAATCCCAGCACTTTGGGAGGCCAAGGCAGGCGGATCACGAGGTCAAGAGATCGAGACCATCCTGGCTAACACGGTGAAACCCTGTCTCTACTAAAAATACAAAAAATTAGCTGGGTGTGGTGGCGGGCACCTGTAGTCCCAGCAACTCAGGAGGCTGAGGCAGGAGAATGGTATGAACCTGGGAGGCAGAGCTTGCAGTGAGCCGAGATCACACCACTGCACTCCAGCCTGGGCAACAGAGTGAGACTCTGTCTCAAAACAACAACAACAACAAAACAGTAAGACCCAAGATAAATGAAAACATATATCCACACAAAGATTTGTGTACAAACATTCATAGCAGCTTTCTTCACAACAGTCAAAAAATGGAAACAATAGAAATATCCATTAATATGTAAATGTTTAAACAAAATATGACACATTCATGCAATATACCACTACGCAGCAATAAAAAGAAAACTCACTACTGATATAAACAACATGGACGAATCTCAAAATCTGAATTAAAAAATATAAATACAAAAGGTGTGGGTACTTCAGGATTCCACTTACACAAAATACAGACTAATCTACAGACAAAAAGCAGATAAGTGGTCTTACCTGGGGCTGGAGGGATGGATGGAATGTAAAGCGGCAAGAAAAATCTTTTTTGAGGATGAGGGAAATGTTCTGTATCTTGATTGTGATGATGATTTGTGGGCATATACATTGGTCAAAATTCACTGAACTGTATACTTTGAATGGATGCAACTTACGGTATGTAAATTAATCCCCAATAAAGGAAGGAAAGGAAACATTTTTTAAATTCCAATTTTTAAATAATTTTATATTTTCTACTGAACTCAAAAAATTATTTAACTTCAGTTTTAAAGAGAACAATTTGCTATTTTTCTGAGACCATGACTTCTGTTAATGAAATAAACAAATATCTTTCTGTATTAAAAATCTTTAGGTAATAAATACAACAGTGGTTCTAATTTAGTCTTAATGCCAGAGGGAAATGACTTTAATGCAGTTATCAAAGGCAGACACAATGAACAGTTGTGTTTTCCGGTCTATTTTCTAAGACACCGAAAGGGAGAAAATCAATATCTGTTCTGACAATTGCACTGAAGCATAGAAGAGGCTCCCTACCCGCCTCCAGCCCTTTTTTTTCTGGCATTCTTTAGGAAGCAATGAATCTTTATCTTCTATGTTTGGGTTGTTAACATTTGGTGTTTCCTGAGAACACATATGGAGAAAATACCTTCCCAAAAGAGCTTGACATTGATCCCTGGCAAAGTCTAGGAGGAAATACTAAACAGATGGTTTGCGAGCACTTAGAAAGGAAACTTGATATCCTTGTGTATGACTGAGAGATGTAGACTAGCTGACAGCATCATTAGGTTGATTTGTAACTGGCTGAATGACTTACATACCCAGTGAGTGCAGACTGCTGTCAACCTGCACAGATGCCCTCTGGATACCAAAGTTATCAATCTCAGTGGCTATTTTAGTTTTGGCATATTTATTACTTAGTCATTCTTCATAAAGCTATTGCAAAATTTTTATTGTATGCAAATACATGCAATAAAAATGTAAGCTATGAAGCAAAACAACAAAAGCGAGCACTCATGAATCCTTCATTTAACTTCAGATGTAGAACATCATCAATACTCCTGAGATATCTACATGCTTTTCCCTAATCTTCTCCAGAAGAAATCTTGCCACACTGACTTTTATTTTTATCATATCTTTCTTTTTAAAAGTAGTTTTGTGGCTGGATGCGGTGGCTCACACCTGTAATCCCAGCACTTTGGGAGGCCAAGGTGGACAGATCACTTGAGGTCAGGAGTTCAAGACCAGCCTGGCCAACATGGTGCAACCCTGTCTCTACTCAAAATACAAAAATTAGCCAGGCGTGGTGATGTGTGCCTGTAATCCCAGCTACTCGGGAGGCTGAGGCAGGAGAATGGCTTGAGCCTGGGAGGTGGAGGTTGTGGTGAGCTGAGACTGCACCACCGTACTCCAGCCTGGGCGATAGAGCGAGACTTCATGTCAAAAAACAAATAAATAAATAAAAGTACTTTTGTTACTTTAAATAACACTTTATAATTTTAGTTTTGAGCTTTATAAATAAGTGTCATACAGTATACACTGTATCTGTTTTTTTCCTCAATATTGAAAAGATTCATTCACATTGTTATGTATAGCTGTGGCCCATTTATTTTAAAAAATGTATGCTATTCCACCAAACATTCCTTGTAATATTTATTCTGTATATCAACTAACTTTTTTTTTTTTTTTTTTTGAGACAGAGTCTTGCTCTGTCATCCAGGCTGGAGTGCAGTGGTGTGATCTTGATTTATTGCAGCCTTGACCGCCTGGGCTCAAGCGATCCTCCTGCCTCAGACTCCTGAGTAGCTAGGACTACAAGTGCATGCCACCATACCTGGCTAATTTTGTTTATTTTTTGTAGAGATGAGGTCTCACTATGTTGTTGAGGCTGATCTTGAACTCTTGGGCTCAAGTGATCCTCCTGCCTTGGCCTCCCAAAATGCTAGGATTATAGGCATAAGCCACCACACCCAGTCATTTTCATGTATATTTTGATGAACCGAAATTCTTCATTTTAATGTAATTATACTTATCAATCTTTTGTTATTAGGGCCGGGCGCAGTGGCTCATGCCTGTAATCCTAGCCCTTTGGTAGGCCGAGGCGGGCATATCACCTGAGGTCAGGAGTTCGAGATCAACCTGGTCAACATGGTGAAATCCTGTCTCTATTAAAAATACAAAAAATGGCTGGGCGTGGTGGCTCAAGCCTGTAATCCCAGCACTTTGGGAGGCCGAGACAGGCGGATCACGAGGTCAGGCGATCGAGACCATCCTGGCTAACACGGTGAAACCCCGTCTCTACTAAAACATACAAAAAAATAGCCGGGCGAGGTGGCGTGCGCCTGTAGTCCCAACTACTTGGGAGGCTGAGGCAAGAGAATGGCGTAAACCCGGGAGGCAGAGCTTGCAGTGAGCTGAGATCCGGCCACTGCACTCCAGCCCGGGCGGCAGAGCGAGACTCCGTCTCAAAAAAAAAAAAAAAAAAAAAAAAATTAGCTGGGCATGGTGATGCGCACCTGTAATCCCAGTTACTTGGGAGGCTGAGGCAGGAGAATTGCTTGAACCCAGGAGGCGGAGGTTGCAGTGAGCTGAGATCATGCGACTGCAGTCCAGCTTGGGTGACAGACTCCGTCAAAAATCTTTTATTTTGTGATTAGCAAACTTTATGTCTCATTTAGGAAACGCTTCTTCCTCTTCCCCAACCCCTGTCATGAAAATTTTCTCCTATACCTTTTTTTAAAAGTTTTACATGTTACTTTTCACATTGAAGTCTTTAATCCATCTAAAAACATGATTATAAATGGTGTGAAGTAGGAATATTTTTTCCTATATGGAATATTGATAGTTTCAATATGACTTAATGGCTAAATCCATCCTTTTCACACTGCTCTGCCACGTCAGCCAAGCCACATATCAAGTTTTCATGTGGCTGTTTCCGGACTTCTCTAATCTATTCCAGTTTGGACAATTTGTCTATTCCTATGAAAATATGACACTATTTTTTTTTTTTTTTTTGAGTCGGAGTCTCGCTCTGTCGCCCAGGCTGGAGTGCAGTGGCCGGATCTCAGCTCACTGCAAGCTCCGCCTCCCGGGTTTACACCATTCTCCTGCCTCAGCCTCCCGAGTAGCTGGGACTACAGGTGCCCGCCACCTCGCCCAGCTAGTTTTTTGTATTTTTTAGTGGAGACGGGGTTTCACCATATTAGCCAGGTTGGTCTCGATCTCCTGACCTCGTAATCCGCCCGTCTCGGCCTCCCAAAGTGCTGGGATTACAGGCTTGAGCCACCGCGCCCGGCCTGACACTATCTTAATTAGAATAACTTTATAAACCATCTAAACATCCGGTAAGGCAAACCCCTAGCCTTAATATGTATCTTTACTTCTAATATATAGAATATATATATTCTAGAATATATATGCTCTCTCTATATATAATATATAATACACACACACACACATACACAAATCAGCTTGTCAAGTTCATCTAAAAACTCTGACAGGATTTTTTTTTTTTTTTTTTTTAAGAGACGGAGTCTTGCTCTCACCCAGGCTGGAGTGCACTGATGCGATCATAGCTCACTATAACTTTAAACTCCTGAGCTCAGGAGATCCTTCCTCCTCAGCCTGCCTAAACATTTTTTTGTAGAGAGAGGGTTTTGTTATATTGCTCTGGCTCAAACTTCTGACCTCAAGCTATCCTCCCACCTCAGCCTCTCAAAGTGCTAGGATTACAGGTATGAGCCATCACACCTGGCTCTGAACTGTTGATCTCTATTGCTCTTTTCAACTGAAGCAGTATAGAGAAGAGTTAAGCATGGGGGCATTGGAGCCACACTGCTTGGATGTGAATCCTTTTCTGTCTCAACTGAAAAACCCTGGGAAAGTTATTATAGACAAGAAAATATGCCTTAGTTTTTTCATCTAGATAAACAAGGATTAAATAAGATAATATGTAGAAACTATTTAGAACAGAAAGTATTTGAACAGTAAGTATTCAATAAAATGTTGCTGTAATTATGATCTAAAAACAAATGTTAGAATATTAAGAGACTGTGGCTTTAGTTCACATATCTTTTCCTCAAGGCTCAGAATTTATTTAAAAACAAAATAAGTTAGCAGCATTATTCCCATGATTTATGGCTCTTCTATAGGATTAACCTTGGTTGCTAGAATGGGCAGGTTCTCCTCTATCCTAAAATATATGATCAAGATCCAGCATTAGGGATCTGCTCTAGGGTTGTAGGGTTGGCTTATATTGTAAAGAGGACATTTAAGGACAAAGAAAGCATCTGGCTTTCCCTGTGAGAGGTATATCTCTTCTTATCTCTATTTCTTGAACCAACAGTTCCTAGTTCTCCTTCAAGAGGAAAAGAGAAAAGAGGAACAAAATAGAGAATGAACAGCAAAGAAAGGCTATGAGAACTATGGAAAAAGTTTTATAATATTATGTTACATGAAAACAAAAAATTATATACATGAATTATAACTATGTAACATAAACATGAGTGAACAACTGAGCATCAATGTGCAAAAATAAAAGTGCAATGAAATGGTGAAATGAGTAATTTTAAATTAAAAATTATAGTCATATTCTTAATAAAATATGAATTATTAGAGCTTGAAATTTTCTCAGTAAAAGGCATATATAAGAAGGACTTCTACTACTATTAATAACAGTAGATGACATTTATTTGATTGTGCCAGGCACTGTTGTAAGTGCTTTCTTTCCATGTAAGTTGTATTTAATCATCACAAAAACCCCATAAGGTAGCTATTATTTTACAAATGAGCTTTATAAAATAGCTTATTATTTTATAAATGAGAAATTTGTGGAATAGTTAAATTAACTTGTTCAAGGTTACTTAGTTCTAGAGTAAAATGTAAAAACCCAAAAGGATAGTTAAATAAATGATGATGAATTCATACATTGGAATACTTCATAGCTATGAAAAGGAAGGTGTTAGATCTCTATCTGCCAATATGGAAAAATCCTAGATAAATAGCTAAAGGTAAAAAAAGCAGAGCAGTTGGTATGGTAAAGTCTCATTTTTTGTCAAAGTAAGTAATATCAATAATAATGTTACATGTATATCAGTATACGTGCATGTGTAAGGAGGGCAATTCAGTAGAATGTGTCCTACAGTGTTGATGGTAGTTATCTCTGGAGGCTGGAATTTTGGTCATTTTGAACTGTTTCTATTATGCCTCTATAATGTTTACATTTGTATAATGCATAATAAAAAATATTAAAATAGCCAGGCAAAAGCTACTACAAACAGCACTGGACAGGGTATTTCAGCAAAATTTTAAAATAAAGAATAAAATGAAAAAGACCAGGAACAAATTAAAGGAAGTCCCATTTATACAGTTAGAAGAAAATATATAATAGGCTATATGGTTAAAATTTATAGAAAACCTTATCTAATGTGGATGTAATTTAAAGTTAACCTTTCCATATTAGATCCTGTTAAGGAACTTTCTCAAATGTGAGTCTACTTTCTTAATTTCTAAATTCATTCTTTTTTGATGATACTGGATCTTGCAGGGTCTCTAAGTAATTTTTGTGATAATTAGTTCTCACTGTGCAGAACTGTACTAAAGTAGGCAGAATTTAGATTGATCAAAGGACATACTCTCATAGTTATTTTCTAAATGAATCTGCAATATCAACATTTGCTTTTGACTTAGTTCTCTCCGAAAAGTGGAGTATAGATAATTTGTATTTAGTTGATGATCATGGCTATTGGAGTAAAAGAATTATAACTAGGTTAAGAAGTGTTTGAATCAATTCATGATATTCACGAGTTATTGAGGGAAGCTATGGTTGTTTGGGACATATCCCTAACTATTTTAGCAGATGTCACAGAGGCTGACCCCAACCACTCACAAATCATTTGTTGTTTTTTTTTTTTCCAATCATTCATGTGTTTTGTCAAGAAATATTTATTGAGAATCTACTGTGTGCCAGGTGGAGTGATAAGCATTAGTGATAGAAAGATATATAAGACACAGTCTTAGTTCCAGGTAACTGAGAGTTCACTTGAGACCTGGCCATTAAAAACAAATCTCAGAAATATAACAAACCATCCATATACAAAAAATTTCAAAAATATTAATAATAAGTATAGCTAACTTTTATGGGGCACTTGCATGAGCTCATTTAATTCCCACAACTACTACATGGGGTAGGAATAACTGAGGCTTAGTGAGGCTAAATACCTTGCCCAAAGTTGCACACCTAGAAAGTCATAGAAACTGCAGTTTAGACTTGGGCAACCTAATTTTGGAACACCCATCCTTCTGAGAATGAGAGAGGCTGCTGTTGCTAATGTCTTGATAACAACATCAAGATGAATTAAAACACTAAGGGAATAAAATAATTAATTATGAGGAAAGCACAGGCAAACTAGGAAGATTTTGAGCAATGAGTCATATACACTTAACCCACAAAGAGAAATTACAAGCTATTTATGGGAGGATGCATTATTCAGAAGCAAATGGGAAGTTACTGGAAGAGTCATCGGCACTGACACAGGTAGAAAGCTGTTTTCCTGCATTTAAAAGCTCTTCTATACAATGCTAGCCACTAACTATTCTAAAGAAAGGCATCAGGCAGCCTTAGTGTACTCTAAGCTCTATGCCATTAGAGACATAACAAGTTCTTTCTGGTGACAGTCACAGAAGGCAAAGAACATAGTCCATGCCTGATCTGTCATTGGCCAAAGAGAGAGAAAAAGAGCTTCTCTCTCACAGATTCATTTTCAGAACCCAATGAAAAGGGCTCTGACTGGTGGCCTAGGGAACTATGATTGCCTCAACCTGGGTCATGACCCATTCTGTGACCAGGAAGGTGGAGGTGTTACCGGAGAAAGAGGATATAGAGGATGCCAGGCTGACCAAGAGTAGCCTCCATGGGTATCAAAGTCATTGATTCACTCAACAAATATGTACTGATAATGTAGGATATACACCAGGACACAGAAATGAGTAAGACAAGTTTCTAATGCCAAGGTGCTTACAGTTTAATGTAGAGGGAAAAGATATCAAGTAGTTTACAATTTAGGTGAGAAGACACAATTATTGCACAAATAAAGCAATGGTGAACGATTCTACATGCTATATAATTAAGTGGTAAATTGCGTGGTAGAGAACACAAGTGATGTAGTTGTTCTAAGAAGTGATGTAGTTGTTCTAAAAAGAGGAAAATCAATACAGTAGTAATGAACTTGAATTTGGATTTAAGGAATGAGTAGGGTTTGTCTGGAAGAGAACAGAGGAAGGAATTCAGAGGGAAGAAGAGGGAATTCAGAGGAAAAGACTGCTGTGAGTGCAGGGATGGAGATAGAAAGGACAGTCAGTGAAGAGACAGGAGTGCACACAGTGAGAGCTCACGAATCACACGGCTAAGGCTGGTTGCCTTCCCTCCCCTGCCAGAACAATGTCAGTGGCTGCATGATGGTGGAAGGATCTACATGTGTCAGAATCTGACAGGAACCACACCCTTAGTTACCAACCCTCCCTCCTACGTAATTAGAGGGAGATGAGATAGGAGGGGGAGGAAGAGTGAAGTCATCCGCATGGCACCAGAAAGAGATCGACGGTCTCAGAACAGTGGCCACTTCCATGTGTGCACAACCATGGAAAAGGCCAGTACAGCCCAAAAGGACTGAAGGAGGGTGAACTGTAACTTGAGTGTTGGATAAATTAAAACTGGTCCAAAAACCTTTGAACTCCATAATTTAGAGATCTCTACTTGACTTCGTGACTAAAATATTTTCATACATTTCCACTGCCTTAGAAAGAAATCCAAATGTTTTAGCATGGCAGAGATGGTCATTTTCATCTAATCCTTGCCTACCTTTAACCCTCACTCCCACCTCTGCCTGACAGGCTCTGGTGTAGGGAACCATGGGCATTTCTCATGGGCACATCTTGCTTTTCAAGTCTCTGGGTCTCCTTTTTGAGTGGCCCTTTTCCTCTTTCTCTGCTTAGCTAATTCCTACTTGTCTTCCAAGACAGTGGTCCCCAAACTTTTTGACATGATGGGCTGGTTTCATGGAAGACAATTTTTCCACAGATGGGTGGGTGGAATGGTTTTGGGATGAAACTGTTCCACCTCTGATCATCAGGGATTAATCAGATTATCATATAAGGAGCACACAATCTAGATCCCTCACGTGCACAGTTCACAATAGGATTTGCTCTCCTATAAGAATCTAATGTCACAGCTGATCTGACAAGAGGTGGAGCTCAGGCAGTAATGCTCACTTGCCACCACCCTTCCCTCCCCTCCTGCTGTGTGACCCAGTTCTTAACGGGCCACAGATGGTACCAGTTCATGGCCTGGGTGTTGGAGACCCCTGCTCTAAGACATAGTTTGAATATTTCTTCTTCTAGGAATTGTCGGATTGTGGGTAACTTAGATTTACTTATTTGTGCTTATTTGTAGTTTTAATTTGTAATAAACATGAATATTTTTCAGTATGTAAATATCAAGGAAAATGTCATTAAGGTAAACAGAGTGACTGGAACAAGGGGAAAGACCACTACGTAGGACCACTCCACACTTTCTCTCCAAAGAAATCCTAGGAGGTAATTCAAAAATAAAAGTCTGGCCAGGTGTGGTGGCTCACGCCTGTAATCCCAGCACTTTGGGAGGCCAAGGCGGGTGGATCACCTGAGGTCGGTTCGAGACCAGCCTGGCCAACATGGTGAAAGAAAGTCAAAACTAGACTTTTTTTTCCCCCATGGGGTTAGCAAAGATAAAAAAACAAACAAACAAGGATAATTCCTAGTAGGAAAGTCTTATTTACTGTTGGTGGAAGTGTGAATTAGTATGATCTTTTTTGGAGAGTTTTTTGGCAATAACTGTCAAAAATGCATATATTGTTTTACCTCCTAGTAACTTTATTTCTAGAAATTCATTCCACAGAAAACATCCTCACAAATGCACAGTTATACACATAAACAGGAAAGGCTACATAATTTGTGGGCTCAGAGCAAAATGAAAATGCAGAGCCCTTTGTTCAAAAAGCAGGAAAAAAGTGCCATCGACAATACTAAAATATAAAACTTTTTCCTTTTCCTTTCTCCCATGATCTCTTATCTTAAGAGATCATGGTGTGTGTGTATGTGTGTGTGCGTGTTGTTTTTCAATTGTGGTAAGAACACCATGCATGAAATCTACCCTTTTAACACATTTTTACACGTACAGTAGTACAGTATTGTTAATTCTAGGTATAATGTTGTATAGCAGATATCTAGAACTTATCCTTTTCATCATGACATGGTTTTTAAAAGTTTGCTGCCGGGTGTGGTGGCTCACGCCTGCAATCCCAGCACTTTGGGAGGCCGAGGCGGGCAGATCATGAGGTCAGGAGATCGAGACCATCCTGCCTAACACAGTAAAATCCTACTAACACAGTGAAACCCTACTAAAAACACACAAAAAATTAGCCGGGCCTGGTGGCAGGTGCCTCTAATCCCAGCTACTCGGGAGGCTGAGGCAGGAGAATGGTGTAAACCCAGGAGGCAGAGCTTGCACTGAGCCAAGATCATGCCACTGCACTCCAGCCTGGGCGACAGAGCGAGACTCCATTTAAAAAAAAAACAAGTTTGCTATTAATGTCACACTTCCTCAGCTGGCACCAGATACTTGCCAAGCAAGTGCAGACCCTCACAAGGGCCTGGGCAACTCAACACAAAAGGAAAGTGTGCTGGCCCTTGACCCAGGTGTCCAGGCCTCTGCCCAGCAGGGGGAACAGAGGCCAGCAGTGGTCACTGGATGGCTGGTAAGTTGGCAAATGAGTGAGGTGTCCACTATGGAGTGGTGGGAAGGAAGCAGGAGGCAGGGCGTGTGTGAGCCAAGGCTCAAAGCTCCTGGTGTATGCTCCACTGTTCCATCAAACTGCACAAATTCAAAGATAAAATATATTAAGAATTTTAAGACAGAAGCTACAGGACATTAAATCCCAAGCATGGGGGTCTTTCTGTACTTAGGAGCCTATGTGACTCCCCTGGTCATTAGCCCATGAAGCCAGCCCTGCATATGAGTCTGTTCACACAGCACTATTTGTAATAGCAAAATGTAATAAACCAATTGTTTACATTAGTGATTAAACAAAAATTATGGTAAAATGACACAATAAAAAACCAGGTAGCCATTAAAAAAATGAGTCTGATCTATAAACACTGACACAGCTGTCTAACACACATGAACAAAGAAGGTTTCAGTAAATTAATTGTGTATGTGTATGTATGTATCTGTAAAATTTTTTTTTTTTTTTTTTTTTTTTTTTTTTTTTGAGACGGAGTCTGGCTCTGTCACCCGGGCTGGAGTGCAGTGGCCGGATCTCAGCTCACTGCAAGCTCCGCCCCCCGGGTTTACGCCATTCTCCTGCCTCAGCCTCCCGAGTAGCTGGGAGTACAGGCGCCCGCCACCTCGCCCGGCTAGTTTTTTTTTTTTTTTTTGTATTTTTTTTTAGTAGAGACGGGGTTTCACCGTGTTCGCCAGGATGGTCTCGATCTCCTGACCTAGTGATCCGCCCGTCTCGGCCTCCCAAAGTGCTGGGATTACAGGCTTGAGCCACCGCGCCCGGCCGTATCTGTAAAATATTAAGGGTGTTAATTAAAATATTGAGAGTGTGTGTGTGTGTGAGTGTGTGTGTGTGTATATGTGTGTGTGTGTGTGTGTATATATATATATATATAAAAGAATGTTAGAAGGGCTAGCCCAATCCCCTCAAAGTGATTGGGGAGAAAGGAATTTTTAGTTTTTATACCCATAAAATTTTAGTTTTCATTATTAGGATATATTGTTTCTGAAATAAAATGATTATTAAAAAATTCAACTCCAACATCTAGAAACATCTGTCTGAACCTCAATGAAATCTACTGGCTTCATTTACCATTTAACAACACACAAAAAAAAACATGGAAAATAATCTTTCTGACTTGTAAAAGACTGCTCATTAAAATTCTTACCATTCTTTTTACCTTGTTAAAAAAATTCTTACCATCATTGCTGGGATCCTCAACAGGAGACACTGAGTCCACATGCTCTAGGATTCCCTTTGTGACCTCAACGACCTGAAGCCTCCTGACTCTGGCTAGGTCTGTATCTTTCAACCCTTCCTCCAATTGTTTGACCACCTCTTTTCCAGGCTGAGAAGTCAGAATGGTAATCTGAAAATAAATCCAAGAATCAATGTGTCTGTTCTCCCTGATGTACTGAGTGAGGAACATAACAGTTCCTACCCGGAGGATAAATACAGCATAAGTCTGTGGTGGTGGCTATTGTGTTTAATGCAAAAAGGATTTGGTTGTAACTTAAAATCAAATTTTATCTGACAGATTCTTATAGGACAGGTTATCACAAGACCTTTCCAATCAGGCTGAGCTGACCCCCAGAAAGTGACTGGTGAAACCATATTTGTGTTTTAGTCTTTTAAGACTGCTTGAGCCACTAGGAGCCTCTCATGGCTCAAAATACTTAAGATTTTACAAGGTGATGAAATAAGATTCTTAAATTTTACACACTAAATGTATACCAAATATTAGAGAGCCTATATACTCCTTTCTCTTAGTGATGCTTCCATCTCATATTCTCAGACTGATTTATCTCCTTGCTGGATCCACTCAAGTTATTTCTTTTGCTCTTTTGACTCTAAAATGTACTTATCCTTGACCAATATATCTCACTTGAAGGAATATTCAGGTGTCTGTATACAATTTGAATGTTTTATTCTACCTGAATGAATATATATATATATATATATATATATACAGTCTCACTCTGTTGCCCAGGTTGGAGTGCAATGGCACAATCTTGGCTCACTGCAACCTCCGCCTTCCAGGTCAAGTGATTCTCCTGCCTCAGCCTCCAGGGTAGCTGAGATTACAGGCACGTGCCACCACACCCGGGTAATTTTTTATTTATTTTTAGTAGAGACAGGGTTTCACCATGTTGGTCAGGCTGGTCTCAAGCTCCTGACCTCGTGATCCACCCGCCTCCGCCTCCCAAAGTACTGGGATTACAGGCGTGAGCCACCATGACTGGCCACTCTATGTTATTATTAGCAGTTTCCTCTTGAACTTTTAAACTCTGGAAGGTAATTGTTAAATGTATGCAATTCTCATTTGTAGTTAGACGTTTTTGATCCATGAAGAGGGATGAGACTAAAGCACTATTACTATTATTTTAAAAGACTTTATTTTTTTGAGAAGTTTTAGGTACACAGCAAAACTGAAAGGAAGGTACAGAGATAGCCCATATACCCCTTGTCCCACATATACATGGCCTCCCTCATTATCAGTATCTTCCACCAAAGTCATTGCAATTGATGAACCTATACTGACACATCGTAATCACCCAAAGTCCACAGATTACATTAGGGTTGACTCTTGGTGTAGTACATTCTATGAGTCTAGACAAATGCATAATGACATGTACCCATCAGTATAATAAATATCATATTGAGCCTTTTCACCACCCTAAGAATCCTCTCTGCTCTGTCTATTCATCCCTTCTTCTCCTCAGCCCCTGGCAACATTGATCTTTTTACTATTGCCATAGTTTTGCCTTTTCCAGAATGTCATATAGTTGGGGATATATACACAGCCTTTTCAGACTGGCTTCTTTCACTTAGTAATATGCATTTAAGGTCCCTTCATATCTTTTTGTGGCTTGATAGCTCATTTATTTTTAGTGCTGAATAATATTCCATTGTCTGGATAAATCACAGTTTATTTATCCATTCATCTACTGAAGGATATCTTGGTTGCTTCCAAGTTTTGGCAATTATGCATAAAGCTGCCATAAATACCCACATGCGGGTTTTTGTGTGGACAGGTTTTCAACTCCTTTGGGTAAATGCCAAGAAGCATGATTTCTGGATTATATGGTAAATATATTTTTAGTTTTGTAAGAAACCATCAAACTGTCTTTCAAAGTGGCTGTGCCATTCTACATTCCCATCAGCAATGAATGAGAGTTCCTGTTGCTCCACATCCTCACGAGCATTTGGTGTTGTCAGTGTTCTGGAATTTAGCCATTTTAATAGGTATATGGTGGTATTTCATTGTTGTTTTAATTTGCATTTCCCTGATGACATATGATGTGGAGCATCTTTTCATGTTTGTTTACCATTTGTGTACTTTCTTTGGTGAGGTGTCTGATAAGATCTTTGGTCCATTTTTTAAAATTTTATTTTGTTTTTAATTGACACATAATAATTGTATACATTTACGGGTACAGTGTGATGTTTTGATACATGTATACATTGTATAATGATCAAATCAGGATAATTAGCCTATCTATCACTTCAAACACTTCTCATTTATTTGTGATGAGAACATTCAAAATCCTCTCTGCTAACTATTTTGAAATACACATTATTGTTAACTATAGTCATGCTATTGCGCAATAGAACACCAGAACTTATTCCTCCTATCTAATTGTAACTTTGCACCATTGGCCAACCTCTCCTCATCCACCCTTTCCACCCTTTCTCCCTACTCTCCTCAGCCTCTGATAACCGCTATTCAACTCTCTACTTCTATGAGATCAATGTTTTTAGATTCCACAAATGAGTGAGATTATGCAGTACTTGTCCTTCTGTGCCTGGCTTATTTGACTTAATATAATGTTCTCTAAACTCATCCATGTTGTCACAAACAACAGGCTTTTATTCTTTTTTACGAAGGAATGGTATTCCATTGTGTATAAATACCACATTTTAAAAATCCATTTATCTATTGACAGACGCTCAGATTGACTCCATATCTTGGCTATTGTGCACAGTGCTGCAATAAACCTAGGAGTGAAGATATCTCTCCAACACACTGATTTCATTTCCTTTGGATATATACCCAGTAGTAGGATTGTTGGATTATATGGTAGTTCTGTTTTTAATTTTTTGAGGAACCTTCATATTGTTCTCCATAGTGGCTGTACTAATTTGCATTCTTACCAACAATGTAAGGAGGGTCCCCCTTCTCCACCTCCTCACCAATATTTGTTATTTTTAAAATCTTTTTTATAGTAGCCATTATAACTGGGGTGAAGTAATATTTTATTGTGGGTTTGATTTGCATTTCTCGGATTAGTGATGTTGAGCATTTTTTCACCTACCTGTGGCCATTTGTATGTCTTCTTTTGAGAAATGTTTATTCAGCTCTTTCAAATTATTCATTTTTTCCCTATTGAGTTGTTTGAGTTCCTTATATATTCTGGATATTAATCCCTTGTCAGATGCATAGTTTACAAATAT
Organism: Macaca nemestrina; assembly: GCF_043159975.1. Classification (NCBI taxonomy): domain Eukaryota; kingdom Metazoa; phylum Chordata; class Mammalia; order Primates; family Cercopithecidae; genus Macaca; species Macaca nemestrina. The sequence continues at coordinate 74,892,498 of NC_092137.1, forward strand.
TTTCTTCCATTCTCTAGGCTCTCACTTCACTCTATTTTTTTTTTTTTTTTGAGACAGGGTCTCACTCTGTTGCCCAGGTTGGAGTGCAGTGGTGCAATCATGGCTCACTGCAGCCTTGACCTCCTAGGCTCAAGTGATCCTCCTGCCTCAGCCTCCCATGTAGCTGAGATCACACATGCATGCCACCATGCCTGGCTAATTTTTGTATTTTTTTTTGTAGAGATGGGGGTCTCACCATGTTGACCAGGTTGGTCTGGAACTCCTAGACTCAAGTGATCCTGCTGCCTTGGCCTTCCAAAGTGCTAGAATTACAGGTGTGAGCCACTGCACCTGGCCCACTTCATTTTTTTTTGTTTCCTTTGGTGTGCAAAAGCTTTTTGGTTTGATAAAATTCCATTTGTCTATTTTTGCTTTTGTTGCCTGTGCTTTTGAGGTCTTATTAAAAAAAAAAAATCCTTGCCCAGACCAATGTCATGAATTGTTTCCCTTATTTTAAGTCAGGGTCTTGTTCTGTTGCTCAGGCTGGAATGCAGTGGTATGGTCATAGCTCTCTATAATCTTGAACTCCTGGGCTCAAGGGATCCTCTTGCCTTAGCCTCCTGAGTAGTTGGAACTACAGGCATGCACCACCACTCTAAGCTAGTTTTTCCAAAAAGTTTTTTTTGTAGTGGCAGGGTCTCACTATGTTGTCCAGGCTAGTCTTGAACTCCTGACCTCAAGTGATCCTCTTATTTCGGCTCCCAAAGTGCTGGGATTACAGGCGTGATCTACTGCACCTGGTACTTGTTCCAGATTTTAGAGGAAAAGCTTTCAACTTTTCCTCATTCAGTATGAGTTAGCTGTGGGTTTGTCATATATGGTCTTCATTGTGTTGAGGTACGCTCTTTCTGTACCTATTTTGTTGAGAGTTTTTATCATGAAGTGATGTTGAATTTTATTGAATGCTTTTTCTGCATCCATGAAGATGATCATATGGTTTATGTCTTTCATTCTGTTAATGTGATGTGTCATGTTTATCGATTTGCATATGGTGAACCATCCTTGCATTCCTGGGACAAATCCCTCTTGATTATGCTAAATGATCTTTTTGATGTGCTATTGGATTTGGTTTGCAAATATTGTAAGGGTTTTTACATCTATGTTCGTCAGAGATATTGGCCTATAGTCTTCTTTTTTATTGTTGTGCCCTTGTCTGGTTTTGGTATCAGGGTAATGCAGGCCTTGTAGAATGAGTCTGGAAGAGTTCTCTCCACTTCAAGTTTGTAGAGTAGTTGAGAAAAATTGGTATTAGTTCTCCTTTAAATGTTTGGTAGAATTCAGCAGTGAATCTATGAGGTCTGGGGCTTTTCTTCAACGGAAAACTTTTTATTACTGATTCAATCTCATTACTCGCTGTCGGTCTGTTTAGGTTTTCTATTTTTTCATGATTCAGTCTTAGCAGATTGTGTATATACAGGAATTTATCCATTTCTTTTAAGTTTTCCAATTTGTTGGCATATAGTTCTTCATAATAGTTTATAATAATCCTTTGTATTCTGTGGTATCAGTTGTAATGTCTCCTTTTTAATCTCTGATTTATTTGAATCATCTCTCTTGTTTTCTTAGTCTAGCTAAAAGTTTGTGATTTTGTTTATCCTTTCAAAAAAACAGTTCTTTTTAGTTCAAGACCAGCCTGACCAACATGGAGAAACCCCATCTCTACTAAAAATACAAAATTAGCCAGGTGTGGTGGCGCATGCCTGTAATCCCAGCTATTAGGGAGGCTGAGGCAGGAGAATTGCTTGAACCCGGGAAGTGAAGGGTGCAGTGAGCCGAGATGGCGCCATTGCACTCCAGCCTGGGCAACAAGAACGAAACTCCATCTCAAAACAAACAAACAAAACAAACAAAAAACAGACAAAAAACTAGTTCTTTTTCAATTGAACTTTTATGTGTGTGTGTGTTTTGTTTTTTTTTTTTTTGAAGAGACAAGGTCTTGCTCTGTCACCCCAGTGGTATGATCATAGCTCACTGCAGCCTCAAACTCCTGGGCTCAAGCAATCTTTCCACCTCGGCCTCCCAAGTAGCTAGGACTACAGGTGTAGGTGTGTGCACCATACCTGGGTAATTTAAAAGTTTTTTTGTAGAGATGGGATCTCACTATGTTGCCCAGGCCTGTCTCCAACTCCTGGCCTCAAGCGATCCTCCTGCCTTAGCCTCCCAAAGCGTTGTACTATTTTTTTTTTTTAGCCTCTATTTCTTTTATTTTTATTCTGATCATTGCTATTTTTTTCCTTCTACTAATTTTGGGTTTAGTCTATTCTTGTTCTTCTAGTTCCTTGAGGTGCAATGTTAGGTTGTTTATTTGAGATCTTTCTTTCTTCTTTTTTGATGTAGGCATTTATTGCTATAAACTTCCCTCTTTTGCTATATCTCATAGGTTTTGGTATATTGTGCATCCATTTTCATTTGACTCAAGAAGATTTTAAACTTCATTTTTAATTTCTCCATTGACCCATTGGTTGTTCAGGAGCATGTGGTTTAATGGTGTTCTCTGAGCTTTCTGGATCTATGGTTTGGTATCTGACTTTAAGAAATTCTCAGTCATTATTGTTCAAATGTTTCTTCTGTTTCTTTCTTTGTTTTCCTTCTGGTATTCCTGTTACATGTAAGTCATACCTTCTGTAGTTGCCCCACAGTTCTTGAATATTCTGTTCTGTTTTTTTTTGTTCCAGTTTTTTTTTCTCTTTGCTTTTTCAGATTTGAAAGTTTCTATTGATACATCCTCAAGCTCAAAGATTCTTTCTTCAGCCATAAGTCTACGAATAAGCCCATCAAAGACATTCTTCACATCTCTTACAATGTTTTTGATCTCTAGCACCTTTTTTGATTCTTAGGATTTCCATCTTTCTGCTTACATTGCCCATATGTTCTTTCATTCTGTCTACTTTATCCATTAGAGCCTTAGCATATTAATCATAGTTGCTTTAAATTCTGCGGTCTGAGAATTCCAATGTCTCTGCCATGTCTAGTTCTGATGCTTACTCTGTCTCTTCAAACTGTGTTTTTTGTCTTTTAGTATGCTTTTTATAGTTGTACATGATGTTCCAGTCTAAAGGAGCTGCTATAAGCAGGCCTTTAGTAATGTGCGGTAAGGGATAGAGGGAGGGGAAGTATGATTAGGTCTCAGTCTTTTAGTGAACCTATGCCTCTGGACTGTGAACTTTACAAGTGTCCCTCAGTTTTTTCTCTCCCTACTTAGGTGGGACAGGATGGCTAGAGTGGGCTGAAGTTGAGTATTTCCTTTTTGCTACATTGAAGGACACAGCTGGCTGTAGTTTGGTATTTCCCTTCTTCCAGGTCATTTAGATTCTGATAAAATCCCAGGAGGTTAGGGGTTAGGTTCTGTTTAACTAGTTTCTCCTGAGTAACTACCTGTTAGGGTAGTTTCTTTATACCTGTTAAGAACAGAGTGCTCTGGTATATTTCAAAATGGTTCATTTTTCCCTCTCCCTGTCAGAGGCATGAGGGAATTTTCCCCTGATGTTCACTATGAGGACTTGGTTGAGCTCCTGGAGGTAAAACTCACAAAAGCGTGGAGTGGTAGGATCATAGTTCAGTGCAACTTTGAACTCCTGGGCTCAAGCCATCTTCCTGCCCCAGCCTCTCAAGTAGCTAGGACTATAGGTGCACACCACCAAGTCTGGCTAATCTTTATTTTTTGTGGAGATGGAGTCTTGCTATGTTGTCCAGGCTGCTCTTGAACTTCTGGCCTCAAGGTGATCTTCCTGCCTTGGCCTCTCAAAGTGCTGGGATTACAGGTGTGAGCCACAATGCTCATCCTCTCCTAGAATTTGAGACTTGTCCACACCTAGCCTGTAGTAATGTCAATGACAGTTTCCTATTCTAGCACTGGCTCCTGTGGAGTTTTCTGTTCCAGTATGTTGTGATTCTCTATATTTGTCTGGTTGTCTCTCCCATTTTGGAGGCAACAGTTTGCCCTGTGACCTCACTTCTCAGGGATCTAAAAAATATTGTGGATTTTTTAGTTTGTTAAGCTTTTTACTAGTTGTTAGGATGGAGTGGCAACTTCCAAGCTCCTTACATGAAGAATTGGAAACCAGCAATCCCACACGATTATTTTTTGTCCTGTCTGTTTGATCCCTGAGGTTACAAGAGACCAAAATTGTCTTAACTTGCACTTGCTCATGTACCCAATGGAGTATCCAGCCACGCCCTTATTTATATTTTTAAGATTGACTCAGTCTGGCACTCTTGCATTTGCACACTTGCTAATCCTGAGAAAATTTACTCAATTTGATGCCAAGATTTGATTAAAAACAACTGTAAATTCCTAAGAGTACCAAGGTAAATATAAATACAGCTACCAATGTAGGCAGTTTAACATTTGCTTTACAATTTCCAAAAATCCAGAGGCAGATGGCATATTCAGATTTTATTTTGATTTCAGTTTTTCCTTATAATTCACTTCAGTCTATGTTTTTAGAGCTTTTCTCTATAACTATCTCTACACTAAGAACTGTACAAGTTATAGGAAGAAGAGAAACATGTCCTCTGCCTGTAGTGAGCTGAAAATCTAGCTTTGAATATTACATCCAGAGTGAATCAAAGAGAGAACAACGTAAGGATGAAAAATAATGACCTATATGGACTGAAATCAGAACACAGCTTGGAGTCAGTCCTAAAGGCCAGCATCACTTACCTCCAGGGAGGTATAGGTCAGAGCTGCCCTTGTGGTCACATGTGTGCTGTATTGTTTGAATTGCTGGAGCCCATCCTCTACTGCCAGCTGCAGAGAAGCGCCTTGTGATCTGAAACAGCCTTCTCTCTGTAACATGCGGAGCTCCGAAATGCAGGTCTGCAACCTAGGAAAGTTCCCTTTCACTTGCTGCAGAGAAAAATGAATCAAAGACACAAGTCTTTAGGGACCAGGTTTCAGATTAATTGGCAGTCTAAATTTATTATAAATAATTCCTCAGCAGTTCCTTCCCTTCCTGAAAATTTGTTTATTTGACCAACATCTACTGAATGCCTACTGTGTTCTAGGCACTGCACCAAAATCTTCCCTACACCAGAGGAAGAAAAATTTGTAGCCATAAAGGTTTTGATTATGTAGAGTTACCGGAAACATGAAAGGAAGTGTTTTAACTCATTCACTCACACAAAGGGAAATCCAGTTGTGTGACTGCTTAGTTTTACTTTGGGGTGACCTGCAAACTGCAGGCCAGTGTTCACCATAGACTTTATCTTCATTTCTTAGTCAGTCTAGGCACCAAAAGCTTCTCTATTTAAAAATGATGTTTTCCCAGAAGTGAGAATTTTGATGTGGTTGATCACTTCAGAATTCATATGTCCTATCTGATACACTCTTTAGGATAACTTCAGTAAAGAAGAGATACTTGGGTTAGTCTGCAGTCAGCTTAAGGAGCCAACATGTTAACCTAGACAAGCAACCTTTTGGTTCTCCTCATCTACCTTTATAAAAACTTGCTCTTAAGAGTCAACTAATTTAATCTGATACTAGATCAATGTTACTTCTCCTAAGGATATATGCATTTTGATAAATGTGGACTGAAGATTTGTGACATCATTTGAAGGGATTCCATGCATCAATAGCAGGTAGAGGGTGAGGAAGAATTACATTTTGGGACGCGGACAGCTTCCTGACCAAAGAGCAGAACTGAGTGATATCTGCAATGCACATAAAATCCATGAGCATGAGCTGTAAACCTGCCAGAATACAAAGATGGCTTAAGTCAGCCCCTTCCTGGGCTTAGCTCCACAGTTGCTTACATTCTTCTCTCCCCAAGTCTTTGGGGTGAAAACACAAGAAATTGGATATAATTCTTGCACAAAGAAAACTTGTAATGTAGATAGGAAAATAAGAAAACTGAGAAAGAAATGAGAAGAAATCACACCACAGGTGTAGCCTAGTAGGCTTTAAGCACTTCTTCTCATGTACCCCCTAAAAGAATCTGAGAAACAATGTACCCCCTTATGCATTTTTTTTTTTTTTTTGAGACGGAGTCTCGCTCTGTCGCCCAGGCTGGAGTGCAGTGGCTGGCTCAGCTTGCTGCAAGCTCCGCCTCCCAGGTTCATGCCATTCTCCTGCCTCAGCCTCCCGAGTAGCTAGGACTACAAGCGTCCGCCACCTCGCCCGGCTCATTTTTTGTATTTTTAGTAGAGACGGGGTTTCACCGTGTTAGTCAGGATGGTCTCGATCTCCTGACCTCGTGATCCGCCCATCTCGGCCTCCCAAAGTGCTGGGATTACAGGCTTGAGCCACCGCGCCCAGCCCCCCTTATGCATTTTTAAGTGAACATCTATATTTTAAAATTCCAACTTTATAAGTGGTTGCTAAGGATGTAACTTCCAGCATATTTTAAATATCAACATTTAAAAATAAAAATATAATATAACTCTTCAAAACAGTCCAATTGAATCTAAATGCCATGGTGATTTGATATTTACCATTATTCAATGTTAAAAGTACATGAACAAGCTCTTTTTTTCCCCAAGAGACAGAAATTTAGATTGTTCCTTTTTCTCCTTGAACCCATATTTCCATTTCACTTTCCCTGAGAGTTTTATCATAATGTAAAAGAAATTTTATGCTTGGCAACCTTTTATTGATTATCCCATCATACTTCTCTGCATCAAAAATAGCTATATTTTGCAAGAGTTCTAAGTTTCCTATGAGCATAAGCTCTAAGGGGCACTCTAGATTGAGTTATTATTAGAATTATCATTCATATACAGTTTATTAAAACAACATGTATATACCAATTTCAAGAAATAATTATCGGCATTAAACATAGCTTTAATTGGAAATGTTCCTCCTCTTAATGGCATAGACAGGCTGGGCTCTTCTTTCAATTAGCTCAGGTTTGTGTGAATAAATAAAATAACTACTGCTCAAATGATACAACATTCAGTATCAATTTTTATTCCTATTTTACTTATTTGGTGGCCAAAATGTGTTGAGCTTATTGCATCACTGTAAACGGAGAAAAATCTTGTTTTCTCTTGACCAGATACCCAAAAGGCTATAAAAGAAATGTAACTTAACTCCAATTTGAGAATATGTACTAAAAATTTTAAGCCTCACTTTGGTATTTTTAAAAGACTAAATGTGATACCCTACAAGGCATTTCCATATCATAAATTTATTCTATTACATTTTATATATAAAAATGCTGCACATTGTTCTAATTATGTGTCTGCAGTCATACTGCAACTATGGGACAGTCACAGAATGATTCACAACGGCTGGAATCTAAGCCTTACTTCTCAGTGATCAGGGCAGTCCAGCCTGGTGATGCCATATAGGGTGTCATCATTAGATGACACTCAGAATCAGCCACAACTTCAGACTAAGCTTGTCTGTGTCTACAATTGTGATGACATATTACTATGGATTTAACAATAAAAATTCCCAACTAACGCAGGAACAGAAAACCAAATACTGCATGTTCTGACTTATAAGTGGGAGCTAAATGATGAGAACACATGGACACATAAAAAGGGACAACACACACTGGGGCCTGTCAGAGGGTGGAGTGTGGGAGGAGGGAGAGGACCAGGAAAAATAACTAATGGGTAGTAGGCTTAATACCTGGGTGATGAAATAATCTGTACAACAAACCCCCATGACACAAGTTAACCTATGTACCTGCATATGCACCCTTGAACTTAAAATAAAAGTTAAAAAAATTCATACCATTTGTTTTATGAGTATCTGGGGAAAAATAAGCTATTATTCCATTTTATGTCCTTCTCAATGTTTTAAAATAAGCAATGTCCTATATTTCTATTACCTAAAGTTCCGAAGTAAAAACATTATAATAAATATACATATCCTTGAAAACTCTTAGCATTTCTAGTGTTTAATACTCCCACTTCTTTGGCAATGTTGAATCTGCAAACTGACTGCTCAGTCTGGGCACATGTCAACCATGGAGAAGGTGCAGGTCCCGTGAATTTCAAATGGTTCTCTGGAGTAAAGCAAGAGATTGACCCATATTTTAAAGCTAATAGCAAACATTTAACCACAGGAACCAAGGACTCAAATTCGAAGCTACCGTCTTATTCTGATTAGCCTCTGTGATGATATGGCTGGGGGAAATCTAGTAGCAAGTGAAGGTCAGGAGAAGCTGTGGTACAAGGAAGGCAAGTCGGTAAGCGATATCAAGTGAGAGATGGGTGAAGGAATTCCATGATCACGGATGTAATCAGCAGACCTGTCTGCCCCGCTCTGCAGAGGCCTTATATGGAGCTCCCACCCCACATGCAGACAGTTCACTCCAGGCCAAGAGTGCTCAGCTTGCAGGGCCATGCTCTCCCACCAGACACTATTTGTACCTGTTAAGTGCCACCAATTTAAACTGAAAACGCAAGTCAGTGAATCCTCTCTGTGTGAAGAAAAAGAAACAGAACAGAAGAATGTTTTTAGCAGGTGAAAACCTAATGCTCTTCAGACTGTAGCAGGGCCTTTGAACACCTTCAGTCACAACAGTAGCTTCTAAGGTGTGGGTGTTGTGGGTCAGAAACAATCCTCGATCCTCAGGCCTCCCTTGCACAGCTGTTTCCAGGCACTTCTGTCAAAGTCAGTAACAGTAAGTGTGAAGGGGATTTTATAGTTTATCTTTAACTGTAATTAACAGTTGGATTGCTGTCATGTTGCAAAATGACAAGTGCACTTGACAGATTAGTGTCTTTTCAAAAATCAATTCTTAGAAACTTCTATATCCTGAAAATTCACAGGTGCAAATGTGCCCAACCCCAAAGAAGTCTTCAAAATGTTTCTGAAAGGCAAGGCCCCTCGTGTGCTAAGCCTCCCAAATCCCTCTTATCCCATCTGGTGAAGAGCTCAGTGGACATCTAGCTGTCATTGTTCAGTCTTACAGCTCTTGTCTGAGTAGATTTTCTTGTCTTTGGGGAAAAGTGTCATTTCCTCTGCCACTCTTGTGACAATGTCTTCATCTATAGCAGAACCATGGGTCCTCATCTCTGCCTTCATGCATATTTTCACATGTCTATACTTCACTGGCAGAAAAAATGTAAAGTAATTGATTAAGGTTCTGTTGATCAGTCCATTGTACCACAGACCACTGTGCTTGTTATTGAAGACTATCAGACAGCCCAGGTTCCAGGTCCTTCAGCTAAATGTCTTCTCTCTTTCCTCCTACCTACCAAAAGTCAAGAGCTATCTCAGTTATGAGGTCCCTGCCTATGTTTCTGGGAAAGATGAAGATGGCTTTTTGGTGAAAACCTTTTTGTAGTGATCTAGAAACAGACTGATTATGTTGATAACCCTGGGGGTGGAATTTATCCATCTTGTCAAATATGAAAACAGCTGGAACATGCACTCATATTACCATGAATCCACTTCTGAAATTGGTTCTAGACCAACCATAAAAGATGAAATAGGATGGGGAGGCTCAAAGGACGCTCTGAGGGAGCAGAGACACTATGCTGCTCTTCATGCTCTAAAAGACTTAAGATCAGAGCTCCCTGGGGAAGAACTCCAGGAAACTGCACTCTCACTTCCATTCAGTGGGTAACAGTTTTTTTCAAAACTTTATCTATACAAAGTTGAAACTGGCAGAGAGCTAGATGTTAAAATGCAAGGAAGTTTTTTTCTAACTCAAATGACATGTTAAATGTGACTTTTTAAAGGTATAAGAAACACAAGATACATAAATATTTATCATTCACTGTTAACTAATCCATAGTGTTCATCTCACTGTGAACTGAAATCTCAAGTTAATATTACCAGACATACTGAGGACTAAGGAAATAGATTAAGACTTGCACAGTGCCCAAGACCAATGCCCTGTACTGATGGAATGAACGAAGGAGTTGACCTAGGTGACATTTCATGAAAAGCATTTGTTCTGACACATTCTTGGAACAAACAAAAAGACACCCAAGCGACAAGCTCTCAACCTCATAATGTAAAAAGGTTGTGACCAGGAAACTCCCCCAGATACATCCTTATTTATTTTACTATATTTCTAGAGATTTATGGAAAAATGTGAAAGATAAGAAAATTATTCCTGATTTTGGCAGTCTTCTCTATCTTACAGTTTGTGTGGCAAATACTCACTTTTACTTCTTTGTTAAGTTTCTGTTTCTTATTTCAGTCCCCACCTAATAGTGGGAATATTAACCTTGACAAGGACGACATTCATTTAAATGAGAATGAACCCTCCTAGATAATGTAATATAAATTAAAAGTGTAAAGAATATCTGAAAAGGAGAAACAGTGCCAATGTTCAGTTCTTTGAGGCTTTCTTTGAAGAAAGCAATGCCAAGGACTCAAAAGATGAGAGGAACAAAGAGAATAAAAGGAGTTTAGGAGAAAAAAATTCCTCTAATCTACATTGCAACATGCAGAGGCAAGGCTGAGGCTGCATCATAGGTGGAGAGCATTAAATGACTCCATGCCCAAACCACCTGCTGAAGAGTGGTCCACCTAACACCAAGTCCTCTGCTGGGAATGTTGAGTGCATTCATTCATTGTAGAATGTGACTACCATGTAAACTGGGAATTGAGAAATTTGGGTTCAAGTGTGCCTTAAATCAGTGGAGCCTGGGGCTATTGCAATGCAAAGAAAAGAGAAGCAGAGGCCAGAGTTAGTGCAGTTTGCCCAGACCAGTCCAAATGGCCTGTGAACGAGATAATACTGGGTTCTCCTGCCTGGTACAGTTTTATCTTTTGCTCATGAGGGAAGTACAGAGTTGGTACAAATAGGTGGACAGTTACTCTTCAGGCCTTTTGAGTTAAGATGTTCAGCCACAATTTGGCTGACAAAATTCTTGCCTATGCCAGCTCAGCCATGTAAGGAAAGAACTAGTGGTTTCTAGAGATTTCTGTTGCTTCTGAAGCCAGTCAGTGCCTTGAGAATCACTTCCGTGGCAACATGCTGTCCAAACAGCTTCTCCTTCAAAGTCAGCCTTAAGGGTTCTAGGAGCCAGCTCCAGAATAGAGAAACATACCCTAAAAATGCACCAGAAAGGCCGGGCGTAGTGGCTCACGCCTGTAATCCTAGCACTTTGGGAAGCCGAGGTGGGCGGATCACGAGGTCAGGAGATCGAGACCATCCTGGCTAACATGGTGAAAACCCGTCTCTACTAAAAATACAAAAAAAAAAAAATTAGCCAGGCATAGTGGTAGGCGCCTGTAGTCCCAGCTATTCCAGAGGCTGAGGCAGGAGAATGGCATGAACCCGGGAGGTGGAGGTTGCAGTGAGCAGAGATGGCACCACTGCCCTCCAGCCTTGGCGACAGAGCAAGGCTCCGTCAAAAAAAAAAAAAAAAAGGCACCAGAAAAGCAGCACTTTCCCAGCTGGCAAAGTGAGAGGCACAGATTAACAAGTGATCCAGCAGAGCCTCTGTGCAATATGGCAGCCACTAGCCACCTGTGGGTATTATCTGAGACGTGGCTACTCCAATTGAAGGTTTGTTGTCCATGTAAAATACACACAAGGCTTTGAAGAGTAGCAAAAAAGGTAATATTGGCCGGGTGCAGTGGCTCATGCCTGTAATCCCAGCACTTTGGGAGGCCAAGGCAAGAGGATCATGAGGTCAGGAGATCGAGACTATATCCTGGCTAACATGGTGAAACCCTGTCTCTACTAAAAATAACAACAACAACAACAACAACAATAATTAGCCGGGTATGGTGGCAGGCGCCTGTAGTCCCAGCTACTCCGGAGGCTGAGGCAGGAGAATGGCCTGAACCTGGGAGGCGGAGCTTGCAGTGAGCCGAGATCACGCCACTGCACTCCAGCCTGGGAGACAGAGCGTGACTCCGTCTCAAAAAAAAAAAAAAAAAAAGATAATATTGGCTGGGGGCGGTGGCTCAAGCCTGTAATCCTGGCACTTTGGGAGGCAGAGGTGGGTGGATCATTTGAGGTCAGGAGTTCGAGACCAGCCTGGCCAACATGGTGAAACCCCACCTCTACTAAAAAAAAAGAAATACAAAAATTAGCCAGGTGTGGTTGTGCACAACTGTAATCCCAGGTACTCGGGAGACTGAGGCATGAGAATCACTTAGACCTGGGAGGTGGAGGATGCAGTGAGCTGAGATCATGCCACTGTACTCCAGCCTGGGCCACAGAGTGGGACTCCATCTCAAAATAATAATTAAAAAAGATAATATTGGGGGCATGCCCAAGATGGCCAAATAGGAACAGCTTCAGCCTCCAGCTCCCAGCGTGAGTGACACAGAAGACGGGTGATTTCTGCATTTTCAACTGAGGTACTGGGTTCATCTCACTGGGGAGTGCCAGACAATCGGTGCTGGTCAGCTGGTGCAGCCCGACCAGCGAGAGCTGAAGCAGGGCGAGGCATCACCTCACCTGGGAAGCGCAAGGGGGAAGGGAATCTCTTTTCCTTGCCAAAGGAAACTGAGACACACAACACCTGGAAAATCGGGTAACTCCCACCCTAATACTGCGCTTTACCAAGGGTCTTAGCAAATGGCACACCAGGAGATTATATCCCACACTTGGCCTGGAGGGTCCCACGCCCACAAAGCCTCCCTCATTGCTAGCACAGCAGTCTGAGATCTAACTGCTAGGCGGCAGTAAGGCTGGGGGAGGGGCGCCCACCATTGCTGAGGCTTAAGTAGGTAAACGAAGCCTTTGGGAAGCTCGAACTGGGTGGAGTCCACCGCAGCTCAAGGAGGCCTGCCTGCCTCTGTAGACTCCTCCTCTGGGCACAGGGCATAGCTAAACAAAAAGCAGCAGAAACCTCGGCAGAGGTAAATGCCCCTGTCTGATAGCTTTGAAGAGAGCAGTGGATCTCCCAGCACGGAGGTTGAGATCTGAGAACGGAAAGACTGCCACGGAGGTTGAGATCTGAGAACGGACAGACTGGCTGCTCAAGTGGGTCCCTGACCCCTGAGTAGCCTAACTGGAAGACATCCCCCACTAGGTGCAGACAAACACCTCACACCTCACATGGCAGGGTACACCCCTGAGACGAAGCTTCCAGAGCAAGAATCAGACAGCAACACTCACTGTTCAGCAATATTCTATCTTCTGCAGCCTCCGCTGCTGATACCCAGGCAAACAGGGTCTGGAGTGGACCTCAAGGAAACTCCAACAGACCTACAGCTGAGGGTTCTGACTGTTAGAAGGAAAACTAACAAACAGAAAGGACACCCACACCAAAACCCCATCAGTACATCACCATCATCAAAGCCCAAAGGCAGATAAAACCACAAAGATGGGGGAAAAGCAGTGCAGAAAAGCTGGAAATGCAAAAAATCAGAGTGCATCTCCCCTCCAAAGGAACGCAGCTCATAACCAGCAACGGAACAAAGCTGGACAGAGAATGACTTTGACGAGCTGAGAGAAGAAGGCTTCAGTCGATCAAACTTCTTAGAGCTAAAGGAGGAACTACGTAACCAGCGCAAAGAAACTAAAAACCTTGAAAAAAGAATGGATGAATGGATAACTAGAATAATCAAGGCAGAGAAGACCTTAAAAGAACTGATAAAGATGAAAACCATAACACGAGAACTACGTGACAAATGCACAAGCTTTAGTAACCGACTCGATCTACTGGAAGAAAGAGTATCAGCGATTGAAGATCAAATGAATGAAATGAAGTGAGAAGAAAAGCGTGGAGAAAAAAGAGTAAAAAGAAATGATCAAAGCCTCCAAGAAGTATGGGATTATGCGAAAAGACCAAATCTGCGTCTGACTGGTGTGCCTTAAAGTGATGGGGAAAATGGAACCAAGTTGGAAAACACTCTGTAGGATATCATCCAGGAGAACTTCCCCAACTTAGTAAGGCAGGCCAACATTCAAATTCAGGAAATACAGAGAACGCCACAATGATACTCCTCGAGAGGAGCAACTCCAAGACACATAATTGTCAGATTCATCAAAGCTGAAATGAAGGAAAAAATGTTAAGGGCAGCCAGAGAGAAAGGTCGGGTTACACACAAAGGGAAGCCCATCAGACTAACAGCAGATCTCTCAGCAGAAACTCTCCAAGCCAGAAGAAAGTGGGGGCCAATATTCAACATTTTTAAAGAAAAGAATTTTCAACCCAGAATTTCATATCCAGCCAAACTAAGTTTCATAAGTGAAGGAGAAATAAAATTCTTTACAAACAAGCAAATGCTTAGAGATTTTGTCACCACCAGGCCTGTCCTACAAGAGATCCTGAAGGAAGCACTAAACATGGAAAGGAACAACAGGTACCAGCCATTGCAAAAACATGTCAAAATGTAAAGTCCATCAATGCTAGGAAGAAACTGCATCAACTAGTGAGCAAAATAACCAGCTAATATCATAATGACAGGATCAAGTTCACACATAACAATATTAACTTTAAATGTAAATGGACTAAACGGTCCAATTAAAAGACACAGACTGGCAAATTGGATAAAGAGTCAATACCCATCAGTTTGCTGTATTCAGGAGACCCATCTCACATGCAGAGACACACACAGGCTCAAAATAAAGGGATGGAGGAAGATCTACCAAGCAAATGGAGAACAAAAAAAAAGCAGGGATTGCAATCCTAGTCTCTCATAAAACAGACTTTAAACCATCAAAGATCAAAAGAAACAAAGAAGGCCATTACATAATGGTAAAGGGATCAATTCATCAGGAAGAGCTAACTATCCTAAATATATATGCACCCAATACAGGAGCACCCAGATTCATAAAGCAAGTCCTTAGAGACTTACAAAGAGACTTAGCCTCCCATACAATAATAATGGGAGACTTTAACACCCCACTGTCAATATTAGACACATCAACGAGACAGAAAGTTAACAAGGATATCCAGGAATTGAACTCAACTCTGTACCAAGCGGACCTAATAGACATCTACAGAACTCTCCACCCCAAATCAACAGAACATACATTCTTCTCAGCACCACATCGCACTTATTCCAAAATTGACCACATAGTTGGAAGTAAAGCACTCCTCAGCAAATGTAAAAGAACAGAAATTATAACAAACTGTCTCTCAGACCACAGTGCAATCAAACTAGAACTCAGGACTAAGAAACTCAATCAAAACCACTCAACTACATGGAAACTGAACAACCTTCTCCTGAATGACTACTGGGTACATAACAAAATGAAGGCAGAAATAAAGATGTTCTTTGAAACCAATAAGAACAAAGATACAACATACCAGAATCTCTGGGACACATTTAAAGCAGTGTGTAGAGGGAAATTTATAGCACTAAATGCCCACAAGAGAAAGCAGGAAAGATCTAAAATTGACACCCTAACATCACAATTAAAAGAACTAGAGAAGCAAGAACAAACACATTCAAAAGCTAGCAGAAGGCAAGAAATAACTAAGATCAGAGCAGAACTGAAGGAGATAGAGACACAAAAAACCCTTCAAAAAAATCAATGAATCCAGGAGCTGGTTTTTTGAAAAGATCAACAAAATTGATAGACCGCTAGCAAGACTAATGAAGAAGAAAAGAGAGAAGAATCAAACAGACA
Organism: Macaca nemestrina; assembly: GCF_043159975.1. Classification (NCBI taxonomy): domain Eukaryota; kingdom Metazoa; phylum Chordata; class Mammalia; order Primates; family Cercopithecidae; genus Macaca; species Macaca nemestrina. Next base: position 74,907,989 of record NC_092137.1, read on the forward strand.
CAATAAAAAATGATAAAGGGGATATCACCACCGACCCCACAGAAATACAAACTACCATCAGAGAATACTATAAACACCTCTACGCAAATAAACTAGAAAACCTAGAAGAAATGGATAATTTCCTGGACACTTACACTCTCCCAAGACTAAACCAGGAAGAAGTTGAATCCCTGAATAGACCAATAGCAGGCTCCGAAATTGAGGCAATAATAGCCTACCAACCAAACAAAGTCCAGGACCAGATGGATTCACAGCCGAATTCTACCAGAGGTACAAGGAGGAGTTGGTACCATTCCTTCTGAAACTATTCCAATCAATAGAAAAAGACGGAATCCTCCCTAACTCATTTTACAAGGCCAACATCATCCTGATACCAAAGCCTGACAGAGATATAACAAAAAAAGAGAATTTTAGACCAATATCCTTGATGAACATCGATGTAAAAATCCTCAATAAAATACTGGCAAACCGAATCCAGCAGCACATCAAAAAGCTTATCCACCAAGATCAAGTGGGCTTCATCCCTGGGATGCAAGGCTGGTTCAACATAACGCAAATTAATAAACGTACTCCAGCATATAAACAGAACCAAAGACAAAAACCACATGATTATCTCAATAGATGCAGAAAAGGCCTTTGACAAAATTCAACAGCCCTTCATGCTAAAAACTCTCAATAAATTCGGTATTGATGGAACATATCTCAAAATAGTAAGAGCTATTGATGACAAACCCACAGCCAATATCATACTGAATGGGCAAAAACTGGAAGCATTCCCTTTGAAAACTGGCACAAGACAGGGATGCCCTCTCTCACCACTCCTATTCGACATAGTGTTGGAAGTTCTGGCTAGGGTAATCAGGCAAGAGAAACAAATAAAGGGTTCAGTTAGGAAAAGAAGAAGTCAAAATGTCCCTGTTTGCAGAGGACATGATTGTATATTTAGAAAACCCCATTGTCTCAGCCCAAAATCTCCTTAAGCTGATAAACAACTTCAGCAAAGTCTCAGGATACAAAATCAGTGTGCAAAAATCACAAGCATTCCTATGCACCAATAATAGACAAACAGAGAGCCAAATCATGAATGAATTCCCATTCACAATTACTACAAAGAGAATAAAATAACTAGGAATCCAACTTACAAGGGATGTGAAGGACCTCTTCAAGGAGAACTACAAACCACTGCTCAATGAAATAAAAGAGGACACAAACAAATGGAAGAACATACCATGCTCATGGATAGGAAGAATCAGTATCTTGAAAATGGCCATACTGCCCAAGGTAATTTATAGATTCAATGCCATCCCCATTAAGCTGCCAATGACTTTCTTCAAAGAATTGGAAAAAACTGCTTTAAAGTTCATATGGAACCAAAAAAGAGCCCGCATTGCCAAGAAAATCCTAAGCCAAAAGAACAAAGCTGGAGGCATCACGCTACCTGACTTCAAACTATACTACGAGGCTACAGTAACCAAAACAGCATGGTACTGGTACCAAAACAGAGATATAGACCAATGGAACAGAACAGAGCCCTCAGAAATAATACCACACATCTACAGCCATCTGATCTTTGACAAAACTGACAAAAACAAGAAATGGGGAATGGATTCCCTATTTAATAAATGGTGCTGGGGAAATGGGCTAGCCATAAGTAGAAAGCTGAAACTGGATCCTTTCTTTACTCCTTATATGAAAATTAATTCAAGATGGATTAGAGACTTAAATGTTAGACCTAAAACCATAAAAACCCTAGAAGAAAACCTAGGTAATACCATTCAGGACATAGGCATGGGCAAGGACTTCATGTCCAAAACACCAAAAGCAATGGCAACAAAAGCCAAAATTGAAAAATGGGATCTAATTAAACTAAAGAGCTTCTGCACAGCAAAAGAAACTACCATCAGAGTGAACAGGCAACCTATAGAATGGGAGAAAATTTTTGCAATCTACTCATCTGACAAAGGGCTAATATCCAGAACCTACAAAGAACTCAAACAAATTTACAAGAAAAAAACAAACAACCCCATCAAAAAGTGGGCAAAGGATATGAACAGACACTTCTCAAAAGAAGACATTCATACAGCCAACAGACACATGAAAAAATGCTCATCATCACTCGCCATCAGAGAAATGCAAATCAAAATAAACCACAATGAGATACCATCTCACACCAGTTAGAAAGGCAATCATTAAAAAATCAGGAAACAACAGGTGCTGGAGAGGATGTGGAGAAATAGGAACACTTTTACACTGTTGGTGGGACTGTAAACTAGCTCAACCATTGTGGAAAACAGTGTGGCGATTCCTCAAGGATCTAGAACTAGAAACACCATTTGACCCAGCCATCCCATTACTGGGGATATACCCAAAGGATTATAAGTCATGCTGCTATAAAGACACATGTACATGTATGTTTAATGTGGCACTATTCACAATAGCAAAGACTTGGAATCAACCTAAATGTCCATCAGTGACAGACTGGATTAAGAAAATGTGGCACATACACACCATGGAATACTATGCAGCCATAAAAAAGGATGAGTTCGTGTCCTTTGTAGGGACATGGATGCAGCTGGAAACCATCATTCTTAGCAACCTATAGCAAGAACAGAAAACCAAATACCTCATGTTCTCACTCATAGGTGGGAGTTGAACAATGATTCACTGCAGCCTCAAACTTCCAGGCTCAAGCAATAATCCTTCCTTAGCCTCTGGAGTAGCTGGGACTACAGGCATGAACCACCACACCTGGCTAATTTTTAAATTTTTAGTAGAGACAAGGTCTTGCTATGTTGCCTAGGCTGGTCTCGAACTCATGGGCTCAATTGAGACTCCCACCTTGCCTCCCGAAGTGTTGGGATTATAGGCGTGAGCCACCATACCTGGCCTATAATTAAAAAAAAAAAAATTAGATAATGGAATCAGCAGGCATAGTATTATCTCATTTATTTAAAATTTAAGTATTTTCTCTGTCTATCATCTATCTATAGGGTTGTCTTGAAATAGGTTGACACTCATATCATTGTTGGAAGGATTGGTCACAAAGGCATAGGCTAGTGCTAGATCAGCACAAGTCAGTATTAAAGTAAAGGTGAAGAGGATTTCAGAGGCTGTAAAGCTGTGGCACATTCTAGTTGGTTATCAGAAAGTCAAGTTAGAGAAATAAGGGATAAAAAATTGAAAATATTGGGTAAACTCCAGGAATCAGTAGACATATATTATTGACCTAGAGCACTTGAGTATGGCTAATACTTGTTGAACATCACGTAAATGCCTTGGCTTGACAAAATCTTCAAGAATTCTATTTCTGGGCTTTCATACATGAACTTTTTTGGGTTATCCTATAGATAATATGGCCCTAGGCAGTTAGGATAACTTAGATTGATGTTTCATTGGCGGTCAGGTCAAGAAACCAGAATGCTGTTTAGGGAGGGGATTAAAAATATTTAAAAAGAAAATCAGAATTCCCTTTGTAAAAAATAAAATCTTACAAAGACTCCCTATATATAAATTGGCATTTTATCAGCATAAATGTATTTTTATTTATTTATTTATTTTTTGAGACGGAGTCTCGCTCTGTCACCCAGGCTGGAGTGCAGTGGCCGGATCTCAGCTCACTGCAAGCTCCGCCTCCCGGGTTCACGCCATTCTCCTGCCTCAGCCTCCCGAGTAGCTGGGACTACAGGCGCCTGCCACCTCGCCCGGCTAAGTTTTTGTATTTTTAGTAGAGACGGGGTTTCACTGTGTTAGCCAGGATGGTCTCGATCTCTTGACCTCGTGATCCGCCCGTCTCGGCCTCCCAAAGTGCTGGGATTACAGGCTTGAGCCACCGCGCCCGGCCCATAAATGTATTTTTAATATTTATTTATGTATTTTGAATACATACATTCGTAGGGTTTGAAATTCAAAAGAATATGTAATTTTATCATTTTTCTTCCCTAAATAGAATTGTTGGCAATACTTTTCTGTATCTTGCTTTTGTTGATTATTGTATTTGAGCAATCATTTCACATCATTATAGAGTATTCCATTAAAGGATGAACCGTGATTTTATGTAACCAATCCCCTATTAACAGACATTCAATTTGTTTCCAATCTTTTGTTACAGCAAACAGTGCTGAAACAAATAATCTTGTACTTATTTTGCACATGTGCAAATACATATGTAGGATAAGGTCCTGGAAGTGAATTTGCTACGTTAAAAGATATGTAAATTGTGATACTGTCACCAAATTGCCCCTATAGAAATTATGTCAATTTATACACTGACAAATGGCATATAAGCATGCTTATTTCTTCAAATTCTCGTGACAATGTGTCATAGAAAAAATTTTTGCCAATCATATAGGTGGAAAGTGACATCTCTGCATATTTGAATTTCTCTTACTATGAATGAGGTTGATGTATTTTCATGTCTCAATGTCATTTATATTTTCTTTTCTGAAAACTGACTGTGTATATCCATCCTCATTTTCTTTTTTTTTTTTTTGAGATGGAGTCTTACTCTGCTGCCCCGGCTGGAGGTGCAGTGGTGTGATCTCGGCTCACTGCAAGCTCCACCTCCTGGGTTCATGCCATTCTCCTGCCTCAGCCTCCCGAGTAGCTGGGACTACAGGCACCCGCCACCATGCCTGGCTCATTTTTTGTATTTTTTAGTAAAGACAGGGTTTCACCTTGTTAGCCAGGATGGTCTCAATCTCCTGACCTCGTGATCTGCCCGCCTTGGCCTCCCAAAGTGCTAGGATTACAGGCGTGAGCCACCGTGCCCGGCCCATCCATCCTCATTTTCTATTGAGTTATTGAATGTTTTTTTCTTACTGAATTGTAGGAGTTTTCTACATATGTAGAAAATTAACCCTATGTGATATGAGAAGCAAATATTTTCCTCATATTGTTATTTATCTTTAGAATTTGCATGTATATTCTTTGCCAAGCATACATTCTGTTTTGATATATTATTAATCTTTTATTTTTAGATTTTTTTGGTTTTATATTATGCTTAGAAAAGCCATTCCTATTCTTATATTATTTTCTCCCCATGGTCTGTTTATTAATTATTAATTTACTGCTTCTCAACTCCAAATTCATCCTTCAATACATGCTCTGTGATAAATTCCTTTAAGCATTTCTGTTTTACAGTGAGCACAATGTTAAGTTTTCTTAGTAAAGGGCACTGGAGGGACATGAGGAGGTTCTTCTGTTGTTACATGCAGCACACTGTGGGTCAGCTGTGGGGTGCAGGGCTATTTAATGGTGACCCATCCATGCATTCAGAATTCATAGTCTTTCAGTGACTTCATAGCCCTGCCTGGCCTAGTAATCACCTTTCTGCAGCCCTTTCAACACGGACACCATATGATTCAGACCTCTTGCCTGTACTAATGCCTAATTCCCTTTGCTCACTTGTCCCTCCCCATGAGAAGTTTGTCTCCTGTGGCCATCTCAATGCTACTGCTCTTCCAACATGGAGAATACACATTCTGGGCATCCTGCCTGCACTCTCTCTGCATGACTGTATACCCAGCCATCACTGTAGCTCACCTATCACTGGAGAGTAGCTTCCTGCTTTCCCAGTAACTGTAGACCAACTTTAGCCTTGACAAACCAGTGAACTTCTCTGCCATCCAGTGGGTTACAAATACACATTCTGCAATTTGGTGTGAACCCCAGCCTCGGGAAGGGAGTCCTCTTTTCAAGTTTGACTTTCCTTAGGATCTCTCCCTTAGCCCTAGGGTACCATATAAATTCCCTTATATCTAATAGGTAATCTATTATCATAGTTTAATATGTTAAGCTATATTTCAGTTTGTTTTTGTTTTTGTTTTTGTTTTTTTGAGATAGGATCTTGCTCTGTCACCCAGGCTAGAATGCAGTAATGAGGAAATCATAGCTCATGACACTGGGCTCAAGGGATCCCCTCGCCTCAGCCACCTGAGTAGCTAGGATTACAGGTGCAGGCCACCATGTCTGGCTAATCTTTTATTTTTAAATTTTTTGTAGAGATGAGGTCTCATTATGTTGCTCAGGCTGGTTGTGAACACCTGGCCTCAAGCAATCCTCCCACCTTGGCCTCCCAAAGTGCTAGGATTACATGCATGAACCAACATGCCCAGCCTGTATTCAAACTTTTTACACAAACTTTCCTTGTTTAAATCACTATGGTTTGTTTCCTGATTATACTCAGACTAATACAATCTGTTCTAGTACTTGTTTAGTTTATTTTTATACTTTGCTCCATCAGGAATCTATGCTGGTATATGCTGTGAGTATGGATCTAGCTTTATTTTTCCCATATGGCTATATTAAGTTCCTACATGTATTTTTTTTAAATGAACTTTAAATTGTATTCCATTACAATCTGTCTTTTCAATCTCCAGTATCACATTGTGTTTAATATCTGATAGGAATAGTCCCTGGATATTCTTTCTTTTAAAATTTGAACTTGAGTAGCAGAATGTCTAGTTCTCCTGTTGGAAATTTTATAATTTTTGGGAATTGCATTACATTTGTACATTAGGGATAATTGACATCTGAGTCTTCCCAAGAACTAATGATTTTTTATTTGTTCAAGTCTTTTTTTGTGTGTGTTTCTCAATAGTATTAAACAATTTTTTAATTGGCAAAAGGAAAACTGTATATATTTATGATGTATAACATTATTTTTAATGTAAATATAACAATAGTATTTTAAGTCATACAAATCTTGCATATTTATTGTTAATTTAATTCATAAGTATTTGATCATTTTGGTTATTGTGATGAAAAATTTTCTTCCATTATAACTTTTAACTTGTTGCTCTTAGACATATAAAGAGTACAAATATCTGTGCTGATTTTGCTGTGGATTATTTCATTGTTTCAAATAATTTCCTAGTTGATTCTCTTGGGTTTTCTGGATACATAATCAAATAATCTGCAAATAACAATTTAATCTCATCTTTTCTCATTTCATACCCTAATTTCTTTTTCTTGTATCATTACATCAATGAAAATCTCTAGAATACTTCTATTTTTATTTTTATTGTTTTAGTGGTAAAAGATAGATTTTATTAGCTCAAGGTCCACTGAAGAGCTTTCAGGAAGTTCTAAAGAAAAATCTGGCCATCTTTTCTGTAAAATAAATAGAACAGCAGGAATCTCTGGGTATCCCTTAAACATAAACTATGATGATTCCATTCATATTACCTGGGCTGTAAGTAAATGAATTCTTACAAATAAAAATAACATTTTAGAAACTAGTTAATACCACTAGCCCTAATTTGGTTTTCACTTGCTTGTATTTGTCTAAGAAATTTCTCCATGAAGTACATATTACAATCTAACAATTATTTCTCATTTACACTTAAGTCAAAGTACTCACTCTTACCCTGGAAGCAAAACTTACTTCTGAAAATAATCTACAGAAATAATAGTAACACATAGAGCTTTGAGATAGACTAAGAACAACCTCCTATGTTCTATGGATCAAAATGCAAAGGTCTCCATTATATATGTAAATAAACTCTTTCATTAATTTGGGATATATTGATATTACATGACCACGTGCATACCTATGGAACACATACATACACTACAGAACAAATCTTGACAATGTTTCTACTGCCAACATACTTTCCAATCCCAACTGCTGGAAAGGAAATAAAAACAAAACGAAAACTACTTTTCCTTTCTATAAATAGTTTTTAAGTGGAAAAACAAAGCCAACCATCCTCATCGAGATATGGACTAAGCTCCAAAAAGTTCAGAGTCAAGAATCTGTTCAGTTGTTCCCCAATGTAACAAAGCACATAAGCTTTCTCTATTTAGGAAGCTTCTCTGATCATCTCCAGTGTTTTGTCTTAAAAACTGCTTTACAAGATACAAGGTAGCCATGTTGGTTAAATTCTTTCTGCTGCTCACCTTACACCTGATGTAACCATATAGGTTGGCATCTGGTAGCACTATACCCATAATAACCACTGCTAACCAGTTTACCCTGAAGGAGAACAGGGCACTAAAGGCAAATATCACCCAAAGCACTGCACAGGCTATAAGTCCCAATCAAAAGATTCTTGATTCAGCTTCTGACACAGTTTTATTCTCTTGAGAGGATGCCTTTCTAGATTCAAACACCCAGTGGCTCTTTCCATCTTCATCTATGTGACACCGCCAACATAGACCGTTAGTCTACCTGTGACATTCTTTGCTGTCCAAAAGTCACATGACAACAACAAGATAATTGTCATCATACAGGCAATAAAGCTGCTGCTGAGTAACTCATAGAGAAGACAGATGATGAATGAAGGTAGACTGACTTGAAAGAATAAGTGGAAAAATGATACCACTGAATATCTGATTTTTGGATTTTTTTGGTCTATCAGTTGTCTCCTCTTCTGTATCAAATAGTGAAACATCTGCAGTGTCATCAGTACTATCCTACTGCTTCATGGCCCAGAATACTTCTAAATAATGGTGATGATACTGAACTTCTTTATCTTGCATGGGAATGTCTTTAGTGTTTTTCCATTAAGAACAATACTAACTCTTGAATTGAAAAATTATGCTAAAGAATAGCTATCTGTTTCTGTTTTATTAGAGTTTTTACAAAACAAAATTGGATGTTGAAGTTTATCAAATGCTTTTTCAGAAGTTAGAGAGATGAACATGATCATGTTTCTTCTCCTTAGATATGTTAACATAGTAAATTATATTAATAGATTTCCTAATATTAAATCATATTTGAATTTTTGGTATATAATTCTTTTAATGTGGCACTGGATTATATTGCCAATACAGGTTGAACATCCCTAATCTAAAAGTCTGAATTTGAAATGTTCCAAATCCAAAATTTTTGAGGGCCAACATGAGGCCACAAGTGGAAAATTCCACATCTGACCTCATGTGATGGGTTACAGTCAAAACTCTGTTTCGTGCACAAAATTATTTTAAAAATATTGTAGGCCGGGCACGGTGGCTCAAGCCTGTAATCCCAGCACTTTGGGAGGCCGAGACGGGCGGATCACGAGGTCAGGAGATCGAGACCAGCCTGGCTAACACGGTGAAACCCCGTCTCTACTAAAAATACAAAAAACTAGCCGGGCGAGGTGGCGGGCGCCTGTAGTCCCAGCTATTTGGGAGGCTGAGGCAGGAGAATGGCGTAAACCTGGGAGGCAGAGCTTGTAGTGAGCTGAGATCCGGCCACTGCACTCCAGCCTGGGTGACACAGCGAGACTCTGTCTCAAAAAAAAAAAAAAAAAAAAAAAAATATTGTATAGGCTGGGAATGGTGCTCACGCCTGTAATCCCAGCACTTTGGGAGGCCGAGGCGGGTGGATCCATGAGGTCAGGAGTTTGAGACCAGCCTGACCAAGATGGTGAAACCCTGTCTGTACTAGAAAATACAAAAATTAGCTGGGTGTGGTGGTGGGCACCTGTAATCCCAGCAACTTGGGAGACTGAGGCAGGAGAGTCGCTTGAACCCGGGAGGCGGAGGTTGCAGTGAGCCGAGAACGCACCACTGCATTCTAGCCTGGGCGACAGAGCAAGACTCTGTCTCAAAAAAAAAAAAAAAAAGTATAAAACTACTTTCAGATGGTGTATATAAGGTATACATGAAACCAATGAATTTCATGTTTAGACTTGGGTCCCATCCCTAAGTCATTATGTACATGCAAATATTCCAAAATTCAAAAAAATCCAAAGTCTGAAACACTTCTGGTCTCAAGTATTTTGGATAAGAGATTCACAAACTTTTTTTTTTTTTAAGACAAGTCCTCGCTCTGTTGCCTAGGCTGGAGTGCAGTGGCATAATCATGACTTACTGCAACTGCAACCTCTGGGGCTCAGGTGATCCTCCTGCCTTATCCTCCTGAGTAACTGAGACTACAAGTATGCACCACCATGTCTTTTAAAAAACTTTTTTGTAGAGCTGAGGTCTCACTATGTCGCCCAGGCTGGTCTTGAACTCCTGGGCTTATGTGATCCTCCTTCCTTGGTCTCCCAAAGTGCTGGAATTATAGGCATGAGCCACCTCACCAGGCTGGTATATAGGTATTCAAAACTGATATATTTTTAATAGCCTTCCCTTCCAACAAGCCTTGTATGCTAAATATCTTCAATACACCTTTAAAAAATTTTATTTTATTTTAGGTTCTGGGATACGTGTGCAGAATGTGCAGGTTTGTTACATAGGTAAATGTGTGCCATAGTGGTTTGCTGTACCTATCAACCCATCACCTAGGTATTAAGCCCCACATGCATTAGCTATTAGTCCTGATGTTCTCCCTCCTCCTGCCCCCTCAACAGGCCCCAGTGTGTGTTGTTCCCCTCCCTGTGTCCATGTGTTCTCATTGTTCAGCTCCCACTTATGAGTGAGAACATGCGGTCTTTGGTTTTCTGTTCCTGTGTTAGTTTGCTTAGCATGACAGCTTCCAGCTTCCTCCATGTCCCAGCAAATGACGTGACCTCATTCCTTTTTATGGCTGCATAGTATTCCATGGTGTATATGTACCACATTTTTTAAAATCCAGTCTATCTCTGATGGGCACATGGGTTGGTTCCAAGTTTTTGCTATCATGAACAGTGCTGCAATAAACACACGAATGCGTGTATCTTTATAATGGAATGATTTATATTCCTTTTGGTATATACCTAGTAATGGGATTGCTGGGTCAAATGGTATTTCTCAGTGTGCCTTCTTGATCACTCTGTACTCTACTCTTTTTTGCCCTAGCATTAAAGTGCCATTCTTAGTTTCATTTAATACATTTTGCTTCAAATTCAACCTTGTCTACAATTGATCATAATTCTCTTTGTTTGGTTTGCCTTTGCCTAGTATACGTTTGCCCACCCTTTTATTTTCAACCTTTCTGAATCATTTTGTTGTAGCTGTGCCTCTTGAAAATGGCAGATTTGCTTTGTGATCAAGTCTGTCTGTAAGTTCTAAAAATCATCTGATATGACAGATATGTTTGTTTTTAGTTATATTATTTTATGGTATACTCTTTATTTTTATAGCTTTTAGAAAATCACTTTACCGTATATTTTATTTTCATTTTTTCTGTATGTTTGTCTTGTCATGATTAGGAAGGCCTATATTTCTGCTTTAGTGACTATCTTTATAACTCTGTGTAATTCCCTTAAGTTAATCTTTAGCAGTATCTATTAATTCACCACTATGGAAACAACAAAATTAGTGTATTTCCTTTTATTACTCTTACTCTCCCTTTACTGCAGCACTAAATTATAGTTTATTATATTATCTTTCTTGGGGTTTACCTTTATGCTGTTTAATATGTTATATCTCTATTATTTGTAACCTTGAAGTGATTCCATTTGAATGCCAGCTATTAAGAATGAGAAAATAAGTATTATAGCTAAATTACAATACTCTGAGTCCTAATACCTCATTGTAGATAATATATGATTTAAATAAGTTTTTATTATGAAAAGGTAAAAGAATTGGGAAGATCTTCACAATAAGGGCATTCTTCTGAAACCCTGTTTTGAGGGGAAATGAATCATTCTGGTTGGAATTATTTATATTAAGGGTGCAATGGATATAAAAGGAATTTTAATATTAATTATGAATCTCCCGTCATGACTCCTTATAAAACATTCAGAATTATTTGATTATACTCAAAAATTAAATATGAGAGGATATATTGAGGTATTCATTCTGAGTAAGATTTCCCACATGCTATCTTTCTCCATTTATATTTTAAGCTGCTTCTGCAGATAGAAAATGTCAGATATTTATACAGGTCAGTGACAATGGATTTAAGGTCATGTTTTTCCATAAGTAAAGACTGGATTGTTCTATACATAAGGTAATAGCACTGTTTCAGCAATTTTCTTGAGCTTTTAACTAGGGTTGAACTTACTGTTCAGTTGGAAAGAAATTTTGGCTTTCAACTTTTCCTGAGAAACCAGTGAGGAATCTGATCCTGGTTAAAAACCTATGTGCGATTTTTTTCAAGCCTGACCATAGGCAATTACAAATAATTTACTTGGCAGGCCTCATGGGGGAAAAGCTGCCTTTGCCACACCAGACTTGGTACACAGCCAATGCACTGCATTCTCTGATGGGAGTTGCAGTCAAGGATTCAGAACCCCTGGCTGGTCATGTTCTTGGAATATTTGTATTCCTAGCTCTGGTACTTTCATTTCTAGCTCTCTTCATCTGAGGCCTTGGGCCAAGTCCTCCTTAGGCCCTCTGTCAAGACCTCCTTGTGGGGGAAGGGAGAAGGATGCCTTAAAGACACTTTTCCCTACTCTGAGTCAGTACTCTGTACTTTTCCACTCCTAGCCTTCCCTCCTTGCCCTCCCATCAACCCCAGGGTGCATAAAATTGCCAGAGGCTTTGTTCAGGACTCCTTCAACAGTGAAACTATCCCCATGTCTGCACTTATCCTCAACCAGTGCACAGTTTCATGGAGGAAATGGAAAAGGGGGAGTAGGCACTTTCTCCAGTTTAGATTCTTGCTTATATTATTACTGTAAATAAAGGCTTACCCTTTCATTTGTGGCTTGATTTCGTTAATCAGCTACTATGACAGCTCAGCTCTTTCCCAGCTTAGTTGAGCTTCTGATAAGTCAGTGGTTTCTAGTGTAAAGCTAGCTGCCTTTTCTAGTGGAGTGATTAAAAGATTAAGGGATTCAACTAGGTCCAAATGTACCGAGGAGTGCCAGAGGGATATAACATAGCCACTTGAGGAGTAAAAAAAATCATTTTACCCTTGTTTGGGACATGGGCTCATTTCCTAAGAAACCTTTTATACTGGATATCTTCCATTTGCCCTTCCAGATCATTCTCTACTTTTCTCTACCCTATTTTGTGCCCTAGGAAGGTGATCCCTAGGGACTGATTCAATGAGGTCATTCACACTCTTGCTTCCAGCTGGCTTTGGCCAATGGGAGGCACCAGCAGGAGATCCGCATGTGGGAGGAAAGTGAGGTCAGGGTATTTCATCTCCTGGCTTCCTCCTCACCAGATTGCCACAGGATGGCTGCGTCCTTCTTCTGAAGGCAACGTGATTCTCTGCTTGACCAAACTTTAGTCAGGCTTTTAAACCTTTTCTTAGGCCCATCTGTGCACTTCCTTATAAAATTTAGTTTTAGCAAAGAACCCTGCTAAGTCAGTTTGGCGAGAATCCCCTACTCGTAATGTCTGATCATTCTCAGTGTCTGATTGGGTTCCTCATCCTGCACTATCCCCCAGCTGATGTCTGAACACCCTGGCCTGTTTTCAGCAAGAATCCTGTAAGTCAGTTTAGCCAGAATTCCCATTACCCCTGATGTTTCCTCTTAGTTAACTATCCACTGATCCCCATATGCTCCTTGGCTATATATTCCCACTTGCTTGTGCCATATTCAGAATTGAGCCCAGTCTCTCTTTCCCATTGCAACATTCCATTGTCATGGTCCTTATACCCACTGATGGATTTCCAAGGGATCAATGCTATGGTCCCTTTATTTAGGATCATAACAACATACCTATCGTGCTCGTCCTCAATAAGGTCTTTCTTACCATAATTTAACAAGTGTCGTGAATAACTTTTTCTTTAACAAAGGCCAAAGATCCTGTCGGGCAGCCCTCTTCAGACAGTTCCCTCCTCTTCAGTCCTAGAGGTGGTATGCCTATTGCACCATCTAAACTCTGCCCACACCTATGTAAATATTCCCTTCTATATTTCTTTGAAAATTATTTGGTTTGAATGTGCCATCTATCTGTTTCTTCCTAGCAATTTGACTGACTTAACAGCTCCTTATATAAATACTTAATTAAAAAGGAAAATAAAATCTAAAATACTTTTGAAAGTTATAAGCTAAAAGATAACAATAGATTTTAAAAACTACATCGAATACATACATCAATAAGCAAACATATATTAGGATAAAAGTGAAAGTCATGGAAAAAACATTTAGCATGATGCCATGTATGCAGTAAACACTCTGTAATATCTGCTTAATGTTATTAACATATTAGCAAATAGAGTGATTTCTCTGAATTGAGTGTCTGAAAATGACCAACAAATGTCTTGTATATTTGTAATAAGAGGGTTGGTGGTTACTATAGAGGCAATTTCCTAAGGGCAAAACTACCAATGGGAAGTACCTGAGGATTGAGCTCCCTCTCAGAAATCCAGGCTCTTACCACGTGACTTAAGGTGTTGGTATATCACCAGAAGGGAACCATGGTGGTTTTAAATATGTTTACAAATTCTTTGACACACTCCTCCTCAAAGGGTAGTATAAAATTCTCTGGATTTTCTAAATAGACCATCACATCATCTACAAATAGGGACAATTTTATTTCTTCCTGTCCAAGCTGCATGCCTTTTATTTCCTTTTCTTACCTCATTGTGCTGCCTAGGACTTCTAGTACTCTGCGGAGGAGTACTAAGAGCAGACATCTTTGTCTTGTCTCAATCTTAGCAGGAAAGCATTCAGTCTTTCACTATTAAATATGGCATTAGCTGTAGCTTTTATCATGAGTGGATGTTGAACTTTGTCAAATGCTTATTCTACTTCAACTGATATAATCACGTGGTTTTCTTCTTTAGCTTTTTAATATGGTGTACTACTTTGGCTGATTTTCAAATATTGAACCAATTTTGCATCCCTGAAATAAGTTCTACTTGGTTATGGTGTATAATTCCTTTTAATTGCTGAATTCTATTTTTTAATATTTTGTTAAGTTTTATGTGATCTATGTTCATGAGGGATACTGGTCTTCAGTTTTCTTTTTTTGTACTGTCTTAGTCTATTTTTGGGATAAAAATAGCCTCATAAAATGAGTTGGGAAGTATTTTCTTCTTTTATATTTTCTGGAAGAGATTATGTAGAATTGATGTTATTTTTCTTTAAATGTTTAGTAGAATTCTTCAATAAAACCATCTGGGTCTGAAGATTTCTTTTTCAGAAATTTAAAAATCATGAATTCAATTTCTTTAATGGTTACAGGGCCATTCAAGCTATCTGTTTCATATTGGGCAACTGTGATAGTTTGTGCTTTTCAAGGAACTGGTCCATTTCATCTAAGTTGTTAGATTTACGTATGTAAAGGTATTTGTAGTATTCTCCTATTATTCTTTGGAATAACAAGGGCCTATAAGACACTCCCCTGTTTCATTCCTGATATTGGTAATTTATATTTTCTTTTTCTATTTTCCTTGTCATTCTTGCCAGAGGTTTGTTAATTTTATTGATCTTTTCAAAGAATCAACTACTTTTCATTAATATTCTCTATTTTATGTTTTCAATTTCACTTATTTTTGCTCTTTATTATTTCCTTCCTTTTGCTTGTTTTGAGTTCATTTTGCTTTTCCTTTTCTAGTTTCTTGAGGTGGGAGTTTATATTACTGATTTGACTTTTTTCTTTTCTAACGTAAGCATTTTAGTGCCATAAATTTCCTTCTCAGCACTGCTTTAGCTGCATCCCACAAATTTTGATATTTGTATTTTCATTTACCTTTAGTTCAATGTTGTTGTCTTTTAAAATTTCCCTTGACATATTGCTTTTTGACCAATGGATTATTTAGAAGTGTGTTGTTTAGTTTCCAAGTGTTTGGGGGAATTTTTCTGTTATGTTTCTGTTATAGATTTTTATCTTGATTCATTGTGTCAGAGAACATACTATGTATGATTTCAATTTTTAAAATTTAAGTTTCTTTCCTTCATGGCCCATGGTATGGTCTAGTTTGGCAAATGTTCCATAGGTGCTTGAAAAGAATGTGCATTCTGCTTGTTGTTGGGTGGAGTATTATATAAATGTCAATTACATCCTGTTGGCTGATGTTTTTCTGTATCCTTATTGATGTTCTACAATTGTTGAAAGAGGGACACTGAATCTAACTATAATTGTGGATTTATCTATTTCTTCTTTTAGATCAATCAGTTTTTGCTCCACATATTTTATAGTTTCTGCTGTTTAGTGCATACACATTTAGGATTTCTGTATCTTCTTGGTGGATTGACCTTTTCATCACTGTCTAATGTCCCTCTCTGTACCTGGTATTCTTCGATCTGAAATCTGTTTCATCTGATATATTAATAAAGCCACTCCTGCTTTGTTTTGGTTAATGTTTGCGTGATATATCCCTTTCCATTCTTTTACTTTTAGCCTACATTTATTGTGTTTGAAGTTAGTTTCTTTTAGACAGGATATAGTTGGGTCATTTAAAAAATTAACTCTGCCAAGCTCTTTTAATTGATGTTTTTAGGCCACTCACATTTAATGTAACTATTGATATGTTAGCCTGCCAATTTATTTGTTGTTTCCTGCTTGTTCCCTCTGTTTTTAGTTTCTTTGTTTTCTTTTATATACCTTCCAATGGGCTATTGGAATATTTTAAAAATACTCTATTTTGATTTACCTATGGTGTTTCTGAGTGTATTTCTTTGTATAGGTTTTTTAGTGGTGGCCCTAATTATCATATTGTACACAGAAACTTAACAAGAGTCAACTGGTGTCAACATTTTACCAGTTCAAATGAAGTGTAGAAACCTTAGCTCCCTTTATATCACTTTCCCCTCCTTTGTTTATAATATAATTGTCTTAGGTATTTCCTCTACATATATCTCAAACTCCTGGGCTCAAGTGATCCTCTTGCCTCAGCCTCCCAAAGTGCTAAGATTATAGGTGTGAGTCACCATGCTCAGCCTCAAGATTTCATCTTTAACCATAGTTTTTATATGATGTGTCATAATGTAGTTTTCTTCATGTTTCTTATGCATGGCATTCAATGATGGCTTAAATTTGTGGCTTTGGAGTTTCTTATCAAAATTAGAAACATTCTGGCCATTTTTTAAATGTTTTTTTTCTGTCCCCTGTTCCTCTCCTTTGCAGACTTTAATTACACATATATTAGATGGCTTGAAGTTGTCCCAGAGCTCAATTATGCTCTATTCATTTAAAAAAATGATTGTTTTCTGTGTTTCATTTTGGATAGTTTCTATTCCTATGTCTTCATGTTCACTGATCTTTTTTTTCGTAATGTCTAATCTGTCAATAATTCCATCTAGTGTACTTTCCATGCCAGAAATTGTAGTTTCCCTCTCTAAAAGTTTGATTTGGAACTTTTAAAATATCTTCTATATCTCCACTTAGCTTTTTGAACACATGGAACCCAATTATAACAATTGTCTTAATGTCCTCATCTGCTAATTCTAACATTTATGTTACTTCTGTGTCAGCTTTAATAATTTCTTCATAAGTCATAAAATCCTGCTTCTTTGCATGCCTATTTAAGTTTTTATTGAATGCCAGACAGTATGAATTTTACCTTAATGGGTGCTAGATAGTTTTGTATTTCTATAAATATTATTGAGCTTTGTTCTGGGATAGTTAAGTTACCTGGAAACAGTGTGACACTTAGGATCTTGTGTTTATGTTAGGTAGTCTTGAGCAGTACTAAGTCTTGGGCTATTTTATGCCCTACTACTAAGGCAAGATCTTTTTGAGTCCTCTACCCAATGTATCATGAATTATGAGGATTTCCAGCTTGGCTGATAAGAACAGGTACTATTCTAGTTGTGAGTATCAGGCACCATTGTCTCTAGTCTTTTAGGGTGGCTCCTTCTTTGGCCTTGGGTAGTTTCCTCATGCGCATGTACTGATCAGTACTCTGCTGAATACTCAAGGGGGACCCTCTTCAGGTCTTTATAGCGTTCTGTATGTAGCTCTCTCCTTTCCTCTATATAGCTCTTTCTCCTCTAGCTATTAATAACTTGGTCTCCCTTAAGTCCCAGATCCATCTCCTTGACTCGAGGAAACCACTGGCGCCCACCCCTAGGTTCTCCCTCTCTGCATTGTGGTTTGGAAACTTTCTCAAGGCAGTAAGCTGGGACAATTCTTTTCTTTTTTTTGAGATGGAGTCTTGCTCTGTTGTCCAGGCTGGAGTGCAGTGGCACAATCTCGGCTCACTACAACCTCCGCCTCCCAGGTTCAAGCAATTCTCCCGCCTCAGTCTCCCAAGTAGCTGGGATTACAGGCAGCCGCCATCATGTCTGGCTAATTTTTGTATTTTTGTAGAGGCGGAGTTTTACCATGTTGGCCAGACTGGTCTTGAACTCCTGACCTCAGGTGATCTGCAAGCTGGGACAATTCTAAGTCCCACCTCATTTACTTCCTGTCTCCTGGGGGCTTTGTTCTTTGCTGCGTGATGTCCACTGTTTTGAAAAGTGTTTTTCATAGGTTTTATCCAGTTTTTTTTTATTGTTTTAGGCAGGAGGGTAAATCTGCTTGCAGTTATTCTATATAGGGTGGAACAGTGACTTGCTTCCAACGAACAGAATGTACAGGAAGTGACAACATGTTACTTTTGAGACTAAGACATAAAAGATATTTTGGCTTCTTCATTGGTCTCCCTCTCTTTTGGATCAGTTGTTCTGGGAGAAGCCCACTGCCACAAATTAAGGACATTCACGCAGTCCTTTGAAGAGATCCGAGTAGTCAGGAAATAAGAATTTCTGCCAACAGCTAAGTGAATATGCCATCTTACAACTGGATCCTCCAGTCTCAATCAAGCTTTCAGATGACTGACATCTTGGTTACAACCTCATGAGGGACCCCAAGCCTGATCTACCTAAGCCACTTATGAATTCCTAACTCATAGTTACTATGAGATAATGTTTATTAATTTAGACCACTACATTTTGGGATAATTTGTTACACAGCAACAAATAATGAATAGAGGTACCAAATTATGCTCAAACCGTAGAAAGGATCAGTTGAATTTCTTAAATAATTTTATCCTTTTCCCATCCCCAACCCAGCCTAAGTAACAATGCACAGACAAAATCCCCACACTTAGCACTTGGAGCATTTATACTCAAAACTTTCCCTGTGTGACTTTTGTCAAGAAATAAACCGTGAGTTGTTGTAAGCCTAAGGTTGTGTCAAAGCAACCAGGGTATGTTCTAACTCAGGAAGCATAAAGTAATATATATTATTTTCATTCTTTATAGTATCAACAGAGATGTTATCATTCCACTTCCAATGAGGGAAACTAAGGCATTAATCAAAAAATAAATAGATTCCAGTCATATATTACTTTCATAATTCAGCAATGGATTTATGAAATTTCCTCTTTTGGAAATCTTAAATAAGACTTATATCCGTTTGATAACATATATTAGCAGCAAGGCTACCTCAAGGAAGGAGATGCATAGAACCTCTGGAAGTCTTTCTCATCACTATGATTCTGAATTTTATACAAGGGAGAAAGGGAAGATTGAAATTTTGAAGAGGAGCATAGATAATTGTTTATGTATGAAGGAGCTTTGTAAAAACACTGCCCCTGGCCCAGTGATTGCCTTCCATAACCCTAGGGGACAGTTTCACCTGAGTCTATGTGGAACGTAGAAAAAATATTTTCATGTTTTTGCATAGTTAGGGCTTTCTGAGCAAAGAAAACTGGTACCTGGGTTAAAGGGCAAGTCTTGTAATTTAAAAGATGATTGAATAGCCAGAGACCTCAGAAGAGATTTAGAGGCTTCCCTCCTTGTGTGTTTACATTTCAAAGGGCATAAAAGGAGTCAGTTGTTTACATTTCAAACATCTGTCAATGCCAAGGTTTCTCTCCCTCTCTCTGGAGTGGAAAGGGGCAGCTTGTAGCCTATTTATACTCCCAGATTAATAATTTTGGGGTTTCTCTTCAACAGTGCATACCCCTATATATGCAGGATGTCCTCTGGCTCTCATGGTGTCACTCGGGGGCTACAGTGTGTGGAGAAGTAGTGGGGTTATTGTTGTAAGTATTAATAACTGTGATCTCTATTCCAGAAACCTTACCACTGTATTTCTTTTCAGGATAAAATGAATAAATATAGATATACATACCACAAAAGGGAGGATGCACTCATGCTGATCTTGTACCATGTATAAACTGAACAGGGACATGCGGCTAGGGCCCATCAAGCTGCAGGCTAGAGAGAAGAAGTTCTGCAGAGCCTCACAGAGGTTGGCGCAGATGTCACCCCAGGACGGTAGAGCAATGTGCACAATGAGAAGCCGTGGAGGTTGCTGGTCAATCTGAGTGTGAGTGGAGGGCCCTTTACCAGTAGTTCGCCCAGGATGCATGGCAGCAAAACCAGAGGCAGAACTGTAGCCACCAGCTGGATATTGTTTACACCTATAGCGAAGGAAAGAGAAACCACTGGTTTTCAAACTGAATTGTGTGTGCTCTGTTGAAATATAAAACACAAGTTGAGGGAAACAATCCAGAAAGGAGTCAGATTGGGTACTAAAGCTTGTCCAGGCCATCCTTTTTTTTTTTTTTGAGACAGAGTCTCCCACTGTCACCAGGCTAGCGTGCAGTGGTACGATCTTGGCTCACTGCAACCTTCGCCTCCCAGGTTCAAGCAATTCTCCTGCTTCAGCTTCCTGAGTAGCTGGGATTACAAGCACGTGCCACCACGCCCAGCTAATTTTTGTATTTTTAGAGATGGGGTTTCACCATGTTGGCCAGGATGGTCTTGATCTCTTGACCTCATGATCCACCTGCCTCGGTCTCCCAAAGTGCTGGGATTACAGGCGTGAGCCACCACACCGGGCCCAAGTCATCCAATTTTAACAGCTCCCAACAGATCTAGATGTCTGCCTATAATGTAAGTCTGAGAATGTTTAGAGATGCTGAGTGGAACTAATAAAAAGTTACACCAAAAAACTCAAGCTTCTGTCTCAGAGTAAGCTATCTGCCCTCATAAACTTTGTTTCTTTATTAGCATTTATTGTACTCTATTATAATTTGTTTCTATGACTCCCTCTCCCACTATATTGTAACCTTTCCAAGGGTAGAGAACCTGTCTTGTTGATTTTATTCATCAATGCCTAGTATATGTGTGTTTAGTACCTAACGAATAATTCTTAAAAATGAAAATATAACTACATTTCTCCTTGGTTAAATTCTTTGGTTGTCTGAGTCTCTTATAAGGTAAAATTTAAACTCTCTTTAAGATCTGTCATTAGGTGAAAAAGAAACTGTTTTTCACCTCAAGGTTTTCATGGAAACAATACCAAATATATTCACTTTAGTGCATTTGCTCATGCTGGTTCTCTGCCTCCAATACTCCTGCCTTCTTTCTTTACTGGCTACTTATACTTATCCCCAGGACTCAGATTAGGAAGAGAGAACAAATGAGAATGAAGAACCAATATAAGGAATGAGACAGGGACATCATTACAAATGCTCAAACATGAGAAGGGTTATAAGAGGACATAATGAATAGCTTTATCCTAATAAGTTTGATAAAATGGACGAATTCCTAGAAAAATGTATCTAACCAATACTAAAGAAATTTTAGAAACCTAAATACTCTATAACCATTAAGGAAATGTAATCAGTAATCAAATATCTTCCCACAAAGTAAGTTAGAGGACCAGATGATTTCACTGATGAGCTCCATCAAACTTGCAAAGATCAAGAATTTCCATCTTTTTTTTTTTTAGAGATGGGGTCTTGCCATGTTGCCCAAGCCGGTCTCAAACCCCTGGGCTCAAGTGATCCACCTACCTCAGCCTCCTGAAGTGCTGAGATTATAGGTGTGAGCCACTGTGCCCAGCCAAGAATTTCAATCTTAAACAAATTATTTTACGAACAGAAGAAGAAACACTCCTCAATTAATTAATTTTTTTTTTTTTTTAAGATGGAGTTTCGCTCTTGTTGCCCAGGCTGGAGTGCAATGGCATGATCTCGGCTCACTGCAACCTCGGCCTCCTGAGTTCAAGCGATTCTCCTGCCTCAGCCTCCTGAGTAGCCGGGATTACAGGCATGCGGAACCATGCCTAGCTAATTTTGTATTTTTAGTAGAGACAGGGTTTCTCCATGTTGGTCATGCTGGTCTCGCACTCCTGACCTCGGGTGATTTGCCCGCCTTGGCCTCCCAAAGTGCTGGGATTACATAGGCATGAGCCATGGCACCCGGCCTCCTCAATTAATTTTATAAGGTTAGCACGACCTTTGAAAGTGAAACCAGCCAAGCGTGGTGGCTCACGCCTGTAATCCCAGCACTTTGGGAGGCCGAGGCGGGCGGATCACGAGGTCAGGAGATCGAGACCATCCTGGCTAACGCGGTGAAACCCCGTCTCTACTAAAAATACAAAAAATTAGCCGGGCGTGGTGGCGGGCGCCTGTAGTCCCAGCTACTCGGGAGGCTGAGGCAGGAGAATGGCGTCAACCCGGGAGGCGGAGCTTGCAGTGAGCCGAGATCACGCCACTGCACTCCAGCCTGGGTGACTGAGTGAGACTCCGTCTCAAAAAAAAAAAAAAGAAAGTGAAACCAGATAAAGGTGTAGTAAGAAAAAAAATTATAGGATAATATCCATAAACTTGTAAAAATTCTAAAAATATAGAGAGATTGAAACTAATACTATATAAAAAGAATAACAGCAGGACCAAGTTGAGTTTATCCCAAGAACATAAAGTTGACATAACATTAGAATATCAATCACGTCATTCATCACATTAAATAAGTAAATTAGAAAAATGATATGATCATCCCAATAGGTGCAAAGAAAAGCCTCCGTTTAAAACCCAACATTTGTGCATGATAAAGACTGAGTAAGAACAGGTGATAGGAATAATCTGATAAAATGTATTTACAAAAATGGAGAGCAAACATCATTCTTCATGGTGATATGTTGAACGCTTTCCATGCAAGACAAGGAGCATGCTATCATCACTTCTATTCAGCATTATAGTGAAGGTAGTAATGAGGTAAGACAAATAAATAAAAGGCATTGCAATGGAAGAAAGAAAACTGTCATTGTGTGCCAATGACTGCGTACATAGAAAATCTTAAATAATCTACAGCTTTATAATTTTTCCCAAAAGATCTCCTTGTCTGTTGTCAAATTTTAGTCTTAGGGATCTGTTAATTTTTAAATATTAGTTTACATTTCAAAGAACTACCGATGACAAAGTTTATCTCCGTTTCTCATCTTTTTAAATTTCATTTTTAGTTTGTTGCTAATGTATAAAAATTAATTAAAACAATTTTTTATAGAGATGGGGTCTTGCTATGTTGCCCAGGTTGGTCTTGAACTTCTGAGCTCAACCAATCCAACCAGCTCTGCCACCCAAAGTGCTGGGATTATAGGCATGAACCACTGTGCCCAGCTATAATTAATTTTTGTATATTGATTTTATATTTAACAACCTTGCTGCACTCTCTTACTAATTATAATAATTTATCTGTAGAACTTTTTGGATTTTTTTGTTCTTAATCATATAATCTTTAAATAATCATATATACCAGGATACATGAAAAAAGTCAGATCATAGCAGCCAAAAGACTATTAGTAACAATCTTATTCACAATTACCCAAAACTGAAAAAAACACAAATGTCAATCTGCATTAAAAAGGATAAATCATAGTATATTTCCACATACAGCAATGAAGATGAATGAACTACAGTTGCATGTGGCAACGTGGATGATTCTAAGAAACATAATATTGAGTAAAAGCAGCAAGACACAAAGAACACATACACATGTAGCATGATTTATCTACATAGATTTTAAAAATAAGCAAAAGTAGCTATATTGTTTAGAGAAGCATACACAGTGGTAAAACTATAGAGAAAAGCAAAGAAATTATTATCACAAAAATGACAGTAGTGATTTTCCCTATGAAGGAATGAAGGCATTATGATAAGAAGAGACAAAAGAAGGGGGTCCTAGGGTGTTGGTAATGTTCAAAATTTTCTTTTTTTTGAGATAGGGTCTTACTCCACCACCTAGGTTGGAGTGCAGCAGTGGCCCAATCTCAGCTCACTGCAACCTCCACCTCCCAGGCTCAAGTGATCCTCCTACCTCAGCATCCTAAGTACCTGGCACTACAGGCATGCACCACAATGCCTTGCTAATTTTTGTGTGTGTTTTTTTTTGGTAGAGACAGGGTTTTGCCATGTTGCCCAGGCTGGTCTCAAACTCCCGGGCTCAAGCGATACTCCCACCTTGGCCTCCCAAAGTACTGGGATTACAGGATGAGCCACCACTTCCAGCCTAATGTTCTATTTCTTGATATTTATTGTGGATATTGGGTGTTCACTTTATACTATTTAACTATACAGTCATGTTTTATGACATTTTCTATATATATGTTATATTTAATAATAAAAATATTTTTAAAAGAACATTAGGACAATCAAAAGAAAACATAACAGAAACACGATAAAAAAGATAGCTAAAAAATATGTCCCCACCTCTGAGAACTAAAATCATTCTATATAATTGTTTTTAGCTAAAGAATGTAGGGAAAATTAAAGCTTCTGTGATTTCCCCTGTGACCAAGAGAAAGATAATTACGATAATTTTCAGAAATACTTTGGAATTTAGAATCTTTAAAAATGATCTAAGAATACATAGATAGATGTATTTCCCCAGATGAATTTGTGAAGTTATTCACTTCAAACTTCCCTTTTTGAATGGCGGAAGTCAGCATTTGTTCATTCAACATTTTTAAAAACTGAGTTCCAATTATGTGTTGGATACAGCTAGAAAAATAAATGAATGAATATGCTAATCTGTTGAAAGTTATCTTGAACCAGAAATCCAAATCAATTACTAATGTATTTACCAAGAAAGCACATAACATATTTTTAAACTGTACTTTAAGTACATGGGGCCAATTTCTACATGGAATGCTGAACTTGAAGCTGACACAGAGAAATTCACACAAATAGGCAGTTAGAGGCCTTATTTAATGTATAATTAAATTTAATTATCCATCTCCATCTCTCACTTCTGAAAATGCCATTTTAAAGTAGAGGCAGTCCTCATTTTGCATGGTTCCAGTATATAGATTTCAGTTACTACAGTTTAGTTAATTAACACCAGTTCTCCAACAACACAGTTCAAATTTCAGTTACCATGGAATATTAACTGTAATTACATAAAGTAGTATCTAGCTCTTCAGTTCACAAATTATTACATAGTTATCAGTATCAATAGTATAGTATACTGATATCGTGTACTGATATAATATAGTGATCAGTGCATCATGATCAGTAATTAATTACATCACTTCTTTCAAAGTCTTTTGGTGACTGGTCACTGCAGATCCGTTATTCGGTTAAAGCGCAGACAGCAAAGTGCATAGTTGTGTCACCTCCTTGTCTCCTAGTGATAAGCCCACGTGATGTTTTACAAAAATGAAAATTGAAGGAGGAAATTAGCCAATAAAAAGAGCAGCAAAGAAATAAAAAATGATAATGCTGAGAGTGAAATCTGAATCTAACATAAGTGGAGTTAAAGGAGAAACAGCTGACTATGAGAGTGTTGACACTTGCCTCCATTTGATAGACTCTAGAGAAGCAGCCAGAGGAATTTCGAGAAGGCAAACTTATCAACATACTTGAGGAAAGTCATTGTGATGAAAAGGATGAAGACGTCCTACAGAAAGGGTCACTGGCAAAAAGCTTCATTATTAAAGAAACTTTCAGAGATATTTTACAAAATTGAAGGTACAAAGGATAAAATGTAGGAAATTGACCCAAACTTAGAAGTATGACAGTTTGCCAAGACACACAAAAAATGTTTGCTCTCACAAGTTTTACTATGAGAAGAAAACAAGTACTGTTCAAACTACTCTTAAGTTTTTTTTTTCAACAAAACACTTTAGCTTTCAATGTTTCTAATGTTTTAAGTTAGTGTATGAAAGTTTTACTGTTTTACATTTCCCTATACACTTAGTAAGAAAGTTTTAGTGTTTTGACAATTTTTCAAGGTTATAGAACGACTGTAATTTTTCCCATTGGTGTTTAAGATCTCTTTGAATGGTTTCAGCTTGCAGTCATTTTTCAATCCCACACTAATGTGCAATTGGAAGACTGTATTTTAAATGAGGTAAGAGGCAGCTGTCTTCCTTACATCCTCAAACATCATCAATTCATGCATCTGATGTGTCTGGGCATAGTACTAAACAGGATCTGACCTTATTTTGACCCTACACTCTCCACTTTCGCCAAGAACACTCGCTTAATGATTTCTCCCTGCAAACTGGTTAAAACTGGAACTGGGCCTTGAACCACCCAAAACCACCAAGTTACACCCAAACTAAAAACTCTCCAAGGACTTCCAATTACACCACTGGAAACAAAATCCAAATTCTTTACCCTGGCCCTAAAGTTGCTTGTGCCTTCTGCCCAAATCTCCATCCTCACGCCAGGCCCTCCCCTGCTCGCAACCCGGGAGATCCACCTCTCACAGATCGGCCTCTCGCTGTGTCTCCCTCGGTGGATGTTCTGTTCGGTGCTGAGCTTTCTAGGTTAGGGCTCCTTTACATGCCCTCGTTCACTTTGTCACGTGATAAATGATTCAATGGTTCTCCCTATGGCAGGGCCCCATTAAAGATTTCGTGGGCCCTTTCCTCCATTAAAAAAAGATTAAAAGAAGTTAATGGATTTTGTAGGCCCTAAAAATCTCATTTTCCCTCCTGATGTGAGAAAAAAATCAAAACACTTTATTTGACTTTACGAGTTCACTTTAAACGAAATGAAAACATTCTCGTGGCCGGGCGCGGTGGCTCACGCCTGTAATCCCAGAGGCCTAGGCGGGCGGATCACGAGGTCAGGAGTTCAAGACCAGCCTGGCCAACATAGTGAAACCACGTCTCTACTAAAAATATTAAAAACTAGCAGGGCATGGTGGCGGGAGCCTGTAATTCCAGCTACTCAGGAGGATGAGGCAGGAGAATCGCTTGAACCCGGGAGGCGGAGGTTGCAGTGAGCCGAGATCACGCCATTGCACTCCAGCCTGGGCGACAAGAGTGAAACTCCGCCTCAAAAACAAAGCAAAACCAGAAGAAAAAAAAAATTATCGTGGCCCCCTGAATCCTCGTGGTCCCTCGGCATGGGGCCTACCGTGCCCGACGGATCAGCAGCCCGGCCCTCGGGCCTGGGGGTCCCGCGGAGGAAGCTCCGGGCCCAGACTCCGCGCAGGCCTGGCCGCCCAGAACAGTATGCGGAGGGATGACCCGACAGCGATTTCGGAGCCTCTGGGCGTCAGTCCTGCCCCAGCACTCGCCACGGCCCGCGCAGCCAACACCTGCCTGAGGACTGGCCCGAGCTCGGCCCACGCCCAGCCGGCGAAGTGGTGCCAGCTGCTCTCGGCTGCCCTCAGCTGCCCTCCCTCCCCGAGGCGTGGAGAAGCGGCCCTGTCTTCGGAAGGCTGAAGCCTCCTCACCTGGTCCTCCCGGCTCTCAGCGTGCGCCTGCGCGTTCGGAGGCGCCCCCGTCAGGCCCGCGCGGCTGGGTGGGAGTCTTACTGCGGGCAAGGCGGGGCCCGGCCGCCTCAGCGTGCGCTTCAGGTGACGCTTCAGGAAAACGGTCTCCAAGTCCCTAGACGCCCTGAGAACAGTCATTCTTTGTCCCTTAGGTAGAATTTTGTCTATTTGTTGGAAATACTGTGCTAAACCTGACATGTTTTCTTTTTCTACCACTTCCCTCCCTGAAACATCCCAGTAGCACCCCCACCGACCGTGTTATTTGTTATAACTTTTCCCTTCCACATCATTTCCTTCAGCTAGTCGCTATTTTGTTCACTAAACATCTGTGGTGGGCACATTACGTGCCGTGCACTGTGCTCTGACTGGAGTACAGTGGATGTACAGACGATGGTCCCTGCCCTCATGGAAGTTATAGGCTACCTTCAGAAAGTTTTTTAAAGTCTTTTCAAACTCCTGTATTCCAAGAGGGTCTGTCTCTGTCTTCATATTCATTCTCGCTTATTTGAGGTTGATTCCCATAGTCCCTTTGACGAACTCCAGATGGGGTAGGAGCGTCCTGGTCCTTAACAGTTGGTTGGTCTGGGTCTTCAACTCTGTCTGGTTAAAAAGGAATTCTCTGAATTAGTCCACAGGAGAGGGAAAGAGAATGCTACTTCCAAGCTAGAAATGTACAAGCAGTTTTCCTTGTTTTCTTTATTATTATTATTTTCTCAGTTCATTGCCTAGATGCAGGTTGGAGGTGGGGTGGGACAGTATTTCAATGAATGGCACAGGATAGGTTACATGTTTCAACAGGAAAAGAGTCACCTGCTTGTATTCTAGCCCCACTAAACCATTTTGCTCCTATCAACTGTTCCTCAGGGTAAGAACAGAACTATTTAACTTGTGTCCTTTTTTAAACACTATAATCTGATATACAAGAGAGTTCCTGTGTTTCTGTTGAAAGGGTAGCTTCTCAATCGCTCTTTCCCCCCATGTAGTCCAAATTAGCCTTCCTGTCTCTAATCTCCAGATTATCCTTTCCACTGATGTTAGAATTGTCCTTGTAAAAATATTTTGATCATATTCTTTGTCTTTAAAACGGCTTATGTTTCCTTTTTGGTTAAAGGGTCCATTATAACTGACCCCACCTACCTTACTAGGCTCAACCCCAACATTAACTGTCTTACTCCCCTTTGTGTTGCTATGCCAGAATACCGCAGAACAAGTAATTTATAAATAAAGGAAATGTATTCTTAAATTCTGGAGGGTAGGAATCCAAGGTTGAGAATCCCACATCTAGTGAGGGCATTCTTTCTGTGTCATCCCATGGCAGAAAGCAGAAGGGCAAGGGAGTACAAAAGAGCAAGACAGCAACAGGGAGCTGAACTCACTTTTACAACAAACCCACCCTTTCAGTAACTAACTTACTTCCAAGATAATGACATTAATCCATTTATGAGGGTAGAGCCCTTATGACCTAATCACCTCTTATTAGGCCCTACCTCTGAACACTGTTCCATTGGGTATTAAGTTTCCAGCAAATGAACTTTGGAGGACACATTCAAACTTGAGCACTAGCCTCACTCCAAACCATACCACCTATTGCTCTTACCTACTATTAATTTCTTTCTGTACCCTCTATAGCATTTATTAAAAATATGCAAAGAACTGTACCAGAAATGGAGACTATGACATAAGAATTGTTTTCTGAGGGTGACAAACTATAATGGTCATGAGAAAGCACCTTGCAGACTTTAAACTACAAGGAGTGTAACTGACCAAGGGCATCAGCTGCTGCCTTAGAAATCTACTGCCACATTTCCATGGAGGCCCTCTTCCCAGCCACTGACTGAATGTGGTCGAGATACTGAGGCATACCCATTCCTGGGAAACAATGCAGTCCTCACACAGCACTCCTCTAATGGCCAACATTGGCTTGATGATTTCCCAACAGTCTTGCTGAACTATACTCCAGTCTGGAGTATAGTATGTGGAAGAGGAGTGGCAAAGATGAAGCAGTAGAGTTAGGCAAAGGGCCAGAACATATACGATCTGTGGACTATATTAAAGGCTTTGGATCTTATCTCATAGCAAAAATGGAGTGGGCTAGAATGGGGAGATAAACTGAAGTGTTTAAGCAGAAGAGTGACATGATCTGATTTGTGTACTGGAGAGAACGTTCTCCCTGCCTTTCCTGACTTAAAAGGAATGGATTGGGGGCTAAAATTGGGGTGGTGGCAGCAGGGCACAGGGATAAGACTAGAGTAGGAAGTAGCCCAGGCAAGAGAAGATATTTGCTTGAATTAGGGTGTTGGTAGAGGGGACGCAGAGATGTGGGAGGAAATATTTAGGAGTTAAAATTAACAGGCCTTTGTGATTGATTCGATTGATTGGGAGGAATCCAAAATGACAGGGCCTAGAACACAGTAGGCATTCAATGAATACTTGTTGAATAAATGAATGCAAAGTCTCTGGCTTAGACAGCTGGAAAGACAGTAGTACTATGTATAGAGATGGGGAACATTGGTTTTAGCATCTACACAATTACAGGATGCTATGAGGGTGGGGATGACACTTCAGTTTTGGGCATATTGAAATCAAGGTGCCTGTGGTTACATTATGTGGCAATGTCCACTAGGCTCTTGGATGTGTGTGTCAGAAGCTGAAGAGAAAGATATTGCCTGGAAATGTAGATTCATAAAATCATTGTTAACTAAATTAGTATGAATGAGACTACATAGAACAGTGAGTTTTTTTTTTTTTCAAAGTGGGGATCTCAACTCATTAATGAGTAGTAAAATCAATTTAGTGGGCTGCAACCAGCATTTAAAAAAATGGAGTAGAATAAAATGCAACATGATAGGGAAAAAAAATGAGAATTTAGCTCCTGAAGTAAAGGTAAATATGATGTAAGTATGACTTTGCTAAAAATTTAACTCACTAATATGTACATTAAGTATGTGAATGCATGTACTTAAGTGTGATTAGGTTGCAATGTAAAATGAAGCTCTTGTTGTATGTTTTTTCATATGCAAAAAAATTGGAAAAAGATTTTTGAAAAAAATCAAAAGACAAAATAA
This sequence comes from Macaca nemestrina, assembly GCF_043159975.1. Classification (NCBI taxonomy): domain Eukaryota; kingdom Metazoa; phylum Chordata; class Mammalia; order Primates; family Cercopithecidae; genus Macaca; species Macaca nemestrina. The sequence continues at coordinate 74,938,260 of NC_092137.1, forward strand.
CCAATAAATGATGTTCAGAGAAGGGACTAAGGCCTAGGCTAGACTGATGAGAAGCAGCTTAGGAAAGGCATATAGTGGTGCTAGAGGAAGAAACTCAGATGGGGGTGCAGGGGGGTGGACAGGGGCTTCCATTGTGTTGAGGTTGGTTTTAGAAAGAAGATTTCAGAGAGACGATTTGAAGTGCTGATCCCAAATGCCTGATTTTCCCTCTAGGCTAAGCAATTTGAAATCAGGGACCAGGTCTTTTTTTTTTTTTTTTTTTTTTTAGGCAGGCTGGAGTGCAATGGTGTGATCGTAGCTCCCTGCAGCCTTGAACTCCAGGGTTCAAGTGATCCTCCTGCCTCAGTCTCCTGAGTAGCTGGGACTACAGGTGTGTGCCACTTGCTATTATTATTATTTTGCAGAGACAGGGTCTCACTATGTTGACCTGGCTGGTCTCGAACTCGTCTTCAAGTGATCCTCCTGCCTCAGCCTCCCAAAGTGCTAGGATTACAGGTCTGAACCACCATGCCCAGCCAAGGGACCATGTCTTAATCTTCTTATCTCTAGTACTTAGTAAAATGCCAGGCATATAGTAGGCCCTTAATAACTGTTGAAAGAATAAACTAGAACTAGTACTTGCACTTTAGAAAGATTATCCTGATGGCAGTCTGGAAGGGGAGGGATTGGAGGTAAGGTTTTTGTTTTTTAAATGAACTATCACACAGTCCAGGTGAATGATGATGATGTACTGAACTATGATGATAATGGAAAGAAAAGGATGGATTTAAGTTATTTTTTAGTCGGATTTATAAGGACATAGTGACTTCTTACATATGGGCATGGTAGCTAGTCTCCAGGAAAGGAGGCTGAAATCCTTGTTCCCACTGAAATCCCTGTATACTACCTGATGAAGTCCCCTTCCACAGTGCATCAGGGCTGGCCTGTGTGACAAGTAAAATATGGCAGAGTGATTGTGTGTTACTTCTGAGGCTAGGTCACAAATATATCATTTGCTCTTTTGCCTTGTTCTTTTTGATCACTTGCTCTGAGGAAGTCAGCCCATTTTGTGAAGACATTAAATCACCCCCATGGAGAAATGCATGTGGAGAACAACCTTCACTTACTGCCAACAGCCACTACCAATTTGGCAGGCATGGAAGTCAGCTATCTTGGAAGTGGATCCTCCAGCCCCAGGCAAGCCTTCAGTGGACTGCTGCCCCATTTGATATCTGGACTGTAATCTTGTGAGAGACTTGGAGCCAGACCACCTAGCTAAACTACTCCTAAATTTCTGACGCAGAGAAACTGTGAGAGATAATAAAAGTTTATTCCAAATGTCTGATTTTCCCTCTAGGCTAAGCAATTCGAATTCAGGGACCATGTCTTTTGTTTGTGTTTGTTTTAAGCCACCAAATTCTGAGGTTAATTTGTTACATTTGTTTTGCAGCCTAGATAACTAATACAATGGGGGTGAAAAAGAAGAAAGCAAAGATTACCTGCTAAATGCAGACTAAGTGGCTGAAGAAGGAGCTAGGGTTGGGATGAAGGAGATGGTGAGTTATGCTCAGGACCTATGCTTGCCTTGTTTGTAGGATATCCAAGTGGATATGCCCAAAGGTAGTCTTTGTTCCTCGCCCTCAAAGTCCTACCAACCCTAGAAGACTCAGTTCAAATGTCACCTCTTCTAACCTGGTCCTTCTGCACGTTATTATAGCAAACATGCATTGCTTCGTATTGCAATTATCTATTTGCAGTTATTTGTTTACATTTGGAAGCCCCACTACAGTGTGAACTCCCTAGGGCAAGGGCTGTGATTTTTAGTATTTTCTGCACAATCGTGTGTGTGTGTGTGTGTGTATGTGTGCGCGCATTACTCTGTGCCTCCCCAGCACATAAGCAGCTGTCCTTAAATGCTTGCAAAGTATTAATTTTGAGAAACTTGGTGCGTGTATCCACGTCCTCTTATTAGTAAGTTTTCCTTATTAGTACAGCTATGGGCATTTGAGTTTTTGGGGTGGCCGGGGCAGACTCGCTACTCGAGGTCCCTGAGTGGCAGCCCCAGCCGACTTCCGAGGCAGAACTCCCACCTTCACCTGGGTCTAGCTCCGCCTCTGCCTGGGTTAGGCCTGTCCTCCCCTCAGCCCCGCCTCCACTCAATCCCGATTGACTGGAGGAAGAAGGCGGCCCGACCATTGGCCCCTTTTTGAGGGGGCGGAGCCAGGAGGTGTTTCATCCCTCAGCCTCAGGCCGAGCCGGACCAAGCCGAGGGGACCCGAGTGGGGCCGAGGCCGGTAGCCCTGCGGCCCTGAGCAAAGGCAGTAGCTTGCGCCGCACCCGCGGCCAGGCGGAGCCAAAGATGCCGGCCTCTGATGCACGGCCCCGCCCGGGTCCCGGGCCGCCTACAGCCTCGCCCTTCCCTCTGCTGCTACTGGCGGTGCTGAGCGGCCCGGTATCCGGCCGCGTCCCCCGCTCGGTGCCCAGAACCTCGCTTCCCATCTCTGGTAAGGCGCGGGCGCCCACGCCCTCAGCCCTTAGCGCCCACACCCACACCCACCTGCTCCCCAGATCGCGCGGCGGGACCTGGGCCTCTCAGCCTGGTGTATGGCGTTCCACGCCGCCCACGCCCCGCCGGGACACGGGCGAGACCCTCGCACTTCACCGCATTCCCTCTGCATCCCCCCCGCGCCCCGCAGCTCCGCATCCCCAGCCTGGGCCTCGCGCCTCGGCTCCCACGACACGCCCAGGCTGCCCCAGCGGGCCCTATTCCCAGAACCGCGGTAGCGTCCAGCCCTCACCGTGCAGACACTGAGGCCCAGAGCTCGGGTGGGGGCTGCCAGAGGTCGTTCATTTCGAAGTTCCGTCTCCCTTAGTCCCCTGTTTCCCCGCACACACACCTGGGTCCATCATTCCAGCTTGACGCCAACTCTGCTTTCAGACCCATCAGTCTTTCATTCTACTCCAGCTCTCCATTCCAGTCCCCAGCTCAGCATTTCCATCTTCTCCAATTCATTTCCCTATCAGTTCTACGCATCATCCGAGCCTCTTGGCCCTTCTCACAGCCCTAATCTTCCTAACCCTCCTCCTGCTCCCCTAACATCTCTGACACCAGCTCCCATTCTCCCATTGTTGGATCCACGTGAACTCTCCTAACTTCCTCAACGTTCCTTGCTGCGTCTCTGCCCATTCCCTACATTGAATATTGGTAAACCATTCAATGTGCTGATGTAAAGTTCTGCTTAAATGATTTTTCAAGTCTTCAGAAGGAAAAATAGAGGAGGGGGATATGATCCTTTGAAAAGATGTGGAAGAAGCTAGGAGACGTCACAAGGTTAGAAGTGATCATTGGGGCGATTCACATTTTAGACTGCTGAGGTGGGTATGAGCGTGGCCATGAATCTTGTCTTCTCAGTGGGGATTGAGTGTTATCAGCACCTTGGGCAGACAGAACCAGTGAAGCCAAGAGTACCACCTGTTGGCAACAACTCTGGACTGGTTAATAGTAGTTTAGAGTTTAAACTCAGACGAGTGCCATATAGGAATGCTGTGATTCCCGAAGGCGAAGTTGTGGCCAGAGCCTGGGGTTTCAGTTTGCACCGAGCAGTAGCCACAAAGTAAGTTGAGATTGCCGGGCTGAGTTGATGTGCAGGCATCCAGAGATGTCTAGATGGCAAGCAAGGTGAAGCAGAGTTGAGGATATGAGGGGAAGTTAGTTGATCCAGGGCTTATGCTAAGCATGACAGAGTGGGCAGGATACAGCACAGAGGTAAGTATGGGTGTGGGAGGATGGAGTGGGTGGGACTCACATCAGCACATCTAGGAATGAATGGGTTGGTGTCCATTCTACCCTCTTGAGGGTGCTGAGCAGAGGAAGCAGGTAGAGCAGAGCTGTATTGGTGCAGGGGTAGGGTCCCCAGAACCAGAGGTTGAGCTAGGAAGGTAAATTCATGCCAACTTATTCCAATCTTTAAATAGATAATAATTTTGAATGCTGATATGAGGTTTAGATTTTTTTTTTGAAATGGAGTCTTGCTCTGTCACCCAGGCTGGAGTGCAGTGGCGTGATCTTGGCTCACTGCAACCTCCGCCTCCAGGGTTCAAGCAATTCTCCTGCCTCAGTCTCCCAAGTAGCTGGGATTACAGGTGCCTGCCACCATACCCAGCTAATTTTTTGTATTTTTAGTAAAGATGGGATTTCACCATGTTGGCTAGGGTGGTCTTGAACACCTGACCTCAAGTGATCCACCCACCTCAGCCTCCCAAAATGTTGGGATAACAGGCGTGAGCAACCACGTCTGGCTAGTGCTCTGTTTTTATAGAAAAAGCATACTTACCCACTGGATTGTGTGCTAAATATTCTGGCCTCATCTATCTCTGGTTCACTTGTCAAGGCTCCGTTTCTCCCCCATGGCTGCTAAATAAATGGTACTTGGAAGAAAACAAAAATTGGCCCATTTGGTTTTGCTCTTGTGGACTCGACCCTTAGGAAACAATGGCTAACATCACTCTTTCCTGTCTTCCTGCCAGAGGCTGACTCCTATCTCACCAGGTTCACTGTCCCTCAGACATACAATTACTCTGTTCTCCTTGTGGATCCTGCTTCCCACACACTTTACGTTGGCGCCCGGGACACCATCTTCGCTTTATCTCTGCCCTTCTCAGGGGAGAGACCCCGCAGGGTGAGAGACGAGAGGGAAGGACCCCTGACCCTGTAGCATGTGATTAAATCTATGATTTTATGAGTGTGTGTGTGGGGGATTTCATAATAACTAAAGATGTAACCGCAGGGGTAGTAGGAGGGGGTGAGTTGGGAGACATCATCCACTTTGTTTTCTTAGCTAAGAGTATGGGGGATCAGGGTGACTGGGGAGGATATGAAGGAGGTTCATGATGATGGGGAGGAGACCACAGTGACCAGGTTTCAGGTGACAATGGGCAGAGGGATCATTAAAATTACAATAGGGAAAGAGCTTTCAATTTTTTTTTGACCATTATTAAGAACTATACAGTTGGAGCATCCCTAATATAAAAATCCGAAATTCAAAATACTCCAAAATCTGAAACTTTTTGTGTGCCAACATGGCACTCAAAGGAAATGCTCATTGGAGCATTTTGGATTTTGGATTTTTGAATTAGGGATGCTCAACCAGTATGTATTCTGTGAATATCCCCGAATCTGAAAAAATGTGAAATGTAAAACACTTCTGATCACAAGCATTTCAGATAAGGGATACTCAGTGTGTACTGTGTATTGTGGCCCAGTACACAATTATGTACTAAAAGAAACCTTTCTTGAAACAATATCTACTCTCTTATATTTTGATATATTCTATTTCATTAAAAATGATGTTGGTCATGATTTCACAATTGATTTTATTACTCATTAATGGGTGGGGACCTCCATTTGAAAAACAGTGCTCTAGGGGGACTTTTGAAGTTCCCAAACTGATGGAGGTTTAATCTCCTCTAACATTGTGGGAGTTTGATGTTAGGGGAATCTGGGTGAAATGATCACTCCTCCTTTCTCAGATTGACTGGATGGTTCCTGAGGCTCACAGACAGAACTGTAGGAAGAAAGGCAAGAAAGAGGTAGGTGTAAATCTGAGTCCTGTCTTGAGTGTCAGTTGAGACCTTGGCCCAGCCCTGACTCTCAGTCCCCTGTAATGCTTCCATCCCAATGGGCCCAGGCAGAGACTCTTAACACCATGCCATCACCCATCATCTCCGATTCCAAAGCTGCATCTGACTGTCCTGACATTACCTTACCCTTCCTTGTACCTGCTGCTTCTGATTCTTTCTAACCATCTCTGACCCCCAGGACGAATGTCACAATTTTGTCCAGATTCTCGCCATTGCCAATGCCTCTCACCTCCTCACTTGTGGCACCTTCGCTTTTGATCCGAAGTGCGGGGTTATTGTGAGTGACAGGGGTGGGAGGAGAGGGAGAGGGTGCCTGCACCAATGTGAGTTACTTGGGGTGGTGGTGGGTTTTCTGTGGGCTACCATGATCGGGGCATGGTCAAGGCAACCATTGTGCATGATAAGCATTGGGTGTAGGGGCTGTCCTCATGGGATGAGGGTATGTGTAAACCACTGAGGGAGGGAAAGGGAGGTTGTCTGGAGAGGGTAAGATATACAAAGTGTAAAGAGAGACGTAGTGGGATAGTTAAGGAAGTTAGGGATGCTGGTTGGGCTGGGGAAACAACAAATCCAGGGAGAGACTTCAGAAACCAGAAACTCATGTTTCCCTTGCCCTGTGCATGCTTTGTCCAGGCAGCCTGGGTTCATTTCTTAATTAGTGAAGCCCATTGCCTGTTTCTTCCTTTCATAGCATGTGACTGTATCTTACCACCTTCTCTTACTTCCACTGCCAACTTCATTATGTGTGGGCTGTGACTCTCCTCTCATGGCTTCTGATGTTATTTCCACTAATGTAATATCTGCTGGCCCCATATTCTGGATCTTGCCTTCAGGGTGGGCACTCTGTCAATCACGTTTTCTTATAGATCTTGTTTATTGCTGCTGAAGGCCTGGACATCACCACCCTCAAACACAGGCAGGCTTGGGACATGTGTATCCCTAATCACATCTAGGCTAGTCATAATCTCTGGGACTGATGACTGTTTCTGAACTCCCAGCTTTTCCCATCAGTTACACAGTAGTCAGCACTGGTCTTTTGGCAACTCACATTTGTGACAAGCCCCTGGGGTGAGGCAGAAGCCTCGCATATCCTTTATATCCAGTAGCTTCCCTTTCTGCTCTGTAGAGCAATAGGAGGGAGTATAACAGCTCCCTTTTTTGACCTAATCCTTAACTGTAGATCTTGTCTTGACTCTTCTGCAGTCCTCAGTAATCCTTGCCACCTAGATCAAGTCAGTGTGTATCTCTAAACCCCTCTTTGTTGCATACCACCCTCATATCTCTGGCTTAGGATGCTAATCATAATCATATGCATGATTGCTCCAGTTAGTCCCCCTGGGCTGCCTTGGGGTGGGTTGGACTTATGTTGAGTCCTTTTCATAATGCAAGTGATACAGGCTCCCTACCAGCATCTGGATAGCTCCCTCATTCTAGAAAGGTTCTCAGTTCAGGGTGGTGTTGAAAATCTCTGTATTCCCTCAGGTAACATTGAGGTCTGATTTCCCTACAGTTTTCCTTAAGTTTGTAAGGTAGCAGTGGTACTGCCATTGCCATATTTGTCCTTTTCCATTCTGCCAGGCTCGGGGATCCCATGGGTATGAATGCCAGAGCCATGGCTTATAGACAGTGTGATTGTTCCAAGTTAGTCTCCTAGGGCCTTTAATTCTTCCTTGTTTCTCTGAGGTGGGACTCTAGTGGTTGTTATATAAGGTATCTAGACAGAAAATGTTCTTTCTGGACATACCTATCAGGATTGGTGTGACTTGGATGCCTATCTCTTCTCGAGGAACATCAGCAATGAAGAGTGAAGCCAGGGGTCTATGTCCTGAACTCCCACAAATTCAGCTCTTTCCCTGAACCCTCCTGTCTAGCAGGCTTATGAAATGAGGGCCCATCCTTTGGTCAAGGCTTGTCTGAAGGAGAATATAGAGACTAGCCCCAAAAGGTCAGCTCTGGTAACCCTTTGATACACATCCTGTCTGCTCTGTAGACGTTTTGAAATTTCTCTTCTGCCTTAACCTGTCTTATCCTACTACCCAGCAGCCCCAGTCTGCTTGACCAAGTTCTTCCTTTATCTTCACTGCTGAACCTCTCATGATGACTGATGACTTTGAGACTGTATATAAACAATTATCTGAGAGCTTTGTTTTGGACACAGCAACTTGCTCAAAGTTGATTGTGGAGAAATGAAGGTTCTTACTAAAAGGAAGTTCAAGCATTGGATCTAAGGGCTCCCACAATGTGGAATGCTGTCCTTCAGTGATAGCTCATTGAACATTGGAGGAAAATATCGTAATTTGTTTTGTTGAGGGACCTCCAGCAGTTAACAGAGAAAAATGTTAGACTTCTAACAACAACAACAACAACAAACAACAACGACGACAACCATTCAACTGAGTGTCTGCTTTGATGAAGACTTGGTATTAGATACTTTACATTAAGGATTAAATTTAATTCTTATCACCACATCATGAGATTTAGGTATTATTTCCATTTTACAAGTAAGGAAACTGAAGTTCAGAGAAATTAAGTATTGTGTCTAAGATTGTATAGCTAGCAGAGGCAGAACCAAAATTTAAACCTGTGTTTGTCTCTGGCTCTGTTCCACTATCCTGTCCCTTACTCTAGCCTGCAGCCCAGAAGACCTTATCTGTCTTCAATTTCTTGTGGCATTTGATGTGTTTCATGTACTAGGAACCATCTTTCTTTTCTTTCCTTTTTTTCTTAGCCGTCTGGGAAAGGTCCTTTCTATGCCTTGAACTCCTCTTGGCCAAGGCCAAAGGACCAGTTCCAACCCATAGCTCAGAGAGAGCCTTCCTGTCCAGCTCTGGCCTTCAGCTTCAGGGACTTTGCTTTACGACAGCTGATTTTGAGAGACTATGCTGCTGACTGACACAATGACGATAAAATGAAGAATCTCAACATTCAGATAGAGAATGTAGTGGAGTGGTCATGTCTCTTTCAGACCCAAGTTAAATGTCATTTTGACCATGCAATAATCATAACCTATCTAGTTAATAGGAGGCTCACTTCCTCAAAGGTTGGAAACCTGGATGACATGATGATGCCATTGGGGGAAAACTAAAAGAGAATTAGTTTCGACATGTTGAGTTTTAAGGGGCAGCTAAGAAATCTCTGTGAGGAAGTCCAGCAGTCAAATAAAAATATGGGCTAGAGTTTGGAAGATACCAGATTTGGAGAGTTTGGGGAATGATTTGCACAGAATATCTGGCTGGAAAGAATGAATGAGATCTTTGAAGCATATGTGAAAGCGACTATGGATAGATTCTTAGGATACACATGTAGGAGCTAGAAAAAAGAAGAAGGAAATAGAGAAATAACAGGAGGGATTCCAGAAGGGTAGAGTTTCAGGAGAGTCAAGGAATAGAATATTTCAAGGAAGGGGGTGAATCAAAAGTATCCAATGGCACATAAAGAGAATGAGAACTGAGAAAAAGTTCATCCCTTTAGTCCTTGGAGAAATGTAAGGCAGTAGTTATAGGCATAGAAAACATAATTTATTTTCCAGGAATAACAGGTGATCCGGTTTGGATAGAACAAAGGAGTAGTTGAAAATAAGTAGGTTTGGCTAATGAGGTTGTACTCCGGGCAATACTGGGCTATTTTCTCATTCTCTTGCACAAAAATTTATTATTAAGTCAGTGACCAATACTTCAGAAGATTAATCTTGGGTGGCTATTAGAATAACTTGGTTGGTGGGGGTGGCTAGATGATGTGGAGAAAGGAGTTTACTGCCATGCTTTAGGTGAGAGGTAAGAAGGGAAGCAGCAGCAGGTACATACCACATCTCTAGAGTGCCCAGCCATTTTGTTAATCTCTCACCAAATCCATCTTTCTCCTGAGGTGAGGATGCTCCCACTGTCACACAGCTGGAGTGCTGTGCCTCTGTGGAGCCCTCCATTCCAGCAGACTCTTCTGACCCAGCATTCCCTTTTTGGGTACTTCCAAAGTTTTAACAGGCCTTCTTCAAGACTCTCAGTAAAATAGAACCTTGTTTGCCATCTAGAGCAAGAGATGAGCAATTGGAGTGGGCTAATAGTACACTTATATTTGGGGGATATATATTGATATTTCTGCAACAGCTACCATGGAAGTAATTAGGCTCCAATAACACCATATGCCCACCCCAGTTTGTGAACTAAAGATACAATACCTGGCATCTCCATGCCATAACTTTGACTCCCAACCAGCCACTGTTAACTTCCCTCTCAGTCCTAGGTTGAAATCATCCTTGTTTTTAGATGTTATCTTGAAGCCTCTCTTAGTGCCAAATGCTAGACTAAGGTAACTTCTGGCTGGCCATGATGAAGTTCTTACACCTCTTGTTCCTTGCCCAGGTCAGTCCCTCTGGAGTCCCTGGGTGAGGAAGGTACTTATCTACCACTCTCAAATTCTTTACCAACTTTGCAGGTTCCCCCATCCTCTGCCCTTGGTCGTATGATGCAGCTCTTTCATCCTTGGGGTGGGGAATAGGAGGAGGATGGCCCTTGTCTCTCTAGGCCTCTGTGTTTCAGATAGTCCTTTATCGGCCTGTACTTTTCTTTGTCCTTCCTAAGGTTTCCAGTCCTCAGGAGGCCTGCTTTCTTCCTGATCCTTCTTGTTATGTAGCATATTCTCCAACCAGTTACAAACCCTACAGTTCAGCAGTGTTTCAGAGGAAAGACCTACCTTCAGCCTCTTAGGTGCTTCTTGGGCTGTCCTAGGAATTTCTTCATCAGGGCATGTGGGTGTTGGCTACTGGGGGAATTGAGGGAAGAGGAATAAACTGATGAACAAAGGATAGCAGATATGAGAAATGCAGGAGTAGATGGGGGCATCAGGAATAGCTGACTGGATATATGGGGATGGTAGTTGGGGGTGGGGAGTGGAAGGGGAGAGGAATGGGAATTGACCTTTTCCTTCATCTGACCATCTTTGTAATTCTCACCGTGAACCTGCCCTGTGACCCCTAAACCAATTGCCCCCTTCTGGTCTATAGGACGTGTCCAGTTTCCAGCAGGTTGAAAGACTTGAGAGTGGCCGGGGGAAATGTCCTTTTGAGCCAGCTCAGCGGTCAGCAGCTGTAATGGCTGGTGAGTGGGGAGAGACAAGAACCTGTAACTTCTTGCTCTAATTGCCTCCTTCCCCACCCCTGCTGTTAGAATTTCTGTGTTCTTTCTTACCTTGGAATGTCTATTATTCCCATGTCTCTTTTTAGCCTTTCCTGTTCTTCCCTGAGTGCCTGTGTGACCACCTGCTTTTCCTCACCTAGTATGATATCCCCAGGATTCTCTCTGCAGAATGTGTCCTCTGCACCTCTAGTGTAATGTTTCCTCTCTTAACCTTATTTTCTTTTCTCATAGTGTTTTTTTCCCTGTTAATAAGTGGAATATACTACAATGCATATTGTAATAAATTTGGAAAAAGTATAAAGAAGAACATGAAAAAAACTTTTAGAATAGCACTGGCCAAAAGAAGTTTATGTAACGATGGAAATGTTCTAGATCTGCACTGTCCAATACAGTAGCCCCTAGCTATTGTGGCTATAGAGCCCTTGAAATGTGACTAGTGTGACTGAAGGAAGGAATTTTAAATTGTACTTAATTTTATGTAAATAGCCCTATGTGTCTAGTGGTACCATATTAGTGCAATTCTAAAATATCTCTATTTAGAAAATTATTGCTAATATTTTAGGATATATCCTGTATTAGTTCATTTGTGTTGCTATAAAGAAATATCTGAGACCAGGTAATTTATAAAGAAAAAAGTTTATTTGGCTTATGGTTCTGGATGCTGGACATGAAGCATAGTGCTAGTATCTGCCTCTGGCAAGGGCCTTAAGAAGCATACAATCATGGCAGAGGGTGAAGGGGAGCCGTGTGTCACATAGTGAGAGAGGGGGCAAGAGAGAGAGGGAGGAGGTGCTTTTTTAAACAGCCAGATCTTTTGTGAACTCAGAGTGAGAACTCACTCATTACTGCTAGGACAGCACCAAGCCATTCATGAAACATCTGCTTGCATGACCCAGACACCTCACACAAGGTCCACCTCCAACACTGGAGGTCACATGTCAACATGAGTTTTGGAGGAGACAAAACATCCAAACCATATCATATCCTAGATAGATATTAATGTGTGTGCACACCCATGTACATTCATGCACATACATTTGCTGGCCAGTCTTTTGTTGCTCAGGGGAGTCAGTAATGACTATTAAATAAATTCCTGCTAGTACTTTTTTTGAACAAGCTGTCTATGATTGCTCAAGTGTGAAATGGGTCTATCACAAACCTAAACCTCTTCTGGAGAATGACTAATTTGTTAGCAGCCACACAGCAAATTGTTTTTGTGCCACATAGCCTGAATTTTAGATCAGACCACCCAACATACACCCTCCAAATTCAGCGAAAAGCCATTTTCTTGTGATGGTGTAAAACAAGCAGGTTAATAGAAATTTTATGAGCATGTGCACATTATAAAACTTTTAAATGTCATGCTACATGGATGTAATTTTGAATTCTTCATGTAACTTTATATCATAGGCATTTCTATGTAATTTAAAAATTCGTTATAAAGATAATGTTTAATGACATGTTACTCATTCTGCTAACATACCACGAATTAAACAATTCCATATTATTTATATAAATTTAATTAGTTCAAAGATTTTGCTGTTACCCATATTGCTATAATGAACATCTTTGTGCATACATTTTTGCTCTCATTTTAGGTTGGCCTCTTAAGATTCCTAGAAATGGATTACTGTTTCAAAGGGTGTGAACACTTAATGGCTCATTATCTGTTGCTAATTGAGTTTCTAGAAAGAGTATACCAATTTACACCCTAAATCAGTAGTGAATGAGAGCGGCCTTTTTTTTTCACATACATTTCACCAGAATGTATTGTTCTCATTTTAAAAAATCTTTGCTATTTTGAGACTAAAAATGGCACCTTGTTTTTATTTGTATTTCTTTGAATAGTAATGAAGTTGAACATTTTTCATGTTTTAGTACTTATTTTTATTTATTCTTTGGTAAATCCTCTGCTCATGTTCTTGGACCAGTTAAGAGGGTAGGATATTAGCTTTTTAATTACATATCTTTTCCTTTGTGATTGTATATAATTTTTAAGCTCAATCCTTCACTTAAAGAGCAGATAACATTTTTTCTTAAAATTTTTTTTCCAAACATGTAACTCTTTGATCTATTAATATTTGGAGTTATTTTGATAAATCGCATGAGAGAGGGATCTAAATTAATTTTTCCCAGCTAGCTAATCAGGTGACTCAGCATCATTCGTTATACTGTTTTTTTCTTTCCTTGATTTTTTTTTTGCCAACTGTATCATAAAATTAATTTTTGCCTATATTTTTGGGAAATATTTTATATAAAACAAAAATTGGGACACAAGATCTAATGATGAAAATTTTTTCCTATGCATGACTTTATTTTTTAGGGAAAGTCTTAAAAGATATACAAATTACATCAGTCTTTAGTCTTATAGTTAATGACTTAACCTTTTTCTGAAAAATAAAAGTTTTTGAAAATGAGCATAAAGTATATATTGACTAAATACAATATTTTGAGTTGTCATGATTATCATTATCTACTGTTGAAATTGACGAAACTTTCCTTATACTCATACATGTTGGAATAAAACAGTTTAGTTGATAGTTTATTTTTATAGGTTTTTTATCAACATCTTTGGCAAAACTCCAAGTCATTAAGAAAGGTTTCTGAGTTTTCATGGTTGTGATGTCTCTTGAGTCTATAAAATTGTTTATCAACAAAATGACTTACTTGCAACAATCTAAGATAATCGTTTATCATACTTTTGTTTCAAGCCGTAATTTCTTTTTTTTTTTTTTGAGATGGAGTCTCGCTCTGTCGCCCAGGCTGGAGTGCAGTGTGCCATCTTGGCTCACTGCAGCCTCCGTCTCCCGGGTTCAAGTGATTGTCCTGCCTCAGCCTCCTGAGTAGCTTAGATTACAGGCCCCCGCCACCATGCCCAGCTAAGTTTTGTATTTTTAGTAGAGATGGGGTTTCACCATGTTGGTCAGGCTGGTCTCAAACTCCCGACCTCATGATCCGCCCGCCTCGGCCTCCTAAAGTGCTGGGATTACAGGTGAGAGCCACCACACCTGGCCTCAAGCAGTAATCTTTAAGCATGTGCAGCCCTCTGTGAGTAATTTCTCTTTATTCAGTCAGCAAGTGAATTCGTATTAGAATGTGGTTTAAGAATATAAATTTCCAGTTTTAGTATATATGCTGCTGAAGCGAGCATAAGAATACAAATTTCATAAAGAAGATCGTTGTGAGACAAAGTGGGAGGTACATTTTCAAAAAGGTTTTAAGTCTTTTTTTTTTTTAAAATAAAATTCAGTGTTGCCTTTCAGTGGATAATTGATGGAGGTGATCAGAACTCACTTCCTTATGGCTTCAGTTAATGTGGAAACTCTGTCTCTAGCTGTCTCAGACCCAAATCATAGTCAATACTAATATTATACATTTTCATCTGCAGTTATTACTTTACAGGGTTACAATTTAAAAGTTTTTCCTGGTCTGACATGAGGGCTAGCGTCTACTTGGGGCTTTCTAGAATGATTCATTATGCCTTACTTTGCCTCTGTTTTGAAAATAGCAGTATAGAAATAGTGGTAACATTATATAAGAATTAGAACCAAAATTCCCAATTAGGTTCTAAAAAAATGTCCTTAAAGATAATAGCAGTATTTTGAAATGAAAAGAGCTTTTAATAATGAAAATATGATTAGAATATGAGTATTTACTTAAACCTATAAAAATTACACTGTGCATTGTAGAAAATTGAGAAAATGTAGAAATATATAAAGAAGAAAGTAAAAATGTTATTTGTAATTCTGTCATTACCAAGTAACCACTATTATTATTTTGGAGTATTTTGAGTGTTTTCTTCTACTGTGTCTATGTGTCTGCGTATTTATTATAACTTGGAATTATGTATATTTCATTTACTATTGTATACTGAGCATTTTCTCATCACATGAATTGTTTCTTCAAAACATGATTTTTAGCAATTGCATCCAATTACATAAATTGTACTGCATACGTAGATGGATGTAGCATGATTTAATTATTTCTATGTAATTATACATTCAAATTTTAAAATTATTGTTTTTATAAATAATGCTGTAGCAGGAATCCTGTTACATAATTCTTTGCATTAATCTACTTAATTGCATATGAGTCAATCCAAAAAGTGGAATTGCTAGGTGTAAAAGTCTAAATATTTTGATGGTGCCTGATGGATTTGGACAAATTAATTGCTCTCCAGTTAGTCCTACCAGCGGTGGCTAAAGGGCCTGTCCCATTGCACTCTTGCCAGTCCCAAGTAATATGTAGAAACAAACAGTGACCTCCTACAAAGTCCAGTATGATATTTACATATTTTGATTGGCATTTCTGTTAGTGAGGTTGAATTTTTCATGTGTTTATTGGTACTTCTGTTTCTTTTGGGAAAGCCTCAGAAATCTTATTTTCAAATATGAAGTTTATCTGTACTGTACTTAGATACAATTAAGAAAATGATCTCCTTGTCTTTATTTGCGCTGTTCTAATTTGGAAAAATATGAATATTTTGACATTCACGTTAGCATAAGAACATCGGTGATTCCTTCTCAGTCTTCTTGATAGGGCTTTTGTCTTCTGCTCATTCTTAAATGTTGGAGTTCCTTGGGCTTCTACCTAAGAGCCTCTTCTCTTCTTACTCTATGTAGTTGTGATCTCAGTGAGCCCCATGGCTTCTGTTTCCGTTGCATTCTGTTGGCTCCCAAATCTACATCTGCCTCCTGGACATTACCTGGAGGTACAGACCACACGTCCTACTGCCTTCCAGACATCTTCAGTTGGATGTCCCACAGGAATCTCAAAATCATCATGCCCCAAAGTGAGTTCATTGTCTTTACTCACCTCCCCCAAACCTGCTTCTCCATCAGTCTTCCCTCCTCCGAGTGTATAGTGCCATACTCACTCAGGTACCCAAGCTAGGGACGGCAGTCAGTCATCTTTGGGCCTCCCTATCACATCCTATAATGGATAGGGTTTCTATCAAGAAGAGCAGAAGACTTTGCTCTTTCTCTTTGGGAACCCATCCTGTGTTTTTATCACATGGTTTTGGTGTCATTGCATCTTGTGATGAATGCATCTGCCAAGGAGCTCTGCAAATGTTCCAGATGCACTGCATGCTGCCAGCATTTTGAGGCCAAGTCTGCCTCTTAAATCTCCGAGACTAGCATTCACACATGAAAACAAGACAGTTACAGAAATCCTACATGCCCGACAGAGGGAAATGTAGAGTCAACACTGCATCTCCAATCATCTAATTATGCCCAATAATAGGCTTAAAAAAATTTTTTTTTAAGTATCCAGCTGGCTCAATCCTTAAATAAGGAAAAGACTTTTTGAGTAGGAGCTGTCTATCCTGAAAAATGTCTGACCATGAGAAGAATGGAAGAAGAAAGGAGGCCAGGGCATGTAAAAAATCCGTTTTTTTTTTTTTTTTTTTTTTTTTTAAAACAGCGTCTCACCCAGGCTGGAATACAGTGGTGTGATCTTGGCTCACTGTGACCTCTGCCTCCTGGGTTCAAGTGATTCTTCTGTCTCAGCCTCCTGAGTTGCTGGGATTACAGGCACGCGCTGCCACGCCCAGCTAATTTTTTGTGTTTTTAGCAGAGACAGGGTTTTGTCATGTTGGTCAGGCTGTTCTCTAACCCCTGACCTCAGGTTATCAAACCACCTCGGCCTCCCAAAGTGCTGGGATTACAAGCATAAGCCACCGCGCCCGGCCAAAAAAAAAAAAAAAAAAAAATCAAAATCAGCTTTTTAAAACTAATGTACAAGGCTAGATGTGGTAGCTCACACCTGTAATCCCAGCAATTTGGGAGGCCAAGGTGGGAAGATTGCTTTAGCCCAGGAGTTCAAGACCAGCTGGGGCAACATACTGAGACCCTGTCTTTAAAAATTAAATTTAATTTAATTGATTTAAAATTAATTTAAAATTAAATTTAATTTTTAAAGACAGGGTCTTTAAAAATTAAAGGGTCTTTAAATTTTAAGACAGGGTCTTTAAAGGCCCTGTCTTTAAAAAAGACTCTGTCTTTTTAAAAAAATTAGCCAGGCATAGTGACGCATGCCTGTGGTCCCAACTACTTGGGAGGCTGAGGTGGGAAAATTGCTTGAGCCCAGGAGGTTGAGGCTGATCACGCCACTTCACTCCAGCCTGGATGACAGAGTGAGACCCTGTCTTAAAAACAAAAAGTAGGCTGGGCGTGGTGGTTCACACCTGTAATTGCAGTACTTTGGGAGGCCGAGGTGGGCAGATCACGAGGTCAGAAGTTCGAGACCAACCTAGTCTACACAGTGAAACCCTGTCTGTAATAAAAATACAAAAATTAGCTGGGCATGGTGGCGGGTGCCTGTAATCCCAGCTACTTGGGATGCTGAGACAGGAGAATCGCTTGAACCTGGGATAGCGCCACTGCACTCCAGCCTGAGCAACGGAGCTAGACTCCGTCTCAAACAACAACAACAACATCAAACCAAAAAGTAACAAACACACTAATGAACTGATAATTCCTATTGTAAATCTCCTTTAAAAGGAAGCATTTTGATGCCAGAATGGAAATTTTAAACCCCCAGGCTGTAGAGAAATATTCACTGCCATGACACATGTTTATAGGCTTTCCATCTGGCAAGTTGGGATCTATTTTTACACACAATTATGATTTTTCTTTGAGTGTGTTTCTTCGTCTTTTGTGGCTTTCAATGTCTTTTTTTTTTTTTTTGTATTTTCAAAATGAAAATATCTTAGTTTTTTTGCACTATAAAAGTAAAAGATGCTAACTACAAAAAACAAGGATTATTCAATGAATAATCTTTCCCATGCTTGCAGGCATATATACATATTTTTAAAAAAATAAAAATAGGGTTGAATTATTCCTGGTGATGTTTTCTAACCTGCTTGTTGAGCAAACTCATCACTGTGGGAATTACTCGCTTTTGCACATCATCTTTCGCCAATGGCAGATGTGGCCTTGATCCATTCAGCAATAATTTGCAAAGCAGTTGTATGGTCAGTGTTATTATATAAACAATGTATCACAATCACAATATTTGGAATTGAGAGTGTCTTGAAGAGTCCAGGGCATGTGGTGATCTTGTGGACTCCTATGCTCAATATTGTAATGGTTGCTATTCTTTCTGCTGTGTAGGGGTGTGTGTGTGTGTGTGTGTGTCTGTCTGTAAGATGTGCTGCAAGCCCCCTTAGGGCACCTGGAGCTCTGCTACTTCCTCCCAAAGTGTCTGATCCCTCCTGCTGATCCTTGGCTGTTCCACTCTGAGTGACTGCGCACTTCTCAGCATTTCTGGGCTCCAGTGTTGCTGATTCCCCCATTGGTCACTTAGGAAGTTTTGTGACCTCCATCTACTGCTGAATCTTTGCATGGTTATCTGTGGTCCTTTACTGTTTCCAGAATATTTATGATTGTTTTTCTCCAACCCTACATACCAAGTCATGATCCCAGCATCTGCTTTACCACATCTCCTATTCTTAGGGTATCCATGACAAGGCTTCTACCAGGGTTTTGATTTTAGAGTATTTAATATGTCATGCTCTTAGGGAACATTTTCAAACTCTGGCCTCTGTGTCAACTTTTTCCCCCTTGGAAGTACAGAGGGTTGGCTCATTTGCTGTTCCATTTTCTGCCAGGACCTTTGACTAATACTTGGTTTTTCTTTCCTGAAATTTTCTAGAAGGGAATGGAATATCTTTGTATAGCTTCCCCCTCTTCTGGTGGCAGATTGAGCATATGGCCCTTTGAAGTTTCATAAGGAGCTAACATGAATGAATGTCAACCATGTGCCAGGCCTTAGCTAGGGCTCTTTATCTTATTTAACCCTTAGCGCTATTCTGAGTGGAAGATGGCATTATCTCTATTCTGCATTTGAGGAACCTGAGGCTTCGAAAGTTGCTTTGCCCAAGATCATAGTACTACTAAGTAGTCAGGGTTCAAACCCAAGTCTTCCTGGCTCCCAAACACTTGGATTCTTTTTAAAATTGCAAATAATGGAATAGTCTCACTTCCCCACCCCAAAAGAAGGCTTTCAACCCTGCAGTGCTGCCCTTGTAGGGCTCTGGCCCTCTTGTTCTCTACGTAGAGTGTTTCTTCAGTGCTGGTTACCTTTCTGGTGCCTGAGACATGCTGCTTCTCTGGAGCATCTGTGACCCCAGGATGATCATGCTTCCCTCCAAGTGGCCCCCCACTCTCTACTGCTTCCCCCAGTGTGCATGAGCCCTGTGGTTCTGGCTGAGCTTTCATGCACCCGCTTCCAGCACATTGGCCTGTCTTGCTTCTCTAGCCTCTCTGACTTGATCTTCTCAGTTGCCTTTGGTAGCTCTCCCCTTAAATGGGAGTGTTCCCCAGGGCTCTCTTCTGGCTTTACCTTTTTCCCTGGCTATGACTTTCATGTCATGACTTAAGCATGAAGTGTGATGACTCCCAAGTTGCTGTCTCTGGCCCTGTTGCCCAGGCCCTTCCCTTAATTGCTTTCCAGGATCTCTGACCAATATCCTGAAGGCACTTCAGCCTTAGGATGTGCAACGAGTGGACTCATTTCCTCTCCAGCTGTGTCTTTTATGGGCCTTGTTCTGTCATTTGCTGTCTTGGTTAATAATGTCACCACCAACTATCATCAGTCTTATAAGCTAGAAACCTTGAGAAACATTGGTTTACTCCATTCTGTCTCATCTCATATTCAGTTGATCAATTTCAAATCCTGTTAATGGATTCTACCTCAGAAATACCTTCCAAATCCAGTCCCTTTATTTCCTCTGCCTCTGCCTTACTTTGGGCCTTTCACTCTTGCCTGGACTGTATGAATAGCCTTTTAAGTAGCATTATCTTTTTTAAAAACAAAACTGTTTATATCACTTTCCTCCTAAAAAAGTCTCTGCAGTTTTACGCTTACCTGCAGGGTAAAGTGCGTATCTGCTGGCATGGCAGAGCAGACTAACCACAGAGTGCCCATCCCCACACCTCCAGCTTCCTCTCTGCTCACTGGCCCTGCCCAGCAGCCCCTCTGCCCCCACATGGCTGAGCATGGCTCCCCTCTTCACTGCTTGCTTGTCTTCCTCCCTGAAGTCCTCCTTCCATCTGGCAAATTTCTTATTCCCATACCCAGCTCACATGTTGCCTCTGAGATGCTGTTCCCTCAGGTAGATATAGCTGAGTCCCCCATATGTGTTAGTCTGTGCCTCCCGGAATCTGATTACACACTTGTCTTCCTGACTCACATGGGGGTTCTTGGGGCCAGGGATTTACTTAGCACCCGGCACAGTTCCTTGTACGTAGTAGCTGGTGAAGGCATACCACCTTGTTTTCTCCAGAGTGCCTCTGATACTCAGCACACCCCCAGGGTGTTCATGACTTGGTACTACTCTCTGATTCATTTTCCTCCTACTCGTGTCAGACCCATTGGTGGTGGTACTCAGAGTGGCTACAGTTCTCTCCCATTCAGCCCACAGAGCTGAACCCCCCTTCCTTCCCAGAGTGTCTGTGATTTGTCTCTTACTCAATCCCCACTATCCCTGGAGCAAGCACCTTTGCCCCTCCACTATACTAGGAGGGAGGACCTGATTCCTTGTTGCCTCTCCTGGCTGCCTGTGAAATCTCCACTCATCTCCTAGGCCAGTATCTCTCAAAGTGAGGTCCTGAATTACCTGCATCCGATTACTCTGATTGCTTCTTCGAAATGCAGGTTCTTGAGCCAACCCCAGCTCTACTGAATGAGAATTGCTGGCCCAGGTATCTGCATTTAAATCACTTCCCCAAGTGAGTCTAGTATTCTCTAAAATTGTGACTTGTTCTAAAGCAGTGTATGCCCACTAATGTTCAGAAAGAACATTCATTCCCTGAGACATTTACCAGAGTGGGACAACTTAAATAAGATGGGGACCTGTTACAAAGCAGATGCCCCTTTTGGAGAGTCACAGTACAGTCAGCACATTACAGGGTTACTGAAACAGCAACAAAAAAGCCCCAGAGAAACAAGCTTGATTTTTATGAGGGACGCCTTTATTCTCATACACATGGACATTTCCGCACAGTATTTTCTTAATGCTGGTTTCCCTGACTGCCCTGGAGGAGTTTATGTCTAGATTCCCTTAATTGCGATAATGCCTTTGATGTGCTCAGCAGTGTCTGGCACTCATGGGTGCTTAGTCCCTGAGAGTCGCTGCCCTGCTTTATGTCCCACTCTGCCTGTGACCTCTGTTGCTTCCCTCAGTGGGTCACTGATATCCCATCTCCTCCCTGTCGCCCTGCAGGGGGGGTCCTCTATGCTGCCACTGTGAAAAACTACCTGGGGACGGAGCCGATTATCACCCGAGCAGTGGGTCGTGCCGAGGACTGGATTCGGACAGACACCTTACCGTCCTGGCTGAATGGTGGGGAGAGGGAGAGGGGTCCTCTGGGGGGACCGATGGGGTGGAGTCTGGGAAGTCCCAGGTTGTGTCTGTGAGGATCTGAGGCCACTGGTATTCCCAGCCCCAGCCTTTGTCGCAGCCGTGGCCTTGAGCCCAGCCGAATGGGGGGATGAAGATGGAGACGACGAAATCTACTTCTTCTTTACGGAGACTTCCCGAGCATTTGACTCATACGAGCGCATTAAAGTCCCACGGGTGGCCCGTGTGTGTGCGGTGAGACCCCATCCCAGCTGTCTGTCTGTCGTCTCCTGCTCTGTCTGTCCCCCTGTCTTATCTTTTCCTCTTTGGGTCTCTGTCTTTAAATCTCTCCCGTGTCTCCTATTTTCTCTGCCTTGACTTCTCTTCTGGGAGCTTGAGGAATGTGAGAGAGAGGCTTTGGCCTCTTTGACACCCACAATTACCCTTGTGACACACTGTCTACAGGAGGTGGACTAGTGTAGAGGTTAAAGGGAGGAACTGGTGACAGACCAGGGTTCAAGTCCCTGCTCCACCCACCACTTAACTGCCTTTGCAACTCTGTCCAGGTTCTTTAGTGTCTTTGAAACTTGTCTATAAAAAGAGGATAATAATGATGCCTGTCTGTGAAGGCTGTTTGCGTATTAAATGAGGTAACTTACGTAAAACACATAATGTAGTACTTTATAAGTGCACAGTTAACTTAGTCACTGTCATTGTTATTGTGACCCCTTCACCCCCGTATCTCATTATCCCTGCAGCTACTCTGTGTGGCTCCCTGTCCTTGCATTTGTATAAATCTGTCTCCCCATCTGTCTATGTCTGCCCTGAAGTCAGAAGGAAACTTAAATTGGTCTCCATGCTCCTTGCCCAATGATGGTCATCTAAAGAGAATCTCCCATGTGTTCATCACCGCAGGGGGACCTTGGGGGCCGGAAGACTCTCCAGCAGAGATGGACGACGTTTTTGAAAGCTGACCTGCTCTGTCCAGGGCCTGAGCATGGCCGGGCCTCCAGTGTCCTGCAGGATGTTGCTGTGCTTCGACCTGAGCTTGGGGCAGGGACTCCCATCTTTTATGGCATCTTTTCTTCCCAGTGGTGAGGGGTCTTGGTGTGGAGGAGAGTTACAGGGTGGGAGATAAGTGGGGATGGCACAATGTCAGTGTTGTCTCTTCCAGAGGGGGCAGGCTGTCCCGCCTTTGGCTGCATGGCTCGCTCTGTGTTTCTTGGGGGTCATCTCATTTGACAAGGGATGAGTTGCTGTCCCCTAGACCCCTCCAGATATCCAGCTCCAACCTGTGAATTCCAGGGAGGGGGCTGCCATTTCTGCTGTCTGTGCCTTCCGACCACAAGACATTCGGACAGTGATGAACGGTCCCTTCAGAGAACTAAAACATGACTGCAACAGAGGACTTCCTGTCATGGACAATGATGTGCCCCAGCCAAGACCTGGAGAGGTGAGGGGGCAGATCTTCATTCTAGGCCTGAAGTAGAGAGCTGCTATTAAGGCAAGAGCCCCACCAAGCATTACTGGCGTGTCCTGTTCGTGGGAAACTTTGTTACCACCCCTGTATTTCCTCTAGTGCATCACCAACAACATGAAGCTCCGGCACTTTGGCTCATCTCTCTCCCTGCCTGACCGTGTACTCACCTTCATCCGGGACCACCCACTCATGGACAGGCCAGTGTTTCCAGCTGATGGCCACCCCCTGCTGGTCACGACAGATACAGCCTATCTCAGAGTCGTGGCCCACAGGGTGACCAGCCTCTCAGGGAAAGAGTATGATGTGCTCTACCTGGGGACAGGTATATTTAGTGGTCAAGCAGGTTGCCTACCTAGTGCATACACATTCTCGTCACAGAGAGAGTACTGTAATACATATATGTCTGAGTCCCAGGCACAGGGGCAATTATGTCATTATTATTGTTCCTTTCCTGTCCCCTAGAAGATGGACACCTCCATCGAGCAGTGCGGATCGGAGCTCAGCTCAGCGTTCTTGAAGATCTGGCCTTATTCCCAGAGCCACAGCCAGTTGAGAACATGAAATTGTACCACGTGAGTTGTAGATTTTGGAGAATCTATTGGGGAGACATCTGAGTCCAGAGCCAGTTTGTGACCCTGAGGTCTGGGAGATCCAGTGTATTCCCCTTCCCCGCTCCCTTTTTGTAGAGCTGGCTCCTGGTTGGCTCCCGTACTGAGGTGACACAAGTGAATACAACCAACTGTGGCCGTCTCCAGAGCTGCTCAGAATGCATCCTGGCCCAGGACCCAGTCTGTGCCTGGAGCTTCCGGCTGGATGAGTGTGTGGCCCACGCTGGGCAGCACCGAGGGTGAGTGTAGCTGCCTGGATTTCTTGCTTACTGTGCCAGGGCTCTGTCCCATCCATATGTCTATGTTTCTCATCTGTTAATGCTGCCCTGCCAGAGGCTGTTTTCTTTTTCTGTCTGTTAGAGTCTGCATCACTCATGTGTCCTTCTGTCAGTCCATACTAACTCATCTGTTTGTCCATCTAGGGCCACCTCATCAATGTCCTTGCCTCTTGCCTCTCTGCTGGACCTGCCTTGACCTGACAGTGTGCTATCTCTAGTGGACGCTTCTTAGTTTTCGTCTTACAAGAGCTCTTGGAAGTGTTTTCACAGTTGTCCACTCCCTCTTTCCTTGAAATACTTTACTCTTGGTCTCTATGACTCTGCATTCTTTGGTCTCCTTCACTTTCCCATCCAACTACTGAATGTTGATATTCCTCAGGGTTCAGTCCTGCACCCATTCTCTTTACACTTTCATGCTATCTCTAGGCAGTTTTATTCTCATTACTTTCAATACCATCTGACTGCTAATGACAACCACAAATATATCTAGTTGAACTGTGGAACTCCCCATCCAACTGTCTACTTGATATTCCCTTTGGATGCTTCATAAGCAACTCAAATTTAGCAAATCAAAGTGTGCGGTATTGTTTCCTCTTTCTCTCACATGCTCCTCCTCTGGTTTTCCTCATTCCAGTAAAGGGACCTCCATGCATCCAGTTGCTCAAGCCAGAAATTGCCCACATTGTATTATGATTTGTACTGATTCTAGCCCCTAAACGTCCTTAGTCCACCCTCTTCTCTCCACCTCTACTGCTACCACTCTAGTCCAAGCCATCATCGCTTCTTAACTGGACTACTCTAATAATCTAATTGGTCTTCTTTTGACCATTTTGGGCTGCTACCATCCATTTTCCATTTAGCAGCTTAAAAGCATATGTCACATTGAAGCAAATCCCTGACATCATATCATATTCATCTTAAATATTTCAATATGTATCTCTACTAGATAAGGACTTTTTTTTTTTTTTTTTTTTTTTTTTTTAGACGGAGTCTCGCTCTGTCGCCCAGGCTGGAGTGCAGTGACGCCATCTTGGCTCACCACAACCTCCGCCTCCCTTATTCAAGCGATTCTCCTGCTTCAGCCTCCCGAATAGCTGGGATTACAGGTGCCCACCACCACACCCAGCTAATTTTTGTATTTTCAGTAGAGATGAGGTTTCACTATGTTGGCCAGCCTGGTCTGGAACTCCTGACCTCAAGCAATCCACTCGCCTTGGCCTCCCAAAGTGCTGGGATTACAGGCGTGAGCCACTCCGCCTAGCCCAGGACTCTTAAAAACATCTTATTGTAGGAAAGTTCAATCATAGCCAAAAGTAGAGAGAATTGTGTAATGAATTTCCATGCATCCATCCCTCAGCTTCAACAACCATCAGCTTCTGGTTAATCTTGTCTCTTCAGTACGTTTACTCATTCCCAACTATTTTGAAGCAAATCCTGAACATCATTTCACTTCATCCATAAATCTTTCTGTCTGTATCTCTAACATACAAGGGTTTTTAAAAAAAAAACCATATTACCATTATCATACCAAAAACTTACTTTCTTAATGTCATCAAATATCCAATGTTCTGATTTCTTCAATTGCATATATATATATATATATATATATATTTTTTTTTTTTTTTTTTTTTTTTTTTTTTTTTGAGACGGAGTCTCGCTCTGCCGCCCAGGCTGGAGTGCAGTGGCCGGATCTCAGCTCACTGCAAGCTCCGCCTCCCGGGTTTACGCCATTCTCCTGCCTCAGCCTCCCCAGTAGCTGGGACTACAGGCGCCCGCCACCTCGCCCGGCTAGTTTTTTGTATTTTTTAGTAGAGACGGGGTTTCACCATGTTAGCCAGGATGGTCTCGATCTCCCGACCTCGTGATCCGCCCGTCTCGGCCTCCCAAAGTGCTGGGATTACAGGCTTGAGCCACCGCGCCCGGCCTCTATTGCATATATTTAAGAAATAGTTTATGTCAGTATCCAAATAATGCTTATTAATTGTAATTGGTTGATATGTTTCTTAAGTGTCTTTTAATCATTGAGATCTTCCAGTGAAGTATTTTTAATTACTTGATTTGGAAGTGTTTTTGCAAACTGACCTTGAGATTTCCTATTTTGAAGTCCAGTTAATTTATAGCATATTTGTAACTACAGAACCTCAAGTATATACAGAACCCCAGAATATTACAGAACCCCATGGCTACACATTCTTTAGAGGTAAAAGTACTTGTCTTTTGGAATAAAACAGATTAATTCACACATGTCAAAACAGAGTGAAATGTTTAAAATGATAGCTGATCTGTAGGGCTAGATATGAAAGAAAAAACTGACATATAATTAGAATAGTCATAACATTTAATTTTGTTTTTCTGATATTTGTCTTTAATTATAAGTGTAAAATCTTATGCCATCTATTGATCAGATTCTTGACTTTTTGCCAGTTGGGGATATAAAGTAATTCTTGGATGACAGGCTTGGCCAGCTTTGCCTTTTTGGTTAAGAACTTTAACCTGGTATTTTAGTTTTCTGGGGGAGAATTTTTAAACATCTAAGACAAAAGCAAGGGCTTTATTCTGTCCTTTATTGTTTTAATTTCCATTAAAATAAGCATTCACTGGTCTTAGATATCCTCTATACTTGAGCTTCAAGGATTCCCTTAAGGTATACGTGAGTAGGGGGAGGGGGGAGAGTGTGGGGTGTGTGTTTATGCCAGTGTTCTGGGTTGTTCTTGTGTACATTTCCCATACCTCAGTTCATCCAAGGGAGAAGAACATAGACTGAGAAGTTCCTGTGGCAGCAGCTGTACATGTGGTCTTCCTGTGTTCCTCACTCTCAGCTAGACTAATCAACCTTGGTTTTACCCAAGAAACTTCCATCTATTCATACCAGTCTTGGAGCTCATTTCAGGGACCTCAATTCATATTGAAGGAGTTCCTACTCAGATGAGTCTGTGTTTGATTGAGGCTTTGTGTGTTCAGACCTTTTACCTGGCCTTCACTGACAACCCTGGTAGGGGTCTCATTGACTTCCCGGCCTCTGGGAGTGGTGCCAGAGAGTTCAGCAGTGAGCAGTCCATCTTGCTGTCCTCCATCAGATATAGTCCACCCAAATCCTGGAAGTACCAGGACTGTGCTATTTGAAACAGATCCATTCAAATAACACATAGGCCAGTATATATCAACCACTATTGAAGAGTTCCTTTGTAGAGACAAGCAGCTTTTAGGAAACAAAAAATCACCTCACTGACCCTAAAGGAATTTTGATTAGCTTCTGCAGAAAAGGAATTTGCTCTTTGTCTTAAATAAGAGAAAAAAAATCCCTATAGTTTTTATCCTTTTTTTTTCCCTAGAGAAATCTTGTGGTGGAGAACCAGGTTCATTTCTTAGAAGATTCTGTTTCTTTTAAAGCACCCCCACTAAACATCTTTCCAACAGACCTAGTGCAAATTTAGCTATCCATGGTCTGCTAGAAAGATGCATGCATGAAATGTCATGAGTAATATTAAGAGGTGTTGGGGAAAAATTTGGTGATGAGGAGAAACTTGACTGATAATTTCAGGAGTGATTTCTGGGATGATGGGAGATGTATTGAATGAGGGAGTCTTCAGTAATACTGAGGAGGATTGAAGGGAATGTTGACACTGGATTTACCAAGCATTCTCTTCTTTATAGGTTGGTCCAAGACATAGAGTCAGCAGATGTCTCCTCTTTGTGTCCCAAAGAGCCTGGAGGTCTGTGTGGTCTGTATGGCTTAGGGAAATGTGGGTGGAGTGGATGGAAAGGGGCTAGAGAGTTGTTCATTTTGGAACCATTCTAAACCTTGGATCTTGGAGGATGTGGCAGCCAGGTACCTTGGGCCTTAGCCTCTTTGGGAATCCCCTTTTTAGCTTAGTCTCCATAGCCCCTTCTCATGATTGACATCACCCCACACTTTTCTTCATCACACCTCCAGCCTTTAGCCTTACCTCCTTTTGTGCCTTTGCTGTCTCTCGCAGAACGTCCAGTAGTGTTTGAAGTTCCCGTGGCTACAGCTGCGCACGTGGTCTTGCCGTGTTCTCCAAGCTCAGCATGGGCATCCTGTGTGTGGCACCAGCCAAGTGGAGTGACTGTACTCACCCCCCGGCGGGATGGACTGGAGGTGGTGGTGACCCCAGGGGCCATGGGTGCTTATGCCTGTGAATGTCAGGAGGGTGGGGCAGCCCGTGTGGTAGCAGCTTACAGCTTGGTGTGGGGCAGCCAGCGAGATGCCCTGAGCCGGGCCCACACAGTGGGGGCGGGACTGGCTGGCTTCTTCCTGGGGGTTCTCGCAGCATCCCTAACTCTCCTTCTGATTGGTCGGCGTCAGCAGCGACGGCGACAGAGGGAACTTCTGGCTAGAGATAAGGTGGGCTTGGACCTGGGGGCTCCACCTTCTGGGACCACAAGCTACAGCCAAGACCCTCCCTCCCCCTCTCCTGAAGATGAGCGGTTGCCCCTGGCCCTGGCCAAGAGGGGCAGTGGCTTTGGTGGATTCTCTCCACCCTTCCTGCTTGATCCTTGCCCAAGCCCAGCCCACATTCGGCTAACTGGGGCTCCTCTAGCCACATGTGATGAAACATCCATCTAGAGCTGGGCAAATGACCACTAGTGTATAAGTGATCACTGGAACGGAGGGACCACTGAGATGCTGGGGTCACTAGGCCTGGAAGACCATCCCAGCCTCTGAGTTCTCTTTGAGTATGAGTGATTACTTGGACTTTAGTGTCTGTTCTCTCTGAGTCTGGATGGACTTGGGGCCAGACCTTTGCCTGATTCCCGATTGCCATGAAAGATCAGAACTGCTTTCTGCAGCAGTCAGGGCTTCTGCCCAACATCTGAACCCCTGTGACCCTTCATCCCTGGCCCCCTATCTTGGGCCCATTAGTTTTGGGGATGGGGCACAAGGCATAGCTATGACTTTGCTTTCTGGTTGGAGCCTGACCAGAAGGAAGAGCCCTGGAGGTGGTTGGGGGCGAATGTGCACTGAGTCCTTGGGGTGGTTCTGCTTATTCTTCAAGTTTATCTGAATTTCTGTGGGGAGTGCATGATCCCCATGTTGTGACATGGAGTCTCTGCCCTGAGATCTTCCCCATCTCAGTTTTCCTTCCATGAATGAGTGTGTGTAAATACATGGTGTTCATAGGAGACCTGGCCACATGTGCATGAATGACTGGGCTGATGCTTAGGAATATTTATGAGGGATGGGGAGGGAGAAGATTGGAATAGGAATATTACCTGCAGAACTTTAGACCCTGTAGCCATAGAGGGAATGGCTTTCCTTTCTAAAAGGAACTGAAACACTGCCCCTCTCCCCATTGCCCCACAACCTTACTCTAAATTTGAGTAGAGAAAAGCTCGTAAAGTGACTTTCTGGCTGGGAAGGGCAGCAGTACACATGACTCCATCTTTTTCTTTGTTTTTGCCCTTTGGCTGCCACCACTGCCATGTCACAGCTGCTTTCTCTGGCTAGAGTATAGGCTGTACCCCATTTCCTTGGCTCCCACTGAAAATTAACAGCATTCTGATGATTAGGGAACAACAGAAGGGGAACAGTCATAGGATATACAAGCAGTATAAAGATAGGTTCACAATCAGTGACTTTACTCAGGGTGACACCCTTGCCCTAAAGCAAGAGTCCCCCCTACCTGGGGTCCATGGACTCCCTGAAATTGTATGCAAAATATTGTTTGTACATGTGTGTCTGTATGTCTCTGTGGGGGAGGTTTTATGGCTTTTGTCAGATTTTCAAGGCCTTAACAAAGTTAAAGGACCACTGCCCTGAGGTCACTGCACTGAGACCAAGCTAGGATGGCATCACTCTGTGGCAGCTCTGCCTGGCCTTGCCCTGCCTGGAACAGGGTGATTGCTGGAATGGAGTTACCACTGAGATGCCAGAGGTTCCTGGGTCTGGAAGACTTGTTGCCTTTCAGCTGTCTTTGAGTCTGACTGACTGTGGCCAGTCCCTGAACTGGTAGCTGCTGGAGGCCTTCTTGTTTCTCCAGTCCCTGGAAGCTGAGCTCTGTGTGTATTTGATGACATTGTCAACTCTCACCAAACTTCAAGACCTCTTCCTGCTTGACCACTCGCACATGCTCTAGGCTTCTCCTGCTCAGTACTGGTCTTGGCCTGTAAATGTGCCTCGTTCATCCGTGGTGCTTGAGCCCCTCAAGCTCCAGTCAATGATCCAGTCCTGCCCCTTTGAAGTTTTCTCCTCTGCTTTCCTTGGCAGCAGCCTGCAAACTACTCAAAAGAGTCCCCTTGGGTTTGGAATGATCAGTGGCTTTGCCACTAATAAATGTGTGATCTTCGGCAAGTAACCTAACCTAGGGACATTAGTTTACTCATTTGTGAAGTGGGGATAACAAAAACCTACCTCAGGGTTGCTACAAGGATTACATGAGAAAATATGTCAACAATAAAGACCTGTCTGTACCAATATATGTTGTTATTGCAGAAATGGGCTTATTCATAATCATGTTGCTTAACTATATGATAACCATGACACACGCAATCACATTAAGCCTCACTCAGTAAAAGGACAGTCATTACTTCACAGATGTCCTGTTCTGGGTCACCTCTGGACAGCTCATAGCTGCTAGTTTCTAGGTTTTGGGAGGCAGATCTATGATTTTTATAATCTTCAGCTCTGTCTGACCTTAGTGGCCTGAGATCCCTTTGTATAGAATGGAGGAAGGCTGTGTGTTCTTTGGTTTACCCTCAGCCTATCTTTCAACCCCACTCACTTGAGGTTATGGCCTAGTTCCTCTTTGGGGGAGGAAGGAAGGTGGGGAGATGTCAAAAGGGACTGGGCTTCCTGTGGGGAGTGGGAGGGAAGAGTTTTTCAAGGAAGAGAGAGACCAGGGCTCTTATACTCTGAGCCACTATCTCCCTGCCCTAATCACCTAGGGCCAGGCACCAGACAACTAGGGATTGGCCTCTTTACTCCAAAGCCTGCTGAAATTACTCAAACTAGCCAATCCTAAGTCTGCCTACCCTGCCTCCCTCATTCCTTACAATGGAAACTACAATAAGCGCTCTTGCCCATGATTCCCTGCTCCCTCTGCATCCTGACTGACCCTGGTGCTTCTCCATGTGGTCCCTGCATAGTGTGCTTTGCCTCCTGTTTCTAGGGACCTGTGAGTATAAACTTCCTCGATGATAGTCATTTCTGTGTCTGTGTGTCTTATTATACCTTATTAAAGCAAACCTGGGTACATTTTTAAAACAGCAGAGATTCTCTGAAGATTAATGATTGAGAAGGCTGATTGGACCTGTCTAATCAGGGAGGCTGAGGCCTCAGGCCTTCCTTAGGCACGTTGCATATCTGTCAAGTAAGGGCCACTAATCCCCTCACATGGGTTCATCTGAACTCTCTGCCAGCCCAAAACACGAGGACTTGCCACCCATCCTTAGCACTCTCAAGACACACTTAAATGTGTTTGATACGTAAGCTCCAATTCCTTCCTCCATAAGAAGTGAGAAGGCAGAAGTGGCCTTCCCCGAGGTGAGGACGGGGATGGGTGTTTTTTCTTTGAGTGATGTAGACCTATGCCCTGCTTCCATGCCACTTCCTCAGATGTGACAGACCTCTGCTGGGATGGAATATGTGTTTGCTGGAGACAGCTGTGACATAGAGGATTGTGAGAAAGGGTCCCCATGCTTGGTGTGGAAGGAGGGAGCTGCTCACCCTCTGTATGGGCTTGGATGAGGAGCTTCTCAGCAACAGTCATAAAAACTAGAGGATCTTCTGCCCTTTGCTGGGAGACACATGAGGCCCCTGGATTCATGTGGAATTCTAGGGAGAGGGACGATCACCCTCAAGATGGCTGAGATCGAATATCTTGTCAGATGACTGGACGCTTAGAATTGGGTTAATTTGATTAAATAAATAAAATAGGTTTTTGTACCTATAAGTTTGTGGAGAAAAATTCCTGCCCACTATACTAATATCAGCATTTCTAAAATGGTCTGTCTGGAGCATATGTGTGATGAACCTACCTACAGATTGAGCAGAATAGCTGTAGATAGGGTGGAGTTGAGTGAGCACCAAGTGCCCGAAATGAAGAAAGAGGACCTCCTTCCAACCTTTTGTAGGAACCATCCTCCTAATGCAATTTCTCCCCACAGATATCCACCAAATTAACTTTTTTTTTTAACCAGACTCAAAGTCTATGATTTCATCATAACAATATAGGTCATCATAGATTGAGATTACCTTGTAATTCCTAGGTAAATGTCCTTGGAAAAAAGGAATATGAACCTACGGGATTGCAGTCAACAAAATAAGGTGTCCACATGCTACCTCTACAAAGGTTTGTAATACAGTTGTCATTGGGATCTTTGCTAGATAAGTTCTTATTCTACTTTGGGTATTTATTGTGTTACTAGCCAGGGCAGGCTTTGCTATGATGCAATAACAACCCCACACTCTTAGTGGCTTAAAACATTTGTTACTCGTGCCGTATGTCTATCCTTGGCAGTCACTCAGGAACCAAGGCTCAGGGAGGTTCCATCTTGACACAAGCTTCCATGATTGTAGGAAAAGGAAAAGGGAACTTGGCTAGCCATAGGTAGGCACCTGAAATTTTTGTCTAGAAGTAACATGCATGATCACATTTCAATGAACAAAGCAAGCCATGTGACTACGCAAGTTCAAGCAGATGGAAAAGAGCTATGATAGCCTTGTGCTAAGACCACAGTACTAAGCATTTGTGCCTGAAGTACGGCCACAGGGCCGGCGCGGTGGTTCACATTTGTAATCCCAGCACTTTGGGAGGCCAAGGCAGGCAGCTCACTTGAGCCCAGGAGTTCCAGAGCAGCCAGGGCAAAATGACGGAATCCTGTCTCTGAAAAAAATACAAAAGTTAGCTCGGGATGGTGGTGCATGCCTCTACTCCTAGCTACTTTAGGAGGCTGAGGCGAGAGGATAGATTAAGCCTGTGAGCCTGGGAGGTGGAGGCTGAAGTGAGCCATGATCGTGCCACTGCACTCCAGCATGGGTGACAGAGCGAGACCTTGTCTCAAACAAAAACAAAAACAAAAATTATGGCCTCAGACCCTTTTACTAGGACCAAGAGCTGCTGATGTCCTCTTTGTTTCTTTATTGAAGAGAAACATATACTAAATCTTTGTACTCATAATCTCACTCACCTCTCCTACTGAGCACCTGCTGCTTTCTCTCCTTTCTTCCGTCTCCCTGGAGTAAAGTGAATTTCCTCTTAGAGAAATGGTGACTGGATATTTTAAAAAATACCTGGGTAAGAAGGGCTGTTAAGTTAGAGAGGGTTCATGGTGACAGGGTTCAGTAAAGAGAGAAACTTAGTGGCTCACTTAGTAGAAAAGATAAGGAGTAGGTATTCCCTAGGATTGCAAGAAGGGCCTTAGGAACTGAGGCCTTAGCCACTGGAATCAGGGTTAATGCCACCAGGATTATTTTTCTCCCATTAGTCTGTCATCTCTTCATGTTCTGCTTGCTGGAAATGGACATATTCCTAGAGCTATAGATGGTTGCCATTTTTCCTTCACATTCTCTCAGCTCTGTACCGTAGAGGCAAGGCTACTTCTTTAGCTCCAATCCAGGAATCCCAGGGAAGGACTCTGATTGGCCCAGCTTAGATCACATGCCCACACTGAAGCAATGACTGTGTCCAAGGAAATGGGATACTATGATTGGCCAGGCCTGAGTCAGGTGTGTGCCCAGGGAGGACAGGATTAAATTGTCAGAATGAGGGACATGGTTAAGTTGGCTGGGCAAATAAAAACCATAATTACTTTAATTTACTATAGCTGTCTTAGAGTTTGATATAGACAGTGACCTTTGAAGACTAAGATTGGAGAAAATTTTTGCAATCTATCCGTCTGACAAAGGGCTAATATCCAGAATCTACAAAGAACTTAAACAAATTTACAAGAAAAAAACAACCCCATCAAAAAGTGGGCAGAGGATATGAACAGACACTTCTCAAAAGAAGACATTTATGCAGCCAACAGACGTGAAAAAATGCTCATCATTACTGGTCATCAGAGAAATGCAAATCAAAATGACAATTAGATACCATCTCACGCCAGTTAGAATGGTGATCATTAAAAAGTCAGGAAACAACAGATGCTGGAGAGGATGTGGAGAAATAGGAACGCTTTTACACTCTTAGTGGGAGTGTAAATTAGTTCAACCATGTGGAAGACAGTGTGGGGATTCCTCAAGGATCTAGAAATAGAAATACCATTTGACCCAGCTATCCCATTACTGGGTATATACCCAAAGAATTATAAATCATGCTACTATAAAGACACATGCACACATATGTTTATTACGGCACTATTCACAATAGCAAAGACTTGGAACCAACCCAAATGTCCATCAGTGATAGACTGGATTAAGAAAATGTGGCACATATGCACCATGGAATGCTATGCGGCCATAAAACGGATGAGTTCATATCCTTTGCAGGGACATGGATGAAGCTGGAAACCATCATTCTGAGCAAACTATCACAAGGACAGAAAACCAAACACCGCATGTTCTCACTTATAAGTAGGAGTTGAACCTTGTTATGAGAACACATGGACACAGGGCGGAGAACATCACATACCGGGGCCTGTCGGGGGGTGGGAGGCTAGGAGAGGAATAGCATTAGGAGAAATACCTAATGTAAATGATGAGTTGATGGGTGCAGCAAACCAGCATGGCACATGTATACCTATACTGCATAGGCGTACATGTGCACATGTACCCTAGAACTTAAAGTATAATTTAAAAAAAAAGAAAAGAAAACTAAATAAGACAGTGTTGTTCCTTCCAAATTAAAACCTTCCCATCACTTCCCGTTACAATTAGAATAAAATCCAAATCCTCCGTTGTGATTTACAGAGCCTTACATGTTAGGACCTCTGTTCATCTATCTAAACTATTTTTACTTTCCCCTTACTCAGGGGCAACAGCCACACCAACCTTCATTCAGCTTTCTAGATACACCAAGCTTGTTCCCAACTAGGGGGAACTAGTTGTTTCCCCTGATCTTTGCAAGTCCTTCTGGTCAGTCAGGCTTTATCTGAAATGTTGCCTCCATAAAGAGGCCCACTCTGATTACTTTGTATAAAATAGCTCCCAGTTACTTCCTATCACATCCTCCTATTTTAATTCTCAGCATAGCATATCATTAATTGGTATTTTCTTGTTTGCTTGTTTATTTAAATTATTTTCCTTCTTGTTAGATTGCAAACTCCATGAAAGCCTGGATTATGGCTGTTTTGTTCACTGTTGTATCCCCAGTGCTTAGAACAGTGAACAGTGCCTGACACGTAGTAGATGCTCAATATTTATTGAGTGAATGAATATGGCCATTGCCGAGCTGACACACCAGGTAATGGAAAGAACGCAGGTCCTGCTGAGAGGCCAACACCATCCACTGGTCAGTATTCCTATAGGAGACCACTTAGTTCCCAGCTCCTGTGGTTCTGCAGTACCAAGTGGCAGCCCCTGGGATCCTCTGCTCATAGGCTCATGGTTTTCAAGGGACAGCTTTAGGGTGTCCTCCTAGACCTCAAACGACCTCTCCCTTTCTATGTTCTGAACTCCATCCTGGACCCTTCTTTGCTTTGGGCCCTAATTTGTGTCTGGTTGTCCACAGGTAGGGCCTCTCTGCTCTTTCTTCCAGAGTGAAAGAATAAAGGTATCCCTGGAAGGCACAACACCACTTTGCAAGCATAAATTCCTTAATCATAGTTGCCTTTAATAATAATAATAATAATAATGCCTTAAAATATAATAATGTGCTAGATATGGTGTGGGCATTGAGCTAAACATTTTATACATCAAGCTCAATCTCAGAAAGACTAGTGTTGTTAGCCACATTGTCGGCCAGTGAAACTGAGGCTCGAAGGAGAAATAACTTGCTCAGGGTCATACAGTTAGTTTGTAGTTGAGTTGTGACTAAAACCCAGGTCTCTCAGATTCCAAAGCTTGTGCTCAGAACCCCTGCAGTTACAAAGTACCCAAATAGTGCCCATTAGGGATCAACTTCCAAGAACTGGGTCTTGCCTTCCTAGAGTGGAGCGGTGTTTCCTCCTTTACTCATTGTTCATTTCATATATGTAAAACAGAACATGATCATATTTCAATATGTAACTTCTGCACAACCCAAAATTAAAACACCACAGTAAAATAAATGAGAAAAACATGGTATTTCATTTGCAATACTTGAAAAAATGTTAACCTTCTTAATCATAAATGAGCTCTTAGAAATCAGTAACAAAGAGACTAACATTAAAAGGGAAATGAAAATAAAAGAAACAGAGGAAAATGAAATAATGCAAATGATTAATAAGATGATATGAAGATGATGTAGCTTAACATTAATAGATGAAAAAGCAATTTCTTTGTAATATTACATTATCAATGATCACAAATACAGAAATCTAACATTTGTATAGAATATTAGGAAATAAGGAACTATTAAACATTGGGAAAATTTACTCCAGTTTTGGGAAATTTACTCAAAATTTAGATCTTGTATATACTTTGTCCTGGCAGTTCCAATCTGTAGGAATTATTCCAATAGAGTAGTTGGACAAATTGAAATTTATGTATAAGTATGTTTCTTACATAGAAAATCTATAGCTAATTTATCACCCCCAACTACTTGTGTATCAATTGATTTTAGAAAGATAGATTGGGGGTGTTGATTAAATATTAATTTAGGTCTATTTAGGTTAGGTTCTGGGCTAGATTCTGGAAACACAAAAGTGAATAAGACATAGTCCCTGTCCCCTAAAGCTCATAATTCAGGGGTAGGCAGATGAGTAAGCAGACAGCAACACACTTTGAAAGGCGCTATTGTTAAGGTGTGTTCCAAATCTGAGGAACCCAAAGATACCTCATTCTACTGACCTCTCTTCTTAGCTAGCAGCTTGAGAAACAGGTTTGAGATGATTAAAGCATTTGTACCACCTAACCAGACTCCCCTGAAGCTACTGAGACAGTCTAATGTAGTGTAGTCTAGTGAGACATATACATGCCTCATTTTGTCTTTTGTGTGTATCAAATTTTACATAATAAAACACTTTAAAATAAGATTTTTTTCCATCTATGGAACCAGAAAAGACAAGAAAAAAAGGTTGGTGACCTTGTGTGCTCCCCAAATAAGGATTTGTGGAGAGTGGGTGCTCTATACTATTGTTGGAAATGAAATTATTACACACTCTATGGAGGGCATTCTGGCAATATCTATTGAAAACTTTAAAGTGTATATATCATTTGATCCAGTAATTACACTTTTAGATATTTATTTTAAGGAAATAGCAGTATAAGTGTGCAAAGACATACTTCTAAAGATTTTTATTTTATATTAATTATAAGCCTGAAATGTTGGGAAAAAATCAATTATTCAACAATAGAAATTTGGTTAAATTAGCTTCAGTATTGACATGAAAAAATGTCCACATTGTTAAGCAAAAAAAAAGAGGAAACAATAAGAAAGAGAAAAGTGGTCCCTGACAGATGGGAGTTGGCCTGGCACTCATAGCCTCGGTGTTTTCCTATTGAACATAAAGGATTTCATAGAACACCAACATCAGACAAGGACACTCAGTGCCGATGATAGATGAAGAAAAAAATGAGATCACTCTGTAATCACGTCTGAATGCAGGCAAAACAGGAACATTGTCCAGACCACAAAATGACTGAGCAGCCTCCTGTCCCGGCTAAGAGGAATGACTGCTGCTTCTTTACCAGTTCTTCACTGGCTTTAGCTTTGCAGCAGTCTTCCCTCCTTCCGGATGAGAGTTATTAAGATACCCACCCACAGAATTACCCTGCTTCCTTAAACCCTTCTGCAAACCCCCTAGCACAAGCCTGAGTCCCATAATAAGTTCTTTCTAGCACCCTCTTACTGAAACACCCCACAGTTCCCCATGCCATGCATTCTCCCCCACAGCAAAGAGTAATAACCCCAACTTGCTTGACTACAGGTGTGTTCCGAGTGATCTTTGGCTGGAGAGCAATGACAACCAGTACTATCTTATAATAGTTTGTAATAGATATGTATTTCCACTGTCATAAAATTGTGTGGCATAGCACACAACCAACTGTTAGCAATGGTCACCCTGATGAGGGGTTTTACTTTTGATTTACTATCTTATTTTTTATTTTATTTTTAACAATGTGCATGAATTGAGATGGAAGGAGGAGGATGATGAAGAGGTGGGGAAGGAGAATAAGTGAAGGAAAAAAATGGAAGAATGAAGAGAAATGAAGATGGCAGTGGCAGCAGCTCTAAGACATGTTTGATAATGATGTTATTAGAGGATCTTTGTGTTCTTCTTTAAATATCTATAATATGCATTACACTTGAATATGAAACAGTTATTTTTAAATGAAAGAAGATTGTCATTTTTCCGGAGAAATACGGTATGACTATTTCTAATTTTTTATTTTTGCAATAGTGAAGTAGGGATCTCATGCCCGACTAACGTTGAACACAAGTTTGAAGACTTTTGGTTTTCTGTGTCCATTGCAGTATAGTTAGATGCAATAGGTGTCGCTTTTTCCCCAAGAATAGCCTGTTGCTAACACTGGTGGAAGTCCGCTCTGAGCTGTGCCCAATTCTGTCAATTATCTGTCTTCAAGATTTGCCTAATCTCTAACCTTTGAGTAATGTGTACTTGTAGTTTTCCTTCCTTCTGTAATTTAGATGCATGATCCAATCTAGATAAGGGAAATTACCACACATTCTTTATTCTTTTCTGTAGAACTTTCACATAGCTACCCTATTAGATTTTCATGGTGATCCGAAGCGCTTCAGGCAGGTATTATTGGCTTCATTTTAGAGATGAGGAAGGCGAAGTTCATCAGAAAACTGAGGTCATTAACAATTAATTGGTCAAGGTTTCTTTCCCCTTCATTAGCTAATTCAAGAAACAAGGATATAGGCAGCAAATAAAGCACTATTTGTGCTTTAAATATATGAATATATATTTACTGTTGTAAGTATATCAACCTTAAAAATGCATTCCCATCAGTTTCTGAGAACTGATTGTGCTGCTCGCGTACTGTGATTATGCAAAAGCTTCGGGGGATGCATTACGTGGGGAAGCCCTCTCAACTTCGGACAGGGTATGCAGTCTTCAGAGGTCTGGGACTTGTTTGGAAACACCTAGGCATCCTCGGGGAGCATGCTGAAGGTGACTCATGTTTGCACGTGCGTGACTTGGGGTTGCGTTATAAACATGAGGTTGTGTGCTGAGTGGTAATATCAGATGCAAAGGACTGTTTGCTCCCTCTTTTGGAGGTCTCATACTTTTCCAAACCTTGCATGTTATCAATTATCAGGCAATCATTTCCTGAGGCCTGCCACATAGCTGCTGCTTTCCCTTTTTTCTTTTTTTTTTTTTTTTTTTTTTTTGAGACGGAGTCTCGCTCTGTCGCCCAGGCTGGAGTGCAGTGGCGGGATCTCAGCTCACTGCAAGCTCCGCCTCCCGGGTTGACGCCATTCTCCTGCCTCAGCCTCCCGAGTAGCTGGGACTACAGGCGCCCACCACCTCGCCCAGCTAGTTTTTTTGTATTTTGTTTTTTTTTTTTTTTTTTTTTTTTTTTTTGAGACAGAGTCTCACGCTGTTGCCCAGGCTGGAGTGCAGTGGCGCGATCTCGGCTCACTGCAAGCTCCGCCTCCTGGGTTCACGCCATTCTCCTGCCTCAGCCTCCTGAGTAGCTAGGACTACAGGCGCCCGCCACCGCACCCGGCTAATTTTTTGTATTTTTAGTAGAGACGGGGTTTCACTGTGGTCTCGATCTCCTGACCTTGTGATCCGCCCGCCTCGGCCTCCCAAAGTGCTGGGATTACAGGCTTGAGCCACCGCGCCCGGCCGTTTTTTTGTATTTTGTAGTAGAGACGGGGTTTCACCGTGTTAGCCAGGATGGTCTCGATCTCCTGACCTCGTGATCCGCCCGTCTCGGCCTCCCAAAGTGCTGGGATTACAGGCTTGAGCCACCGCGCCCGGCTGCTTTCCCTTTTTTCTAGTTTGCTTTTCCTAAAATGTTTTGGAGTTAGAAATCAAATAACCAAGCTAGGTGGAAATGAGTATAACGTAAAGATTTCCCAGGTTCAAAGCAACTCTATTTGAAGGCATTTGTATCTGTGCATTAATTCCTGGTTCATAACTAAATTATGGAAAGGAGACACTTTCCATAATGGTTCTGGATAGATGAGGGATGACTCTGCCTATATTTTTCAGAGTCCCAAGATGATCAAGGCCAGCTTTGATCTCAGTCTACTGAGTCATGCTGGACATATATATGGCTTGTTCACTCCATTGCTGCAGCCATGGGAATGCTCCTGTCTGGGGTGATGGTGTCCAGCCTTACGGAGTGAGTCTGACCACCCTACAATGGTGTGGTGGGCAGTGGGCCAGGAGGGAAGCTGGTGGGGTGTGGGGCAAGTACCAGGCAAGAGAAGTACCAGGCTCTGGGGGCAGGCTGCTGGATTATGACTCAAGTTGACACAGGAAGATAGCAAATCCAGTCCTCTCCCCAGAGGAATTGAGACCTGATGGGGGCCTTCTCACAACTTCAGGGTGCAGGGTGGAGAATAAATAAGGATCAGATACACCACACATACCAGCAGCTTGTGCCCGGCAATGTTCCTAAGATGAGATGGGGAAAGGCAGACACAGGGTTCATGAAATGTGGCCAACAAAAACGAGGTAACAGAATGCACCCAACCAGCCGTCTGAAATACAAGGCAGGGACCCAAGGAAAGAAATACATATATGGGACATTTAAGGTCCCAAGATGAGGGGGATGAGGTGACAGGAACTGGTATGCTCTGCCTATGACCTTCAGCCCCATTGTGGGGCTGAGAAGCCTGGCATTTGGAGGCTTCAGACTGCCACAGGGATCTCCAAATTCACCCACGGGGGAGGCAAAGGCTTCTGTTGGATGTGTCACAAGGAGGAGCCCTCTTCACTCAGGCAAGGTAGGCAGGCTTCAGAGGGCTGGCGGTTCTTTGCAAACAGCTAGGATAGGGCTAGGACTAGGTATAGGTACTGAGGACAGGGGCCATGGTTACCTGGGGAATTGAGCCCAGAGTAAACTTTTTTGGAGTCCACAGATCTGAGGCTTCTGTTCAGAGGTGCAGGGACCAGGCAGAGCAGACCAGCTTGGTTTTTCACAAAGGTGGGAGTTGGAAAGTGGCCTTAGGTCACAAACACTAACCACTTTAAGAGAAATGCAGCTCATCCCACTGACCTTGAAATGAGTTTTGCATGTGCACACATGAGTGCGTGTGTTTGTGGGTGAAAGAAATTTACCTAAAAAATTACATACATATGCTCATAATAAAGCATTTAGGACATGCTGAAAAGTATATAAAAATAAGAATCACTTCAAAACCCATAGGCCAGAGATACAATCTCTAAATATATTTTGGTGGATTTCCTTTCAGACTTTTCTCTACCTATATATTCAACATGGGGATATAAATAGATACTTTAACTAAACATAGTATGATACTATTTTGTAAACTGCTTCTTCCATTTGATACTATATCTTGGATACTTTTCCACCATAAAATGTTATTCTATATCATCATCCTGCAGTAGGATTCTATTGCTTGATATTTCTTTCTTTTTTTTTTTTTTTGCACCAAAGGCATCTCCTAGCTTTATTAACGGGACCGCGCTGCAGAGTCAATATAAAAACACAAAAAGTCCCATCAGTTTAATAACAATAAAAAAACCCCAAAAGTGGAAAACTGAGGGGGCAGGGGAAGAGACTCCTAGGCCAGGGGCACGAGGAGCCCTGCTCATGGCACCAGGCCTCGCCGCAGGGTCCCCCGGTATTGCTGTTGCTACGAGTTCGGGGGGCAGCGATTGTCCTGTGGGAGCCACCGTTCGCCTGGGTCGGGGACCCTCACTTCTTCTGGGGTGGGCTCAGCTTCTGCATGCCCCGGATCTTGCCCAGCAGGCCAGAGGTGAAGGCCTCTGTGGGTTTGTAACAGTCAACCAGCAGCCCGGGCATCATCACTCTCCTTGTCCAGGAGCTCATCCACATCAATCTCCAGTTCTGGGATCTCCTCTTCCTGGCAGTCGTAGAGGCGCGTAAGCTGCTCCTGGATCCACTCCTCTAGGTTGAGGCGCTTCCGTAGTTCCTTGAGGTCATACTGGACGGTGACCTTCCCTTGGCGCCTCACTGGGCCCTCATCGTCCGTGCCGCCCGGGCCCTCTCCTGCGGCCCCGGGGGGGGCTCTGAAAGTAGACGCGTGGTCCTGGGCCGCCACTGCCCGGCCCGGGGACCGGGGCCACCGACGCCGCGCCCCCCGCCGTGCTGCGCCGCCGCCTCCGGGACGCCCGTCGGCTGGCTCGGGTTAGTTCGCCGGCTCCGCTCCGCGCTGCTCCGCGGCGAGGGCGCCGGCGGGGGCGCCCGGGGGCAGCTGCAGCTTGCGGAGCCCCGGGCCTGGCCTGCCGCGCCCCGCCCCCTCCCCGCCGATCCGCCCGCCCTTTGTCCCCCGCGGCCGCCCTGCTTGATATTTCTTATTTTAACTAACGTTCCATTGATTAACATCACATCATTTGAAAATAATACATTTGTTTTTTTCTCCTTTTTCTTATTTCAGCATGTTGGCTGGAACTTCCAGAACTGGCCCAGACAGAACTCATTCTTGACTTGAACCTGATTTTATAGCGCGCATTTAGTATTTCAGCATCGTTTCTCACACTTCCTCTTGGTTTCTAATAGGTTTGTAATACAGAGGGAGTCTTTGCATTACCTCTAAAACACTAATAGGGTTTTATATTTTTCTTTTAAGAGGATAGGATGGATGCTGAATTATGTCAGATATCTTCCTAAGCAGCCAGTAAGATGATGGTATAGTTTTTCTTCTTTAGCCCGTGAATGTCCTAGTGCTGAACCGCGTTGGTTCCTAAGGTCAGCCCTGTGTTGGTGGTTTTGCAGATCGGGAAAGGGAAGTTGCTACTGTTGAAAATATTGCAGAAAAGGTAGCATGTTTTATAACCTGTGCTCCACCTGCTCTTTTTAACCGTAAATCAAGGAAATTGTCCTCTATCAGTTCATGGGGTGTTTCCTCATATTTTTTTTTTATAGCTACAGAATGTTCCTTTGTGTGGTTGTGT
Organism: Macaca nemestrina; assembly: GCF_043159975.1. Lineage (NCBI taxonomy): Eukaryota > Metazoa > Chordata > Mammalia > Primates > Cercopithecidae > Macaca > Macaca nemestrina. The sequence goes on from NC_092137.1 coordinate 74,980,847, forward strand.
CCATAGTTTATTTATTCAACCAGTTCCCTAGTGATAGATATTTGAGGTGTTTCCAGTCTTCTGCTGCAGTAAGTAACCCTATAAATCCATTATTTTGTAGGTGTGTGGATATACTTTAAAATAAATTCCCAGAAATGGGACTGCTGTGTTAGAATGAACTGGAAAGCTTTCAGCCTTTTAGAGATAGATTACTTACAGATAAACTCTGATGGACTCAGATAAACAAGAGTTTAGACAACTTCGCTGTAATATATTCCTATGTTTGATAAAACATATGCAGCCAAGACAGTTGAGCCTGGAATTGTTGCACGTGTGTGTGGGTGTGTGTGAATGTGTGTGTGCGTGCTTCTTTCATACCTTTTATGCTTCCTTCTTGATATTCATGCTTTCTCATAGGGATTCACATCCTTAAGTCTCTCATTTTTTTTTAATGCACTTAGATTTTCCAGCACATGATGGAAGCAAGGAAGGTGATAATCATTGTTAGACACTGAGCAGCTTGGGGCCAGACACCTTGGCAGGTGCTCTGAGTATATTATTTCGAACTCTCATTTCAACCACACCAAGAGCTCTTTTGAACTCTTTTTACAAAATGAGGAACCCAGAGCTCAGTTTGCTCAAGGTCCCCAGCTAGAAAGTAGTAAATGCAGAGTTTGAAGCCAAGTCTATCTGCTCCACAGCCATATCCTCTTTATTAGCCACACCCATCCAGGATTTACCCCCAACGTTCCCATTCCCAGTCATTTCCAGCTAACAATGAGCTGGGAAAGACTGATGCGTGGCAACATGTCCTAATAGTTAAAAACAATACCATTCAGTTTCTGGCTTATTCTTTTAAATAACAGCTCTGTGTTGCTCTTTTTGATGCCAATCAGGTAAAATTAACAAAGACTTGTGGAACATCTGTCAGGTGGAAAGCATGGGGCTACTTTCTGTAGGGAATATGGAAGTGTAAGTCAAGACTCATGCTGGACAAGCTGAAGCCTAGTCTTGCCAAGCAATATGTACATTGACTGGTTAACCTATAAAGAACTGCTCCCATGGGATAATGCGACCAAACTGACTTCCCAGGGTAGGGACTTATACGTTGTGAAATAAATACAATCAATCAGTCAAGATTAGTTTACTCTTTCTGGGGGCCACACACCACACACCAAATTAAACTCCCTATCTGTAAGCTTATTAAACCTCTAAATCAAGTTGTGGAAAAACTAGCAAAGATTAGAGTATTCATTTCTATTGTGGAGGAATAACTTTGTAAGAACGAAGGCTACAGAAAAAAATGATAAAGAAAAAAATTGATAGATAGCAATGAAAAATTTCAGAAAAGAACTTAAAAATACAGTGGATTAAATGAATCAATGTGATAGCATTACTTTTAAAATAAAGATAATGGTTATGATAGCTTAAGTCAGAGGTGTAAAAAGCTTATTAAAATACATTAAAAAATGAAATCTTGATCCCAAATGATGGCCAAGAAACAAAAAGATGCTCTGCCTAAATGTCCTAGTAAACTTCATGGCTGAAGATAGGATAAATTCAAGAAAGATATAAAGTAAGAAAGTAATGAAAACATCTGCCATGTTCATATACTTTAACCTAGTTATGCTTCCCTGGAGAATTCTTTTTTTTTTTTTTTTTTTCTATTTTTTGAGACAGTGTCTTGCTCTGTTGCCCAGGCTGCAGTGCAGTGGCACAATCTTGGCTCACTGCAGCTTCTACCTCTCAGGCTCAAGCGATCCTCCCACCTTAGCCTCCCGAGTAGCTGGTACGACAGGTGCACACCATCATGCCCGGCTAATTTCTGTATTTTTTATAGAGATGAGGTTTTGCCATGTTGCCCAGGCTGGTGCCAAATGCCTGTCCTCAGCCTCCCAAAGTGCTGGGATTATAGATGTGAGCCACCTCGCCTAGTGCTGAGAATTCATTTTAAATAAATTTTTTTGAGGATAGGAAAGCTAAATATATAAGAAACTTTAACATAATAGGGAAATGGTTAACTAAATTACAGTGTATCTATGCAATGGAACATTATTCAGTCATTAAAATAATCATTGTGAAGGCTTTCAGGCCACAGGTTTATAAAGTAATATTAAATGAAGATATCAGAAATCTACCTACAGAATTATTCTATTTCTGGAACAATAAGTTTTTATGATCAGGGCCTGGAAGTAAACACAGAGAAAAAAAAAAGAATTGTGTTTGGGTGAGAGTAATTGGAATTAAAAAACAGACTTTATTTTGTAGAGTAGTTTCAGGTTCACAGTAAAATTGAGAGGAAGGTACAGAGATTTTCCATTAACCCTCTGCCCTCATATAGGAGGCAGTTGCATGGCCTTCCCCATTATCAACGTCCTTCACCAAAGTTGTATATTTGTTAAAATTGATGAACCTACATTGACACATCATTATCACCCAAAGTCCATTATCACCCAGAGTCCATAGTTTACATGAGGATTCACTCTTGGTGGTGTACATTCTATGGGTTCGGACAAACGTATAATGATATGTATCCACCATTATAATATCATACTAAGTAGTTTCATTGCCCTAAAAATCATCCATACTACACTTATTCATCCCTCCCTCCCCGCTAGTCCCTGACAAGAACTAATCTTTTTACTGTCTTTGCCTTTTCCAGAAGAATGTTTTATAGTTGGAATGGCTGGATGCGATGGCTCATGCCTGTAATCCCAGCACTCTGAGGGGCCAAGGTGGGAGAATCACTTGAGGCCAGGAGTTTGAGACCAGCCTGGCCAACATGGCAAAACCCTGTCTCTACTAAGAATACAAAAATTAGTGGGGTATGGTGGCTGAGGCACGAGAATCACTTGAACCCAGGAGGCCGAGGTTGTAATGAGCTAAGATCGCACCATTGTACTCCAGCCTGGATGACAGAGGGAAACTCTGTCAAAAAAAAAAAAAAAGAACATTATATAGTTGGAATCATAGAGTATGTAGCCTATTAAGATTGGCTTCTTCCACTTAATAATGCATTTAAGGTGACTTTATGCCTTTTCAAGGCTCGATAGCCTGTTTCTTTTGAGTGCTGAATAATATTCTATTGTCTGGATGTGCCACAGTTTATTTATCCACTCGCCTCCCAAAAGACATCTTGGTTGCTTCCAGGTTTTGGCAATTATGAATGAAGCTGTTATAAACATACATGTGCAGGTGTTTGTGTGGATATGTTTTCAACTCCTTTCGGTAGATACTGAGGAGTGTGATAGCTGGGTTGAGAATTAATTTTTTAATATGAAATTTTGTTTTTGAACAAAAATGGTTTTCAAGGAATGAAAAGAGGAAAATTGTTGTGCTGGGATCTCTGGGTGTCTCAGCAGGTTATACTAACACTGTCCACACCAGCATCAGACACCCAGCCAGATGTGAGAGTCGAGTTGCCTCCCGAGTAGCTGGGAGCAGACTCAATTGCAGAGTTGGTGTCTTATACTCGTAGAGCTCCTCTATCCTCCTTGAGCCTTCAGCCTCTGTCTCCATGCTTCTCACTCAATGATCTCCTTTGCACAACCTCAGAGCACAACAATGCTTCTGTTCTGCATAGAGCACTCCCCTGTCTGGTTTTTTGTCATCCTTAGCCTTGCCCTTTTTTCCCCAAACGCAGCAGAGCAGTTGGCTGACCTCATCTTCCATATCCTCTACCCATGGATTTCTGTTATCCCTACTCCCTCATCCCTACAACCCTCAATAGAAGTAATTCCAAATCAGTGAATAAAACAACTGGACTTTGTCATATAGATGGTAATTCCCCAATAAACAGGATGCTGTATTAAACTCTTTCAAAAGAGTAAATGAGTTACCTTTTATATGACCAAATTGCTTTCTAAAAGGACTAATCCAAGTTAAAGTGCAAATTTAAAAGCCTCTGAATAAAGCCTAAGAGAAAAGTACACGGCATGGACAATTGACAAATATAATCCAAGAGCAGGAAGTAACCAGATATGAATTGTGAGATGCTGGGAATTCTCCCGTAGTTGGTGCCAAACATGCTCAGTCAATTTGATACTGTCTGTACAAATGAAAGGGCACAGAAGGGAGCAGTAATATAACACAGGGTGCGATCCAGGAAAATATCTTATTTATAGAAGAGCAGGGCTGTAAGGGACTGAGAGCATACAGGGCCACCGTAGTCTTACAGATGAGCAAATTCAGGGAAGCCAGGGCCCCACCCAAGATCGAATCTGAACCTCTGCCACCTAGTTCAGCACTCTTTGCCCATTTAGAAGGCATTCTGAAGTGATTTTGAAAAAATCTTTATTAATTTCTTTTTTGCAAAGTTAAAATATTTATGTTTAAAAAATATATATATATATGTTTGTATACTGAAAAACCTCTCTCCTGCCTCTTTTTTTTTTCTTTTCTTTTCTTTTTAAATTGAGACAGAGTCTCACTCTTTCACTCAGGCTGGAGTACAGTGGTGTGATCTTGGCTTACTGCAACCTCCACCACCCAGGTTCAAGCGATCCTCGTGCCTTTGTCTCCTAAGTAGCTGGGACTACACGTGCATGCCACCACTCCCAGCCAATTTTTTTGCACTTTTAGTAGAGATGGCCATATTGGCCAGGCTGGTCTCAAACTCTTGACCTCAGGTGATCCACCCACCTCGGCCTCCCAAAGTGCTGAGATTACAGCCATGAGCCACTGTGCCCGGCCTGCCTCGCTTACTAATTTCTTCTGTACACTTCTAGTGTTTCTTTGTGAAAATACAATCAAATATAAAAATGTGGGAAGGGGGTGAAGGATTAAAAAAAAAACTACAAATTGGGTTCAGTGTATACTGCTCAGGTGATGGGTACACCAAAATCTCACAAATCACCACTAAAGAACCTACTCATGTAACCAAACACCATCTGTTCCCCAAAAACCAATGGAAATAAAAAATATTTTTAGAAAAGAAAGAAAAAATTAAAATGTTAAAATGCATTCTTATTTCCATTATTTTTTACATAAACAATATATCAAGGAGATCCTTCCACATCAATGCATAAAAAGTGTCCTTGTTCTGTTTTAAGGTATTGTGTTGTAAGGCTGCATCACAGTATATTTAACTAATCTCTATTTATGGAGCCTGGGGCTATTTCTAATCTTTTGCTGTTACAACCTGTGGTGTCATAACTAACTTTGTACATACGTCATCTCATAAGAATGTATATCTGTGGATTCCCAGAAATGGATTTGCAAGGTCAAAGAGTAATTGCGTGTGTACTTTTGATGAATATTACCAAGATACTTTCCCAAAGGCCTGTACCATTTTGCATTTTCATGAACAGAGTAGAAGTGTGCCTGTCTCCCCACAGCTAGAGTAAGCCCTTGTTGGAGATCTGTCTTCCCAAGTTATAGTCTGCTTGGACTAAGATTAAATTCTTTCATCTGTTGAGTACATACTGGGGGGCGTTAGTCCTGAGGCGTGCTGGGTGACATGGAAAACCAGCATTGACTCAAGAACTTGGCACGGCTAGAGCTCAATGTATAGTCCAGAGTGTCAGTGTCTGTAACCCCAGATTAGCTCTTTCTTGCACTACTCTTTGAGAGGTGGTTGCTTAGAATAGCCTTGAATGTTGGGCAATCAGGTGATCAATTCTAATTTTATCCTCAAAGTAATCCTGGGGAAGTGAGGGGGCAGTTATGACTTCCACTTGATAGATGAAGAAGCTGGGGCAGAGAGGGAAGAGATAGCACCGTCTTACTGCCCTCTTCCTCTTCTGAGATGAGCCCCAGTTGTAAGATTGGGGTCTTGATGAACTGGAGAGCATTTTGAGAGGGCAACACTTTGAGGTGGGGTTGCCTGCTGCTGGGGAGGTGCAGGTCATTCAGAGGGAGTAGAGAGCAGCACGTTGAAGGCTGCTCCAGGCTCCGGGCTTTAGACAGAAGAAAGAAACAATATTTAGTTCAACTTTGATCCCTGGTTTACTTGTGTTCTTGATGTTCCTTTGGGCCAGCGACTGGACCTCATTCATCTTCATACCTGGAACCTCTAGGATTAGCTGGGCCAGGGCAGGAGTACAAACAGAGGATCCCAGCCCCCGGTATTCCCCCTTCTCTTCCTGGCCCTGGCTCCATCCTGCATCTCAAAAAGCCCTGTGCACTGCCCTCAGCCACGCCTCAGGCCTGGGAGTTCACTCACAGGCAGCAAGGTCCCCTCTTCAGACCCAGAGAAGCTGCTTGTCTAGGCCCTGGAATCAGGATAAGGACTGTTTGGACAGGAAATTCCAGGGTCCCAGTTACCTGCAATATGACCCAGAAGGAAGTTTGGACTCCCGATGGGCACATCCCTTAGGGACCATAGATTTCCCCAAAGAAGAACCCTCTAAAACATAGGTCCTAGGTCTAAGGGTGATTCTATGGGAAAGAATCCAGTTAAATCATCAATCCAAAGGGACTAGGCAGAGCTGGAAAATCAAGATACAAAAAAGCTAGAAGCAAGTCAGAGAAATCTGTTCATAAGAAGGTTTTATTTATTTTATTTTATTTTATTTTATTTTTTTGAGACGGAGTCTGGCTCCGTCGCCCAGGCTGGAGTGCAGTGGCTGGATCTCAGCTCACTGCAAGCTCCGCCTCCCGGGTTTGCGCCATTCTCCTGCCTCAGCCTCCCGAGTAGCTGGGACTACAGGCGCCCACCACCTCGCCCGGCTATTTTTTTGTATTTTTTAGTAGAAACGGGGTTTCACTGTGTTGCCAGGATGGTCTCGATCTCCTGACCTCGTGATCCGCCCGTCTCGGCCTCCCAAAGTGCTGGGATTACAGGCTTGAGCCACCGCGCCCGGCCATAAGAAGGTTTTAAATGGAGAGAAAGGAAGCAGAGGTTGTAGGAGCCTCATAGAAAGAAAATATAAGTATGATACATATTATGGGATGGGATGGCCCAGGGATGGGCAGGGATGGAGCTGTCATAGAGTTGGGGTACATTGTCATATAGATGTGCATGGAGCTGGCTGTCAGTGGGAGCTATCCTTTTCCAGACAGCAATGCTTGTCTTCTGTTTTCTACTTAGAAGGCAGAGGTATCTGTAGACTCAGTCACAAAAAGTCCTTCCCAGCCTGGTTGTCAGGCCATTTTACTCCACCCAGATTCAGGGGCCCTGCCTCAAAGGATATCTGGTTAGGTTTGTTGAAACAGAACCTTAGCACAAAGGCCCTACTGTAATATGAGTCATGCCAAATCCATATCCACTGAGGGGTTCCTTACAAATATAACTAAGTACAAATACCTCCAAGAAAGTCATGCCATGGTGAGTTTTCCTTTGACTATCAGTCCTTCCCACTTGAGAGTGTATTCAATTTCTTCTCTTCTCTCAGGTATCCTAAAACATCCCTGTTGTTATTTCCACTTCAGAGGGTCAGAGCCCCTACCAGCAAACCAATGCCCAATTAATAAGCAGTAGTAGTACCAGGTTTCACTGCATTTGGTCAAATTTGCATAAGCTCCATTTTGCTTTCTCACAGGATCACAGACTCCTGAAGTTTGAGGGATTATTATTATTATTTTTTTGTAGAGATAGTGTCTCACTATGTTGCCCAGCCTAGTCCCTAACTCCTGGCCTCATGTGATCCTGTTGCCTTGGCCTCCCAAAGTATTGAGACTACAGGTGTGAGCCACTGTGCCCTGTCTCACTGAGGGAGTTTAAAGCCTGGTGCTTTAATGCTGTCAATAACTGAGGTAACTTACAAGGTAGCCAAGTTTACCTTTGAGTCACTCTGACTTCCAAAGGGTCTTCTTTAGGTTCAGCTGAAATCTGTCTTTTCCAATTTTCCAATCATTTGTCCTCATGTCACCCTTTGGGGTACACACAGAATATCTCCAGCTCCTTTCCCAGTTGACCCAGACTGTGGTTCACTTTACTACCATAACCCATCTGAGTCACCTCAGTGGATCAGATACCTCCTAGGTTTTCAATCATCCTCCACATGATATGGTTTCAGGAACTATCCCCTACACCCACATGCTGAGTTTGCAATGCCTCAGGGGGACCTCCAAGTGAAGATGCCACATAGGCTGTTGGATAAATCTGACGTTCAGAGGGAGGACTAAGATAATGGCTATAGATTTGAGAATCCTTAGCTCATGTTGGAGGTGGTTGAAGGTAGTTGAGGTCACCTATGGAAACTGTAAGATGAAGAGAGGGTGGAACCTGGGGGAAGATGGATTGTTCAAGGGTAGGTGGAGGAAGATAGAGAAGCACACAAGAGACATAGAGAAGGAGTGGTCAGAGAGGCAGGGGAATGACCAAGAGAATGTTACCATAGAAACTCAGGGAGGAGAGTGTTCAAAATAGGGATAGCAGTGATGTCTAATATAGCGGAGGCCCAGGCATTTGTCAGCTTCTCAGGAGAAGTGAGAATAAGAACTCGAGAACATAGGGCTGAGGAGAGAATGGGAGGGGAGAAGTGGAGGCAGGGAGTGAAGACAACTTTTTGAGATGCTAGCTGGGAAGGTGGAGTCAAAGGAGTGCCATTTGTGATCAGGGTGGGAGGGACCTGATCTTGTTTCAATGCTAATGGAAGGGGCCAGGAGGAGGATGAGGTGGAAGATATGCAGAGAGTGTGGAAGATATGCGGAGAGTGGGAAGAACACCACAGCTAAGGTGGTCTTGAGGAAGAACATTGCGGGCATGAAAGGACAGTGGAGGGAATTATTCTTAAATAATCTTAAATAATCTTCAGAGAGAACAGATGGTTCACAGAGCGGGAGGAAAAGCATGTGGATGGGCTTCAGAGCAGACATCTCTGAACGAATGTAGGGGTAGGGTGGAGGGCAAGATGCCCAGTTTTGCCTTGGTGTAGTAGATGAGGTCATCTGTTGCCAGTAAAGGGAGCAATGGTAGAGTAAGGGTCTGAGAATAAATACCACATTTTGGAATAGATTCTCCTGCTCCTCACTAAATGATATGTCTCCTGCCTGACCCTGAGTAGCACCATGGCTCCTGCTGCCCCCTACCCCATCCATGGCATTGGATCCAACCCTTGGCCTGAATGGGACCTCAGTTTATTATCTTCAGTCTTGCAGGCTAGATTGCTGATTAGTACTCTTGTTGTCCAAACTCTTCTCTTAGATAAGACAGAGCCTGGGGATGTGGGAGGGATTCTTCCAAGTACTTTAGAAGTATTAAATCATTTATTCCTCAAGCAATCATACAAAGTAGGCACTAGTGTTATCTCCATAAAAAAAACTGAGGCACAGAGAGGGTAAGTAACTTGCTCAGGACCTTCAGTTGGAAGAGCAGAGCTAGGATTCAAATCTCAGGCACTGGTTCCAGAGACCATGTTTTTAACTTTCTTTAGTAAGAGAAAGTGAAGGTAACATGCAGAACAAAGGACAGAAGAAAGGTGAAGAGATAGTTCTAATGGTGTTTCAGTTCCTGGTTCTTGTACTTGAGGTCTCTGGAGATTTCCTGGTTCCTGCTTTCTTGAGGCTTAATTCTTCAGTTATTCCTTTGATGCTGTGAGACACCCCAGTGTCATTCTAGTAAAACATGAAATTGGAGAGATTCAGCTAGAGGTTCTGAATCATTCCTGGGACACTCAGCCTTCAGTAGCTCCTGATATTTGGAGATCTCTGATGGGTGGGGTATGGCTTAGCCAGAGGGGAATGTGTAGCACCCCAGCTGCCTTGCTTGTGGGACAGGATGAGGCTGTTGAGTTTACTGAGCTGGACCGGGCACGGGGGTGTCAGCTGCACTGGTCTCCATTGTTCTGGCCTTGCCTTTACTGGATTCCCCCAGACTCCATCCTATTGAGGTGATTGCTGGTTCACCAGCAGCCTGTCTGAGATGGGACACTGTTTATCAGTTCCTTCTGGGTTTCCCTTCCTTCTTTACCCAGGCTGGGACCCACTGGCTATTTCACCTACATTCTCATCAGTGACTCCCACCTTGCTCTCCCTGCACACCTGTCAGACCATCTCCCAATCCTGAATCAGCCCTACCATTTATTTTCTCCAGTTGAACTCAGCTAGAAAAAATTCCACAGCCAGGTGGACTGGTTCCAGAACAAATTTATGATTTCCAACCTCAGCTGTGTTTGCAATGCTGCTAAAAACATCTTTTCATTCAGTCAGTACTTTCCAGATACCCCATGTCAGTTGCTCTGAGCTCTCGCCGTGCTCTGTGAGTCCCTCCCCCAACCTCAGCACCTCTCATTGTTTGTAACCTCTATCTTCACAGCTGGGGGCAGGGGTGAGATGCATATTGACTGAGTAGTTGGTGAAGTTGTACATGCTGTGCCCAAAGTACGAAAAGAAATGAAATTGGAGGATCCTCATATCACACTATGAAATCTGTGTCACTTGTTTCAGTTCAGAGATATGCAAAGTCACTGAAAAGAAGCAAGGTGGATCCCAGGCCTGGAGTATGGCTTTAACCTATCTAAAAAGAATGTGTCCATTTACAAGTGCCTTGGGCAGCCTGGAAGCCCAGGAAAAAGGTAATCCCAGAGGTCAACCATTCCAGCCACTGAACAATTGCAATTGATCACACATACACTCATGGAGTTCCAGTGGGATCCCATGAGAAGCGCATTGTGGTAAACTTGAGCCTCATAATGCTGCAGCTGCAGCAATTTGGGGAACACTGAAATCTCTCCATGGCTCTTCTGAGCCTCTCAAAAACATTTAACACAATCATTAGGATTAGGGACCTGACAGCCAGGAGGTAAGTTTGGCAGCTCTGAGGCATTTGCTTTTAACAAGCTCTCATGATGATGTCAACTCCCCAATTTGTATCTCTAGCCCTCTTGCTTGAACTTCGGACTATTGAGAGCTGTTTATGGAACATCTGCTCTTGAGTGTTGAAGTGACATCTCAAATTCAAGATAATCAAAACTTAACTCCTTCCTGTGCCCTGAAACCTGTTCTATCTGCAGTTATCTCCATTCAGTTCATGTTTATGGTACAGCTAAAATTGTTCATCAGCATCTAATGAAGCAATAAAGAAACTTTGTCAATCAGAAACTGTTGTTTTAGTTTCTTTTTCTTCCATAAACTTAGTCTATGCTAGTTCTTTGGTTAGTAGTGGACCTTGAACTCTTCCTGAGCATCTCCAGACCTGGTCTCTCATCAAAAGGCTGGTCTCATCTAATTAGTGCCTGAGGACTGCAGGGGAAGGAAGATTAAGGGGAATCCTAGAAACCTGGATTCCGTTCAGGCAGGAAAGCAGATTGATGATCAATGGCCTGGGTTCACACCCTAGCTCTGCCACTTACTGCTTGTGAGACTAGGGAAGTTACTTACTTTCCAGAAGATTCATAGATCAACCTAGGGGAGGGGGTGTTGACTAAATGAGAATATGTATAGTCACTGATGCATAGTAAAAGCTCAGTTAACTACTGGTAGTAATGCTTTATCTTAGGATATTCTGAGCTAGAAATAAAGTAAAAAATGAAATTGATTTGGGAGCCTAAATAAATGCATAAAGAGAAACATGTAAAATACTCATTGAAAAGTTGAAATGGAAAAGGGTCATTTTCCCATAGATATTGGTGGTTCATTTCATAATTATTTCTGAATTAATCCTTTGATTCAGCATGTATTTATTGAGCATTTACTATATGTTAGGCGTTACTCTAAATGCTGAAGAAAAACTGGTGAGCAAAACAGGCGAAAATCCCTACATTTCTGAAGCTAACCTTCTATTGGGGGGTCATATATTGAACAAAATAAATAATATTACAGGTTGGAGGAAAGGAGATGATTCATTTGGAGTTTTTAAGTAGAGTGATCTGGGACCATGACATCATCTTCTGAGCTGGGAGAAGATACAAAAAAATCTTAAAATATAGTCCCAGCCCTCCAGAAATGCACATTTTGGTTAAGGAAACGAGACAGCATTCACATGCCAATTTTGGTGGTAGAACAAACAAGGCATTATTATGTACATGGAGACAAGCAATGTTCTAGAAGGTCAGAGAAGCTGGAGAGCAGGAAGGGATGCAGCTCAAGGACTTGTTGGCAGGAGTGGTCTGGAAAAGTCTCCTGAAGGGAGTGGAACTTAGCCGAGAAATAGTGAAGCAAGTTTTCTTCCATCCTTCCCTCCCATTAGCTGCTGGGAAGCAGCTTCTGTTGCAATGGGTCAAAATGAAACACTAATCTTGGCCTTTTCCAGGAAGAGGCTGTCATGGGGAGATGCTGTAACAGGCACAGAAAAATAATCGCAATAGCTTCAGTGGACCCCCACACGACCTGGTCAAATTGGCTGGAGAGGAAACAAGTCTTTCAGGTCAAGCTCAGGCTTTGGACTCAGTAGGAACCAACTCCTGCAGACTCAGTAACACCTTCTACTTCCAAATCTTTGTAGCATGAAAATCCAAGGGGGCCACAGATTGCCCTGTTAACCACCAGGAGCTGCCAATAGGAGGGTCCTCCTGCATCTCTTTCTTAAGGCTTTGAGTTTGTACCTGTACTCTAGAGATGCAGCCAAGCCCCACTTGTGGTCTGTGTTAGAGAAGCCCCAAAGAACACAGACATGAACCTTGGGGATGGTAGCCAGGTGCAAAGTAGGGCTTGAGAAGATTGAGTTCCTAGTACCCATTTTAGATTAGACTGCACAGGGGAGAAGGCAGGCAGGATGTGTGAATCAGGAAATAGATTGGTTCTTTGGGCCTAAATGAGTGTCAAATCTCCAAAGAGTCAAGTACATTAAATTCATTAAATTCATGAGGTAGGTGCTAAGTTTTTCTAACAAGTAGATGTTTGAATAATTGAGGCCTTATATGAGTCACTAGAGTGGACTGGGTGTGGAGAGGGGCAGAATTATTGATCTCCTTTTCCTCATTCCCCATGTAGAATTGCTACTAGAGTCTTACCTTTATTTTCTCATGGCTATTTGGCCTTCAACTTGAAATAGCATCTAGTATGACTCATAGGTTGGATAAAGATGTCAGCCCTGGTAAAATATTGCAGTTACTTTGAAAAAAAGTTGGAGTTCTCATCTAGGATCCCTTCTGACCAGCTATGTGGCCTTGAACAAATTGATGCACGTCTCTCAGGCTGTTTTCTTATCTGCACAATTGGCTAGTGTAAACTTCATGAGGTTATTATAAGGATCAAATTAGATAATGCATATAGAGTATAGCACCTGGCTCAATAATTGTTTATTGTTATTACTTTTATTATCTAACCAATTGGAAATGAGGAAAAGTAATTATTAGGGGACAAATATTGTATAACGAGCCAACACAAGAGTAAGTGGAAACTGTAACTTGCCTACCAATGCGGGCGGGATTCACACTTAGCCAGATGTCTCCAATAATGTTCCCAACACTAGCAGAGCCCCAGTTGCCTTCTGAATGATCACTGGATTTGTCCCTTCCTATCTTCTCTCCTTCTCCAAGCCCAGCCCCATAATCCTGACCTTCATTTCTGCTAGCCCTGGAGTCCTACGATTTGCCCTGCTCTTCTTCTGTTCCTCCTAACACTGCAGATATCTTTGTTCTCCTATGCATTTGGTCCTCCTCCTGCCCCTCAATCCAAGGGTCCATCAGTTTCATGCAAATTAGGATCATATTCTCTTCATGACCACTCACCCTAGAAGGGCAAAGCTTGCAAATGTGCAAATGGGTTTGGCGTGAGGTCAGGATGGACAGAGAAGTGCATTTATTCAGTCCAACATTTTCTATATACAAATTACATTTTTTAAAAAAGGAAATTAAAATAACAATTAGATACCATTTCCCCATGGCAAAGGCAAGAAAAGAATGACCGTATACCCTGAGTAGGTGAGGAATATAATTTGATAACATCTTTCTGGAGAGCAATTAGGCAATGTATTTCAAAAGTGTTAACATTTTCACATTTTCTTTATCCTAGCAATTCCACTCTTAGGAATTTAATTGAGAATAAGAACAAAGATTTACAAGCTTGTTCATCACAGTAACTGCTTGGAAATAGTGAAAAAATTGCAAATGATCTAAGTATTCAAAAATAGGGGATTGGTTGAGTAAGTAGAGACATCCCTGTACAGGTTTACTCTGTAGCCATAATGGATAATATTGAGAAATCTATTTATGGTCAGTGAAAGATGTTGTCATATATTATCATATAAAAAACAGATTATAAAGCACTATGTACAGTATTTTACAATGAGTATTTTAAAAAATTTTATTTTTGTAGAAACAGGGTCTTGTTCTATCACTCAGGCTAGAGTGCAGTGGCACAATAATAGCTCACTGATGCCTCTGACTCATGGGCTCAGGCGATCCTCCTGCCTCATACATCCTGAGTAGCTAGGACTACAGATGTGTGTCACCATGCCCAGCTAATTTTTAATTTTTTTGTAGAGATGGGATCTTGCTATTGTTGTCCAGGCTGGTCTTGAACTCCTGGCCTCAGGCAATCCTCCTGCCTCAGCCTCCCAAAAGCACTGGGATTATAGGTGTGAGCCACTGGGCCTGGCCATATTTGCACATTTATAAAGTTTCAAAAGATATGTATCAATTTATACACTAGTATCTTGGTGTTTGGGGGTTACAAATGATTCTCTATTTTCTTTTTGCTTTTGTATATTTTCTGATTCCATTATGGTTAATGTGAATTAGTCATGTAATTACAAGCCATTTTAATTTGCATTAAATTACTAGTAACACATTTTAGGCTTTGGGAATTCAGAAAATGAATAAGAGAAGGAGAAATTACAGTTATTGAATTTTTTTAACATTTTAGGCAATGAACTGAATCCTTTGCATAATTTAATTCATTTAATTTTTACCATAATTGCATAGGATATTATGTTTCCAGTTTACAGATAAGGGAACTGAGGCTCATAGGTTAGAAACTAGCCTAAGATTGTACATTCAGTGGGATTTGAAACTAGATCTGACTCCAAAGAACTTATCGTTATTCATACAGGTTTAAAATTTTTCCATGACTCCACAGGAGCTTGCAGTATTAGAGGGGCTCAGAACCCACAAACCCAAAGACTTCAGGTCCAGGCAGATCCAGATCAGTGGCTCATGAGTGAGACAAACATAGGGTCATGGAGATGCATAAAGGGGAGATCTGGCTGCATAATCAGGGAGGGAGATCTGATGTGAACTTGATATCAGATTTCAGGAATCAGCAATTGAAGCTAGAGCTTTTCCCGAAAGCCAAAGAGTGTGGGTGCAGTGGCAAGGAGGAAGAGTAGGGACAGATGGGTTGTCTGGAGTAGAGGTGGGGAAGTTTCTGACACAGGCAGTACTGGACTAGGTTGCCTGTACGAGGTTTGCTGACTCATATTTCATGGTTAATCTCTTTGCATTTATTTATTTTATAGCATTACCACTTTTGTGTCATTGATTTTCACTTCTGAGTTTGCCTATTTGTTTGAAATCTCTTCATTTCATTTCTATTAGTTTTTATACTCCACTGAGCACTTCTCAGTGAGTGAGCGTTTTCACTTCACACTCATCGAGGAGCCAAATGATGAGAGGAGACACCCTAACTGCAGGGATTAGGTAGCAGGCTTCACAGGCAGTGACCAAGCAGGATCCCTGGTAGGCCACTCCCTCTCCTCTGCTACCTGGAAGCAGAACAAGGCTGGATCTCACCCCTCTGCTACCTATATTTAACTAACTAGAAAGTCATATGGGTTATATTTTAAAATATATGTATCTGACAAATAAATGCATTTCATGATGCTAGATTGGATTCTGGGTTGGAAAAAAATTACTATAAAGTACATTAGCAAACTTTGAATGTAGACTATATATTATATAATAGTTCGTTATCAATGCTAAATTTTCCAAATTTGTTAATTATACTGTAGTTATGTAAAAGGATCCTTGTTCTTAAAAAACAGATGCTGAAGTATTTGGGGTTAAGGAGCATGATGTCAGCAACCTACTCTTTTTTTTTTGAGATGGAGTCTTGCTCTGTCGCCCAGGCTGGAGTGCAGTGGCGCTATCCCGGCTCACTGCAAGCTCCCTCTCCTGGGTTCACGCCATGCTCCTGCCTCAGTCTCCCAAATAGCTGGGACTACAGGCGCCTGCCACCATGCCCAGCTAATTTTTTGTATTTTTAGTAGAGACAGGGTTTCACCGTGTTAGCCAGGATGGTCTCAATCTCCTGACCTCGTGATCCACCCGCCTCGGCCTCCCAAAGTGCTGGGATTATAGGCGTGAGCCACCACAGCTGGCCAGCAACCTACTCTTAAATGGTTAGGCAAAACCAACAATAATGTGTGCATGTGTGCAGATTATCTATCTATCTATCTATCTATCTATCTATCTATCTATCTATCTATCTATCTATCTATCTATCCATCCATCCATCCAACTATCTAGAGAGAAATAAAACAAATGAGACAAAATATTAACAATTTGTAAATCTAGGTTAAATGGATGTAAAAGTTCATTGTACTATTCTTGCAGCTTTTATGAAAGTTTTATTAAAAAAAAAAATAGTTAACAATTTCTCTAGAAGACTTCTGCTTCTGGCCAAGATGGAGTAAAAGGTTCAGATTTGCCCTCTTGCCTGAAACAATAACAACAACACCAAACACAATAAAGATATATGAAAGAGTGGTTTTCAAGACATGGACATCAGGTAACAAACGACAGTGATTCCTGGGAGGTGAGGAGAGTTTTACAACTGCTCCAGCTTACAGCCCTGAAGAAGTTCCTAGGCCACAGTTCAGGAAGGTGGAACCCAGGTGGAGCCTGGAAAATGCTCTGAGTTGAGGAAACAGAGATAAGAGTCTGGAGAGACCAAAGCAACTAGAGTTTGCAGGATAGATGATGGAGAGGAGAGAGGTGCACAGAAAGAGCCCAGGAGATCCTCAGGGGTCTCCTCAAGATCGGTTCAACTAAGTATCAATCAGCACATGTGTGTGAGGAAACCACCTGTGAGGATTAGAAGCAACGCTGTTCAGTGCTCACAGAGGGCTGAGAATAGTGCCAGTTCCCACCTGCCGGACTGGAAAGTCCCATGATTCCTGGAGCACTCAGTAGTTTGTACAGAAGGGCGTTGCCTCAGAAGTGGGCAATAATAGCCCTAGACTGAGCACTTCTCAGCACCCTTGAAAAAAAAATCATAAAATCAAAACCTGAGGATCCAACTGTTTCCAAGTAGTTTAACTTATCCCAGAGCAAAGTTCAAAAATATGTATAGGAATCCAAAAATATTTAACACCCAACAAAGTACATTTACAATGTCTAGCATCTAAGCAAAAATTACCAGGTATGTGAAGAAGTAAAAAAATATGACCCATATAAAAAAGGAGTCTAGGCTTTTCCCCTCACCCAGCTGTAATGAGGTACCCCACCCTTCCTTGCTGACATGATGTGCCCTGTAATGACCTCAATGATTATGTCAGTGAAGTCCATGTGGGAACCTGGAATTCTCACCCTCACCAGCAGTAATGAGACACCCTACCCCAGTGGAGTGTCCACGGAGGCCAAGTGAGGACTGTGGACTTACACAACCACCTGGCAATTATGAAGCAGCAACCCCCTTTCCTGACTGGCACAGTGTCAGACAGGGCCTGCTAAAACAGGAAATTTAAATGAGATCTAAAGTCTTACATAATTCCCCCAAAGCCCACGAATTAATAGAAAATCACTCATCATGTCAAGAACCAGGAAAATCTCAACTTGAATGAGAAAAGACAACAGATGCCAATGTTGAGATGACACAGATGTTGACAAAAATTTAAAAGAAACCATTATAAAAATGCTTCGATGAGCAGTTATAAACATGCTTAAAACAAATTAAAAAATAGAATGTCTCAGCAGGGAAACACAAGATATAAAGAGGAGTCAAATAGGCTGGGTGTGGTTGTTCACCCCATTAATACTAGCACTTTGGGGTGCCGAGGTAGGAGGATCGCTTGAGCCCAGGAGTTTGAGACCAGCCTGGGAAACATGACAAATTCCCGTCTCTACAAAAAATACAAAAAGCTGGTGTGGTGGTGCGTGCCTGTAGTCCCAGCTAACTCAGGAGGATGAGGTGGGAGGTTGGCTTGAGCCGGGTGGCAGAGGTTGTGGTGAGCTGTGATTGCATCATTTAAGAAGCTAATGAACCCCAAACAGAATAAACTGAAAAGAAATCCATGCCAAGGCACATCATAATCAAACTTCTGCAAAACTAAGACAAGAGACAGAATGAGAGAAATGACACCTTGCACAGAGAGGGAAAATAATTTGAATGACAGAAATTTCTCATCAGAAACTGTGGAGGCCAGAAGGAAGCATCACACATTTTTCAAGTCCTGAATGAAAAGAACTGTCAGCCCAGAATCCTATATTCAGTGAAAATGTCATTCAGGAATAAAGGGGAGATTGCTTAGCTGTATTAAAACATTATAATTTAACCTAATGTAATTTTCTAGGCAGTTTTAGTCAGGTTTTTACTACTGTCTGATGTTCAAGATAGAAAAAGTTATTTTACAAGCAAGCTGAATACAAAATAATGGAAATAGTTTGTAAAACCAGTATATATTTTATGCCTACATTGCACATGTTAAAGCACTCCATTATAATATTCAATTACAGTAGGTAATCTACTGTTTTTGAACAGTTTTGTTCAGCATTTGGCTATTTAAAAAAAAATTTATAAAGAGATTTATTTCTTCCAGTTCTGGAGGCAGGAAAGTCCAAGGTTGAGGAGTTCACATCTGGTGAGGGCCTTCTTGCTGTGTCATCCCATGGAAGAAGGTGGAAAAGTAAGAGAGCATGTGTGTATATGTGTGAGGGGGTGGAAAAGAGTGAGAAGGAGAAAAAGGGAGAAGTAAGAAGACGAAAATCATCCTTTTATCAGGAACGCTGTTTTATTTGGGAAACATAACAGCATTAATCCGTTCATGAAGGCAGAGGCCTCATGACCGAACCACCTCTTAAAGGTCCTACCTCTCAACATGGTTGCATTGTGAATTAAGTTTCCAACAATATTTGGATCTTAAGTAGATTTTTGTTGTTGTTTCCGTTTAGAATTTCTTTTCTAGAGCTTGCTTTAATTTTCTTCATTCAAAACTTTGAACTTTCTTTCTTTTCCTATATTTATCTCCTTTTTAGGTTATGAAGCTTTTTGAGGCAGAACCAAGCACAATTCTTGGATCCAAATAAGCATTTGATTTAAATTATCTTTGAGCTTTTAATAACTTAGTGAACATTCTGGCTATTCTATGGGAAACGCTTGAGTTTTTCATTTGCTTATATTTTCTGTATCAATTTTGTGTCTTTGGGTAAGTAAAGGACACAAAGTGTGGAATACTTTAATAAGACAGTGAATTAAATCTATTCCTCTGATTTAACCATGAAAAAAGTCAATAATAAGAAAACAATCTCCCCTTCCCCAAATAGTACAACTATTTGAACACCTATTCAACCAAAGACAATATATGGATTGGCGATAAAAGGATGCTCAACGTCATTCATTAGGGAAATACAAACTAAAGCCACAATGAAATATTACTGATTACCTATTAGAATGATTAAAATAAAAAATACTGACCATATCGGCCAGGCATGGTGGCTCATGCCTGTAATCCCAGCACCTTGGGAGGCCGCGATGGGCGGATCATGAGGTCAGGAGATTGAGACCATCCTGGCTAACACAGTGAAACCCTGTCTCTACTAAAAATACAAAAAAATTAGCTAGGTCTGTTGGCGGGCGCCTGTAGTCCCAGCTACTAGGGGGCCTGAGGCAGAAGAATGGTGAGAACCCGGGAGGCGGAGCTTGCAGTGAGCCGAGATCGCTCCACTGCACTCCAGCCTGGGCGACAGAGTGAGACTCCATCTCAAAAAAAAAAAAAAAAAAAAAAAAAAAACCGACCATATCAAGTGTTGGCAAGGATATGGAGCAACTAGAACTTTCATATATTGCCAGTGTAAAATGGCACAGTCATTTTAGAAAACAGTTTGGCAGTTTCTTCAAAACTTAAACATATACCTACCATGTGATCCAGTCATCCCATGCCTAGATATTTACCTAAGAGAAATGAAAGCACATATCCATACAAAGAGTTTATATGAATGCTCATAGACACTTTATTTGTAATAGTAAAAACTGTAAACGGGCTGGGCGCCATCGCTCACACCTGTAATCCCAGCACTTTAGGAGGCCGAGGCGGGTGGATCACCAGTTCAGGAGATTGAGACCATCCTGGCTAACATGGTGAAACCCCATTTCTACTAAAAATACAAAAAAATTAGCCAGGCGTGGTGGCGGGCACCTGTAGTCCCAGCTACTCGGGAGGCTGAGGCGGGAGAATGGCGTGAACCCAGGAGGCGGAGCTTGCAGTGAACCAAGATCACGCCACTGCACTCCAGCCTGGGCGACAGAGCGAGACTCCCGTCTCAAAAAAAAGAAAAAAAAAAAAAAAAAAACTGGAGACGACCCAAATGTCCATCAAAGGATGAATGAGTAAGTATCTATGCGGTGGAATACTACTTAGCAATGAAAAAGAATGAACTATTGACACATGCAGCAACATGGATGAATCTCAAAATGATTAAGGTGAGTAAAGAAGCCAGACAAAAAACAGTACATATTGTAAGCTTCCATTTATATAAAATTCTATAAAATCTAACATAATTTATAGTGATAGAAATCAGATCAGTGGTTGCCTAGGTGTGATGGGGTGTGGGTTGCAGGGGGAGGGATAATAGAAGGCCACGAGAAAACTTTTGGGGTGATGGATATGTTTATTATCTTGATTGTGGGGCTAGTTTATCAGGCATATTCATATGTGAAAACTTATCAAATCACACACTTTAAATGGGTGTATTTTATTGTATATCAACTATACCTCAATGATGTTGTTTTAAAAACTTTATCTTTAGGAAGAATATGAGCTATAAGTCAGTCACACATTAATTAACGTTAATTAATTTTCTTTCTCTTTCTTTCTTTCTTCCTTCCTTTCTTCCTTTCTTTCCTTCTTTCCTTCCTTCCTTCCTTCCTTCCTTCCTTCCTTCCTTCCTTCCTTCCTTCTTTCTTTCTTTCTTTCTTTCTTTCTTTCTTTCTTTCTTTCTTTCTTTCTTTCTTTCTTTCTTTCTTTTTTTCTTTCTCTTTCTTTCTCTCTTTCTCTCTTTCTTTCTTTTTTTATGGAGTCTTGCTCTGTCGTCCAGGCTAGAGTGCAGTGGCGCGTCTCGGCTCACTGCAACCTCCGCCTCTTGGGGTCAAGCGATTCTCCTGCCTCAGCCTACCAAGTAGCTGGGACTACAGGTGCACACTGCCATGCCTGGCTAATTTTTTGTGTTGTAGTAGAGATGGAGTTTCAACATGTTGCCCAGGCTAGTGTTGAACTCCTGAGCTCAGGCAATCCGCTCGCCTTGGCCTCCCAAAGTGATAGGATTACAGGCATGAGCCACTGCACCCGGCCCCAGAATCTGCATTTCAACAAGCTCTTCTGATGGTTCCTCTGCATCTGGGAGTTGAGTTCTTTCTCTATGGCCTCTGAAGTTGCTTTGAATCCCACTTCAGAATCTCAACCCACTCCTCCACCTTTTCTAGTCATAGTTACTTTTCCTTAAGTGCCACATTGGCATAAAGGCATTCTGTGTTCCACTCTCTCTCCTGCAGGTGTTCAGCACATGATTGGTGGTTTCTAGGGTCTGCCATGGGGCTTACTAATTATTTGGAACTAAATGTAACAGAAAACGAGTTTGGAATTCTTAAAAAAATCCCTAAAAGCCTTTTAAAAAAATCTTGGACGCAGCAGCTGTGAATGGTCTGGGCCTGCCTGTGCAATTATTGCTGAAATTACTGGGGCTGTTGAGTATTTGGAAATCAAATCCCAGAAGTGAATTGGCTGTGCCAGTCAGTTGTAAAAGGATCTGGCCCTGGGAGGTTTGATGGGTAGGGGCAAATGGGGACATGGGAAGAGGGCGGGAGGCTTCAGGACTGCATAAACTGAGTGGAAAGATTTGGCCTTTGGGGACAGGAGCATGCAACGGGCAGTTGTTCCCTGTGACCTGGGCATCTGGGACTTCCTGAGGGAGAGACGTGATCTTGGCCTAGCTGACCACCATTGAAACCACTCATCGGAGGCGTGGATGCAGTTTGCTGGGAAGATGAGTGCCAATCTGTCTGGTGGTCACATGGAGGGTTTTGCTGATCTCTGACACGGGATATTTCCCCTTGCCCTGGTGTCAGGGACTAGGGGAGAGATCACTCTGGGCTTGGGTCAGGGACAGGGATGCCAGACATAGCGAAAGAAGATGGCTGTGGTACAAACCCAGTCGATGAAGTGGAAAATAAATAAAAGAGAAGGAATCAAGCTGGTTCATATAGGAAGCATGCACACACTCATCCCATCCATTGTTCCACATCGGGCACCTCCCCTGAGCTAGCTGCCACTCCTGCTGCATTCTGCCACTCATTGGCAGGCAGCACAGGGCAGTGGTTAGAGCCTTCTCTCTCAGTGTTAGACAGGCCTGGGTTCAAGTCCAGATCTGCTACATTACTTACTGGCTGGGGGATGCTGATGAGCCCAAGCTCTCTCTTAGCCTGCTTCTTGATCAGTAGAATGAGAATGACTAGTGTACCTAGTATATGGAGTTACTGCAGGACTCGAATGTGCCAATACATCTAACATGCTTAGCATAGGGCCTGATCATGGTTGGCATTTGATAAGTGCTAGTTGTTATTATTATTAATATTACTAATCATCAAAGAAGGATCTTCACTTGGATATTTGGGCAAAATTATGAAATTTATCCCTAATCTCTTGATCTACAGATTGGTGTGGATCTGTTATTAAGTGTTTTTTTTTTTTTTTGTAAGTCATCTTGTTTCCTGACTCCTGAAGTGAAGAGTGTTTCTTCTCTGCATTTCTTAAAGAAAGAAAATTGAAAGAACTTTTAGAGAACTGACATGTTAGACACAGTCTTGAGCTTCATAGAGATCACAGTCTGTCAGGGAAGAAAGAGGATGAAAATAAGCAATTTCACTACAGGGGAGGAACATTTCAAAAGGAGGAACATTCCCTGCTAGGAAGGAGGGAGATGCATGAACTTAACACACTTGTCACTTCTGAGCCACTGGTACTTCCAGCAGCCCCTCCTGCTGCCCCCTCCACCCTTCCTTCTGAAAGCAACACCTAATAAGCCATTAATAAGTTATGAAGAAAAGGTTTGCCATGAAGAAAAGGCTCTAAGTATATTTCTTTTAGTTTCTTGAAATTTTCAAGTCTTATTTTAGGAAGTTGCCATAACTTGAAAAATTTCAAACACTGCATGGGCATCTAGCAAAGGCTTGTAAAATAAAATGGGTGCTCATCACATTTAGAGGAAGTATAAAGGCAGCTGTGATACAGGAAAAAGAGCCCCAGTCTTGGACAGTATGTGCCCTGGTTCCACGTGCTGTATGATGATATTAGGCATGGCACTAAACTATGATGAGCCTCTTCTTCATCTGTGAACTGGGGATGAGGACACCTACCTCCCAGGATGGTAGAAGGATTACATATGATTGTACTAAATACAAAAGTAAAACAGTGAACAAACAGATGAAGATTGTTTACCTGGGAGTTTAAAACGCAGAATCTTCCAAACAACAGAATGCTGGAAAATAGTAAAGACTAGCTAAGGTTTAGAAGACTAGCATTTATTGAATCCTTACTGTGTTTAAGCATGGAAGACATTTTATCTCATTTAATTCTCATAAAATAACCTGTGAGACAGATACTCTCATCATCTGCATATTACAGGTGAGAAAACTGAGGCACAGAAAAGTGAAGTAATTTGTCCCATATTCCCAAACTAGCTAGTGTCAAAGCCTGACTTTTTGACACTGGATGTTTAGAGCTTAGAGCACCTTTTTTTTTCTTGGACATTTTAAGCTTAGAGCATATCCTCTTTTATGTTATATTCCTGTGCTTGTGTGTATCATCTCATTTAAAATGCACAGTCCTATGTGGCCTGTATATTATTCCAATCAGTATGTGAGGAAACAAAGTCACAGAGAGAAAAAGTAACTTTCTTAAGGTCACCAAGGCGCTTTAACCATAATGCTAATGGAATTATTCTAAAATGATTTTAAAAACAATCATTCATTTTCAAAATCATAGCATTGGAATGCCTGAAAAAAGACTTCCTATGGCACAGAGAACACTGTAATGGGTAACCCGCCAGGCTAAGAATGATCCGTATATGACCACTGGTTATGGCACACGGCCCTTTCTGAGCAATACAGGCAGGGCAGAGCCTCCCATGATGGAAATCACAGTAACATCATGGAGGTGGCGCTGGTAAAAAACCAGCTCTGCCCGATGTGCATCGATTACAAGCCTCGGTGGCGAACATCTGTTTTACGGCCCTAAATTGCATTCGTGCAAATATTTATCATTCATCCCCTGCCAAATCCGCATAATGGAAAAACAAACCAAAGGAAAACTTCCAGAGGATGTGGAGGCTAGATCAAGTCTCTTGCCAATTGTTGTGCTCTTTGGGCTTAATATATCTAAATCTTAGTAATTCCAGGATTTCCAGTAATCTGGAATATCCGCTACCCTGTCCGGAAAGCCCTCCTCCAGGCGTGGGTCGCCCAACTTGAGTTCGCTCAATTTCCCCTTTCACCTGCAGGTGGCAGCACGAGTGCCGATCGCCGTCGGGCGAGGGAGCTCAGCGGAGAGCCGAAGAGAGTAATTTAGGGATAGAGGTGAGAACGGGGTTAGACACAGTAGTAAGATCACATGAATTCCGACTTCGGATGGAACACGTCATCCATTTAAACCCTCGAGCCGAGCTCAACTGGAAACTCCACCTGAGTAAGCGTCGTGGGCCCTGAGCCCCGCGGCGCAGGGCGGGCCGGGGCGGGGCGGGGCGGACGCAGCGCGGTTTGCCCGCCTGTGCGGAAGCCTCCGCAGTCCGCGGCGGGCAGGGCTTGGGGCGGTCTCCCGCGTGGGTGTCCGTCCCCCCGCGGCCGTACTGCCGGCGCCAGGGCCGGCTCTGCACGTTTCGTAAGGCCTTACATGGCTGCATCCCCAGCCACCGAGGACCCGAGCCCGCCGGCCACCCTCCCGCGCTCTCCCGCCTGGGAACTGCGAGGCCAGCGCTGCACCTCCAAGGGGGGCGCCTGCGGACTCCACCAAGCTGGCTTCCCCCGTACTGCAGGCCCCTGCAGGAGCAGAGGAATCGGACCCGGGTCTGCAGGCGAGGGACCGAAGGCGTCTTTAGACCTGACAGGGTGCGGGTTATTTTGTCCCTCACCTTTCCTGCTCAGGGACCTGTCCTCATCCCTCTCGTTCCTTGCCTTCTCTCCTCCTGTTAAAGGATGCTAATCACATTCAAGCCAAAAGATTAGAGACTTTTCTGTGGCCTTCTTCAGGAATGCTTGCATTTGTAAAGAAGGGAACTGGATACAACTTCAGGAGATATAAGGGTGTATTTTCAGACATGCGCGTTTCTTTCTAGGATTCTTTAAATTATACCTCAACTTACAATCGGCTCATGCCTTACAACAATCTGTGACTGAGAGGCAAGTCGGACTTCCTGCTAAACCCTCTTCTCTTAGGTGAAGCATAGAGCTGTGATCTTATTAACCTGAACAGCAATTGGGAGCTTCAAAATAGAAAAAGCAAAACTCAGAAACGTTTGTTTATTGTTCAGACAGAGTCCCAGGCCGGGTGCGGTGGCTCACGCCTGTAATCCCAGCACTTTGGGAGGCCGAGGCGGGCGGATCGCGAGGTCAGGAGATCGAGACCATCCTGGCTAACACAGTGAAACCCCGTCTCTACTAAAAATACAAAAAAAAAAAAAAAAAAAAAAAAAATTGGCCGGGCATGGTGGTGGGCGTCTGTAGTCGCAGCTACTCGGGAGGCTGAGGCAGGAGAATGGCATGAACCCGGGAGGCGGAACTTGCAGTGAGCCGAGATCGTACCACTGCACTCCAGACTGGGCTACAGAGCGAGACTCCGTCTCAAAAAAAAAAAAAAAAAAAAAAAAAAAAAAGAAGAAGAAAAGAAAAAGACAGAGTCTTGGCCGGGCGCGGTGGCTCAAGCCTGTAATCCCAGCACTTTGGGAGGCCGAGACGGGCGGATCACGAGGTCAGGAGATCGAGACCATCCTGGCTAACACAATGAAACCCCGTCTCCGCTAAAAATACAAAAAAATTAGCCGGGCGTGGTGGCGGCGCCTGTAGTCCCAGCTACTCGGGAGGCTGAGGCAGGAGAATGGCGGGAACCCGGGAGGCGGAGCTTGCAGTGAGCCGAGATCGCGCCACTGCACTCCAGCCTGGGCGACAGAGCCAGACTCCGCCTCAAAAAAAAAAAAAAAAAAAAAGAAAAAGACAGAGTCTTATTCCATCACCCAGTCTGGAGTGCAGTGGCACGATCTCGGCTCACTGCAACCTCCGCCTCCTGGGTTCAAGTGATTCTCATGCCTCAGCCTCCCGAGTATCTGGGATTACAGGAGCCCACCATCAGGCTTGGCTAGTTTTGTTTTTGTTTTTGTTTTTTTTTTGTATTTTTAGTAGAGACAGGGTTTCGCCATTTGGCCAGGCTGGCCTCAGGTGATCTGCCTGCCTCGGCCTCCCAAAGTGCTGGGATTACAGGCGGGAGCCACCATGCCTGGCCAGAAACATCGTTAATCAACATTGATTCTCCAGTAATAGCAGTTGTATAATAGAGAAAGCAGCACCTGAGTGGGGACTCAGAGTGTAGAAGGTGCTTTCAGTTACAGGCTTGGGAGACACCCATTACTCATCTGGTTTTCGATAGGTAAATATTAATCCCTGGTGTTTGTAGTCATGATAATTACCACTTGTGAACAATGTAGCTGGTGTCCATTGTCCTCCACCAGTACTCCAAGACAAAGAGTCATTAACTAAGTAGATGACACGCTCCTCTTAGTTTACACTCCTTCCCTCTTTCCCCCCACCTCCATGAAAGCAGGTATGATTATTCTCCTGTAAAATTATTTTTCCTTCTACTTTCCTGAACTGAATTCAACTGTCTGCTCCACCTTCTGGTGAAGATTTCTGCCTCCGCCCCTCCCCATCTCACCTTCTAATTCCTACAGACTCCTCCCTAGCTTGACCACCCGGGAATAACTGTCTGTCTAGATTATACATTATGAAATTTGATTATAGTTGATTAAACACATTGTTAAATATTGCCCTGACTTGTTTTCATTCTAGTTTCTGAAAGCATAATCTGAACTAGCTGTAAGCTTTGAGAGAGCAGGAACCATATTGATTAATCCTAGGCTTAATAAGATGTATTAAAAAGAGAATAAATATTTAACAGATGAGTATGAAGATGAAACTTTATTGATGAGAAACAGGAAATGTCGTCCACTCAATCTTTCCATTAAAGTTTCCTGAGTTTTGACTTTGTGCCAGATCCTGTGCTGGACAGTGTAGAGGAAATTAAACATGAGGAAGACATGGTCCTGCCCTGATTTGCAGGAGATAAAGCATTCACACAGCTCACCAGAAGGCAGTATAAATGCCTCAGAGTGCTGGAAGCAGAGCCCTACCATTCAGAGGAGCAAGAAGAAAGCTCCTGTGGCTGGTGGTCAAAGAAAAGTTCACAGAGAAAGCAGCGCCTGAGTAGGGCCTTAGGTCTAGGAGGTGCTTTCAGAAGGCAAAGATGTTGTGTCAAAGTTAGGCAGAGGGAAGGGTAGGAGCAAAATTAGGAGAAGGGGAAATAAGTTGTAAAATTTATATGGGAAAACCTAGCAATTCAGTTTGACTGTAGTGATGTAATAAAAGTAGTAAGTGATATTTATCAAGAACCTACTGTATGCTGGATATTATATACTTTATATATATATTTTTCATCTTATCCTCATAATCACACATAAGGTAGATGCTGCTAATACTACCATTTTATGGATGGGGAAGCAGAGGCTCAGATGACTTAAATAATTTACCCAAGGCTATAGCACTACTAGGTTGGGATTCGACTCAGGAGCCATGCTATTCCCCCTCCAAGATATGTATGGGAAGAGGAGAGAAGTGAGATTAGGGAAATTGTTTGGCAAGTCCTATTAAATTGTACCTTAAATGTCAGAATTCAATTTGGTTAAGTAATAGGGAGCCATTGAAGATTACTGAACAGGTAAGTCACCTAACTAAAGTCAGACTTCAGGAAGATTGATGGGTAGGATGGATTGGAAAGAACAGAGAC
Source organism: Macaca nemestrina (assembly GCF_043159975.1). Lineage (NCBI taxonomy): Eukaryota > Metazoa > Chordata > Mammalia > Primates > Cercopithecidae > Macaca > Macaca nemestrina. The sequence goes on from NC_092137.1 coordinate 75,008,904, forward strand.
AGAGGAGGAGGATGAAAGACCAAGTAGGAGGTGAATGCAAATGGGAGATGAAAATTGTTGACCCCATTCACAGTCTGAATGGAGCAGTGAGAATCCAAAGTAAGAAACTGTCATGGGAGACATGTCAGAAGTAGATTCTTTAGGGCTTGGTGACTTGGTGAAATGGAGGGTGAAGCAAAGGGTTGGTAGTGACTCTAAGGCATTGAGCTGAATCCTGAGGACATGCAGCATTGTGGTCAGGTGGGAGGAGGCAGGCTGAGCTGCTTCTGGATAGCTCCTTTTGGTTGCTGAGTCATGTTGGTGGGACTGGACTATATTTTGGCGAACATGTACAATGGACAGGAGATGCAGGTGTGGAACACCGGGAAGGGGTTAGGGATGAAGTTTTAAGATCTGGGAATCCTTCACGGTGAAGCCAAGGGAGAAAGAACCCACCTAGGGAATGAGAGTAAAGAGAGGAAAAGAAAGAATCTAATGGAACCTTGGAGAGGGATTTTATTCAGGGAGCAGGAGGAAGACAGGTCACAGAAGGCAAGAGAATGACCAGTCAGAGAGGAGCGAGATTGAGAGGATATCCGGAAAGCCAATGAGAGAATATTTTAAGGCAGAGGGTGGTCACTAGTGTCAAAGTACTTTAGAAAGTCAAGGAGGATGAGGGCTGAATTGCTTTGGCAACTAAGGGGTCACTGGATCTAACATTAGGGGATGAGATAAATACGTTATGGCTCATATATGTGACAGAATATTCCACAGACATTAAAAACCAGGTTTTCAAAGAAAGAGGGATTTGGCATAGTGTTTATAATATAATGTTAAAGAAAGAAAGAATGAGGAAAGAAAGAAAAAGAAAAAAAATTAAAGCATGAGAGAGGATACAATTATGTCTATAAAACATCATTCCAAGTTTATTTTGTCTGCCTACCTTTTAAACATAGAGTATTGACATATACTAGGGAGTTTTCCTTTGTTCTCTGCCAGGCTTTTGTGCTTTTATTGAGTGAGGCAAGGTTATGAGCAGAGCCATGGAATTAGAAGGTTATGAGCAGAGCCATGGAACTGGAATTTGAAAGACTGGATTGCTTCAAATTAGAAAGGGCCTGGAGCTACTTGCATGAAGGATCCAGGGAAGATCAGGAAGAGGGTAGCAAAGGGTAAGAGTAAAAGGGTCGCAAAGAAGGCAAAGAAGGCAGAACAGCCTGGGTAGGGCAGAGTTTGGGAGTGAGTCAGACAAGGGAAACATTAGCTGGGTTAGTGAGACCTGGAGGACTCAGGTGGATATAAAAGGTCTTTTGTGCTGGTGTTTGCCAGACTTAAACGATGTGATTTCTTTGTGCTATGTATTTGAAAAACTAAGGCAAAAAAGTCTAAATTTATTTTTAATGAAACTAAGGCAAAAAAGTCTAAATTTACTTTTAATGACTTTGAATGTTGAATAGATGATTCATTTTTTAAAAAAGCATTCATAATGGATAATTTGAAAACATACACAAAAGTAGAGAAAATGTTTTAATGAACCTAATTCACTCATCCTTTGACTTTAACAATTATTAGTGCATGGCAATCTGTTTCACCTCTACTCCACCTATTTCCCCCACCCCATTACTTTGAAGCAGTCATTCCATCTACAAATATTTCAGTAGCTGTATCTAAAATAAATGTTCCTTATATAAACATAGTAGTATTATCATGCTTTAAAAATAACAATTTCTTAGTATTACTAAATAAATATTCAGGATTTTCAGATTCCTGATTGTCTTATAATTTTTGTACAGTTTATTTAAATTGGAATCCACACAAAGTTCACCTTTTGCAATTGGTTGATCTAGCTTATGAACATCTTTTTAAGTTACAGATCCCCCTCTCATCTCTTTTATTTTTCCTTGAATTTTTTTTTTCTGAAGAAATCCACCATCTGGAGCCAGGCATGGTGGCTCACGCCTATAATCCCAGCACTTTGGAAGGCTGAGGTGGGCAGATCACCTGAGATCAGGAGTTGGAGACCAGCCTGACCAACATGGAGAAACCCTGTCTCTACTAAAAATACAAAAATTAGCCGGGCATGGTGGCACATGCCTGTAATCCCAGCTACTCGGGAAGGCTGAGGCAGGAGAATCGCTTGAACCCCAGGAGGCAGAGGTTGCGATGAGCCAAGATTGTGCCATTGCACTCCAGCCTGGGCAACAAGGGCAAAACTCCGTTTCAAATAAATAAATAAATAAATAAATAATAAATCCACATCTGAATTTTGTTGATATTTCCATGGTGGTATTTAACATGTTCTGTCCCTGGTATGCCCTGTAGATTAGTAGCTTTATCTCTGGCCAGATTGTGGGTGGTTTTTATTTTCTTCTTTATATCTTTTCATATTTTTTAAGTTTTCCACTCATTATTCCTTAATTTTATATTCAGAATTTATGAAGTAAAACAAAGTTTAAAATGACTTTAGTAGAAAGCTTTTTTTAAAAGAATGGCTTTAGAAATTAACAGTAGGACAATTGGTGAAATTCTAATAAAGCCTGTAGTTTAATTAATAGTATTGTCTGAATGTTAATTTCGTGCTTTTGATAAATGTCTTATGGTTATATAATTTGTTAAAATTTGGGGAAGCTGGACAAAGGATATATGGGAAATCTCTTCACAGTTTTTTGCAACCTTTTTTTAAAAACTGAAATTTCAAAATAACAAAGTTAGAAAAAAGAAAGAAGAATTTTAGTGGAGTGATAGAGATTGAAACTAGATTGTAGAAAGTTAAGAACCAAAGAGGAGAAAGAAAAGGTAACCTGTTGGAAACAGTGGCCATTTAAAAATATGGAAAGAGATCAAGAAGTAGCTCAAAGAAGTGGTATGATTAAGATTATTTTTTATTTATTTTTTGTTTTGTTTTTAAGGCTGGAAAAGACTTGAGCTTGCAAGAAAAATAAACCAGAGAATTTTGAAGGTACGAAAAGTTAATAAAATTATGTGTATGCATTTAAAATGCTCTGTAAGAAAATTTTTTTTAAAATGAGATTATTGGTATAATAAGAAATGGGACCCAGAATAGAGATGGGTTTGTCTGGACAAGGAAATTAAAACACCACCTCTTCCTCTGAAATAGGAGGAATACAGAAAAGGAATGATGTTAACACAGAGAAACTCCAAAGTGGAGAGAAACAGAGTTGAGGTAGTAGATCCCTGAAGACTTTTCACTTCACCAGAAAATTGAAGTGACATCCTTCACCAGAAAATTGGCTGATGGTAAGAGGCATTGGGATGGAGCTGAAGACTCATGGAGCCTAGAGAATTCTTTGCAAGGGCTGGGAGGAAAGCAACAGGAAGCTAACTCCAGATGGATAACCATGGAAGCAGGAAGGGCCCGGATAGGGTTGTGGAGTGGGATACTTAGGGGGTCCTGTGGTACAGTAGTGACACTTTTTCTAGCAAAACTTGGCAATCCTGGAGTGAGCAGGTGGTGGGTGATCTAGAGTGAGAGTTGCCACTGGGGACACTGGCAGGTAAAAGGGCCAAGTGTCCCCAGGATGTTAGCAAGCGCAGTGCAGAGTAGCTGGTGTGGGTCCAGACTGAGCAGGACAGTGAGGGAGGCCGGGAATGTGCTTGTGCTTGGTCCCATGTGGTTATATCAGCCACCATGACATTGACCTTCATATATTGGGTTCTTGGAAATTCTTTGTTTAGCCAAGGAAGATAGTTATTTCAGCATAGGCCAAGCCACAAAATGATAGAATGAGGGTTTACGTTTTTTGTAGATTGTTCCTTGTCTTGCAGCTCTAACTTATCTGGATGAGCCACCAGTGGGATGGTAATGGCTCCAAAGAAATGAGTCTCCCTTCTCCTCTGGGGGTTTACCCATTGTCTGACATTCTTGGCACCAATTCCTTTCTCAGGTGGGGAGAATGTGAATTACTTCTCCTAGAGCTAACATCTTTTCTATTCAGCAAAGTCCAATCACAAGTCAGTTCTTTGATATCTCAGGTGGGTTCTGGGAGCAAACTGGCCAAGGACTCCAAAAAGCTACCCTACACTCACTCTTCCAGTACAAAGACATCCTATAATGTTAGAAACACATGCTTCACTCTGTAACCACTGCTTCTAGCCCTCTCAGGAGGGTGGCTTTGAGAAATCATTCCTCAAGAGAAAGTGAGGAAGAGGTAATTGAAGGCAGGAATGTGTTTCCAAAAAGATAGTGTATTAGTTTCCTATGGCTGCCATAACAAAGTACCACAAACTGAGTGATTAGAAGTTTATTGACTTACAGTTTTGGAGGCCAGAAGACAGAGATCAAGGTGTCAACAGGACCAGCTCCTCCTGTTAGCTGTGAGGGAAGGATCTGTTCCAGGCATCTCTGCTTGGCTTGTAGATAGATAACCATTTCTCCCTACTTTCCTTTTCATCATCTTCCCTCTATGCCTGTCCATGCTGGTGTGTCCAAAGCTCCCCCTTCTATTAGATTAGAGTCCATCCTATGACCTCATCCTAACCTAACCCTAATTACATCTGCAATGACTCTATTTCCCAATAAGGTTATATTCTGAGGTACTAAGGGTTAGGAATTCAACCTATGAATTTGGGGGATACATAATTCAATCCATGACAGATGGATTGGCATAGTGTCTTCTTTCTTTTCCCTGACCACTTACCTGCTATAGACTCTCATGACCATCTTTGTGAAGTATTGAAATTTCCTCCCTTGAATCCCTGTCTCATATCCTTCAACCTCCAGTCCACCTTGCATATGCCTGTCAAATTCATCTTTCTAGAATTTCCACTTCTATCATGCATCCTGATTACAAACCATCCACGGTTCTCCATTGCCTGAGGAAGTGGTTCCAAACTTGCCAGTTTATTGGACTCACATGGAAAGTTTAAAGGCATACAGGTTCCTGGGCTCTTCTCTGATATTCTGATTTAAAGTCTGGGGTAGGGTCTCTGGCATTGAAAACAAATCTCTAGATGACTTTGATCATGGAATCCACTGATATAAAAAAGAAATTCAAACTCTCCACACTCTGGTTGAAGTTTACACTTCCACTTCATTATTCTAGAACCCTTTGCCTACCTACCAGCGCCCAACATGCTGTGGTGATCCTGCCCCAGTGTCATCTTCGTACTGGACACCTGAGGAGGTGCTCCCTCCCCTATTCCTCCAACTGGCTCTTGTCCTGCTCTCATCCCACCTTTTCTTTCAAGTTTCCTGCCACTCTATCCCACTGTCACCTCACCCTTCTTCACCTCCTGTATCTTCCTGTCTATGTTACTGCCTAGGCAGAGCTCTCCACCTTCTGAAGGTTCATAGAGCATAGAATCCCAGGGCCAGGAGGGCCCTGGACATCCTACGTGCCTCAAAGATCTTCCAAGTTCAGAGGAGGAAATTGAGTTCCCTATGTAATACTTCAGGGCCGTAAGTGGTAGAGCTGGGAAATGGTTCAGGGTGTGACTATAAGCAACAGAATTGCATGAGATGCTTAGGCTTCTACATCTCCTTCCTCACTCTACACAGCCAGGTGATTGTCCGCTCTGCCAGGGCACTGGGGCGAATGTCTTCTCTGCAGAGGCTGACTGAAGAGGCCAGGGAATTGGGGACTCAGTATGGCAGAGGGCAGAGCAGAAGCACTGTATTTAAAGAGTGGTATTAAGTAAAAGTTCACAAGCCGAGCAGGCTCCCCTCCTTACAGTGCACCATCATCAGGAATACCTAAGACAAGAAACAGAGTCACTTCTAGCTGGAGAAACTGACAAGGCTAAAAGAAAATACTGACAGAAAGGACTGATCAACAAAATTGCTGGGTCCCCACCTAATCATCCTATAGCAAGGCAAGACCTGACAATCAACAAGCCCTGCCCACATGCACTGAACTGTCAGTCAGCCTTTTGGTTTCTCACTTTTGCATATGAGTGAATAGTCATGGATCACCAGAGACCACAACAAACAAAAACCACAGGAAAAAAAGGAAAGTCCTAAAGTCCCAGAGAAGCACAAAAAAGAAAAATAGGATACATAGAAAGGAGTGAGAGGCCGAATAACATACGACTTTTCAATAACAACTTGAGGAATTAAAAGACCATGGAACAATACCTTCAATATACCGAGGAGAGTAGTTTCAACTTAGATTTTTCTTACACAGACAAACCATCCATACAGTCTGAAAGTAGACAAATTCAGATACGCAAAATGCTTATCTCCTGTGCATTCATTCTCAGAAAAATATTGGAGAATGTGAGCCTCAAAAATGATTAAACCAGGAAAGAGGAAGATTGGGATCCAGGAAATACGGGATTCAACACCGGAGAGGACATTCATAGTAATGTTGGGGAAGGGAAGTTCCAGAACAGCTGTGTAGGCCTCAAGAAGAAACAATCCAGTCTGCAGCAGGAGAGGTAGAGGGCTCCATGGGGAAGGAAAACAAAATAACAGATGGATCATCAGATACATTTGAATATGTGGAAAATTGTATCAAGAGGCTGTTAGAGAATACGGGAAGAAGTAATCTTAGAAACAAAGAAGCTAAACATGAAAATACAAGAGACAGAGGACTGCACTGAAGCATGTAGTCATGAAAAAAAAAAGAGCTGATACTTTCCTGATATGATTGACTGTATTGAGAAGAGTTTTATGTGAGAATTTGGGGAATGAAATTGAGATGAAGAAAGATAGGCAATTATTAAATCCTGGAAAAACAGAAAGTTGTACAAGAAAGGAAATGTGATCATTGTACACCACATGACTCAGCTGCAAATAATACTCTATATTAAAAATAATGTAAAGAATAATATAAATTTAAACAAAAATGGAAATATAACTATATTGGGAAGATTAGTGCAGGAAAATTGAGTGTGTGTGTTTCAGTTATTACACTGTTTCTCAGCCATCAGCTCACCTTTTTACACTCTGCTCTGTGATACTGGGGCTGGAACTCTGCAAACCACATTTCTTCCTTGCTGGCTGCATCCATGTTAGGCTCTGTCAGTATGGAAATTAGAGGGATGCTGCAGAGGTGTAGGAGAAAAGAACTTACATCTGCCTGTCTGCTTGCTTCTCTCTCAATGTTCATTCATTCATTTATTCAACAAATATTTATTTAAAGACTATTGTCTGGCCCGGCACTATTCTAGGTGTTTACCTTCCAGTAGGGAAAGATAAGTAATAAACAATATACATAATAAGTAAATAAATAAAATATATGGTGTTATGTGGGAAAAAAAGAACAAAGAGTTAGAGTAAGGGACATTGGGAGTGCATGGGTGAGGTATATTATAATTTTATCTTATTTTATTTTAATTTTTTGAGACGTAGTCTCACTCTGTTGCCCAGGCTGGAGTGCAGTGGCGAGATCTCGGCTCACTGTAACCTCTGCCTCCTGGGCTCAAATGATCCTCCCACCTCAACCTCCTGAGTAGTTGGGACCACAGGTGCCTGCCACCATGCCTGGCTAATTTTTATATTTTTAGCAGAGACAGAGTTTCACTATGTTGGCCAGGCTGGTCTCGAACTCCTGACCTCAGGTGATCTGCCCACCTGGGCCTCCCAAAGTGCTGGGATTATAGGCATGAGCCATTGCAACTGGTCTATAATTTTATTTTTATTTTTATCTTGCGATGGAGTCTTACTCTATCACCCAGGCTGGAGAGCAGTGGTATGATCTTGGCTCACTGCAAACTCTGCCTCCTGGGTTCAAGCGATTCTCCTGCCTCAGCCTACTGAGTAGCTAGGACTACAGGTACCTGCCACCACGCCCAACTAATTTTTGTATTTTTTAGTGGAGCTGGGGTTTCACCATATTCACCAGGTTGGTCTTGAACTCCTGACCTCAGACAATCCGGCCACCTCGGCCTCCCATAGTATTGGGATTACAGGTGTGAACCATTGTGCCTGGGCTATTTTTAATTTTAATTAATTATTATTATTATATTGAGACAAAGTCTTGCTCTGTCACCCAGGCTGGAGTGCAGTGGAGCGATCATAGCTTACTGAAGCCTCAACCTCCTGGACTCAAGTGATCTTCCTGCATCAGCCCCCCAAGTAGCTAGGACTACAGTAGGTGTGCACCCCCATGCCTGGCTGTTTATTTTTTTGTAGCAGTGCAGTCTCACTATGTTGCCTAAGCTGATCTTGAACCCCTGGCCTCAAGCAATCCTCTCACCTTAGCCTCCTAAAGTGTTGGAATTACAGATGTGAGCCACTGTGCTGAGCCTTATTATTTTTATTGACACAAAATATATGTACATATTTTCTGTGTACATGCAATAGTTTATCAAATTCATATAACTTGTAAAGACCAAATCAGTGTAATTGGGATATCCATCACCTTAAATATCTGTTCTTTATGCTTTTCTTTCTGATCACTTTGGTTAGTATGAACATTTTAACAATGTTTATGCTAGAAACAGTATTATCTTATCGCTATTTTGAAATAGACCATAGATTATTGTACACTATAGCCACTCTACTAATTTATCAAACACTGGGTCTTATTTCTTCTATCAAACTGCATATTTTTACCGATTAATCAACCTCTTTTTATCCCTCTCACCCCCTAGCCTTCCTGGCCTCTGGTAACAACCAATCTATTCTGTCTTCATTAGATCCACTTTTTCAGTTCCCACATATGAGTGAGAACATATGATGTTTGTCTTTCAGTGCCTGGCTTATTTCATTCAACATAATGACCTCCAATTCCATTCATTGGTACAAATGACAATATTTCATCTATTTTATGGCAGAATAATATACTCCATTGTGAATGTATACCACATTTCCTTTACCTGTTTATCCATTGATGGGCACTTAGGTTGATTTCATATTTTGGCAATTGTGAATAGTGCTGCAGTAAATGGGAGTGCAGCTATGTCTTCAATATATTGATTTCCTTTCTTTTGGATATATACCCAGTGGTATTTGTGGATCATATGTTAGTTCATTTTTAGTTTTTGGAGGAACCTCCATACAGTTCTTTATAGTGGTTGTACTAATTTACTTTCCTTGGATATATAACCAGTGGTATTGGTGGATCATATGGTAGTTCATTTTTAGTTTTTGGAGGAACCTCCATACAGTTCTCTATAGTGGTTGTACTAATTTACTTTCCCACCAATAGTGTACCAGGGCTCTCCTTTCTCCACAACCTCACTAGCATCCATTATTCCCTGTCTTTCTGATAAGAGCCATTTTAATTGGGGTGAGATAATCTCATTGTAGTTTTGATTTGCATTTCTCTGTTTATAGTGATATTGAACTTCTTTTGATATTCCTGTTGTCTATTTGTATGTCTTTTTTTGAGAAATGTCTGTTCATATATTTTGCCCATTTAAAAATTGGCTTTTTTTTTCCTATTGAGTTGTTTGAGCTCCTTATATATTCTGAATATTAATCCCATATCAGATGGATAGTTTGCAAATATTTTCTCCCATCAGGTAGGTTTTCTCCTCACTTTATTGATGGTTTCCTTTTCTGTGCAGAAGCTTTTTAGCTTGATGTAACAAATTTGTCTATTTTTGCTTTGCTTGCCTGTGCTTTTGGGGTCTTTGCTCAGAAAGCAAAAAAAATCTTTGCTCAGAAAAATGTCCTTGAGGATTTCCTCAATGTTTTCTTCTAGTAGTTTCATAGTTTCAGGTATTAGATTTAAATTTTTAATCTATTTTGAATTTATTTTTGTATGTGGTAAGAAATAAAGGTCTAGTTTCATTCTTCTGCATTTGGTTATCCTAGTTTACCAAGCACCATTTACTGATGGCACTTTCCTCTCCCCATTGTATGTTCTTGGCACCTTTGTTGAAAATGAGTTGGTTGCAAATGTGGGGATTTATATTTGGGTTCTCTATTCTGTTCTATTAGTCTATGCATCTGTTTTATGCCAGTACCATTGCTTTGCAGTATATTTTAAAGTCAGGTAGTGTGATGGCTTCAGGTTTGTTCTTTTTGTTCAGGATTGTTTTAGCTATTTGAAGTATTTTGTGGTTTCATACAAATTTTAGTATATATTTTTTTAAATTTCTCTGAAGAATGTCATTGGTCTTTGGTAGAACTTGCACTAAATCTGTGGATTCCTTTGGGTAGCATGGACATTTTAACAATATTAATTCTCCCAATTCATGAACATGAGATATCTTCCCATTTATTAGTGTCCCCCTCGATTTTTTCATTAATGTTTTATAATTTTAGAGATCTTTCATATTCTTGGTTAAACTTATTGCTAGGTTTTTCTTGTAGCTATTGTAAATGGGATGGCTTTTTTGATTTCTTTTTCAGATAGCTCACAGTGGCACATGGAAACTCTGCTGATTTTTGTATGTTGATTTTATGTCCTGTAACTTTACTGAATCTGTTTTTAGTTCTAACGGTTGTTCTAAGATCATGTTGTCTGTGAATAAGGCTAGTTTG